>NC_057865.1:26856000-27495500 GCF_019393635.1 Dromiciops gliroides | reverse complement strand
AGGTAATGCAATCTTCTACTGTATTTACAGGACATATGCAATGTACACAGACAAGATTCCCTATTTAATTAAAGTGACTTCACCTCTGACCCCAAGGGAACACTGCTATGTGAAGGTCATCTTGCCTCTGTGGTCTTTTCAGTGCTAAGCTGCCTTCATGATCCCACTAATCAAAATGTGCCAAATATAGCTCTTGTTTCCTCCTTCTTCCTCTTCTTTATTGGATTTGAACACTAGGAAGGGAATGGAGCCCAGCTATTCATATTAACATATGGTTTTGAGGTTGCCGTGGCCTCTGGCTGCTACAAAACTAATCTAGATTTGGATGGGTGCCTAGCATTGTGCTTGGCATGTAGTAGGTACTTAATAAATGCTTGGTGATTGAATGATTGATGGGAAGAGAGAAACTAACCCACTTTCCCCTTTCCTTACTCATTTTGAGTGTCTAATGCTATGGATGACAACCAATGTATATCACACATTGGGGGAATAATTTCCTGATCCAGCTATGGTAATTAAACACCAAGTCCAAGGCTTTCCAATGTCAATAGTCCTAATCCCATCATTAAACCATAAAATCTAAGAGTTGGGAAGGAGCTTCAAGGTTATTGCCTCAAAGCTTTTGAGCTGGAAGGGACATTAGAGGTCATGTAGTCCAATCCCCTCATTTATAAATAAAGAAACCAAGATGAAGAGACATCAGGTAACTTGCCCAAGGTCACACAGGTAAGTTACAAAGGTAAGATTTGAACTCTAGCCCTTTGATTCCTAAGCCAACAGGCTTCCAATCAATGCAGGAATCACCCCCTCAACATCCCTGACAAGTACTCAACTCTGCCATTTATAGGAAGCAGAAACAGAAGAAAATTGGAGATTTAAAATATTTCACTAAACTACTCCACAAACTCCTTTGCCTCTCTGCAATGAAACTTCTAAAAGGACTTAGAGACTTATCCAGAAGAAGAGAGTCTTATTCTAAAGAAAGGGCAACTTGGCCGAGTTGTACTGTGCTTGACATAGGTCACCAAGTGATAAGAGTTTTGGTCCCTCTCCACCTGGAATGGCTTTGCATTAGGTGCTTGGCTGCTTAATATATAGCCTTTATTTTATGTATGTTTTCAACATTTCTCCTTTATGGTAGTTCTGGACATTAAGCATTAATGTCCAGGCAAATGATTAGAGGCAAGGAGAAGCAGAAAGAATAAGTCCCATATACTCCAGGAGACCTTATGAAACTACAGAGGTGGTTTGGACTTCACATTGGATAGCTAAATGAGAATGGAAGGACTTTGAATGGACCACCACCAATAAACAATAAAACCATGTGCTAGGCACTGTACTATGTGCTGGGGATATAGGCAACAATAAAACATCCCCTGCTTTCAGGGAGCTGACATTCTATCAGGGAGGACAAGCATGTATGTATAAGTCTATAGAAACAATATATTAGTGGGGAAGGAGGCACTAGAAGTTGGGTCATGAAAAAGATGACATCATTTTTTACCAATGACTGATCAAAGTTATGCCCAAGATCCTAGTTCTGTTCAGCTACTTGTCCTTGGAGGTAGGAAATAAGCTGGTTTGTTGTTGTTTGTTTTGTTTTTTAATAGAGCCTTTATAATTCAACACAAGAAATGGCAATAACACAGTGACCAATCATTTATCTTTGCCTTTAAAGTTTAAAAAGAGAATTCATTTTTAAGGGGGTGGGCGTGGAGCCTCAGGCTACATTTCATCTGACTCTAGCTGTAGCTGGTGGTTATCTTAGAGAAGATGGGATTAGTCACTAGGCTTAATAAGGTAAGTGAGTTAGATGAGCAATCAACTGAAAGCCCAAACTTTGTGCTTTAGAGATGCTGCTGGACTATTGTGAACCTCAAGAGTCAATCCAGGCTAGAGCCTGGACTGGATCCAAAACACACGTTCCTCCCTCACACACAATACCTCATTTCCCCATTTCCCTTTTCCCTCTTCTTTCAAATTCGTTAACATAAATCGGTTTGCAAACCTTAGAGCACTACATAAATATTTATTGTCATTATTATTATGATTGTGATTCTGACAAGCTGATTGTAATAGTGCTTCCACACAGGGGGAAAGGTGGAGAGGGAGCACATTCGGTGCCCCCACCCCTTGCTCTAAGGGAGAAATTGCAGGTACATTAGGGGGTGGCAAATATTGGACGACCGGCTCTCGTTCATAGGTCATTGCTCTCCATTGCCTTCTTCCTTTAAAATAGAAAATGGGGGAGCAAAGAGGGAATGGAGAGACCTAATAGCCTTCGGGCAGTTTTCTCACTTTCATCTTCTCTTCCAAAAGAATTTCCACCGCCTTCCCATTACCGCCACCACCACCACCACCCCCAACCACGGAAATGGGCGTAGAAAACTCAACCCAAAGCAAGAATGACTCTATAGTCCTCCCTAACCCCCTTCTCCCTTCAATTCCTGCCCCAGGTTTGAAGAGGCACACTCCAGTGATTGAGAGGAGAGCATCTAATTGAGAAAAGCTACCCTCTCCTCTGTCTTTGTCTCCTCCTTCTACTCGTCTCTCTGGGTCGGGACTCTGCAGCAGCAGCGGCAGCAGCAACAGCAGCAGCGGCAGCAGCAGCAGTAACACAAGCGACAGGACCGAGGAGGCGGCAGAGCGCGCTCGGGGAGCCGGCGGCAGCTGGAGGGAACGATCCCGGGAGCCTCCTCCCAGCTCCGCAGCCAGCCGAGATGCTCCTGCGGTTCTAGCACTTCTTGCCGGCCCTCGGCCGCGGCGGCGGAGGGAAGAGAGGAGAGGAAAGAGGAGAGGAGAGCGGCGGCACCAGAACCCCAGCTGCCTAGCCTGGGCGCAGTGGACTGGCTGGCTGGCGGGCAGCAGCCATTGCACGCGCGCACCCCCCACCTCTTGCACACACGCACACATACGTCCACGCATTCACAGACACACAGGCGCACAGGCGCAACACACACACACACACACACACACACACACACACACACACACACACACACACACACACACACCCCTCCCTTGTAACCCCCAGCGCGCCCTCCTCCCCTCCTCCTCCCCAAGGCGCCGCTCCGATGGAGCAGCTAGCCTGGCACCGTGCTGGCGCAAGGTAAGATCCAGCCGCCTGTTGCTTTTCATTGCGCCCGGCCCGACTCCTCGCGGGCGCCCCCACTGTGGGCTCGCCATCCTGCGGAGAAGGATGGCCAAGTGCGGCTGGCGTTCTCTCAACGTCTCCTAGATGGATTCGGGCTTGGGCATGGCGGGGAAGGGGGGCGGGGAGTGGAGCGGGGCGAGCTCACTGGGGAGGCTGTGAGGGGGCAGGGCGAACTCCCTGAACTTTTGGGCTAAGCTGCGGGTGTTGTGGGCCCTCTCCTTGTAAGTTACCTGGTGAGTTTCGCTGTGGTCCCCTCCCCCATCCCCCAGGCAGCAGGCAGCCCTCCCTTTCGGCTTGTGTAGTGCGGGGAGCCTCAACTCCGCAGGGCCTCTCGAGGTCTGCATTTGGGACTGAGCAAAACAAAATAATACTGAAGAGAAAATAGAATCCGAGAGGTGGGGCCGAGGGGGAGAGAATGGAAGGAGAGAGGGAAGGAGGGGGGAGGGAAAAAGGAGGTGGCCAGGAATTGGGAAGCAGCCCCTCGGCTGAAATCCGCCAGGACCCGGCATGGGGGGCTGGGCCAAGGGAAGTCCAACCCCCCCCCCCCCCTCCCCGACATCTATTGGTTAGCCAAGTTGTAGCGGCCGGCCGGATGAGTCTCTGAGCCTGGACCAGGGCTGATGTGTGCACCAGCAATTGCGAGAATACAAATCAGGGGGGGTGGGGTAAGTAAGTGCTTCGGGTTTGGAGAGGTTAAGGCTGGGCGGGACGCAAGCGGGCTTGGGCAAGCTTTGGGTGGCAGCCTAAGGAAAGATGCTTACCGGTGCCAGGGGACGGGGGAGATCTGGGGCGCTTCGTATGGGGGGGGGGAGGGGGAAGGGAGTAGAGTAAGAAGTGTGCCGGCGTGTGTGTGTGTGTGTGTGTGTGTGTGTGTGTGTGTGTGTGTGTGTAAGTGGCTGGAGGAAGGGGACTGTAAAGCAAAGAATAGAGGAATTAAGAGTAATTGAATTTTAGACCCCAAGAAAGCAGAGAGAGGTGATAACGCCTTCTGTTTTAAGGGGGGAAATCACCCCGCAGCAATAGGAGGAGAGGTGGGGATGATGCTTGTGGTGTTAGAGGTGGAGATGGTGTGAGTGCGTGGGGTGATTATACATAGAAACAAGCCTTGTTGAAACACCCCAAATCCTGGAGAGCTCCGACTTCCACACTCTGTGCATCTTCCCAGCTCGTTTCCTATTCTCCCAATCCCCCTACCCAGCCACCCACCCACGGTTCTGGTCAGGGCTCCCAGGCACAGTTCCCCGCCCCGTGCTCCAGGTGCTTTGCCCAGCGCTGCAGACAGAGAAGAAGGAAACGCGGAGTTCCGAGCTTCTAGGATGAGGATAAGGCTGGGTGGGGGTAGGAAGTTCTCTAGCACCCGGGGCGGGGCTCGGGGCGGGGAGGGGGCAGAATCCGAGACTCTGTGGGTGGTGGGCTAGGGAATGGGCTGCGGCTAGATACGGCACACCGTCATCGTCCTCCCTCCCCACCCTCCACATCCCTCCAAAGGAGAATCACACCTGGGTGGAGGGAGAGGGAGAAGGAAAAGCAAAAGGGGAAGCTTCCAGGATGGAAAAGCGATCCCTAGCATGTTTCCGGAGAGGGCAGCTCGTCTGCTATGTTTGCTGCCCACTTTCTGGGGCTGGGGCTGATCTGCATTCTGGAGTGGAGAGAGGGGCTAGCGGAAGCAGGGATATGAGCCCGGGGGCAAAGGGTGGGATGGCCAAGAGGAAAGAGAGAGAGAGAGAAAGAGAAAGAGAGAGAGAGAGAGAGAGAGAGAGAGAGAGAGAGAGAGAGAGAGAGAGAGAGAGAGAGAGAGAGAGAGAGAGAGAGAGAATGGCTAGGCAAGCAGTTCCTCCAAGACTGGGGGGAGGGAGGCAGGGCTTTTCTGGGGACCTCTCCACTTTGTCGCCCGCTAGTAGCAGGTTGCTAGCGGGAGCTGGGAAGAAATGCTGCAGGTTGAGATTGGAAAAGGCGCGGTCCGGGTCTCCTCCCCCTCCTCTTTCTCCTCTTCCTCCTCTTCCTCCTCTTCCTCCTCTTCTTCCTCCTCTTCCTCCTTTTCCACCTCTTCCTCCTCTTTCTCTCCTCCTCGTCCCCCTCCCCCTCCTCCGCCTCTGGCTACCTTGGAACAAAATGCACGAATAGCACCAGGCGGTGGCCCAGGCTGCAGCAGGAAAAGCCTTAGGCTCCCCTCCTCCTCCTGCTGCTGCCCGCCTAGTCTACCACCTGCCCCCCTCTGCTAGGGGCCCCGCCGGGGCTCAGGTTCCCGAGCTGCAGCCTGAAGCTGGGCTCCCCTGGGCGGGGAAACACCGGGCTTAACCCTCCCTTCCCCAGAACAGGAGGAGGAGCACCCCCCTGGAGGGGCAGGGCTGCCCCAGGGAGGCTCACCTCCCTCCCTCCCCCACCGCCCGGCTACCTAGGTGTTGAGAGGCTTTTTTCATGTAGGTGAGGAATGATGGGTGGCCACGAGGCGGGGGTAGGGTGGAGGCTACTGAATGCACCTCACACCTCTCCGCGGTTGGGTTTGCTTTCAGAGCTCTGCAGGCTGACCCCTGTGAGTGCACTCTCATTCCCAGTTCCCAGGGCTGGGGAAACCTCTCCTCCTCTTCAGTGCCAGCATGCCCCTGGCCCTTATGGCAGAGGAAGCCACATCCTCTAGGCCTTCTAAGAGGAATTCCGTGGTTGCCCTCCCTCCATCTCGGTGAGAGCCCCTGAAAGTGGTTTCCTTACATCTGATTGCCTAGGCATTTCCATGCTGCTTGGCTGCCAGAGATGCTGTGAGCTCCAGGAGACCCAAAGAAGTGGGGAAAGGGGAATTCCCACTTGCTCGGTCTTCCCCCAGTGTATTTCCTGCACCGATAAACCCGATCTGTTCTGTCGAGGTTTCTTTGTAGCCATCTTAAGCCCCTCCCATACACGCGGGATTCTAAATTGCCTAGATAAGTTGAAAAAAAGGCAAGAACTAAGGCCTGAATGAGTCAGATATTTGCCCAAACCTCCATCTTCACCTGCTCAGGCACAGGCTTAGACTGTCTTTCTGTAGCTATCATCCTTGAATAGGTTAACTAGTGGTATCAGTTCCTAAAGCTTCCTAGCACCTAGGACAGTGCCTGCTACCTGGTAGGCACTTCATGAATGGTGATTGATTGAATTTTAGCTTTAGTTATCCTGAAAATAGTCATCCCACTATGCCTGTGAGGACATGCTTAGACCATAGCTGATTCTTTAAAGCCAGAAGGTCCCTCAGATATTGTGAAGGCCAACCCCTTCATTTTTCACATGAGGAAACTGAGTCTAAGAGCAGTTTAACAGACTTGCATAGGGCCATGGAACCACTAAATGTCTGGGGATGGGGTGTGGAGTTTAGCTGTGAATATGTTCCACTGCCCCAATTTGAGTTTTATAAAATATTTAAAATAATTTATTTGATCTTCACAAACAGTTCTGACATTGTCTTTCTGATTTCTTTATATCCATTTTATAAATAAATAAATTTTTAAAAGAACAAGGTGTAAGAGGTGAAATCGTGTGCCTATGGTTGCCCAATCAATAAATATCAGAGGTAGGATGAGCACTGTTATCTCTCCCTGCAACCAATCCCTGTGGGCCTTTAAGTACAAGCTACCTGAATACTTATTGGAGATGGTGTAGAGGATTCTTTGTAGGCAAGTCTTAGTTAGCCTGAATGGCCTCTGAAGTCCCTACTAGCCCTGAAATCTGTGATTCTGACTCTAAGCCCCAGTGGTCTGACCACTGTACTTCCTTATTATGACAATAATAGTAATAGCTGACTATAGGTAATGCCTATAAAAACTTGCAAAGGGCTTGTCATTTGTTATCTGATTTCATTCTTCAAATACACTTTATGAAGTATATTCTCTCTTCAATTTTCAGATGGGGAAACTGAGGCCCAGAGGAGTCACATGACTTGCCCATGTTCCCACAGTTGAGACACATCTAGCTTGTCTGAATCTCAAATTCAGCCCACTTTCCACTGCATCAGGTTGACTACCCCCCTTTTTTGTGTGTAAGAAAACGGAATGGGTGGGAAAACTACAGAGAATGGAACTCCCAAGTGCAGTGTTTTGTTTTGGTTTTTGTTTGTTTGTGTAACGATTGGAATGACGCCACCTGCTGGATACTTACTGTAGAAGAGTTCCGCCCATGAAGCGAAGGTCTTTGAGGGCAAGACCAGGAGTCTTTTCTTTGTCGTCAGGAAGTGACACGGGCTAGTGGGGGAGGAAAGGAAGACACTGGGTGCTCGCTCTCTGGGCTCTTTCCTGAGACGCTGGTGGAGAGGGGAGCTAGAAATGTGCTCTCCCTTTAATAGATAGGAATCTAGGCCTTTTCTTCTCTCTTACCAAACTCTTATTCTCCTTAATAAATGCTTAAAATTCAAACTCTTGCTAAAGCTTATAATTTATTGGCGACCACTCATTAGATATTTTACACAGTTAGCTAGAATTTTAGCCCTTAACATTTGTTTTGTCTTTTATTCCTCCAGGAAGCCTCTTTGCTTCCTGTGCTGGTAGAGGGGGAATGGGGTAATCAGGAATGAGTCCCTTAGGAGGGAGATCAGTCAGTAGCAAACCCCAAAACAATGCCTTTCTAGCAAGCTAGCTCTACCTCTCTCTCCCTCTTGAGCAGTGACTGATTATGTGCAACATAGAATTCAGTTTTACATCTAGAAGGGACCCTTTTGCAGAAGTCATCTAGCCTCTCCCTTCACCATTTACAGCTAAGGACCCTTAGGCCAAAATGATTCTTATTCACAGCCTATTAGTGGCCTGGTCATACTTAAGTCTACATTCCATTCAGTGACTCCTGGTCCTTTGCTCCTTCTTAGAATATGCTTATGTTTAGAAAAGTTGTATTACTATAGTTGTTTTTTCAACATTTTAAAAGCACAATGGAAGCTTTAAAAAAAACAAAAAATTATCATTCGGACAATTTCACTAATATATTATAAATGGTTTGGGCAGGTAAGAAGGAAGCTAGCCTTTTTCCTCAAACCTAAGCTTCAAAAAATTCTTGCAAGAATTTGTGAAACCTGCATCAGAGAAGTAATAGTGCATATGATCAGCAACATTGAGGAATTTCCTAATACAAAAGACAGAAAGGCTTTATAATTATGTCATAAACTCCTCTCCTTAAATGAAGAACAATCCCTGCTTTCCCTACCCCCATTTTTTCTTTTAGTATCATAGCATTTTAGATCTAGAAACTAAAATGGACGACAGAAGATATCTAATCCAATTCCTTCATTTATACAGGTGAGGAAATTGAGGCCCACAAAAGTTAACTGACTTCCAATAGATACTTGCTAGGAATTGACAGGTGGGATTTAAACTAAGGACCCAAGGACTGTCAAGTTTAGCACTCTTTCCATTGCCTTCTCCATGCCCTCTCCTCCCATTCCCCTCTCCCCTCACCATCTTTTGTTGTTGTTGGGTGGGAAAGTGTCTAAATCTATATAAGGAATTGCACAATTCAGACTGGATTGATTTGAGAACACATATCCATATGCTATCATATCCATCCCTATCTATCTATCTATCTATCTATCTATCTATCTATCTATCTATCTATCTATCTATCTATCATCTATCTATCTATCTATCTATCTATCTATCTATCTATCTATCTATCTATCTACTATCTATCATGGTCACATTGTAACCCTCGCTTTTGTGATCTTTTGATTAAGAAAAAGTTTGAAACAATGGCGAAGTGAGGATGCCTCCGGAAGTTGTATTGGAAGAAGGAAGCAACTTCCCCTCTGATTTGAAAGGAGCTTCCTCCAAGTAGCAATTGTATACCAGTCATTCAGCTCCTAAGATCATTCATATAGAGCTGGAAGAGACCTCAGAGGTCATGTAGTCTAACTCTCTAACTCTACAGGTAAGAAAACTGAGGCCTAAGAGGAAGTGAATTTGTCCAAAAATATCTCCTAGGGACTCTTTGTGTCCTCAGGTGGGGACCAAAGAAATAAGGACCCACTGTGTAATTTCTCTGGTTGTTGTTAAGACCTTGATAGCAGTAATGTAGTTTCCCAGCTACAGGACTGGGCTTTTTCCTTTGGAGCCAAACAACACATAGGTAAGCTGGGCTCCATGAGAAGAGTGGGGGAGTTGGTTGGGCCAGGTTCTCATTTCTGTAGCCTGTGCAGAGAAAT
Organism: Dromiciops gliroides; assembly: GCF_019393635.1. NCBI lineage: Eukaryota > Metazoa > Chordata > Mammalia > Microbiotheria > Microbiotheriidae > Dromiciops > Dromiciops gliroides. The sequence continues at coordinate 27,486,192 of NC_057865.1, read as the reverse complement.
GCTGCAAGAGAGGGGAATTAAAACCTAATTAAAATATTTTAATATGGAGTAGTTAGGTAGCACAATAGATAAAGTGCCAACCCTGGATTCAGGAGGACCTGAGCTCAAATCTGACCTCAGACACTTGACACTTATTAGCCATGTGACCCTGGGCAAGTCATTTAACCCTCACTGCCCTGCAAAAAACAAAATTTTATATATATACATATGTATTTGTATATATATATATATATATATATATATATATATATATATATATATATATATTATATATGAAAGAACCAAGAAAAAGGAAAAGAGAAACTTGGATCATTTTATATTCATTAGATGAGTTATCCTCAGCCCTTTTTCTGGGACAGCCCAAGGTAGGAGTTCCCATTCTTTTCAGTTTATGTTGGAGAATCTGGGGAATTACTATTGGGAACTCTTGTTGACAAGTCACCCATAGGAATTCATGCTGTCAGATTTTCAAGGCTGGGAATATCTGACTACAGACTTCCTTCCCTATCAAGACACTCCCCACTTCTCCCAGGTAGGACAGACAATTGTGGCTGACTTGAAATTAATCAGATCAAGGGGTTGAGGTTAGAGCACTAGCCTTGGAATCAGGAATATGTGGGTTCAAATCCCACCTTAGGCACTTAGTAGTTGAATGGTGCAAGTCACTGGTAATCACTTTTCTCATCTGCAGAATGAAGCAGTTAGATTTCATAACTTCTATGGTTCATTCCAGTTCTAAATAAATATATTCTCCCTTGATCCAGTTGGGGATGGCTAAGACCAAAATTCAATTCCATAAATATTTACTGTGTCATTAAGTCTCTTCCCACCTCTCAATCTATGAACTTGGCATAGCAGACCAAAATCTTCTGTATCTGGAGTCAGAAAACTCGAGTTTGACTCCTGCCTTGCCACTGTTTATTAACTAAATCACCATGGGCAAGACATGAACTCTGGATTTCAGGCATCACATTTGTAAAAGGAAAGACCTGGATTAGATATTCTCTAAGTTGCTTCTAGGTGGCAAAATGGATAGAGTGCTAGACCTAGTCAGATCTGACTAGTTAGTTCCTAGTCAGGAAGATCTGAGTTCAAATTAAGCCTCAAATACTTACTATCTATGTGATTCTGGGCAAGGCACTTAAACCTCTCTTTGTCTCAGTTTCTTCATTGGTAAAATGAGAATAATTATAGCACCTACTTCACTGAATTGTTGTGCAGATAACATGAGATAAACCCTAGAAGCACTTTACAAACTCTAAAGCTATAAAGAATTATAATTATCACTGCATTTGTAAACTTTCTACAAACCTTAAAATGCTATGGAACTGTGAGCACTTTAACTCTAAAGTGCTATTTATGAGCCTAGGTTTGACAGTTTGGTGACCCATCATTGATTATCTCAAATTATCTTGAGGGATATCACCTTTTTTATCTTAAAATTAATTTAAAATTTACCTACTAAAATATAGGTCTCTGGGGAAGCTAGGTGGTGCAGTGCATAAAGCACCAGCCCTAGATTCAGGAGGACCTAAGTTCAAATCTGGCCTCAGAAATTTGACACTTAGTAGCTGTGTGACCCTGGGCAAGTCACTCAATCCTCATTGCTCCACAAAAAATAAGAAAAAAAGAATAAAAAATATAGGTCTCTGGGGATAAAACAGAGAACTCTGTAAAATTAGTCAATGACAGGGATTAACAAGTCACCAGATACTGAGAATCCTTGGAATTCACAGTGTTTTCCCAACCAATGCCTCACAGGCAAAATTTATTTTAGCCTGCAAAACTTTTACAACCAAAGATCCTTACTTCTTAACAAAACACAATAATTAGAACAACAATAACAACATGCTTGCCTTTGCCTTCTCTTCTTTTTCTTTACATCCTGCCCTCCCCCTTTATCTTTTCCCCCCAGGTACTCCTGTATTCCATTGTCTTCAGTAGAGAATCTAAGTATTTTCCCCACTCCATGGTATTGCATAAGCTGAGAAACATTGAACTGGACTCATACATCTGGGGAATAAATAGATTATTACTCCCTAATTGTCTAATAGAGATAAAAAAAAACTGATGTGGAATTGGGTAAAGTTGGAGTACTGCAGAAATAATTATCAAAAACTTGTACAAAATTTCTAAGTACTTATAAATTTAGAAACTTTGTTTTCTGATGGTGGGCATTACGGTTAGTGGGTACTGGCAGGATGTGATGGGATTATAATAGATTGACCACAAAATAATCCTTGCTATTAATGTTGTAGATACTATGTTAAGGACTAATGAAACATTTTTTTCTGCTCTTTTTTCTTACCCTGGTCCTATGACCCTGATGAGGTCATGGGGTAATCAGACAGAGGAATAAGCTTCCTGCTGTATGCCAAAGGTAAGACAGAATGGACAGAATGAAAATCCTCTGATTCAGGAAATAATACTTACATAGGTTCTGTCCAGGCACATGTGTCTTTTTTAATTCACATTTTAGATTTGTCATTTTGGAAAAAAAAAAAAAGAAGAAGAAAAGGGGCAGAGTATCTGACCTTGAGCTATTTTTAATAGAAAGACTTCTGAGAGCTTGGGTAATGAGGTTCTTAGAAAAAAACAGTTTGAAGAAGATGGTGGGAGAAAAAGGAACAAAATGATTAAAATTGAAGTGAGGTTCTAAATTAAATTCGAATTAGTTTGGTGGCAAAGGTTTTTATCTTGGATTAAAAGTGGATAATATTAGAAGCTAGGTTAGAAGCAATAAATGCGATTGATCAACATAACATGTATAGCCTGTTCAATTCAACCTGGGTATTACCAAGTGGGATAAAAGCTTAGGCATGCTTTTAATGACTAATAATAACAGTAGTTGGTGTTTGCAGTTTCCTTTACCATGACCAGAGGCTTTACAGGTGTTAGCACTCTAGGTATTGGCATTTGCAGGTGTTTGTTATCTTTGTTGTCTCATTTGATCCTCCCATTAACACTTTGCTTAAGGCATCTTATGAGATATGATTATGATGCATCTTCTTATAATGATTTTGAAAACTTACTTTTTAAAAAATATTTTTCATAAAATGTGCATTTTTCATGAGAATTCAGTCTCTAAGTTGCCAATCACACAAACATACTTTCTTCCTTAAAATGATAAACTAATAGTAAGTGTCAAAGACAGGTGATAAAAGTTTTTTTCTCTTTTTTTTGGTAATTGTTATATTCGTTATAAACTTAAATACAAAATGAGAATAGAAAAAAATGACATGTATACAGCAGAATATAAGAAAAGATTCAATATAAAACAAATTTCCATTTCAAGAAAACTTTTATAATAAATATTACACTTTGTTTTCAAAGCTACCCAGCTTTTCTTTGCTTCTTTATGTTTTCTTTTCTTCTGGTGATAACGTTCTAAAAGGAACACCTTAGTAAGTTTAAGTATTTGTTCTCGGGGGAAAATTAATGTTAGCAGAATTCATATTTTCTAATTGCAAGTTCTTCCTTAAAGGTTTCTCACTAATCATTTGTGCTAATGTTTGTAAAGCACTTGGCAGACCTTAAATTGCTATACAAATATCTTTCATTCTCACCAAGAGGCAACATGTTGAAATTATCTGTTTAGAAATAATACTAATAGGTAGCATTTATATAGTACATGTAAAAAACTTTTCATGCTTTATTTCATTTGCTCCTCACAATAACCCTGTGAGACTGGTACGATTTGGATCCTGATTTTTCAAATTGGGAGACTGAGGCAGACAGGTTTACACAGCTAGAAAGTATCTGAGGCCAAATTTGAATGTGGATCTTCCTGACTCAATGTCAAGCGCTCTATTCAAGCTACTTGGAAACACATGGGTTCAATCCATGTATCTAACATCTACTGGCTATGTGACCTTGGGCAAATCCCTTAAACTTTCTAGTGCCTCAGGGAACCCTCTATGATTCTATATTGCAGAAGGTTCAGCTCTACATTGGTGGAGGCAACTTCATCATTTGAAATACCCTATGCCTATGAAATAAGTTTGGTCCTCCTATATAATTAGTATATTAATATTACCCCAGGATAAGATCCCTAGGATTACAAGTAATTAGGGAAATATTTTAGTGCCTCTTTTGAGAAATAAAATCAGAATATTATGAAAGAAATAAGTCATTTTAATTTATACAAGAGCCCTGAAGGATACTTGACTGACTGGAGCAAATATTCCTGAAATTAAAGGTTGGTTAAAACCAAACCATTCTTTAGTTGGAGAGCTAATAGTTTATCAACGACTAACTCCTTTAGAATCAACTTGCTTCAAGGAAACTTGCATGGGGGGAGGGCAGAAGAAAATTTGTCCTGTGATTGTATGAGATTTATACAGCTAGAGGGTACTTGGATCTTCCTGGATTTTATAGTCAATATTTTCCTTGATTGAGAGTTGGTATAATGGTGAAAGCCTTCATATACTTACCCAGAGCTAAAACATAGAGGTCAGGGATCGAATCTGAGTTCTCCTACCCCTTGTTCCCACCTTAGTCCTACTCCAGCATCTCCCTTTTTTATAAACAAAGGCCAGTAATTTAGAGAAGGCTCAAAAGTGACTCAAAAGTGACAGTCTGTTCTCTTCTTAATGCTAGACTGTGTGCACAGACCATTGTCATTGGCATGACTGGTGGCTTTCCATAGACTCCTGGTCAGCAGAGATTGAGTGCTGGGTATTCTTTATCTTAGATATAAACTTGCACTTCCTTAGTGGTGGAGCTGGTTTAAGGTAGGGAGCAGGGAGAGAAGATTTAGGGTCCACTTTGATGCTTTTCAGTGGTGTCTTTAAATTGCTCCTTGGACTCCAAGTTTAAAGGAGCAAAAAGAGAGAAACCCTTCCTATTGTTTTCTGTTGGTGACTTGTGTTTTTTAAATTATTGGGTACTAAGCTGGGTTTTCTAAATTATTGTCTACTTATAAACCAATGGCTATTTATATAATAATGGCTATTGTACCCAATAGTATTTATTATTAAAGTATATTAAATATTAGAAGATTATTGACCTTGCAATATTTAAAACAAATTGGAGCAAAGCAGAAAAGCCCCAATTCCACATTGTCTCCAAGAGATCACATGGCCTGGAGCAGAGTTCAGAAGTCCTACACTACCTACTCTGGCCTAAGAGGAGAGGAAGCACCAAAAGATAGCAGGTCCCGGTCAAGAGCTTGAGACTAAGATGGCCATGGCCTCCAGATTGAGGCTTTTATTCCCTTGTGATAGAGGCAGGCTACCACACACTGATCAAAGCTAATTGGTTGGCATCACTCAACTCCATTGGTTGATGTGACTTGAGGGTGGTCCATATTAAAATGAGCTGTACCTGTGATGACAACAGGGCCTAATGGGGGAACCCCTGAGGGATAAAGGCTCATTCAGATAGCTGTGGTATAATCCATCAGCTCACTGAGATAGTCAAAAGAGAATATTCTCCATTTCTATTTTATGCCAGGAATGGGATTAGGCCCTGAAAGAGATTAGAATTTTCTCAAGGACTGAGCTTTCTGAAGTGGGGGGTGAAGGGGAAGCCAACTAAAACTGGGTCCCTAAGAAATTTGTTATTAATTATTTTCTCACACTATTGTATGAGTGAGCATTATTTTGAAACAACAGTCAACGGGCTATACAGGCCCATCTCTAGGTGACCCTAACCACAAAGATCAGATGTTATCAAGAAGTGCTGGGGTGGGGCAGCTAGGGGGCACAGTGGATAAAGCACCGGCCCTGGATTCAGGAGTACCTGAGTTCAAATCCGGCCTCAGACACTTGACACTTACTAGATGTGTGACCCTGGGCAAGTCACTTAACCCTCATTGCCCAGCCAAAAAGAGTAAAAAAAAAAAAAGTGCTGGGGAAGGAGAGTTGGATGCATCTGGTCATTGTGTACCTATTACCATCCACTACCCCTCTCTCCACAGAAGTTATAAATAGTGATTTGTTTGTATACTGAGATATTTGTTTGTTAAGTTCCTAATTTTTTTTTAAAAAGCAAATTAAAAACAAAAAGAGAAGAAGGAAGGAGAGAGGAAAGGAGGAAGAAAGGAAGGCCAAAAGGGGAAAAGAAAGGAAGGAAAGAGGAATAGAGGAAGGAAGGCAGAGAGGAAGGGAGAAAAAAAGAATGGGAGAGAGGAAAGATTGCAGGCAGGAGACAGGTTCAAATTCAATTTGTGTCACTTAATGCCTTTAGGACACTGAGGCAAGCTGCTTAACTTCTCTAGCATTGATTTCCTCTAATATGGTGGTTGTTGATATTATTGAGGATGTTGGACTTCTGAAATCCCTTTTTCCTCTAAATCTATGATCCTATAGAAGTATGGTGATGTGTTCTTGTTGTTGGAGGTGATGTTATAACTTGCACTGAATTGGATTTTAAGTAAGGGAGGGCTGTGCAAGGTCACCAACCTCATTTTCTCCTCCAGAACCATCTGGGTACAGTGTCAAGATATATAACAGGATGACTGGAGATGGCCCCTGATATTTTTAAAGCAATTGGGGTTAAGTGACTTGCCCAGGGTCACAAAGCTAGTAAGTGTATGAGGTGAGATTTGAATTCAGGTTCTCTCAACTTCAGGGCCAGTGCTCTATCCACTGTATCACCTAGGTGCCCCATGGTGATGTGAATAGAAAGCTGATCTCTCAGGAAGACCTGGGTTCAAAAAGCAAGAAGAGAGGAGATAATACCCTGGATTCCAGATACAAGGCATCTATGTGGGGCAACAGATAGAGTGCTAGACCAAGAACTTGGAAGAATTGAGTTTAGATTCATCCTCTCACTAACTGTGTGACCCAGAGGAAGTCACTTCATCTCTGTTTGCCTCAGTTTCCTCATCTGAAAAAATGGGCAAAATAACAGCAACTACCACCCATGGTTGTTTCAAGGATAAAATAAGCTTAATATTTTTAAAGTCCTTTGCAAATCCTAAAGTCATATCTAAGTGTTAGCTATCAGTAATGTTATTATTATAGAGAGTGAAACAGAACAGGGGTGGGGTAGAAAAAAGTAAGAAGAGGTTGAGCAAATGGAAGTAGAGGCAGAGTGGGAGAGATTTGAGAATTCACTGAGGAATGTGTGTGCGTGTTTAATATAGACCATGTATGAAAAAAGAAGGAAGACAAAGGGAAGGAGTGGGAAGAATAAAGGTTTGAAAGAAGCAGAGGCAGGAAAGGGAAAGGAGAAAAATCTCCCAAGCTGCCTGAGATCATTGCTCTCCTTGTCCAGTGGAGCACAGAGTGAGCCCAGATGGCTGAAACCCACTGATATGGTCAGTCATGTATCAATCATGAAGCTTGATTTTGTTCTTCATTTTCCACTCTTTGCCTTTCCCCTAATTGTATTTATTTATTTATTTTGAACTTATCAACCCCAAAATAAAACCTGCATTTCCAGACACTGGAGAACCGAAGGAGAGAATTGTACAAGGAACCATGCATTTTTTTTTGGGGGGGGGCAATGAAGTGACTTGCCCAGGGTCACACAGCTAGTAAGTATCAAGAGTCTGAACTCAGGTCCTCCTGAATCCACGGGCAGTGCTTTATCCACTACAACACTTAGCTGCCCCCAGAACCATGCATCTTAATGGTAGTGAGCTTGCTTTTTTCTTAACTGGTTGATAAATTAAACATGTAACTTTCAAAGCCATTCTGTTCCTTCTTCCTTCTATCTTTACATTTTCTCTTTTAGTGGGAATTCAACACATTTCACGGTTTCTTGTTATCTTTTTCTTTGTTCCTCTTCATATCTTTAGATGTTTGATCTCTTCTTAAGCAATCATTTCCTGTGTTGCTACCCAGTCTCCTGTTGTCACTTCCAGCCAGGCATCAACTCTTGTGGTACCTCCAAGATGATTTTCATTTGTTGCTGCCTTTAACTTGTGACCTGGATATTTGCCTACTAAACCCTGGTCTTGTCCCAGAAGTCTATGGAGAAATCATTCCAGGCACAAGAGGGAAGGAAGGAAATGTCTCTTGTATCAGATAAAACAAGAAGGAGGAGGACATTATTTTCCTTTTCAATTAGATAATCCCCAAAGCATATAAATCTCATGTACACCGACTGAGTTGAAAGACACTTTCAAATTTCTCATTATGTTAAATTTTTAAAGCATAGTTGTGTAATAAATAGAGAACTGGGCTCTTAGGAAAACCTGGGTTTAAACCTTACATCTCATAAATACTATCTGTCCAATTTTAGGCAAGCCACTCACCTTTCCAGTGTTCTAGGCAACTTTGTAAGCCTATATGATGTAGACTGTCAGTTAGGAATGGTTAAGGGATGTTTGTCTCAGGAACTTCTTCAGCAATGAAATAAGGAGTCTAGATACCTGCCAATAGTTATTTCAATATTGAGGGAGATATATGTGTTTATATCCATCTATATCTATACCTATATCTACATAACCTATATCCATATTCACATCCGTATCCATATCTATCTATATGATAAACAATCATTTGAGCCTCACAATAACTAGGTTGTATAGGTCTTGCTCATTATTCTCATAGTATACATAAGGAAACTGAGGCTCAGAGAGGTTAATTGACTTGCCTATGGTCACAAAAGCTAGCAAATGCCAGAAATAGGATTCGAACCTAGACCTTCCCACATCCAAGGCCATACTCTTTGGAGTGGGCCATGTGGCTTCCTCATAGTGTCATCTTCCTTCTGAACATGGTCCATTGGTAGCCACCTGGGCTGTTTATGGTTTCATTTTCTTTATCACTGGGGACAAGAACAGAATGGTGTGATAAAAAGACAGCAGGTAGCAGGAGGAGGGGGTAGGAGAGCAAAGAGTCTGGTTCCTTCACATGCTGGGTAATTAGCCCTTGAGTAATTGAGAGGGTACAGTGGTTATGCCATTATGGTCAGCGAGTACCACCCAACAGATGGCTCACATTTGTCCCACATTGGGAAAAAAAGATGACAAAATGCCCTTACCATTTAAACTCCTTTATGCTACTCTCTGTTCTGACTGGTCAAGTGGAGCTTGGTTGACAGAAGACCGTGTTCTCCTGATGGGTGACTTCTGCCTTTTTATTTTCTTAAGAATGGAAAAAAAAAGAATGGATACAAAAATCTCATTCAGATGACATGTTTTTTGGTGAGGCAATTGGGGTTAAGTGACTTGCCCAGGTTCACACAGCTGGTAAGTGTCAAATGTCTGAGGCCGGATTTGAACTCAGGTCCTCTTGAATCCAGGGCCAGTGCTCTATCCAATGCACCACCTAGCTGCCCCTCAGATGACATTTTTACTCACCGAAGTGTGGGAGACAAGAGACCTGGGTCTGGCCCTGACTCTGACAGTGCCTGGTTGAATCTCTGGATGTGGTTGGCCATGAAAACATCATCTAACCTTAGTTTCTTAATCTGTATAATGAGAGAGTGAGATGAGATCATGCCCAAGGTTCCTTCTAGCTCTGATATTTTGTGATTCTCATGGCAGTTATTAGCTGCCTCTCCAGGGTTTCCTATGGCCCCATGTTCTCTATTTCAGGGAAAATGGAAGATGTCTGATAATTGCCAACCAATCACATCCTTGCACTTGCTTGAAAATGGTTATTGTCATAAGGTTTGGGACTGGAAGGGACCTTAGGCATCAAGAAGTCCAATTCCTGCCTTAAATATGATCAATCTTTTGTTCTAAAAATCACCTACCTTTCCTAATATATCCTTGCCTTCTTTCCTTCCCAGAGAATCAGCCCTTATAATAATTTTTTAATGAAAAATAATAGTTCAGCAAAACTAATCATCACCTCAACCAAATTAAAAATTATAGGGATTCACACTTCTGGTCTTCCACTTTTGCAAAGAGGGAAAGAAAGCTCATGCTCATAATCCTTTCAAGGCCAATTTTGGTCATTATAATTTCATAGCATTCAGTTTTGATTGATTGGTTGGTTTGTGTCCCTTCCCACTGTTTTAATACCTGTGTATGCTGTATTCCTGGGTTTATTTTACTTTGGATCAGTTCACTTAAGTCTTCTCCTCCTTCTCTGTATTCTTCACTTTCATTATTTCTTATACCACAGTAACCTTCTATGCTTTTCATGTATCATGCATGGATGTGTTTGGTTGGCCACCAATAAATGTTTTTTTTTGTTTGTTTGTTTCCTGTTATTTGCTATTACGCAAAGTGCTGCTATAAATAGTTTGGTGTGTGCAGCCATGGGCCAACATTTTACAGATGGAGAAATGGAAGCTTAGAGAATGGTAGTGATTCCTGTGTCCAGGGTGACACAGGAATCAAATAGCACAACTGGAACCTTGCCCTCTCGGCTCCACTCTGCTTTTCTGTCATTTCTTTTGACATCCAGGTGAGAGGCAGCATGGCATAATGGATAGAGACCTGGGTTCTGGTCCTACCTCTGAAGTTGAGACAAGTCATGTGCCCTCTCTGTGATGTAGGCAACAGTTTAAGTGCTTATTTATAGACAAACTGCCAATCTACATTGCTGGAGGAGTCCCTATGCTGAGAATTCCCCATACCAATGACTTCAGAAGTCTAGACATTCCCCTTAACCCCCTCTGCCAAGGACATTCTCATAGAGAACACATAGAGACTTTTCCAGTAATCTGTATTAAGGGGTGAGGAAGTTGATGCATGAATTATACTCAGCCCATAGAATTGTGGGTACATTCTGTTTAAAAAAATGACTTGGGAATTAATTCACAATTTTGAGTGTGTGTTTATGTGTATATGTGTATACACAACATGCAAATCCTATGGATAGTAAGTATATACATATACATATACATGTATATGTACATTCATGTGTGTATATATATATACACATGTGTATGCATGTATATATATATGAATATGCACACACTATCCATGGGATATGTGTGTATATATTCCATGGATCAATAAGCATTTATTATGTGTCTTCTTTGTACCAGATACCATACTTGTTGCTGATGATACGAGGACAGAAATTGAAATAGTCTCTGCTCTCTATTTTTGGATAACCACAAGGGGGAGTTTCCATCTTCTTGACTAGGAGAGACTGGTATAATGGAGAGAACTTTGTTCTTGGAAATAGGCAAGATATGGGTTCAAATCCAGTCCCCAACACTTAAAAGTGGTATAAACATAGGCAAAATAAACCAATTAATGTCTTTGAGCCTCAGTTTCCTCTTCTGTAAGATGAGGACAATACAATCCCTAGTAGTTACTTTGCTAGGGTTACTAGGATCAATGATAAAGATTTAAGAAAAAAAGCAAGTAGGAAAGCCTTGAGCAGTACAGAAATGTTGGCTACTGTTTTTCCATTGGGTCTTTGTTAATTGCTGCATTCTAAATCAGAAAGGGAATTTGTATGAAAAGACCAGGAAGCAGCAAGAGACTTTCAGGCCATATCAAAACATGGACTTTCCATTTGCTATTTTTATTATCCTTTATTTTCTTTCTATTTCAGGCTCATTTTGATCATGCTCATTTTTCAGGAAATTGCCGGATGAACACAGCTGAAAGCTTTTCAGGTGAATCAGGGGATTCCCAAAGCTTTGTTTTCCCACTGAGTTAAGGTGAGGCCCTCTGGCCCGGCCTCGGGAGCCTGGTCTGATTGACTCACTCAGCCCTAGTTGGTCCGGGAACTGGATAATTGCCTGATATTTGAAAGGTTGGGCCTCAGATAAGTCTTCCACTCATATCTTGTATTCTTGGTGGCAGGCCAGATTTCAGCTTGACCCCAAGAAGCTTTGAGTCTGTAGCATGGCTCCAATTTAGTAAATCTTGACTTGTGAGTGACTGGAAGGTAGGAATGACCATCCTTTTGTCACCAGCAGACCGCTTGCTGTCTCTTGGACCCCTGCCTCTGCCCCAGTTCCTTTGTCATTGGGGTTTTCATCACCACTATTAATAATGAGCAAGGATGGCTTCTAACTCTCCTCTCTCTACCCTCTATGCCCTCCGTTTAACCTTGGGCCCCTATTACGCTTCCCTCTAAATGCTAAACTGTTGGAACCACTGAGAGGCTACAGCCTCAGAGGCCAGGAAAGAACTCCCTGAATAAGCTCTCACTCTCATTGCTAGGGCAGGGGCAGATGTGCCCCTGACAACTAGAGATATAATACATTTTCGCCTAGGAACAAGTCTGCGACCTAAAATTATCAGTAAGTTAGCACTTTGCTTAACAAATATTTCATTTTATCCTCACCATAACCCTGGGAGGTATGTGCCATTATTGTACCCATTTCACAGTTGAGGAAACTGAAGCAGACTGAGGTTAGATGACTTGCTCAGGATCATATAGTTAATGAATATCTGAGGTTAGGTTTTGATAGTTTTCTATTCACTGTGCCACCTATGTATCTAAATCATGACTTGGTTCTTCGGTATTTAGCATAGCTAAATCCTGGGCTAGCCTGAGAACCTAAGCTGACAATGATAACATTACTTCTGAAGGCAAGATTGTGGAATAGAAACATCACAACATCCAGTCAGGAGAGACCTGGGTGTGAATCCCACCTCTGAGGATTATTAAGCGTCTGACAATGATCATGGCGTCTTCATCATAAATAAAAGGTCTGACTTTTCCATGACTATGTCCTCCCACTCAACAACCTTCCTATTCCCTCTGGTATCAAATAGCAAGTGCTCATTAGTATGGTATCTGGATCTTGTAGGAGGGTTGTTGTTGTTCAGTCGTGTCTAGCTCTTCATGACCCCATTTGGGGACCCTATCTTGGCAAAGCTGCTGAAGTAGTTTGCCATTTCCTTCTCCAGCTCATTTTCCAGATGAGGAAAATGAAGCAAACAGGATTAAGTGACTTGCCCAGGGTCACATAGCTAGTAGGGCCAAATTTGAACTCAGGTCTTCCTGATTCCAGGCCCAGTTCTCTATCCACCGTGCCACCCAGCTGCCCCAAATGAGAGTACCTAGATTCAAATTCCACCTTTGATGCCAACCTCAAACAAGTTATCTAGTCTCAATGGGCCTCATGTCTCATCTGTGAACTGAGTGGGTTCCACTGTGACCACTAAGACTCCGCTCAGCTTTAGATCTATGACTGCCAGATCATCATATATATCACTTTCCTCCACCCACTCCAGTCCAGCTATGGACCAGTCCCCTTGCCTGCCTTTACACATGGTGCACACCTCCCATCTCAATGGTGTCACCATTGAGTTCCCACAAGCCTGGAATACTCTGTCTCCTCACTTCTCCTCTAAAATGGCTCCCTTAATGACTCAGCTCAAACAACACCCTCCTCAGAAAGCCTTGGCCAGTCTTCCTCAGCAGCTAGAGCCTTCCCTCCCAAGGGTACACTCTGTCTTCTCTGTATGTATTTATATCCATGTCATGTCCCCTGTTAGAATTCGAGCTTCTTGTTCCATGTTTGTATTCGCAGTACCTTTCACATAGTAGGTGTTTAATAAATACTTGTTGGTTAATTGATATGTTGTAAAATAGAGATAATAAATATACTTTCTACCCCCAAAGAGTTATTGTAAGGTTCAAATGAGATTATATATAAAACTCTTTTTAAACCAAAAAAGCACCATATGAATGTGAATCATTGTTATTTTGTTAACTTCTGTTAATTTGTGAATTCCCAGACAACCTATCTATAGATAGATTGTCTGGTTTGTAGACCAGTTTGGAACACAACCTGTTCCTTAGTTGGGGGTCTGACTGCCTGTCATTCCAGAAGCCTTTTCACCCTGGAGATGCCTCGGATCCTGTGGGCCCCTCCTCTTAATGGTGAATGTCTATGTAGAACTGTTCACTTAGGGAGGTGTGCAAGCCATCCATGCTCCCTTCTTGGACCACTTTGCTACTGATTCTCTGGCTTTTTCCTCTTTGCCACCCCACAGGGGTATTTCCCTCCACCTTTTCCTACTCGCTTTTGTGGGTTGTTTCTCCCCACTTAAAATGTAAGCTTCATGTGGGCAAGGACTGTCTTTCTTTGCTTGTATTTGAATTCCCAGTACTTAGTACAGTGTCTGACCTGTAGAAGGCACTTAACAAATGGTTTTTCTATGTATCATTCTAGAGGCAAGGAGTGGGGAGACAGAGAAAGACAAAGAGACAGAAACAGTGTGGTTGTGTTTGATGTAAAGCATCACTAGACACATAATTTATTAACCAAGTGGGAATTTTCCCCACATGCCTATTGGAGGTATGCTGATAACAAAATCAACACATGCTTCTGTTTACTCAACCATCATTTAAGTTCATATTTCTTGGTTAATAATAGAATGTTAAGGCAAGAAAAGATCTCAGAAACCACCTGAACCAACCAATATTTGACCAAGACTCTCCATTAGAACATACTGTACAAATGGTTATCCAGGCTTTGCTTAAATACCTCCAATAAGAAGAACCCACTAGGTACAGTCAAGAAGACCTGAATTCAAATCCACACACTTATTAGCTGCATGACACTTGGCAATACCTGTCTATGCCTTAGTTTCCTTATCTGTAATATAGAAATAATAATAGCACCTGCCTCTCAGGGTTATTGTGAGAACCAAAGGAGATAACATTTGTAAAACATTTTGCAAACCTTAAAAGTGTTATGCAAGGACTAGCTATTATTATTGTTATTAACTTATTATTATTATTGTTATTGTTATTATTATTATGCTTTCTCCTTTTGGACAGCTCTGATTGTTAAGGTCTCTTCTTATCATTAATGATTTGGAGGAGTTTTCCATGATAGTTCCCAATTCTTCCTTAGAGAATTGGCTGTTTGTCTCCTTCCACCACTTATCAAATGTGGACAGCTGTAATAGCTGGGATGATTTTCCTTTCATCAAGCTTAAAAGGCTTTTTGCTATATCTGTCCATTGGTCTGCCCTTTGTGTCCAACCAGAACAATTCCAATATCTTTTCCATTCAGCGCTCCCCCAGATCCTGAAGGGCAAAACGTCTTCTGTATTTCCAGTTCCTTGAGCTTCATCTAGGGACTTGAGGCCTTTCACCATTTCCAAGACTGATACACAAGTAGCTTTTTGTTATTTTAATCTACACTTCTCAGAGCCCATAGAGCAAGTGCAGAGTAAATACCTGTTAAATTTGATCAGTGACTTGAATAGCTTGGGTTGTTGGAAGGAAAAAGACTTTGTAAATTACAAAGTATTGTATAAGTGTGAGCTATACTTCAGGGGAAATGAGTTCTTTCCTTGTGATATAGTCTTGCAATTGGAAGGAACCTTAGTGATCTTGGTGTCCAACTTTGCATGCACATAGGGCTGGAGGCTACTGAAATTGGAGAATATAGAGGGGGTGAAAGGTAGCTGAGAGATCACATAGATCAGCAGCTCTTAAGTCAAGTCAAGCCAATGAATAAATTTATTAAAAGTTTAGTTGTTTACATCTTGAACCCCTCTGGCAGTTGGTTGAAACCTCTGAACCTGTTTAAAGAATCATGTTTTCAAAAGTACAAAATAAGATTACAAATGAAACCAGTTCTTTTGCAAAACTTATCTATCTCTATCTCTATCTCTATCTCTATCTCTATCTCTATCTCTATCTCTATCTCTATCTATCTATATCTCTAGCTATCATCTATTTTTTTGGTGAGGCAATTGGAGTTAAGTGACTTTCCAAGGGTCACACAGCTAGTAAGTGTCAAGTATCTGAGGCTGGATTTGAACTCAGGTCCTCCTGAATCCAGTGCTTTATCTACTGTGCCACCTAGCAGCCCCCTGTATATATTGTTGAAAGCAACTTTGTGAGTCTCAGGTTGAGAAAACTGGATCCAGTCCAACTCCCTTATTTTATAAATGAAGAAACTAGGGCCTAAGGATTGGAAGTGACTTGCCTGTGTGCTTAGGAGAACATCCTTATCCAGTAAACATCAGTTGATTGAGAAAGCTACTCCCAGTGGAATGACAACTCTTTGAAGGGAGGGACTATGTTTTCTTTTGTTTTTGTATCTCCAACACCCATCACAGTACTTGGCATGCAGTAGGTTCAATTTAATAAGCATTTATTGAGCATCTACTGTATTCTAGGCACGATATAAAAGCTTGAAATTGATTGATTGAGTAACTGATGGGGCTCAAGGCCAATCCTGAGTAGGTTGGGCCTAAGAGGATGAGATATGACTAATGAAATGCCACCAATTTTATTTATTATTTTTTAACAAACATACTGGGCCCATCCATACCTAAATGACTTCTGTCAATTTCAAAGCAGCCACTCCTGAGGGTCATATCAGAAGGGAGGTTTGCTTGTTTTGCTGCTCTTCTTGGTTTTCCTTAGTGACATGTAACTCAATCATTACCAAGAGGGAAAGGAGGGCTCCTGTGCCTTTTCCCAGTTTAGAATCAGAGAGAGAGAAAGACAGAGAGAGAGAGAGAGAGAGAGAGAGAGAGAGAGAGAGAGAGAGAGAGAGAGAGAGAGAGAGAGTGAGAGTGAGAGAGGGAGGTTGTTTCTCTGGAATAATATTCATCTTTATTCATACATCCATGCAGATGAATTCAGAACGTGTGGGTGGGGGGTTTGAAGAGCCCACAGCACTTAGGTAACAGTTGGTATGCCAATTGTGCAACGAGGAATCTATATTGACAGTTGTTAATTGTGGGATGAAGCTGGTGTTCAGGGTTTTTAAAAGCCCTATTACATTTCTGAAAGCTCCAGGGTGGTTTCGTTGCTAGGGGTGTTACTGTGTGTTGGGACAACACTGTGAAGAAATATGGGCCTCCAATATGGGTTCCTCTAGAGCCCCCTCACTGGGGGCTTGCTGGGTGAGCCCCACTTCATCATTTTTTTCCCAGCTCAAGCACTCTTCAGGTTTGCTAAATATGTAACTGTATTGTACTCCAGTGTGAAGATAGATAGATCTATGAAAAATACAGGTAAGATGCAGACACATTTCACAACTGGAGGAAAATAGATTGGTTTCTAGTAAAATCTATGGCAATTTTGTGAATGATATGAGGGTGAGGGTTTGGTGCCCGACATGAAATTCTGTTTCTTCTGGTAGGATGTAAGATTCTTGAGGGAATAGTGTGGTGCAGTGGAAAGAGCACAGACATTGGCATCAGAAGACCTGGGTTCAAATATCATCTCTGACATGGACCACCTGTGTTTCCTTGGGCCTCAGTTTCTTCCTCTGTGAAATGGCAGAGCTGGACTAGATGGCCTCTGGGGTTCCTTCTTGTTCTAGGGCTGGGATATTAAGACCTTTCTGGGCCTCAGTATCCTCACCTGTAAAATGGGAGAGTATAGTCTAGATGGCCTTCAAGGTCCCTTCCAGCTAGAGATTTAAGATACAAAGACCTCTCTGGGGCGCAGTTTCCTCATCTGTCCAATGGAGGGTGGCTGGATCCATTAGCCCTTCCAGGTCATGATAGTTTTCTTCTGTTTTTGCCTCGTCAGCATTTGTCTCTTCAGCCTTGCCGATAGTAGATGTTTAATAAGTGTTTGTTCAATTGGATTGAATTAGTTCATTGACATCTCAAAGTGGAAGTCATAAGACATAAGTTGGTTTCCAGGAATTCCCCAGTTGTCACGATGCCCTTTTTTTTTCTTTTAAAAATAAAATCGTGCTCCTTCCTTTGTTTCATCTTTTCTCTATCATGTCAGCTAAGTAGGAAGATTAAACCCTTTGCTGGCAGAAACTCCCTCTATGAGTACAAATATCAAAAAAAAGATAGAGAAATGCAGATCAGCAAAACCGACCAACCTACCAACTCTGCCTCACTATATATGCACTATTCCATACCCGTGGTCCCCACATTTATAAAGAGGGCAGAGAGGCACGTTTCCTCAACTCTTCTCTGGAGACTAGCTTAGATTTTCCTTGAGTTCTCCACAATCCAGGGACATTCACTTTCTTGTTCCTCAAACAAGACTCTCCATCTCCTGACTCTAGGAATTTTCTCTGGTTGTCTCCTATGCTTTCAGTGACCTCCCTCCTCATCTTCCCTCCCGAGTTTCGCTGACTTCCTTCAAGTCTTTGCTGAAATCCCATCTTCTACAAGAAGACTCTCCCAATTCCCTTCAATCCAGGTGGTTTCCCTCCATCCATTGTCCCCAGTTTATCCTGTCTATAGCTTGTTTGCCCATGTTTGTTTGTGGGTTCTCTTCCCCCACTAGACTGTGAGTTCCTTGAGAGCTGGGGCTTTTCTTTGTACTTGGTTTTACATAGTTCTTGGCACATCGTAGGTGCTTAATAAATGCTTATTGACTGGCTGAAGGATTTAAGACCCTTTTCAAGCCAAATCAACTAGCTTTTATTAAATTCCTGCTAAATACAATTCTTTGTGTTAAGCCTTGGGGTTACAAAGAAAGGCAAATCATCACTCTAAAAGTTCAAGATCTGCTGACGTACATTCCAGGAAGGAAATGATCTGGTCACAAAGAGGAACTTTGTGAATCAGGCAGGGACAGAGCATGTCTATTAGGCACACCATGGCTCATGTATTTGGGTCC
This sequence comes from Dromiciops gliroides, assembly GCF_019393635.1. NCBI lineage: Eukaryota > Metazoa > Chordata > Mammalia > Microbiotheria > Microbiotheriidae > Dromiciops > Dromiciops gliroides. The sequence continues at coordinate 27,467,803 of NC_057865.1, read as the reverse complement.
TGTCACACTCTACCTGGGTCAGAGGGCATCTGAGCTATGAATGTGCTCAGTTCTTTTCTTTTTTAGGCAATCAGAGTTAAGTGACTTGCCCAGGGTCACATAGCTAGCAAGTCTGAGGCCAGATTTGAACTCAGGTGCTCCTGACTCCAGGGTCAGTTCTCTATCCACTGCATCACCTAGCTGTCCCCACATGCTCAGTTCTGCCATGGGTTAGGAAAGACATGGATAGATTTGGGATATCCAGAGGAGGGTAGCTAGGATAGTGAGGAGTCCCAAGAATATGCCACAGGCGACCCAGATGAAGACACCGGGGGCATTTGGCCTGAAGAGAAGGCTTAGGGATGGGGTGGAGGGGATACATGACAGTATTTGAAGTCCTAATTTGTAGAAGAGTGATTAGACTTGTTCTCCTTGGCTTCAGATGGAATAACCAGGAGCAATTGACATAAGACAAATCTTCCCAAATGAGCCATCCCAGAGGGAGGTGGGCTGCCTTGGGAAGTAGTGAGCTCTCCTTCATGAGTCATCTTCAAGCAAAGTTTCCATAACCACTTATTGGGTGGAGAGGATTCTTCAGGCCCCTCTTGGATTAAAAAGGCCTTGGAAGACCCTTGCAACTATTAGATGCTGCAACTGTATGATTGGCTGCTGTAGATAGACTCATCCATCATGGAATCTCCTGTTTACTTCATACCCTAAGACAGGCAATCTTAATCTGCGCTCTCTCTCTCTCTCTCTCTCTCTCTCTCTCTCTCTCTCTCTCTCTCTCACTCTTTCTCTCTTTGTGTATGTATCTATCCACTCTTTAATGAGAGATTGTATTTAAAGGACTTTATAAATGTCCACTCTAGGCAGTGTGAATCATTTTGTTAGAAGGGTATAGGTGTATCCTTGGCATTTAACATAGTAGGTGTTGACTTGACTTGGATGCTTCTGACTGCAGTCAGTGGTTGTATGGTGTACATGTAGAACAGTTCCTCTACCCCCTGCTGACAAATGCTGGCTATGCTGACATGGCCAGCCCACGCCATGTAGCCTGTCTCATCTTTATGATGGAGGTTTACGGAAGCCTAATCAAAACTCCACAGAACACCCACCATTTGCCCAGGCTGACATGCTGTGGTGCCCGTGAGTTATTGGCCTCGAATAATGCCACAGGAGCTATTCCAAGCAGTGATTTTCAGTAATGCTATATTGGCAACAAATGTACCCAATCAATATTGGTTTTTGCTGATGCATATGGTGACTTTCTGAAACAATGGACTTCAGGCAAAAGTATATAACGGAGAATAGTTAGATGGGGGCAGTGGTAGTGTGATAATGACGTTCGACTTGGACGTGGGGGATATGGGCTCAAATCCTGGTTCTAATGCTTCCTAATTCATGTGCTTTTGTTCAAGTCACTTGAATTTTGTGTCTCAGGTTCCTCATCTTTAAAATGGCAAGGATGATATTCACACAGTCCACTTCAAAGAATTATTGGGAAGAAAATACTTTGTAAGCCATAGGTTATTTTATGAATGTTTGCTCTTATTTTAAAGTAGAAGAAAGACTTATAGTCATTTGGGTGGTAGAGCAGAGGAGGACAGACCTGTATTTCACCAGTGTAGATAATTTCCCAAATAGAAACTTTCTCTACCAATGAAGATTAACAATTTATAGTCCCAGAGGGTTGTCTGCTACATTGTAAAGCTAAGTGACTTGCTCAAGGTCACACAGTCTAACATGTAAAAGCTGATCATCCTGGACAAGTCACTTCCTTTCCTCTATCTGCCTCAGTTTTCTTATCTGTAAAGTGGGGATGATAATAGCATCTACCCCACAGGACTATGAGGCTCAGAGTGGTCTGGTGCCAGTTTCCTTTCTACCTCACCTCATTGTCTCTCTGACTCTTACTAACCCTTTTGGGTCTTAGTTTCCTAGGGGGATAATGATGTGTACTTGCCCTGCATAGTTGTTACGTTTATTGTGGATAATAGAATCACAGATCTGAGACAGTGACTATACAATCAGCCTTGAAGTCAGGAAGACTTTGGCTGACAGACTACTTCTCACACATATCAGCTGGATAAGTTCCTTCACATCCCCTTCTCTCAGATTAAAAGTTATAGAGAAGGTATTGGCCTGCATTAGTAAAGAGAATTTTCTTCAAGGAAACTTGCAATGAAATTACAGGTCCAGTGCCTATCCCCTAAATTTAGAGTTGGGAGGGACCTTAGATTTAATTGAATTCATTTTGTTGTTGTTGGGGTTTTCTTGGGGTTGATACTAGAGCAGTTTGCCATTTCCTTTCTCCAGCTAATTTAAAAATTTGTTTTTGGCCTGGGCACCTGGGGCCAATTGACTTGCCCAGGGTCACACAGCTAGCAAGTGTCAAGTGTCTGAGGATGGATCCGAGTTCAGGTCCTCCTGAATCCAGGGTCAGTGCTCTATCCACTGTACCACCTAGCTGGCCCCTCTCCAGCTAATTTTACAGATGAAGAAACTGAAGTAACTTCTCCAGGGTCATTCAGTTAGTGAGTGTCTGAAACCAGATTTGAACTCAGGTCTTCCTGACTCCAGGCCTTTCAATCTATCCATTGTGCCACCTACTGCTAGTTAGTGTCCCAAATGGAATTTGAATCCAAAGTCCTCCTGACTCCAGTTTTATGAGTTCATTCAGTCTAGCCCTCCCTCCATCTTACAGATAAAACTTGGGCTCATTGAAGTTAAGTGACTTAACCCTAGTCATGCAGCTCATAAATGACAGGATTTGAACCCAGGTCTTCTGGCTTCAAAGAAGCAAGGAATTCTTAGTATATCTATTAGCATATTGGAAGCATCTCATGCCTGTCATAGGCTGGTTTTTTTCCTGTTGTCTTTGGAGCTTCTGCAGTGCTTGAATTCACCCCTAAGTCTCCAGTGGTGAGAGTTCTATACTTTTGACGTCCCTCAAGTTCCCATGGATGGGCATAGTTTTCAGATTAAACCTGTGGGGTTTTGTAAACATCAGGCTGATCGTGCCAGTAGGAAACTGGCATCTAGGAGTCTGCTTACAGGTGGCCGAGCACATCCTCCAGTCCAGATCATTCAATATTGAAACAGTGCTCACCAGCGTAGGATTGCCTTATTAAAGATTTAAGCGCCATGACCAACACTATGCCAAGCTGGAATTTTGAGAGATTTTCAGCTGTCTTCATGGTTCTTACCAGGCAGACACTGCCTGCTGGGGCTCAGCTCCTAGGCAATCACAGTTTCCTGTGTTCCTTCGGAGACAACAAAGCTTATGATGAAAAGTGATGAAGTGAAGCCAGGCTGATAATGGGTTGCCACATGCTCCTGGACAGCAATGTGGTGTGTGTGTGTGTGTGTGTGTGTGTGTGTGTGTGTGTGTGTGTTCATGATCACACCTACCTGAGTGGAATTTTTTTCAAACTTTGAGACATAGGATATTTTCAGATTTAAATCATGATATAGCATGATGTCTTTGAAAAGCACTTGATTTAAATTGTGGAGGAAATTTCAGAAATCACAATCCATTATGCGTGTTGCTGGGGAAAAAATGTATAAAGAGACTTGAAGTTCCCTCTGTTGGAAGCCGACCCATTCAGAGAACAGCTCCCGTTAGAGACATTTCGGTCAGAACCCAACCCCATTCGCCATTACGTGCCACCTCCTAGCTCCATTACCAGATGGAGTAATCTTTTCATTTTAAAAAAGAAATGGGGAAAAAAAAACTTCCTTGTGGTTTGTTGTTTTAAATAGAATTTGAAATATGACTTTCTAGAAAATGGAATTTACTATTGAATTTCAAGAAAGTCACTGTGTCCTATGGGTACAAAGACAAAACCCCTAAACTCTATGGGATAACCCAAAAACAAGTGACCTCAGTAAAAGGAAGCTTGTGTTTTGGTAGATGTAAATGTCTGAGGCCTTCCTGACTCCAGGCCCAGTGCTCTATCCCCTGAACCACTTAGCTACCCCCACAGTTTCACAAGTAGTAAGTACAAAAGTCCAGGATCCTCCCTCCAACACTTAATTAGCTATGTGATCTTGGTCAAGTCATTTCTCCCTTCCAAGCCTCAGTTTTCTCTTGGAATGCTTATCCCATTTCAATCCTTTGCTTCTTTGTACCTGGACTATTGAGTTAACTTCCTAATTGGTCTCACTGCATCACTGGGGGCAGAAAAGCTGCTCTGTCATTAACTGAGTGACCCAGGACTAGCCATGGGACCTCTCTCAGCCTCAGTTGCTTTGTCTGTAAAATAATATCATTTGATCCTCTCAATAACCTTGTGAAATAGCTTCTATTGTCCCATTGTAGAGATGAGGGCACTGAAGGCCCACTCTTTCACTTTAGATATGAAGAAGGTGAGGCTCAAGAAAGGGACTCAATGAACCCAAGGCCAGGGATTCAAATCTGGTGTTGCAGAACAAAAGGCAGTGAACCAACAGAGCCACTTATAAAACATCCACAGAAGAGGAAGGGGGAAGATGAAGATGAATAAGCATTTATGAAGTGCCCACAGTGTGCCAGGCATTGGCACACTTGACAAATAAAATCTAATTTGATTTTTCAGTGAAGGCAACATTAACGGCCAATACAATTCAGGTCAAATGCAGTGTGTACAATGGCGGTTCCAATGGGTGGAAGTTAAATCCTTCATGAGTTTCTTTCTGTTAATGAGCATCAATTACCCAACTGGAAAATAACATGTACCACCCTCTCCTCAGTAGCTGCCTATTCCCAAGTCTCTTACTTGCCTGCCTTGTTCAAGATCCTCTGCTTGATTCTGGGAATCCTAGTGAGAACGAAACATTTCCTGCCCTCAAAGGGTTTACATTCTACTGGCAGTGTAGCTCTCTGTTGTTATTCAGGGTTTCTGTAGTTTAGATTTGGGCTCTAATTCGTTTCAGAAGATACTCCAGGGTCTGAAATGGCCTCTAATGAGTAAAAGTTAAATGATGATGAAATAATAATAATAGTGATGATCATAACCTAATAATTAATAATAATAACAATGAGGATAATGGATCCCATATTTGGTTTTGACATTTGCAAAATTCTTTATGACAGTTATATCATTGGATCCTCTTGATAACCTTGTAAAATAGCTCCTATTTTTCCCTTGAAGAGATGTGGAAATCGAGGTTCATAGAAGTTAATAATAACTAACATTTAAATGGAGGAAAGTAAGGGTTATATGAGTTGATCTAGGTCACATAGCTAGTTAATGTCTGAGGCTGGATTTGAACTCACTTGTTCCTGATTCCACCCACTATGCCACCTAGCTGTAAGTAAAGTGACTTGCCTTGGGTCACATAGCTATTAAATGTCTGAGTTCGGATTTGAACATGGGTCTTCCTTTGCTCCAGAAGACCCGACTAGCTGTGTGACGCTGGGCAAGTGACTTAACCCCATTGGCCTCAGTTTCCTCATTTTTAAATTGAGCTGGAGAAAGAAATGGCAAACCACTTGAGTATCTTTGCCAAGGAAACCCTAAATGGGGTCTTGCAGAGTCAGACCCAACTCAACAACAACAACAACAACAACAACAACAACCTTCCTTGGTTCCAAGGCCACTACTTTATGCGCTCTACCTCCCTGCAATCCTAAATCCACTCTGCCAAATCCATAGATGGGTCTAATCCTTTACTGCCCAGGGGAAGATAGCTCACTAAGACTGGGCGTCTCTTAGAGAGAAACATGTGTGGTTGTTCTTTAGACACACTTCCTCACCTTAAGAACATTCTTCATCAAGAACAAAATGAGAATGAGATAACTCGGGAGAGACAATAAATCCATGAGGTGAAGTGATTTGTGATTAACTCACTGCAGTGATGACAGCCTTTAAATTAAAAACAATAAGTTTTCTACCCAGGAGAAGCACAGATCTCTACCTTAGACTTTTATGTGACTTCTGCCTCTGTGCCCCCACCCCATAGTCGAGCTAGGCAAATTTGGGGTGGCTGCTATCAAGAGTACTCTGGGAGTTTTCCCCCTTTTTTTTCCCAGCTGAAACCTCCATTGATAATAAACTTTCCCCACTGGACCTTTTAAAAATTGCATTCACTCAATCCTTAACTGGATTGCATGTTGTTTTTTATAGTTATTCATGTATGTATGTATGCATGTATATATATACATATATATATACATACATATATATGTGTGTGTGTATATATATGTGTGTATGTATGTATGTATGTATATATATATATATATATGTATGTTATATCCATCTACTAGACTGCAAAATCCATGTGGGCAAGGGTGAGGTCTAAACTCAGCATCTTCCCTATAACTGGTAGAGAGTTTTGCAAATGGCTGACATTGAATAAATATTTGTTGGATGAAAGCAATATTTAAGTGCCTATGGTATGCAAGGCACTGTGAATTGATTTGCAAAGATAATAACAGCAGGCAGGTTATAAGCATCCACTAATCAATAAGTTTCCAAACAGAAGTTCATGAAGAGGAGAGATCCTTGTGGGTTAGGTCAGGCAGGAAAGACAGATACCATGAATTGAAGGATGGGCAGAATACACTTGTCAATAGTGTGGGTTGGCAGGAGGGATCCTGGCACTTCTGCTTCTTGAGCAATAGGATGAGAGGCTCCCGGCCTTAGAGACAGGCTCTCTGGGATCATCTGGTTTGATACCCATCATTTTACATTTGAGGAAGCTGAGGCCCAAGGAAGCTGAATGGTCACAGAGGTAGTAAGTATCAAAGCAATCCAGCAATCACTCAGATGGTTTGCTGTGGTTGGGAGGTAGCAGCAAGTACAGTGGAACCAAAGTCAAGAAGATCTGGGTTCAAATCCTACCCCAGATATTTGTTAGCTGTGTGACCCTGGGCAAATCACTTGGCCTCTTTGGGCCTCAGTTTCCTTTTCTGTAATATGGGGATAATAATATCACTTCCCAAGATTATTGTGAGGACCAATGGAGCTTTCTGCTTGGTGCATTGCAAATCTTAAAGGACCGTGTCAATGCAAACTATTACTATTTAGAGCTAACAGACCTCTTATAGACAATTTAGGATAGCCAGCTTGCATTTTAAATCATGGAATGGATATCGAGCTATCTAAAGTAACTTTCCCAATGTCATAAGCAGCAGATCTTAGATTGGAAGCCAGATCCAGGGTGCCTCCTATCCAGGCACCTTTCCTTAAAAGCTGAAATAACAGCCTGTAAGATTGTCCTAATTCCTTCCCTCCCACCCTCTCTCTGTCTCTGTTGCTCTCTTTGTCTCTCCAGCATTCTCTGTCTCTCTCTCTCTCCCTCTCCCCCCCCTCCCTCCCTCGCTCTCTCTCTCTCTCTCTCTCTCTCTCTCTCTCTCTCTCTCTCTCTCTCTCTCTCTCTCTCTCTCTCACACACACACACACACACACACACACACACACCTTGGAATTCAGAGACCCAATCTGAGAGTGTAGAATTAGTTCCAATAAAGGATGATGGCTGATTTAAAAAAAAACGCCTCTGGATAGTGGTCCCTCAGTGCTAATGTCAGCAACAAGGAAGAAAAAGCCAGACTTCTCTCAATGCATTCAGCTTGATTCCTAGTTTTCTCTGACAAGTCCAGGAGGCTTATCTCTCATTTTGGGAGTCTCTGCTACAGGTTCCCTGCTACTTCTGGAAGGGGGATCTCTCCTCCCCCAGGCCCTTCCTCCTCAACTCTGGCCCAGCATCATCTGAGAATGGAGTTGTTTGGGATCCTGTCCATTTTTTTCCCCTGTGGTTGCCTCTCTTGTTTTTACACCTGCTCCTGATGGCATATGCTACTGGGAGGTGTCAGATACAGCAGCACAGCTGTGAACTTGGGGAGGAAGAGAGAGAAGGAGGGAGAGGGGGTGACAGAAGGAAAGGCAACTGAAAGCCAGGGAAGAAAGCGAGGAAAAGAAAGAGAATCATCTGCATAGTGCCAACTCCTACATGGGCAGAGGGAATCTTGTAATTCACATTTTTAAAAAGTTTCAATTGATATATTTGTTAGCTTATCACCTTCATTTCTAAACATATCCTTCCCCCATGCTGAAAGCCATCCTATTTAAACTTAGAATACAAATAGAAAGGGGGAGGTGGGGAAGCAGTTCTAAATGGATGATGTTATAAGTATAAAATCTGGGTTTTAATCCAGACTTAATTTCTGTCTACCTGTATGACTTTAGGCATATACTCCTTAACCACACCGGGCCTCATTCCTCATGTCAAAAAGGAGGATGTTGAATGATTTCTAAGCTTCCAACTTCCAGTTCCAAAAGCAGAAGTCTTGGGTTCAAATGCTGCCTCAGATGTTAACTTAAACCTTAGAGACCTTGGGCAAGTCATGACTTGTGTGGGTAAGAGGTCTCCTAAAGCCAGCTTCTGTTGGAGAGTAAGATTTTGGTAGCTAAAATGATTAATAATCAATTTAACAATATATGTATAACCTATATCAAATGGCTTACCATCTCATGGAGGGGAGAGGTGAGAGAGGGAGAAAATTTGAAACTCAAAATCTAAAAAAAATAGATGTAAAAAAGTGTCTTTATGCATAATTAAGAAAATATTATTTTAAAATACCAATCAATTTAACAGCCAGCTGGTTGTTAAATTTTCAGTGATACACCTCCAAAATCCTCATACAAAATGGGGCTGGATTTATTGTTTTGTTGACTGTCTTGGCTGAAGAATGTATTAATAATACAGATTAAACTTAAAAGTGGGGGCGTACATCTCTCCTCCTCTTCCTCCTTATTAAACTGTCCCCAGAACACTCCATTATTGCTCTGTAGACATTGCTGGAGCTTAGCAGGAATGTGGCTAAGCAGAAGGCCTAGAAACTGTAGGACAATACTTAACAATAACTGGCATTTATAGAATGCTTTAAGGTGCGCAAAATGCTTTCCATCTCACAGTTTCTTTCCCTTGAAAAAGAGGAAGTTGGGCCAGATGGCTTCTGAGATACTGCTCAAGCTTTAAAAACATGATCTACTCTCTCCCATCCATCATAGAAGAGAACCATTAATGTCGTCCTTGAGTAGTGGATGCTTGAAGGCAGACCATTAAAAAAAAGTCAAGAAATATGGGGAGGGGAAAATCCAGCTTTAGAGGGGACTACCATGTTCAGTTCTTGCAAATCCCAAAAAAAGGATATTATGCAACAGATAGCGACAAGAGAAGATATAAGAACACAGGAGACACTTAATGGATCCCCCCAAATGGAATGGAACCTTCTCAAAGGCAGGGATCATTTTATTTTTGTTTTATGTTTCCTTAGTACCTATCACTGCATCTGAACCACAGTTTGTTGTTGTTGTTGTTACTGTTGTTATTCAGTCATTTCCAAACTTCGTGACCCCATTTGGGGTTTTCTTGGCAAAGATACTGGAGGGGAGTTTGCCATTTCCTTCTCCACCTCATTTTATAGATGAGGGAATTGAGGCAAACAGGGTTAAAAGACTTGTCCAGGGTCGCACAGCTAGTAAGGTCTGAGACGAGATTTGAACTCAGGAAGATGATGAGTCTTTCTGACTCTAGGCTCCCTGATCTATCCACCTAGCTGCACTTAATAAGATTAATACTGATTGGTTTGAAGCGGGAAAAGCACAACTGTAGGGACCAGAATAGAGTAGGGGATTGTGAAGGATGGAATAAAGCAAGAGTTAAAAAAAGATTGAGTGATGGGATATTAATGTCATCGACACATGTAATAAGAAAAAGGCAGGACGAGAATTAGACAACTGGATGATTACAAGATGAAGCCAAGTAAAGAGAAGTGCTGACTTTGAGCATGATCCTCTACTGAAATGCACTTCCCCCTTCTGTGGATGGTGGGCTCATTCAAACCCTCAGATCAGGTGACTTGGGATTCTTAAGCCTGGTTCACCATGATGTCCTGAATCCCTGTCACAGCCTATAGGCAGGCCCCCAGAAGCCTGCAGGCTTAGGATTTTGAAACATTCCTGGATGGCCCTATGTACAAAGGTGAGTTTGAAGGCTTTTTGAGTTAGTGACAGATGACATTTGTCATTTTGCTTTGGAGAATCTGATATCTTGTCCCTACTGATTTTAAGCCTTTTCCTTGGGGCTAGAAGAGAAAGAGCATAAAACAACCAATTGGAGATGTCAGATTGAAAAGCTCACACAGAGGGAAACTGGCAACGTCCCTTAGACGATACCAGGATTACCCGATGTCTCACTGAGATTTCGAGAACATTGGGTGATGCAGTGAGGCTGGAGGCTTTGAAGTATCTGTCTATGTTGAGCCATTTGGTTTGGCTGGGAGATAGACTGTTACACAAATTATTGAAAGTCAAACTGTTGGGGTTTTTTTTAGAACAGAAGCATGGATGTGTATGTCAGGACCCAAATACCATGTTATTTTTTGTTATTGTCAGTTTAAATTTTGGATCTGCACCTGTAATTTTACCAGTGAACGGAACTCCCCGGGGTGAAACTCTCTCCACAAATGCTTATCAATCAGTGATTCAATAAGTATTTATTATGTACCTATTATAGAGACTAGCTGGCACAGTAGAAAGAGTGCTGGTATGGGGGTGAGGAAAAGCTGAGTTCAAATCTGACCTCAGACACTTACTAGATGTGTGACCTTAGGCAATTCATTTAACCCTGTTTGCCTCAGCTTCCTCAAGTATAAAATGGGGATAATAACAGCACCTACCTCCCAGGGTTGTTGTGAGAAAGATACAACATTCTTTGTGTTTTGTTTTGTTTTGTTTGTTTTTGTGGGGCAATGAGGGTTAAGTGACTTGCCCAGGGTCACACAGCTGGTAAGTGTCAAGTGTCTGAGGCCGGATTTGAACTCAGGTCCTCCTGAATCCAGGGCTGGTGCTTTATCCACTGAGCCACCTAGCTGCCCCAGAAGATACAATATTCATTAAAGGGCTTGGCAAAGTGCCTGACACACAGTAGGTGCTTTAAACATGCTTATTCCCTTCCCTTCCCTATTAGGGACTCTGCCAGTCACAAATGAACGATCCCTTCCCTCAAGGAGTTCACATTTTATTGAGGAAAACAACATGTCTCTATGTCTCTCTATCTCTATCTAATCTCTATTTCTACTTCTATATCTATTATGTCTCTAATCTCTATCTCTACAGCAATCTCTATCTAATCTTTATTTTTATCTATATCTACACATACATACATGTACACACATATAGACATACTTATATACATATTCAAGTGTGCATTGGTATGCATATATGTATACAGTAGTTTACAAATGTATATATACACATATATAATGTATGTATACAACAATATACACATGCAATATACACAAATATAATAATAACAAAACTATAAGTATATATTTAAATAAACATGTATAAATATATAACAAATAGGGGCAGCTAGATGGCGCAGTGTATAGAGCACCGGCCCTGGAGTCAGGAGTACCTGAGTTCAAATCCGGCCTCAGACACTTAACACTTACTAGCTGTGTGACCCTGGGCAAGTCACTTAACCCCAATTGCCTCACTAAAAAACAAACGAACAAACAAACAAAAATAAATAAATAAATAAATAACAAATATATAAGCATAAGAAATCATAGACCACAGAAGGGCAGGTCCTGTGATTTCAATCATACAGGGAACTCTTGGAAGAGGAAACTCTCTCTACCAATGCAGGGAGCACCTTCTCTGAAACTTAGTATCTTAGAAAGTGGCCCAAAGCACTTCACATTTACATGACTTGCCCAGGACATATAGTCCAAGGCAGGACTGGAACCTGAGTCTTTCTGGCTTTGAGGCTAGCATTCTCTGTCTCTCTGTGTCTGTCTCTCTCTGTGTCTGTCTCTCTCTGTCTCTCTCCGTCTCTCTCCTCTGTCTCTCCCTCTCTCTCTGTCTCTGTGTGTGTATCTCTGTCTCTCTCTGTCTCTTTCTCTCTGTCTCTCCTCTGTCTCTCTGTCTGTGTCTTTCTCATACCATGTCAACTGTAGACCAGGAGTTCTTCACGTGTCATACACAGAGGATAAATTTCAAGGGATCCATGAACTCGAACTCCATCTTTATTTCCAATATGAGTGGTTTTCTTTGTGTTTCAATGTACTTTAAGTATTTCAAAGCACCATCTTGAGAAGGGATACATACGGACTGCCAAAGTGGTCCATAATGCAGGAGATTCAGAACACCTGATCTAGAGCAAGCAAGTATGAACAAGATAATCAAGGAAGCCTTTATCGAGGGGCTACTATGGGCCAGGCACCATATATACCAATACAAGGTCATTTCAAGTGGGAAGCATTAGCAGCTAGGGATGGATCAGCCTATATTTGTCAGAAGCAAGACCTGAACTCAGTTCCTTCTGGCCTAGAGGTTGGCCCTCTCTCAGCGACCCAATGTGCCATACTGCCTCTCAGTGTGCTTCTTATTTGTTTATTAATGACATTAATGAAACATGCCATCTTGAATCTGGTGGCCAGCCAAATCCATGGCAGCCATTTGTTTTCTTAAGAGGGGAACCATGTTGCCTCCTAGGTATGGGTTTCTAGAAGATGGTTTACCTAGCCTATACTCAGTGCTTCCATATGGCCATTTTCTCCATCTCTAATTAACAAGCTAAAATAACCTTCCCAGCACATTCCACCCAAGCATGGACCTCATCCAAGGGTTGGCTGGAGAGTAGTGATGGATTCCAGTTCCCAGTGCTCTGTTTCTGATGAGATAAACAAGAATGTAATAAGATCTTGATTTAAAGCCATAAGAGACTTTAGGTAGCCTGGAATTAAACATAAAATAAAACAATAAAGCAAACATGTTGTACCTTGGCATCTCTGAGCCAGGCCCTGCCCCCAGCATTACTTCTGAAATGATGCCCTGTTGCATCCCCGAATTAGTGGCTGCAGATGCTGACTTCCTGAAAACAGGGATGGGTCACATTACTCCACCTAAAGGTATGCTTCTGTCTCCTATTCACCTGTTTCTGAGGTTTTTTGGGGTCTGAAACCCCCATAAGGAGCAGCATCTTAAGATCACAGTTTTAAAGCTGAAACATAGTGAGGGTAAGTTACTTCTTCATGGCCAGATTTCAACCGAGCTGAACCTGAAGTCTGATGCCTAGACTCTGCCTACACCAGAGAGGAATACATCTCAGGGGAAAGAAACAATAGATATAATGTCTCTTATTCTGCTTCAGAAAAAACTCCCCTGCCTACATTGAGAACTTGTTCCAGGAATAAATAAATGCTCTCCGCTAATGTTTTTTAGTGGGCCATCATTGAGAAGATGATGCAATTAATTAATGTATTTGATTAATTAACAATTAATAATGGCTACATTTATTTAGGGTTTTTAAGGTTTGCAAAGGGCTTCACAAACGTTATCTGGGATGTGGGTTTTATTATTATTATCGCTATTTTACAGATGGGGAAACTGGGGCAGGCAGAAGGTAAGTGACTTGACTAGGGTCACACAGCTATTAAGTAGGTGTCTTATGTCAGATTTGAACTCAAATTTCCCTGATTCCAGGTTTAGGTTCTATATACTGAGCCACCTAACTGTACTTATGATAACACAATTCCTACTGTTGATTTGTGAATCAGAGAGGACCAGATTGCAGATCTAGAGCTAGCAGGAAACTTAGGGGCTGTCCACTGAAGCACCTTCATTTTATAGATAAGAACACTGAAGCTCAGAGCAAGGAGGGGCATACTCAAGATCCCTTGTAGGGGCCAAATTTTAATTGGGGAGTGTTAGGCGGCTCACCACAATATTAGGGCAAAGAAGGAAATTAACATCCTCTTTCAAAAACAGAACAGGCTTTATTAATAAGAACAAACTTTAAAACACAAGCAAGAATAGTGGAATTAAGGGAAAGGAAAAAAATGGAATGGGGAAAGGAAAATAATATGACCTGAATCACACCACCTCTTGGGGCTCAGCAGAACATACACCTGCATCTCATCTCTTTCCAGCTCCAAAGCCAGAATGGCGAATCTCCCCTTTTCTCCTTACCAGCAGGAAACAGGGTGGTCACACACACAGCATGAAGCTAATTGACTGGCAACCCTGATTGACAGAATTAACAGATGGTTGTAGAATGGTCAGCCTCCCAGCTTCTGCAAGCTGAATGTCACCTGACTGCCCTCACCCAGCTTCCCATCATTATAATTTGGCCAGGCCCACATAGGCGTGCGTCCAAGGTGGGTGGAGCACTGCACCTTCATGGAGGTGAAGCACCTTACCCTGGCTGTGGTGTGCCGGGGCTTCTAAATCACGATTAATTCTTTACACTCATTAGTAACTAAGCAGAAGAGCCAAAGTTCTTATTGGGGTCCTTGGCCTTTAAACTCAAGGCTATTTCCAATGCTTTGTGTTGGTTTTAGACTGGCTGCATGGGAGGTAGGCATGTGAAGTCCAGGGAGAGACATGCCCTATATGCTGGGCTGGAGATGGAGGCCTGGATGTTGGGAGAGCTATAAGAGATTGGGATGTGGGTCTTTGAGGCATTTGCTGAGAGAGAAAAAGGAAGAGGAGGAGCAGGGAGGGAGCAACAGAGAGAGCCAGAGAGAGCCAGAGAGAAGACAGATGAAGGAGGAGGAGGAGGAGAGAAGAGAAGAGAAAGAGGGAGGGAAACGAGACAGACAGAGATACAGAAAGAGACAAAGAGAGAAAGAGGAGGAGGAGAGAAGAAAAGAGAAAGAGGGAGCAAAGGGAGATGGAGACAGAGAGGAAAGAGAAAGAGAGAAACACACAGAGAGAGAGACAGAGACATAGAGACAGAGAGAAAGAGAGAAAATGCCAAACACCCTCATTTCCAAGATAGTACCAGGCAAGTTCTAAGGCACCAGTGGGGTCTTATGCCACTTGCATCTCTCATTGCTGAACTTGGATTCAGGAAGTTGTAGGTTCAAATCTTGTTGTCCACACTTAATTGCTGTGGCACTCTGAACAAATGTACTTCATCTTTCTTAGCCTCAGTTTCCTCACCTGAAAAATGAATATAATCAGTGCTGTGGGGATCAATGAGATAAAATGTAAAACATTTCACATGCCTTAAAGTGCTATGTAAATGTTTATTACCATCACCACCACCACCATCATCACTGTAATTATCTACATCAACCCTGTAAAATGAGACAATATGGTAAGATGCAGGAGTGAAAGGAGCTGCCTGGTTTTTATCTTAGTGTTACTGGAAGCAGACATAATGTGTAAAGTAGGTACTTAATAAATGATTATTTAATAGATGTTGGCTCTGTCCCCCCATGGTGCTCTGTATATAATAGATGCTCAATAAATACGTTATTAATTGATCATAACCTGAAATCTTATGGAATTCAGTGATCAGATCATAGATTTAGAACTAGAAGGGACTTTGGAGTTCATCTAGTTCAGCTTCCTGATCTCATACATGAGAAAGTTAGAGATAATCAGAGAGGTTGTAAAATTCAAATTCACAAAGGTATTAAATAGCTGAGACTGGATTTGAACCCAGATCTTGTCTCTCCAAATTCAGCACCCTCTCCCTACTGCCTCGCTAACTAAACATCTTGACTTAGGATGTTTCCTTTCTTAAAGTACTTACTTGCAGGTTCGAATTGAGAGTTTGGTATGATGAAAATAAATAGACATGACGATTTTTTTATGTTGGTAATTCTATTTATGCTACGAATAGTTTGTGCATGTATGCATGCATGCATGTATGCATGTTTGTATGTGTGCATGTGTGTTTTCAATTACTATAGTAGAGATAGAGGTTTCCCTAAAGTCACAAATGAGGCATAAAGAAGAAATGCAAACCTGTAATCTTGGTTTCTTAGCCCTCACTTTGTCGCCTACCTGTCTTGAGAGTTGGACCCTGCTGAGAAGCAAACTCCATTCTGTCTAACCCTCCTGAAACCTGTGAGGTGGATGACTGCTGACATCTTGCCTTGCCTGCGACTGTAAGCGATTATTAACTACATAGCAATGTGGAGCCTTCCCTTAATAGTCCAAATGACTAAGGGATTTTACTTAAAGAGATAGAAATCTCATCTGGAACACTGCTTATTTCTGGGCACAAACTTTTAAGAAGGACATTGATTGACTGGAGAGCTTCTAGAGGAGAGAGTGACCTGCATGGGGAGGGACCTTGAGATTATGCCATATGAGAACCTGTTTAAATGACCTGAGATGTTGTTTTTTCCTGAAGGGGGAAAACGATTTGGGGCTGGGATGGACTTGTATGCTGTTTTCATGTTTTGAAAAATCTGTCACGTGGGAGAAGGAATAGATGTGTTCTGTTTGTCCCCAGAGCACAGAACCAGGAGCAATGAGTGAAAGCTGTAATGGGGGAAATTTAGTTTTGTTATAAGGATCTTGGGATCATAGATGTGTCAGTCAATCAACTGGCATTTATCAGGTGCTCACTCAGTCCAAGGCACAGTAGTAAGCTCTTGTTGTTCATTCATTTCAGTCACATCTGACTCTTCACGACACCATTTGGCGTTTTCTTGGCAGAGATGCTGGAGTGGTTTGCCATTTCCTACTCCAGCTCATTTACAGATGAGGAAACTGAGGCAAACAGGATTGAGTGACTTGCCCAGGGTCATACAGCTAGGAAGTATCTGCAGCTGACTTTGAACTCAAGTCTTTTGCCTCCAGGCCCTCACTTCTATAGCCACACCTAACTGCCTCTTGGAATACCCAAATAAAAGAAAAGAAAGATAGTTCTTGCCTTCAAAGATCTTAAATTCTAATCCAGGGAAGATAACACATAAAACAGAGCTGAAAAGGGGGTGGGAGAATCTACTCAAATCCAGAACCATGTGGAAGAATCTAGAATAAATCTTTTTTTAATCATACCAAGTGTTTTATTATTTTCCAGTTACATGAAAAAGATAGTTTTCAACATTTGCTTTCATAAGATTTTTAGTTCCAAATTTTTCTTCCTCCCTCCCCCTTCCCCAAGACAGAAAGCAATCTGATATAGGTTATATATGTACAATCACATTAAACATATTTCTGCATTAGTCATGTTGTGAAAGAAGAATCAGAACAAAAGGGAAAAACCTCAAAAAAGAAAAAAAAAAGCATAAGCAAAAGTAGGAACATTATGGTTCAATCTACATTCAGAATCCACAGTTCTTTTTTCTGGATGTGGAGAACATTTCCTATCATGAGTTCTTTGGAATTGTCTTGATCACTGAAGTGCTGAGAAGAGCTAAGTCTATCACAGTTGATCATCACGCACTGTTGCTGTTACTGTGTATATCGTTCTCCTGGTTCTGCCCTCTTCACCCAGCATCAGTCCACTTAAGTACTTCCAGGTTTTTCTGAAATCTGTCTGCTCATCATTTCTTACAGCACAATAGTATCCATTACATTCATATAACACAACTTGTTCAGCCATGGAATGAAACTCTATGAAAAATTAATCTATCACTGTAGTAAGTAAGCATTGGGGATACCAAAAGAGTCAAAAAAACAATCCCTGCTCTCAATGAGTTAAGATCTAATAGGGAAGACACCAAGCAAACAGACATATGAAAAACATGTTAAATGCCTGATAAATGGGAATTACTCAACAGAATCAAAACACTGGAGTTAAGAGAGGTTTGGGAGCACTTCTGTAAGGGGTAGGATTTTAGCTGGGATTTAAAGGAAAATAAAGTTCTAGAGCCAGAAGGAACTCGGCAACCATCTAGTTCGGTCCCCTTATTTTACAGATGATCAACCTGAGGCTTCAGTAGGCTATTTTAAGCATCCAAGCTGGGATATGAACCCATGTGCTTGGACACCATTCTTTCCACTGGACTGTTGGTCTGCCCCACTTTGACAGCTGTGGGGTGCCATGGTATACAAAGCACTGGACTTGGAGTCAGGAAGACATGAGTTCAAATTCTGCTCAGACACTTACTAGCTGTGTGACTCTGGGCAAGTCGCTTAATCTCTTCCTGCCTCAGTTTCCTTATTTGTCAAATGGGAATAATAGTAGCACCTACATCCCAAAATGATTGTGAGGATCATCTGAGAATTTTTTTAAAGCACTTAGCATAGTGCCTGCTACAAAAGTGCTAAATAAAGGCTTTGTTTCTTTCCTTCCTTGGGAGAATGGTGGGTTTTCAGGCATTGGTGTCTTCAAGGGAGCTGGAGAGTCCTATAGATGGCATTTATTCTTCAGTAAGCATGGGGCTAGCTGGGCACCAAGATCCCTAACTCCCAAAGGTAGCTAGCATCCTATGAATGGCACAATTAGACAACATGGCACGGGGCTGTTAGTCACTTCCTCTGATTGTGAAAGAATGTGCTATTATTCTCCTTCCATGCCGCCTGCTCATCTGTCAGGTTTCTAACAGCTGTGTTTAATTTGGTCTTTTGAGGGCTCTCTCTCTCTCTCTCTCTCTCTCTCTCTCTCTCTCTCTCTCTCTCTCTCTCTCTCTCTCTCTCTCTCTCTCTCTCTCAGGTGTTTTCTCCTCTCCAGTCTAGAGGAGAAAAAATGTCCTCTCCTTCTTTGCTGCAGTTTGGAGTATCAGTGTACCGATTGCAGCTCAATTTTTAGCTATGCCAGTGGTTTGAGCTGGGCTTGGGTTAGGCATGGGCTGCAAGTAGGGAGGCAAGGCCCTCACCTCTTCAGCTCCTTCTACCCCCAAGGAGCTAGGGCTGGCTCCCCATGAGAACTTGCTTGAAGGGAGCTGGCCATCTCCCATCCCTCCCATCCCTGACCACAGTGATCTGCCTTGTGGGGCAAATAAGTCCACTGTGATCTTTGTGTTGTGGTTCCTTCAGCTGTAAACTCAAAGGTTAGGCTAGGCCATCTCTTCCAGCCATTTATATTTCTACTTCTAAAAGTCTAGCCTCATATTCGTGGGTCAATCCTAGCTACTGAGGGGGCCTCAGAGGGCATCAGTTCTGCTCCCTTCATCTTGCAGATGAGAATTTGAAGCCCAGGGAGGTTGTGACTTGTTAAGGTCACTTTGTTAATGTCAGAGATGGGACTTGAACCCAGGGACTCTGACTCCAGAGACATTATTTTTCCATCAATCTGCAATGCAATGATAGGGATGTCTCAACTTGGAGAGCATAAGATGGAAAAACCAATTAATAATGTTTGTTGATTTATTGGTGGTTCTCAGTTCACTTCAGCTCAGCTTCACAGGCATGAATTAAGATCCTACTATGTGCCAGGCTACTTGGTTCCCTACTCACCTCTGCCTCTTGTACCCCGTAGTTCCTAAAAGACTTAGCTAATGCTCTTTGGAAAATTTTCTCTGTTTTGAAAGCTTCCCCACAAATTCCTTTGGATTTATTTTGCAAATATATTTATATGTATCTTTTCATATGCTGTTTCTCCTCAGGAGAATTTTTATACTCCTTGAGTCAAGTTAGTAAACATTAATTAAGTACCTACTGTGTGCCAGGCTACTTTTGAGAGTATTGACTTGTGTTTGTTCTGGGACTGGCTCCCCAGAGGAGAGAGAAGATTCCAGTTTCTACAGTTTATATAGAGACTTGGAGATGGAAAAATAATGTTATGTCTGGGGAGCAGAAAGCAGGACGCTGTCTAGATGGTGAAAAAGGAGCCCAGATTTTAAAGGGCTTTACATCCCAAATGGAGGAGCTTGTATTTTGTCCTAGAAATAATAAGAAACCACTGAAACTTCTTGGCCGGGAGAATTACAAGATCTGATCTGTGCTTCTGGAATATCAATTTGGTTGATTTATGAAGATGGATTGGAGAGATCTGCTCTCTTGGCTCTGAAAGTGTGCACTCTTAGGACAGTGTACGTCTGAAGGCCTGAGATCATGAAAAGTTAGGGAAACACGTGGTCAATACTTTACTGATATACTATATTAATTAATAATAAATGCTTACTACCAAATTTGGTGTAATAGCCACTAATATATAAATAGCAATCGATTAATTTATAAAGCATAGTAGTAGCAAATAATGTTAGAAAACACAGGATCATGATATTGGGGTGATGTCATGACTTGCAGTGAATTCGATTTAAGTTAGATAAGGCTGTGTAAGGTCAGCAAACCTCACTTTCTCTTCCAAAGCCATCTGGGTCCACTGGCAAGATATACATCAGGATGACTGGAGATGGCCCTGGATGTTGTCAAGGATGAGGAGTAAGAAAGATCCCTGGTTTAGCTCCCTGGGTACCTTGGACAGTGATTCCTACCCATTATCAACCAAGTTCTTAGCATTGGTTGCTTGACCACAGTCAACACACATTCATTCAACCCTTACTATATGTCAGGGACTTGGCATTGCCAAGAGCTGGGGATACCAATATGAGCAAAAAGAAAGTCCCTGCCCTCAAGGAGCTTACATTTTTTAAATGTTGCATTATATTTTTATTTGTTTTGTTAAACATTTACCAATTACATTTTTCAAGGAGTTTATATTATTTTTTGACTTAAATTTTTTTTTAAATGAGAAAAACAATCTATTTTCTTACTCTCTCTACCCAGTAGAAAAAAATAACAAAAGGCCGAATAAAAGGGCTGTAATATGCATGGTCCAGTAAAAAGAAGTTCCTGCCTTGGCTGTGTCCAAAATATAAATCTCGATCTGCAATTTGAGTCCATCCCATCTATCAAGAGATGAGGAGCAAAGCAAAGGAGTAAACATTCTAATATGAATTAGGCAGCCAAGTGACATAGCAAACAGATAGAGCACTAGACCTAGAGTCAGGAAGTGCTGAGTTCAAATACAGTTGAGAAGCTTACATTCTAATGTGGGTATGCAATACCTCAAAAGGAGCTGAAAAGCAGGGCAGTTACCTGAGGTGAGGGTAATGTCCAGAAAGTCACAACTACTGGCCCCAGTCCCCAAACAGCCCAACATAAACAATGATTTTATATAGGTGTTTCCCTGTCATCATCATGGGATTATAGAATGAAAGCTCCAGAGGTGATTTTGTTAATTCCTTTATTTTACTGATGAGGGAACTGAGACCAACAAATAGCTAATAAATGGCAAAGCAGGGCAGCTAGGTGGCACAGTGGATAGAGCACTGGCCCTGGAGTCAGGAGTACCTGAGTTCAAATCCGGCCTCAGACATTTAACACTTACTAGCTGTGTGACCCTGGGCAAGTCACTTAACCCCAATTGCCTCACTAAAAACAAAACAAAATAAAATAAAATATAAAAATAAATGAATGAATGAATAAATAAATAAACAAATAAATGAACAAACAAACAAATAAATAAATAAATGGCAAAGCTACTTAATAAAAGCCCTAAGAGCTAGTTCATCCTCATTTAGCCAACTAGGAGTGTGAGGCTGAGATGCTAAATGAGTTGGCCATGGTAACCCAGAGTTTTAACTTAGTCCTGTGACCCCTGTACAATAGCAGCAAGTCTTTTAGCCTTCCTGGGCCTTAGGTTTCTTTTCTGTAAAATGGCCTGGAGCATATGACTTCTAAAGTCCCTTTAGTCTCTAAATCCTTTGATCTTTTGGTTTCTGTTTTTTCTTGGCCCAAACTTGCTTTTCTTTGACCTAGGAACTGCTTCAAACAACTCTCCACAACTCTTTGATGACTTTGATGACTCATCTAGAGTTGCCTGGGACTCTTGACAAGTGAAGGGCCTTGCCTGGGTTCAACTAGCCAGTATGTGTCAGAGGCAGTATTTGAATACACATCTTGTTGCTTGAAAAGACTGTTCCCTAACATCTCCTCCTGACTGCCCTCTCCTCTTTGTCTTTGCTTTTTGTTTTGTTTTTTTGAGGGGCAATTGGGGTTAAGTGACTTGCCCAGGGTCATACAGCTAGTAAGTGTTGTGTCTGAGGCCGGATTTGAACTCAGGTACTCCTGAATCCAGGGCCGGTGCTCTATCCACTGCGCCATCTAGCTGCCCCCTGCCCTCTCCTCTTATGAGTTTTTGTTTTTGTTTTTGTGGGGCGATGAGAGGGTTAAGTAACTTGCCCAAGGTCACACAGCTAGTTTCAATGTCTGAGGCCAGATTGAACTCGGGTCCTCCTGAATCCAGGGCCACTGCTTTAGCCACCATGCCACCTAGCTTCCCTCCTTCTCTTATGAGTTCTTGAAAAATGTAATAATCATGGGAAATGATACATAAGTAGAGTTATTCACATTGCCCTCCAAGTATATGAAACTATATAAATTGGCCCCCAATGATCACCCTTTGAGTTTGTAATTGCTGTGTCATTTCTTAGAATTGGTGGGTATTAGTCACCTAAACTGACAATTTCACTTTTTCTCCCACACATGCAGGGTACTATATGTATTTCTTTGTTTCAGGAGGAGAGAGATTGATTAAGTTGTTTTTATTCTGTTGGAGTCCCTTGACACTTCTGAATTCTAGGCCAGTCTCAGCTTCTCTCCTGAGTTACCTCTTGACTGGGCCTCCTTCCCCAGAGGTATAATTGTCTGGCCTGACTTTTCATTCACTTCTGGGCTCACCCAGGTCTGGATCAACAGGCCCAGTGCTTTATTCTTCACACACAGTAGGGTGACTTATTGCTTTGCTTCTCTGGGCTGTAGAGGGGGAATCGGCATCAGCCTTCTCTGAGCTTTCATAAAGGAATAGCAAGAACTGTTTAAAAAAAAAACCCACACACACACAGACACACTCTAGGTAGAGTGTATTGTTTCCCTTAGGGACATCTCTGGCTTCTGATGTATTATTAGAATGAAACTGATTTCTATCCAATGAAGCGAGTTCCTGCAGAGGCCTGGGCTCAAATACCAAATCTACCATCTATTACTTCTATGACCTTGGATAAGTCATTTATTAGATTAGTCTGTAGTCCATTCTATCTCCAGTGAACAATAATAATGGCTATAGCCAGGGGCGGCTAGGTGGCACAGTGGATAAAGCACCGGCCCTGGATTCAGGAGGACCTGAGTTCAAATCCGGCCTCAGACACTTGACACTTACTAGCTGTGTGACCCTGGGCAAGTCACTTAACCCCCATTGCCCAGCAAAAACAAAACAAAACAAAACAAAACAAAAGCAAAACAAAAAACAATGGCTATAGCCAACAGTTATGTAGCATTTTAAGGTCTGTAAAGCATTTTACTCGGGGAGATAGGTGCTACTGTTATTCCTGTTTTACAGATGAGGAAACTGAGGCAGAGATTTTTTTAAGCCCCCAAATAAAATAAGATTTTAAGATCTTCACTTAATGAGGAATGATCATTAAGGTTACCAGGTAGAGAGGGCAGCTAGGTGGCATAGTGGATAAAGCACTGACCCTGAATTCAGGAGGACCTGAGTTCAAATATGACCTCAGAGACTTGACTATATGACCCTGGGCAAGTCACTCAACCCTCATTTCCCTTAAAAAAAAAACTGAAAATAAAATAAATAAATAAGATTACCAGGTAGGTTCACTTAGAAATACAAGCTCAAAGGCTTATCCTAAAATTATGGTCAATGAAAAGGTTAACTCACTTTTTTACAGTTGTATGAATGTACTACTGGTTTTGAGTAAATTAGCTCACTTCCACTACTAAAGGTTGTGAGAAGAGCCAAAAAATACAAATTCCAATGTGTCTGAATGCCAGGGTGGCTAGAACCACTGACCTGCATGCCGGCAGGCAGACAAGACTGGGCTTATAACTGTCTACTCTCCAAGAAGAGACTTGGATCTTTCCCACAGCATTTGAAATAAAGGTCTCTGCTGAGAGATCAGATACAAAAGTGATTGGTCATCCAGTTATATAAATATCTTCTCTTTTTTCCAAATCCAAATGAAAGCAAGCAAAATAGTGATCTCTTTTAAAATCTGTTTTCAATTTTTTTGAAGGGACATATGAAATGGAAGAAGATAATCCTTATGTTTGATGGTACTAGTTTTCTGTAATGTTATTTACTATATGACATTTATACAGCCCCCATTTGATCTTGAAAATAACCCTGTCAGACAGATCAGTGAATCAACAAGCATTTATTAAGTGCTTACTGTGTGCTAGGAACTGGGCATATAAAGAAAAGATAGTCTCTGCCCTCAGGAATCTTACATTCAGACGGGGGAGATAGCATTTAAATAATTATGTAATACAAGATACATGAAATCTTGATATGGAGTAGATGGAAAGTTACCTTAGAAGAGAGCCTTCAAGGCTTTCCAAGTATTCATAAGATCGCAGGTAAAGAATGGGAACCATCTGATCCAGTCTTCTCATTTTACAGATGAAGGGCACACTAAATCACAATGGCAGGACTGTTGGTCTCCTCCCCAAAAGGGTGGTCCTTAAAAAAAAAAACTGGCGTCTTTCAGTTATCCTAACCGACTGTTAAAAAACTTTCATATTTTTTTTACCACAGCAGAGGTAGGACTGAAGGGCAATTCATCTGACTCCAGTGAGAATACTCTTTGTATTGCCAGAGCCTTACCATGTTCTCTCCATTTTACAGATGGGAAAACTGATGTTCAGAGAGGTTATGAGACTTGACCTGCCTACATAGGAATTAGCAGGATTTGAATCCAGATATTCTTGTCTCCGAATCCAGAACTCCCATCTACTATGTCTCGCTGCATAGCTCAGGGTTACCTCTAACGAGTTCTTACTCATTTCTTTAACCACATATTTTGGATAACAGGCAAGGAAGACACACTTTTCCTTGGTGGCTTGCATGAATGATATCTTTGTTGCTGTTTCCTCCCATTTACTTTGCTCAGAGTTTCTGAGAATAGATTCTCCATAGGGGCTAATAACTGAGAAAGTAGGTATTCACTCAGTGAAGAAAGATTATTCCCAATAGGATCTCCACTAAGATTGTCTCCAGGCTGGCTGGGATTTATTTCTGTATGGCTTCCAGCATCTGTCAATATTTCCTTTGGAAAAAAAATGGTAATTCCCTGATGTAATCAAGATGTTTCCTTGAGCTTCAGCCCCCTCTCTTTGTCTACTTTGTCAATGTCTTCATGGTCAACCCAAATTATGTTCTGTCTTGTAGCTTAAATCCTTTCCCTGTAGGTATTTCTCTCCAAGGAATGTTGAGAGTCTGTAGACATTCCATAGACTCACAGGCTCATAGATTTACAGCTGAAAAGGGCCTCAGAGGCAATCTGGTCTAACCTCCTTATATCACAGATGAGGAAACTGAGGCACAGAGAGACTCAGATTTCTCCAAACCCAAATGACAGATCAATTTAAGCCTCAGTTCTCTGATGTCAAACCGTATGCCCATCCCTAGGTGATTTTGATCTTATGTTATATCTTTTCACTTTTATTAAATATCAGATCAAATGGAATTCTGATCTCCCCAATTGCTAATAGCTTCCCCCCCATTAATTGATATACATTTTATAATGACTGTACTCTGTACTTGTTTTTTTTTCTCTATAGAGTATCAGCTCCTAGAAGACAGAGAGTGTATTTTCATCTCTATATCCCTAGACATTAGCAAAATGCCTTGCTCTACTATTATTATTAATTATATTATTATTATTATTATTATTATTATTATTTTGGCAGGGGCTATGGAGCTATGTTTTCATTTCCTGTTCAGGAAATCACCTCTCCTTGATGCAATTCAATAATTATTCTACAACTCTGCATCTTTGGAAGTTAGCTAGGGTACCGAGCAGGCCACTGACTTTGCCAGCATCACAGTGTCACAACATGCCCCAAACCATCCTGGTCCTAAGTCTGACTGTTCACTGGCCCAGTAGCATCACACTCAAATAGAGGCAAGGAGCTAATCCATACATGGGAATCCCTGTGGGTCCCACATTGATTTCATTTTAACATGAAATGTTAGGTTTTAATCTAGGCTTTATTGTATTTTTATTTATTTTGTTAGATATTTCTCAATTAGATTTTAATCTGCTTCAGGCTGCACTTGCAAATGTTGTAGGTCACAAGCCTCTATAGCAGACCACACAGCCTCATGCCTTTCCCATAGCAGTTGCTTAATAAATACTAACTTGAATCATCTATGTGATTACTCAACCAGAGAGGTCAGTTATTTTCAGTCCATTTTACTGTATCCTGAGAGAAATGTTCTCCAGGTAAATAGGGGTCTGGGAAGGAAAGCAGATCCCAAAAGGTTATGGACTGGAGCACTAGCACATCCATCCTTGTCTGGAAGGGGAATTCTTAGGTCCTATCCTGTTTGATTTCTATTGGCCACAGTCTCTGGAAGCATTCCCTGGCTGTGTAATCAAGGTGGTTGGGGACTTAGTTTGAATGCAAATACGGCTTTCTTTGTGTTTGATTTGGTCAGAAGGCTTTAGCACAGAGAACAGAGCTATGTCAATGCATTTAAGTCCAGATATGTCACCTGTGCTGTTTAATTTTTTTTCAATTAACAAGGACTTATTTTTCTCTCCCCTCCCACCACCCAATTACCTCCACCTTCACCATCTCAGTTGGAAAAAGGAAAATCTTTGTAACAATATACACAGCTGGACAGCTGGGTGGCACAGTGGATAGAACACTGGCCCTGGAGTCAGGAGGACCTGAGTTCAAATTCAGCCTCAGACACTTGACACTTACTAGCTGAGTGATCCTGGGCAAGTCACTTAACCCCTATTGTCTTACCTATATACAGAGATACAGAGATACAGAGATAGATAGATATAGATACACACACACACAGAGCCAAGTTAAGCAAACTCTCTCATTGGCCATATCCAAGAATGTCTATTGCATTTGGCATCTTGAATTCACCACTTCTTTGTGTGGAGCTGGGTGACATTCTTTATCTTTGGTCTCCTGAAATCATTGATCAAAGGTCTTAATCCTTCAAAGAATTTCTGTCTTTATAGTGTTGTAAAAATTATTCTCCTGGTTCTGCTCACTTTACTCTGGATAACTTCATACAAATCTTCCCAGGTTTCTCTGAAACCATGCCTTTCATTATTTCTTATATCACAAAAGTATTCCATTAGGTTTGTCTATGATCATTCGTTCAGCCATTCCCCAAATGATAGACACTCCCCTTATTCATATTTCTTTTCCACTATGAAAAGAGCTTCTAAAAATATTTTTGTTTCATTTGTACTTATTTCAGATGATTGGATTGGCTTATTATTCTACTGCTTTGGGCTGTTTAAAATCTAGAAAGGCAAGAATGAGTTCAATGTGATCTTTTAGTTATAAAAAATAGAATATTATTTAAAAGAATAGTTTCTAGGGGCAGCTAGGTGGCACACTGGATAAAGCACTGGCCCTGGATTCAGGAGGACCTGAGTTCAAATCTGGTCTCAGACACTGAACACTTACTAGCTCTGTGACTCTGGGCAAGTCACTTAACCCTCATTGCCCCACCAAAAAAAATATTCTAAGGGTATGAATATTTCATAAAGGGACTCATCAAGCTATTATCACCACAGAGCTTTAACTTTGATGACCCAGGGACTTCCAATTCTGATTTTTTGAGTTGTCATTGCAGATAAATAGACCAGAATAATACTGTATGCATGGATAGAAGACAACAAACAACTTACTTATGTAGTTGGGTCCCAGAGTAGATATTCTGAACTGGTTAATTCCTTGGAAACAATTCATTCTCTTGGATGATAAGTATGTGGATTGTTTCCCTAAAAACAATAGTCCAGGGGTGAAGTGACTGTTGCTTAGTAAGTGTTGTTGATTACTCATTTGAAGGTTTGAAGGCTGTGGTCTTTCTGAATGTTGGGAGTAGAGATAATGAGCTTGCTGGATTCAAAACAGCTCTTAAGTTTGAAATCAAATGAATTATCTCAACAAGCACTATTGTCATCAAAGCTCGGAGCATTTGGTGGAGCTTCTAAAGTGACTTCCTATCATTATTGTTTTTTTTTAATTATTATGAACTTAAATATGAGAGAGAGAATTTCCATGTGTATAGTAGAATATATAAAAAGATGGTGGGATATGAAGCTATGAACCTCCATTTCATACTTCTTATTTAGAAAATACAATAAAAACTACGTTATATTTTCTGTACATCTCTCCAAACTGTCTTCTGTCCACTTCTACACATTTAAATTATTTTTTTTAATGATACTCTTTATGGCATCACTATTGTAGATAGTTTACATTTTCATTTATTTTTTAAAGTATTTTGATTTTATTCTATTTTTTTTTTTTGCTGTGTCATGAAGTATTGATCTATTTGGCCTATTATCCTTTTCAGGGAGTCCTTTACTTGAGTGAGTTTTACCATTCCTCTTTATTCTTTCAGGTTTTTTCCCAGAAGTGTTCTTTCATTTTACAATTCATTGCTTCACTTTTTTCTAGGTCTGTGTATGATTCTTATGGTTCTTATGGAAAATCCATTTTTTCCCTTTCCCTTTCTAGTTTCAGTCATTATACAGTTGTTCTCCCCTTCTCTTAAGGGATCTCTAGGTGTATAGTAATTTTTTTTTGCATTGGTCAAAGTCTTCTTAGGTTAGCTCATCTCTCCAACTTTGCTTCCTTGAATTGAGGCTTTGTGCCTGGACCACTCTCTACTTTCTGCTTAATTTTTGAGTGGGATAGCCAGTCCTTCCTGGTCTTACCATGGGTTCCTGGGCTGACCTCCATCTCTCAGGGTTAAGGCTCCTCTGCATGGATTATTGGTCTTCAGGAACCTCTGTGGAATTTCAGTAAGGAGTGCTAGGAACCTGGGAATACCTAGGCTGTCTTGGTTTATATGCTGTTGCCCCTTTGAGCTTCCATTGTACCTACCCTGGGGCATGCTGACCATTCTGGACTCTTTGGGACTTGGGGATTCTGGGTGTGTCTTTGCTTTTGCTTTCTCTAGACACAGACTCCTTGAAGCTATATGTATCTATAGCCCAGCTCTGATTGAGTTGGGAGATTGCCATCTTATTTTCCTATGCTAATCCTGGCTTTGCAGGGCACTCCCCTTTCCTGTATCTGTGGCCTTCTGGCTGTCTTTTTGTACAGTCATAGAGTGGAAGCAGTTCACTAATTACTGTAGTTTTTCATTAGATTTCTTGATCATGATTCAGTCTAGTATGAATTTTGAATTTTTGTTTTTATTGGATTAAATATATGAGAATTAGGTGGTTTGCCTCTATTCAAACAGTTATCTTGACCTGAAGTACTACTGTTAACTTTTCAATTAACTTAGTGTAGTGAAAAGAGTGTCGGATTTGGAGCCAAATGGTCTATATTCAAATTCAGGCTTTCCTATTTACTGTAAAGTTAGATAAAATTGGATAGATCACCTCACCCCTGTGGATTTCATTTTCCTCATCAGTAAGATAAAGACATTTGATTTGTAGATTAAGGAGGTCCTTTAAGTCTGAACCTTCTGATAATGGTGCAGCAATTTACAGTGAGATGTAAGTTCATGGGTTTTTAAGAGAGCACCATGCTGTTCATTCCTCTCTGGGATATTCCTTCCTCACTTCTAGTTTTCACGCATTGATAGAAAAAGAAAACTTATTTTAATAGTAAGAATAATAAAACAATAACTTGGATTATAATTTATTATAACAATTAGAAGAAGAAGAAGAAGAACAAGAAGAAAAATATTTTAAAGTATGAAAAGGCTTTGGTGTATGCTGCATCTTCTGAGTCTCACATCAACCCTGTGAATCAAGTATAACACATTATTATCCTCATTCTACAGATGAAGCAACTGAGGCTGACCAAAGTTAATTGAATTCTCCAGAGTCACACAGCTTTAAGGTGTCAGAGGCAGAATTTATACCAAGACCTTCCTTACTCAAGATCCCAAACTTTGTCTTCCAAGCCACCCTGACTCTCATGATTCGTTTTGCTTTTATTTGGAGGGAAAAGACCTCTCAAAAGAACAAATATAATTGGTCTAGTATGTCACCCATCTCAGTTGGTTTTATTGAAGAGTAATGCCAAAGTCCACATCTGCTTCTCCCCAAATGCCCTCAGGCTGAAGTGTTCTAGAAATGAATATCCCTGAATAAATTCCCCTTTGTGATCAATGACCACATCTCAAAAGCAATATTAGAGCATCCCCAGATAAGTGACCTCTTGTCACCATTTTCCTTCCATCTACCTAATGCCTGAGTCTTCTGTGATGGATTCATTTCCATAAAGCAGCTCCGTGCTTTTGTTTCCTAATGATACTTTGCCACTCCATGTCTATTAAATATGAACAAGCCTACTGGAAGCCATCTACAGATGCCTCAGGGAATGGCTTTATGAAATATCTCCACCTCTACCTCTAAGACAATGAATTGGTGTCAAAGCATGTGAATTCTGAGGCCATGATTCTGGATTCTTCAAAATATTTTCTGTTCTCATCAATCAACAACACTTTTCCCCATAATAAGAGCAAAAAGAAAAAAGAATGAGAAAGGAAAAGCATAAGAGAGACTGTGGCCAAACAGTGGTTTGAATTCTGGACCTGAGTTCAAATTCCACTTCTGACACTTACTAGCTATATGACCCTCTCTGATCCCTAATTTCCTTATCAGTAATGGGAAAAATATATGTGTGATACTTCCTTCACTAGGTTGTCTAGAGATACAAAAGAGTTAGCATATACAAAGTGTTTTGCAAACTTCTGAGAAAAGCTCAATCTTGTCACATCATGGGGTATAGCTAAAATCTGAATTTTCTAGTCATTTTGCTGAAGAACAGCACATATCACCTTGAAACTCTTCTCTTACCTAGAGCTGATGACTTGTCATTGATAAATGCATTTGCCTCAAAGTGCCAATAATTCCTCATACTGTGTGAGTATAAATATATCAATGTCTCTCTGCCAACAGCTTATGCCTCATCTATGACTTGTGGTCTTAAAGAGTTGTCCAAGGTTCAGAAAAATTAAGTAACTTGCCCATGGCAATACAGATAGTGGAGTTGGAATCCAGGATCTTCAGTTTCCAAGTCCAGCACTCGATGCACTATAACACACTGTGTATACGTGTGTGTACTTCATATGGGTGCGCCTAATAATTAATTCAACTAATAATTACATAAAAGGTCTACTCTAAGTAAGGGATTTTGCTAGGCATTGAAAGAGAAACATGCAGTTATGTAAAACAGTGCATAGAGTGCCTGGCCTGAAGTCAGAAAGACCCATCTTCATAAGTTCTAATCTATCCTCAGACACATACTAGCTGTGTGACCCTAGGCAAGTCACTTAACCCTATTTACCTCAGCTTCCTCATGTTGTAAAATGATCTGGAGAAGGAAATGGCAACCCCCCACAGTATCTTTGCCACAAAACCCCAAAAGGGGTCACAGTGTCAGATTGAACAACAGAGTAGGAAACATGAATAAATAAAAGACTTGCCCTAAAGGATCTTACATTCTAGTCAACAGAACATAAGGCATTCACATATAGTTATAATGGAAGTAGCAGGTAGGTGGTGCAGTGGGTAGAGCACTAGCCCTGAAGTTGGTAGAGACCTGAGTTCAAATCTCACCTCAGACACTTACTTACCTGTGTGACTCAGGGCAAGTCACTTATCCCCAGTTGCCTTAAACATCCAGTCCATCTCCACTTGTCCTGATATATATTTTGCCACTGGACCCAGATGGCTTTGGAGGAGAGAGTGAGGCTAGTGACTTTGCATAGCTCTGCCTCCTTTAAATCCAGTGCAAATCATGACATCACCCTGTTGTCATGGTCCTCTTCAAGAAAGAGCAATGATAGAAGTAGAATGGAAGCTTCCTGAGAGCAGGGAGTGTTTTATTTTTGTATTTGTATTCCTAGTGTCCAAGACAGTGCCTGGCACTTAGTAAGTGCCTAATAAATCCTTGTTGATTCATTAAGAACATGTGAACTTAAAATTCTGTGCCATCAAAGAAAGGAGAATTCACAAAATCTGAGTTGGAAAGGACCTGGGAAGCCATTTCTTCCAAATCATATCTGGAAAAGGATCTTTTTGCAATATACTCACCAAATGGTCATCCAGCCTTTGTTTGAAAAATCTCTAATGAGGAAGAACCTGCTACCTCCCAAACCACTCCCACTACCTTTGGGCAGGGTTAATGATCAGAAAAGGTGTTGCCCATTTCTAGCATGGGATAGGGGGAGGGGAATCGAGTAAGACTCCTTGGAGAAGGTCACATTTGAGATGGGCCTCGAAGAATGAATAGGATACTGATTTATAGATGCTCCCAAAAGGCCTCACCCTGGGATGGCATTAGGTGATATTTAGTATTACTACTGTTGTTATTATTACATGAATATTATGTTACTATATTACATACCTTATAATGACGTTATATAATAACATGCTAATGTATTAATATAATGGAAATCCTCATCATCCTCTTCTTGTTGTTCTTCTTCTTCATCATCATTAGCATTTATATAGTGCTTTAACCCTGGGAGGGAGGTGTTCTTATTTTCTCCATTTTACAGATAAGGAAAACTAGGAAGAGAGCAATTAGGTGTCTTGCCTCAGGTGTAACAGCTACCTAGTGTCTGAGGGTTATTTCTGACCCCAGGTTCAGTGCTCTAACCACCACACCATGGAGCTGCTATCTTCTTATACAAGTGCTGACTTCAGGGATATGTCACCTTTGAGGTAGAGGGTACATGCTCACCCATGGCATCAGGAAGGACTGCAATGAGCAGTGTTTACACATCAGAGGCCTGGCTAGTAGTTCAGAAGTGGGGCAGGACCCATTCTGCAGTTATGCTTTTAGCATTTTCACTCCCTATTGTCTCCATAGCCCCTTTAGGGAGCTGCAATTTCATTAGACTTGCAATAATAGTACTGCCTTGACCTATGCTAGATCTAAACAATAATTAGGGTTGTCATCTGTTACATGCTGCATCTGTTATCGATCCCCATAAAACCACTGGGTCTTGGTCGTAAATATCCCATTATCTTCAGGACAGGCTCCTAGGATCTCCCTGGTTTCTTTATCCCATTGCTCCTGTTACCATATTTTAAAGGTTAGAGGGTCTTAGCTGGATGTAAAGGGTCCTCAGACTGGAAGAGAATGACTCATACTATAAGATAATCAGTAGATGGCTTCTGTGACATTACTTGAAGGAAACCTTGCTCAGATCTCCATGACTCTCTCAGGACCTTCACTCAGGAAATCCCCTGAGGCCCCTGACACCCATGTCTGAGAATTGATTGCCTTAAATATGGTATCAGTCTGGTGGGCCTCATTTTAGAACCAGTTCGTCTAATTCTTAATGATTATGAAATATAATGATCAGATCTTCCTGCCATTCAACCATAGCCTTAAGTCTGAATCAGACCTTTGGAGTCCTTCAGATCAACTTTTTCATTTTTTGAGGTGAAGAAACCAAACTAGCAAATAATCAGAGAGGCCGGATTTGAACCTGGGTTTCTGACTCCAAATCCCCACTGCTCCAACTGCTATCTCTCTCTTTAGATACTAGTGGAAGAAAAATCAAATGGGAGATAGAAGACTTAGGAAGTTGTTTTATTTTTTGTTTTGTTAGTACTTTTCCTATTTTTCTTACAATGATCAAGCATTCATGATATGAGAAAACCATGTGCTGTGGAGAGAGGCCTGGAGTTAGAGACATGAAGAAATAAAACTTTTGTGACAAAAAAGAAAACAAAACAAATGTCAATATTGGCCTTGTCCAAGAGTCTGTGTCAATGCTGTTCTAAGTTCATTAGAAAATGGCTCCCTTACTGCCAACCAATCAGTCCTGCAGTTCTCCCACCTTCCCAGCTGATCAGACTTGATTGACTTCTGTAATGGAGGAACGTTCCTCTTTAATTGGAGTATTTTCATTTTCAGTTGCATTTGTTTCTGCTCCTGTGCTAATTTTTGAAAAATAAAATTGGTTTCCCCTTTTAGTAGCTTACCAATTATTTACTCCTTTGCTAACTACTTTTTTCTTGAAAAAGTTATGCTTTTCCTCTTCCAAGTCTTAGAATCAGATTGCTATGACCCCCTTGGTTTCCAAGAAATTGCTAAGACCTTTTTTTATATTTTTGGGATAGTTTCAGCAATCATGCTTTTTAAAAAAAAATTTCTATGGAAGAAAGTACTTGCATCTTTAATCTGTGTTAATTAGGCAATCTGTATCATTCTTAATCAACACTTAAGAATAGAAAGTCTTTGATCTCTGACAGTGTTTGCCAGTGACTCCTCTAAGATGAGTTTCGTGGAAGCTTCCCCAAAGGGAAGTGAGCAGTTCTTAGTATGACCTTTCAAATCCTTTCTCAGAGCTAGCAGAAAAGAAACTGAGATCACCCCATGAGCTTCCAACTGCCTCTAATCAGGCATGTTGAGGAGCCAACCCACAGAGATGCTTTAGACTAGGAACCTTTGCTAATTGCCTTGAAGAGATGACCCTGGTTGACACCAACATTGCTTCCCCATCACCCAGACCTCTGAGTCCCAGTTGAAAGGAATGAAGTCTGTCTTGATTCATGTTCCAAGTGGGAGAGGTCATTGACATCTGAATCCAGCTTGATCTATCTGCCACCTCTCTCCCCTCATCTTCTAGCCCACCTCTTGCTCATGTGCTAGCCAAACATGCCTCCATGGGGCCTTCTTTGCTTATTCATTTTAAAAAATACTGCTCTGACAATTGAGCTTTCTTCTCTCATGCTTAGAATGACAGGTCACCCTCTGGTCCCCCACTTCTAAAGGATGATTCATGATAGAAACTGTTAATCTGTCAATACAACTGAAGGGTATGTGTGTGTTTGTGTGTGTGTGTGTGTGTGTGTGTGTGTGTGTAAGCACAGTATTTATTTCAATGTCTGATGGCAGCCTATATGATGGGATCCAAGATCTTATGCCCTTATAACAGCAACAACATTATAAGAAGGGCTACCATTTGGGTAGGACTTTAAGATTTACAAAACACTTTGGAAATATCTCATTTGTTCCTCACAACAACCCTTGGAGGTTGGTGCTATTGTGAGCCTCATTTTACAGATGAAGAAACTAAGTCAGAAAGTGGTCAAGTGGTTTGATTAGAGTCACACTGCTAAGTGTCTAAGGCTAGATTTGAACTCTGGTCTTCCTGATTCCAGGTCCAGCCCTCTTGCCTCTGTGCCACCTAGATGCTGCTAATAGACTTTGGGTGCCATCTTGATTGAGCAGAACACCTTTAAGGATCATAGAAGTCATAGAGTCTGATCGACTACTTTTCAGATGAGTGCATTGAATAGAGTTCTGGACTTGGAGTCAGGAAGACCTGAATTCAAATTCTACTTGCCCAGGCAAGTCACTTAACCTTTATCTACCTTTGCTTCCTTACCAGGGTGGTTGTAAGAATTGAATAAGGATACATATCAAAGTGTTTTGCAAACCTTAAAGTATTATATAAATGCCAAATATTATGATGGGGTCACAGTGAGCAAGTGAAAACTGGGATTTAAATTCAAGTTCTCCTCCTTCATGACTTTGGGGAAGTCAATCAGGTAGACAAACAATAAGAATTTATTAAGTGCCTACTGTATACTGTGCACCATGCTAATCACTGAGGATAAAAAGAAAGGCAAAAGACAGTCCTTGCCCTTGAGAAGCTCACAACCCACTGAAAGATACAACAAGCAAATAAGTATGTACAAACCAGCTATGTACAGGATAAACAGAAAATATTCAGGGGAAGAGGTATTAGGGGTATAGTTGACAGAGCACTGGGCCTGGAGTCAGGCTCTATCTGAGCCACCTGAGCTCAACTTTGCTCCTGCAATTTTGTGATTTTCCTTTACATTTCATTTATTAAGGAAGCAACTTATGGGAGATGTTCCTCTGATGGTTTATGGTCTACATACAAGATTTAGGGCAGCTAGGTGGCCCAGGGGCTAGAGTTCTAGGCCTGGAGTCAGGAAGACTCATCTTCTTGAGTTCAAATCTGGCCTCAGATACTTACAAGCTGTGTTACCCTGGGAAAGTCACTTTTTTGTTTGCCTCAGTTTCCTCATCTGTAAAATGAGCTGGAGAAGGAAATGGCAAACCACTCTAGGATCTTTGCTAAGAAAACCCCAAATGGGGTCACGAAGAGTCAAAACACAAATGCGAAAGGACTGAACAAGACAAGGAAAGTGGGGCAGAGTATTAGAATACATGGTTTCTGAAATCTGTTCCAGTTCATAGGTCAATGACCCTACAACCCCTAAATCCAGGTCCAGTCCTCATTCTCTTTCCCCCAACTGCCCCTCTCAAGAATCTACCTGCTTTTCTGTTGAGGTTTCTGTAAAATACTAATTTCTTCTCTTGTTAGTTTTCTGCAGGCCTCATTCTCTCCTTTCTACCAACCCCGCCTTTTTTCTGAGGCAATCAAGGCTAAGTGATTTGCCCCGCATCATGCAGCTAGTAAGTGTAAACTGTCTGAGGCTGGATTTGAACTCAGGTCCTCCTGATTCCAGGGCTGGTGCTCTATTTACTGCGGCACCTAGCTGCCCTACCCAACCCTTTAAAAAACCTCATCTATATTTAGAGTGAAAGACCAATGGGCAAGAGACTAATCAACTGAGTCAGTAAAATCCACATTCTGTTGGCCCCATGGAAGCAGCTTGGTCCAGTGGGCAGAGGACTGGATTTGGTGTCAGGAAAACCTGGGCTCAGATCCTACCTTAGACATTCATTAGATTGTGAGACAGCATGGACAAGTCTCATTACTCCTCTGAGCCTGTTACAAATGAGTTTCTAACGGAGCTGGTCAAGGGAATTCCAAAATGACAGATCCTTGACAAATTGATATAATATAATAATCAACCAAGACAAACTTAAAAGTCATCATACCCATTTGGAAAAAGGAAGACATTCCACAGGGATGACTCTAAAATAATTGGCCAGTGAATAGAAGAAAACAAACCAACAACAATGATAAAAATAACAGTGGTAATAGTAACTGACATGTGTGAAGTGATTTACATACACTCTCATCTGATCCTCACAACAAGGCTGTGTAGTAGGCAAGATAATTATACTCACTATATAGTTACAGGATTACGCTCATTCAGCAAGTTATGGGCAGGTGTCAAGCCCGGGTCTTCTCAACCCTAGACCTAAGTTATCTCTGCAATACCATGTTCCCTCTCAGCTATATAAAGCATTATTTTTACTCATTGCACACATATACACAGGGATGCACATGTATATAGGTGCATGCAGGCACAGCAGTGTATGTACATGCATGTATAGGCACACCATTATGCCCACATGTGCATATGAAGACATGTGCATATACTTCACAGTCACATGAATATATACATATATATGTATGTGTGTGTGGCTAGATAGATAGATAGATAGATAGATAGATAGATAGATAGATAGATAGATAGATAGATAGATAGATATGCATACCACATTGGGCATAAGGACCCAGAAACTTAAAGGGCTTAAATTGTGAGATTTAGCATCAAATTACATACTTGGTGGAAGTTATACCTACAGTGTCAGATGGAAACTAAGGAACCTTTTATTTTAATGGAGGAGTCATTTACTTCATGTTCATCATCACTGACTGAGCAAGTTGATTTGACTTCCAAAGGTTCTGAGGAACTAGAAGACCTGTGCTTGCAGGCGTCCAGAGCCCCAGAGGCTCCAAAATGACCCAGGTCCTCCCATCCCAATCAAGAGCCAAGGAAGTGCATGGACTGTGTCCAGAATATCTTTGGAGTTGTGGTGATTAAAAATAGGGACATAGTTTCTGGGTAATATAATTATTTTATTAATAGTCCAGCAGGTTATTAATAAAGGGATGCTCGTTGGCCATCTCTCAGACCAAAGACTGCTAATGTCGGTGGGGTCAAAGTTTATATACCCTTCTAAGTGTAGGAGGTCTATCACATAGCAATCAAATCTAATTGAGTGACATGATTTGGAAGTGTGTTATATTAGAATGAAGTCTGTGAGACTTAGGTCACTCAAATCTTGGTGAGAATGACATCAGAGAAAGAAGGCAAGACCTCCACCTAAGCTGATCAGAGAGCAATAGTTTCCACCCATGTGTGGTTCCTGCAGGCCAGATCTCATCAGTAAAGTTTTTTCAGTCATCTAGATATCACCAAGATTCTTTGTAAACCTGGGGTGAATTTGGTCCAAATGAATTCTACTTTCAAGGAAAACTAGCTAGACCTTGGAGTGGTAAGTGGAGAGGAGGCCTAAGAAAGAAGGGGATATCACTGGGTTTCCCAAGATATCACTTATCATTTATCACAGTGTATACTGTGATCCCCTGCTGTCTTGGAACTAGGCAAAGGACATGGCCTCAGGTGTGAAAATAGCCTGGCCTTAAAGCCCAGATGACCTACTGAAACCTTGGTCATATTCCTGGCTACCTCTCTTCAGCTCCCAAGTTTTTGGAGTGAGAAGCCATATGAGATATCATGTTTTTGTCAGTAAAACACCATCTGCTGCCTCCCTATGCCTTTTGATCCCATGTCCACTTTGCCAAGATGAAAATGCCTCCCCTGTGCCAGCTCCCACTCACAGTCCTCCGCCTCCAGCACATAATTCCCCCCTCCATACTCCCATTGTTCTCTGTCTTCCTCCTTCACTGTTTCCCCTAGAGCTTCTCCTCTGCCTATAACCAACTCCCCTTCACTCTGGATCTCATTATCTCACTCTCTTCCTTCTGCTAATGGAAACCTGGCTCTCTCTCTGGAAGAAATGGGATCCAAGGGGTTCCAAGGAAACTTGGATGGGAAAAGCATTACATCTTGATTTTAACTAACCTTGAACAGAAACTTAGCATTTCCTTCAATTAATAAACAACAACAACTAGCACTTACATGGTATAGTAACATTTGCAAATTACCTTACTTATGTTATATCATTTAAGCCTCACAACAAGCCTGTGAAGCAGGTGCTATTATTGTTGCCATTCATTTTACAGATGTGGAAAATGAGGCCGAGGTGCACATGCATTGTGACCAAGGTAGCATTTGAACTCAGGTCTTCTTGCTTTCTATCTGGCATTCTATCTACTGTGCCACCTAGCTGAGAATTCTTCTGAGAAGAGGGTCCCTGGTCTTCCCCAGACTTCCAACATGTGTCCATGACATAAAAAGGGTTAAGATGCCCTAGTCTATAATCGATTCACATACACACACCATCCAAATTCTTGCTGTGTAATCTGCTATACCCACAGGTCTTTTTGACAGAAACTCTCTCCTTTTGAACTGTTTCGTGAATCACACTGCAATCCCAAAGGTTCTTACATTCACCGCTGCAGCTTGTCTCAGAAAACCTGGCTAAGCTTGTACTTTTTTGAGGAGTAAGAGCCAACGCTGTGCTGTCTTAATTAAAAGTCTGACGATAGGAGATGTCTTGCTTGTTCAACATACTTTTCAGAAGAATTCAACCACCCCTCTATAGCATTCATCACTAGGCAATGCTAGGTTTAGACTACTCTTGAATTGGGAATGGGGGAGGACCTTCACAGAAACTGGAAAGGACTCAGAAGGGAGAGAGATTGATTGAGGAGAATCAATGACTTTAAGGAAAAAACAAAGGCCCATGCTTCATTTAACCTAGAAGAGAAGATAGGGAAAGTTTTAACTCTCTTCAGGTGTGTGATGGCTTATTCAAAGAAGATGATGACTAGCTGTCCCTTATCTAGGCTGGCATCAGAAGAGGGTCATTTTAATGTATAATTTTCAACCTTTCATTGCTATACTTAGATAGGCATTTATTAAGTATCTACTATGTTTGAGTTACTGATCTAGGTGCTGGGGATGTAAACAATACTGAAACCTGAAATAGTTCCTGCCTGCATGGAGCTTACAGTCTATCTTGCATATAAAATAAATCAGTAGAACATATTCCTGTCTCTGATGTATAATGACTCTGTGACCCCAGGAAAGTCATTTAGCTTCTCAGGGCTCTAGACCAGTAGTCCCCAGAGTTGGGGCATAGGGTAGGACCCCAAGGAGTGAATTTATGATCAATCAATTGGAGACCCAGAATAAAAGTTCTCATCCCACCCTTCCTGTGACAGTCTCAAAACAATCCCACCCCTTTTCACTCATTATTGCCCAACATTCCCCAATTTCACCTGTTTCCTACCTGACTTCCTATAGTCATGCCTTTCTCCACCTGGGGAAAAAAAACAAAAACATTTGAATGCAGCCATATCTGGGCACCTGTACCTGAAGGTGTGTAGGCAAAATCCCCAATGCCTCCTTCTATCCAGCCCTCCCACCTAGATTACCTGAAGTGAAATCCCTCAGCAGTTGGCCTCTGTGGGGTTCTGCATTCTGAGCCAGTGGCCAATAGGTAAATATTCTGCCTTCCTCTTTTCATCTTGGGTGGGACAGAAAAGCACAGAATGAACAGGTGTGAATAGTTTGCTGTCTGCTGCACTGCAGAGCTCATGTTATCTTTCCCCCCAAACCTCACCCCATTTCCAAACTTCAGTATTTCCACACAATCCTTCTAGTCTCCCAGGCTTTCAAGCTCTGCATCATCTTCAATTTCTCATCCTCCCTCATTCTACCTATTCCATCGCTTGCCACATCTAGCATTTCTATCTACTGCCTCTCCTGCATTGATCCCTGTCTCCCTGCTCATCAGCCACTGCTATGGTTCAAGCCCCCATCATCTCTTGCCTAAACTATTGCAAAAGTCTCCTCCCTCATCTCCCACCCTCAAGTCTCCCTTCACTCCAGTTCTTCCTCCACTTGTCAAATTGCTTTTCTTTAAGTGCAAACCTCAACATAGTATTCCCTTACTCAATAAATTCTGGAGCAGGGATTCTTAACCCAGAGTTTATGGGTAGATTTCAGTGACTCCCTGAACCTTAGATGGAAAAAATACATCTCTTTCTTAATCTGATTGCTTTCATTTGTAATCCTATGTAGTTTATTTAAAAACATTTATCTGAAAAGGTTTCACCAGACTGCCCAAGGAGTCTATAATACCCAGAATGTTAAGAACCTCTGCTCTATTGCTTCTGGGATGAATATTATTTCATTATTATTTCATCCTTTTAAATTTCTATTTTGCATGTTTTTCATATACACAACAGTGCAATTATATGTAAATGTATACATACACTATGTGTGACATGTATACATATATAATTTAAATAAGCAAATATACACATTGAGGGAGGGTGCTCAATGTTTTTTTTTTCCCTTTTCTTTTGCTTTCTTTCTTTTTTTTTCCTAAAAGGGGTATGTAATCAAAAAAGTTGAGAGAGCATTTACCCAGGCAATTAAATAAAACTATGACTTGCAGAAATGGTACCCATCTGCTTTGGCAGAAGGAATTTCTTCACTGGAAGTTCCTTATACCAATAAGATCACAGGTCAAGACTAAATATAGGTAAATATAAATACAATTCTATAAAGAGAAATAAATCTATACACATCCTACACACACACACACACACACACACACACACACACTTCCATGTTTGTTACTGTCCTCAGGTTGAGATTATATCTGGAGATAAAATAATATCCAACCACTAATAAACATTGATTCTGAGGAACAGCAGTAGACTAAATGACAACACCTACTTATTAAGGACCTACTGTGACCAAAGCCCTGTGCCTTATTGTGCTCCTCCATCTTGTCCACACCTCTGCCCCTGGGTGCATGACCTTCACCTTCTCCAGGTGACCTCCCTGTCAACTCAGGGCCCTGTTTTCATCACTACCAACATTATATCATTTCATGAAAATTCATATTCCATAAACTTGTGATGGATCTTGAGCAGTTTGCCCAGAAAGAAGCCATATTCTGGTCTCAGTCCTGACATTGTGGTTTTCCTAGGTTCTCCAGTGACTGTCATAGGAGATGGGAGACCCAGGAGTGGTTGCAAATAACAGTTCACCAGTCACTGAGTGTCACTGCTAGAAGGGACCTAAGATGCTGTCTGGTCCAACTCATATCTGAAAGGTTCCTTCCAAGTATTCCTCAAAATCATTTAAACTATGTTTAAAGAACCCTTAGTGAGAAGGTGCTCACCACCACCCCCTCCCCAAAGGAAGCCCATTCCACTTAGTTTAATTCTAATTGTTGGGAAGATTTTCTTTTCAGTAAGACTAGATGTCTCGTGGCAATGTCTACCTGCTGCCTCTTGTTCTGATCTTTGAGGAGATGAGGCAGGAATCCAATGCTTCTTCCATGTGATGACCCTTCCAGTAGTTGGAAGAAGCTGTTCTATTTCTCCCTAAGCCTTCTCTTCTCCAAATGAAACAGCTGCCATTTCATTCAGCTTATTTTTTATGGTGAGATCACAATCCCCTTCCCAGTCCTGGTCACCCTCCTCTTGACATTCTTTAGCTGCTCAATAGCGTCCCTTAAAGGTGGCCCTACAATTGGCCACTTCTTTAAATGTAGTCTGACCTGGCCAGAGGACAATGGGACTGTCCCCTCCCTTGTTCTGGAAACTATGCTTCTCTTCATTTTAGCCCAAGATTGAAGTTAAGAATAATTAATAGTCAGATAGTTGGTCTCTTCTGTTTGTAGAGAAGCATCAATTGAGACTTCCCTGATATAATAACCCTTGATCAGGAGCATCATGGATTCATTAAATTAGAACTAAAAGGAACTTGAGAGATCATAGAGTC
Source organism: Dromiciops gliroides (assembly GCF_019393635.1). Lineage (NCBI taxonomy): Eukaryota > Metazoa > Chordata > Mammalia > Microbiotheria > Microbiotheriidae > Dromiciops > Dromiciops gliroides. The sequence continues at coordinate 27,425,487 of NC_057865.1, read as the reverse complement.
TGAATTGTTTGTTTTACAGCTGTGGGTGGAACTGAGTGAGGTCCGGTTAAATGACTTGTCCAAGGTTAGTCATGTTCTACTGTGCTCTTCCTTCTGGATGCTTGTGGGGCTTGCAGAATTCTTAATGAAATGCAGCTTTGTGAAGAATTTCAATTAAACAAAATGGGGCTGGGCTAACTGAGTATAACAAATGAACAGCTTAGTCATAAAAACAAAGGCAATGTCTGGATGCTACAGGATTCAAAGACTAAGGAGAGTGGGAAATATTAACCCCACGAAGACTAACAAATCCATATCAGCACTTTTTACTGCTAATAATATCAGGCATTTATATAATGATTTCAGGTTGGTAAAGAACTTGAAAATAAATCTCATTTGATCCCCAAAACAACCTGGTGAAGTATGTAATATCAGTATTATTATCTTTATCCTACTGAAGGGGAAACAGATTCAAATAATTTAAGTAAACTGGATCAGAGCTTTTTCCTAAAGATGATGGCGGTGGTGGTGGTGGTGATGATGGTGACAGCAACTGGCATTTATACAGTGATTTCAGGGGTGGGGCAAAGCACTTTAAAATAAATCAAATTTAGTTTCTAAAACAATCCAGTGAGGTAGGTAATATTCAGTATTGCAAAAGGGGAAACAGATTCATATCATTTGTGTAACTCATCTAAGGTCCCCAGCTAATATTTCAGAATCAACATCTGATTCCCAATCAATCTTGGCTTCAAGGTCAAGATCCTGTCTGGTTCACCATGAGGCCTCACCCATTATATAGTTAGGCTTTATTAAGGCATTTTTCTTTCTGAATCAAATACTTCAAGTTCTTGGAAACATGAGGATAGGTAAAAAAGAATCCAGAGATATCTTCTTAGAAGAGAACAAATTGATAACTTGGGAAATGAAAGAGGTGTCTCCATTGCTTTTCTAAAGGAGGGGGGAAAACCATTTCACACTTCATTACTTTTCTTTCCCAAAAGTTGAATCATTTATTATTCTAAAGTCATGCATTTGGAGGTAGGAGATAAGTTCTTGGCTTTTTGGTAAGCAGAATATGCCAATGGATGGGCCCCTCCTTACTGTTTTTTTTTCTTTTTCTTTTTGGCTGGTACCTAATTGAGAGCTCGAAGTCATTCTTATTCCTTGCTCCATTAAATTCCTATTTTAATTGTATTTCCTTGGGCTTGAAGGACTCTTTCTCCCTGGCTCCTTTTAGCATTATTTTAGTTATTTTATAGGACAGAGCTTTTTCTATGCCAGATTGACGTGACCCCAGGACTGTTTAGTGTCAAGATCCCTGATTGTTTTCCTCACTTATCCCCACTCCTTCATTCCCTGCCACCCACATCCATCTGCATCATAAAAAAAGAGACAGATCAATGTCATGCATGATGTTGCATCTGCTGTTAGGAAGACCTGGATCCAGATACTGCCTCTGATCGTTCCTGGCTGGGAGACCATGGCCAAGTCATTTTCACTTCTCTGAATGCTCAGCTTATATGATGCAGAACTAGGTGAATGATATTTACAAAGACTACAATAAAAGAGCATGAAAACGAATTGGATTCCTGAGGAACTGTAAAAAATGGATAAATAAAAAGCCAGTCTTGGTCTGGGAAGTGGATAATGAAACCTATCTTCTTCCTCTCAACAGATATCCATTGGAGGAGGGGAGAAGGGATTTGTATGGGGCTAGGATGGTACATGCATTGTCCAACATGGCTACTGTATTAGTTGCTTTAAAAAAACAATTCACAGTCACAAGAGAAGGATCAAATCCAGAGCAAGTAAATGAGGATGAATTTAGAAATTACTGTTTTAAGAACAAATCATGTTATTAGCAACATTTTTTTAAAAACGGTGCTCATTTGAAACTTGAAAATCTCTGAATTTTCTCTCTTAAGAAGGAATCAGCATTTATTAAGTACCTACTATGTGCCAAGTGTAAGCACTTTACAAATATACAAACAGGAAAAGAAGATAGCCCCCACTTCAAGAAGTTCATACTCTAATTGTCAGAGACAATTAGGACAATAGGGAGGTACTGCTGCAGGGTGGATGAAAAGGGCTGGTGCACCTAAGGGTTCAGAGACAGGAAGGATGGCGTTGGGAAGAGGTAAACTAGAAAATTTCTACTCTCTATGCCTACATCTTAAATGAGGAATTGTTTCTTCTGTCTTACTTATCTCTTCCCCACCTGCCGGGATGCCTATTTGTATCCAATCAGCTTTTAATTATATAAAACCACTCTAGTTCCCAAGCTCTAAAGTTTACTAACTTCTCTATCTTTTTTCACCAGTCTCTGGGTTATTCCAATCATCAATAGCTATATCTGAGAGGGGGAACCAGTCAAACAATTCAATAACTTTGAATGAGAGTAAGAGGGGAAAAACCCTAATGAGTAAAAGTAGGCTTAGAGATTAATTTTAATTTTTTTTTGGGGGGGGGGATTCTATTTGGAAAGCCAGTGAATTCCTGGGACTGTAGATTTTTACTAATGACCTCTAGGCCACTAATTCCCAGAATGTTTGGATTTCTGTAACTCTGAATCTGCTTGTTTTTGAAGCATTCCTCTAAAACTCAAGGGAACTCTACATTCTTATTTCTGAAAATTCCATGACCCTTGTTTGATATGATTGGTGGCACTGTTTTATGTTTCAGAACTGATGTTGGAAAACAGCCCAAGACATTTCATGATGTCAGAGATATCCTTCTGTGGTTCGATTATTCTCCTCAGCTCTCCTCCTATGATTTTTAAAGTGTTTGCATCCCTCCTTAGAAAATAGTTATTTAGTAAAAATAGAGAGGTGAAGAAGGGAAGGAGAGAGAGACAGAGACAGAGAGAGAGACAGAGACAGACAGAGAGACAGAGACAGACAGAGAGACAAAGAAACAAAGGGAGATAGACAGAGGGAGGGAGAGAGGTAGAAAAAGAATTGACCTAGAGAGTATGCTACTGGAAGAAAAAAGATCCAGCTTCCCTGTTGCCAATTTCTCCGAGATTGTTTTCCCCAGTTGGGAGACAGAATAGTGTGATAGAACTGTAATAGAATGATAGAGTCAGGACTTTCTGTTTCAGAAAGAAAAACAGACAAATCTCTCACTGCTAATGTTTAATCAAATCCATGATATATCACCACCCTTTTTAAGGTTTTCTTCATAGGGATGTTGATAACTTAATCTGATTTTCAGCCTCCCTTCAGTCCCCTCCCCCATCTCAATCCTTTCAAAAATAAAGAAATCCAATGTAGAAATACATTTCATTCTTTTTTGCTTAATGGGAATGAGCTACGTGTAAGGATCATGTCAATACTATATATTTTTTTAAGCTAGAATTCTCTGCTTGCATCAAGCAGTATCATGGTCCTCTGAGATCTTTGAATTAGAAAATCCTTTCAATCAAAGGATTTTAGCATTTAACATAAATGGACACTGTGCTCATTAGAAATGTAAGAGGTGGGGCAGCTAGATGGCGCAGTGGATAGAGCACCAGCCCTGGAGTCAGGAGTACCTGAGTTCAAATCCAGCCTCAGACATTTGACACTTACTAGCTGTGTGACCCTGGGCAAGTCACTTAACCCCAACTGCCTCATTAAAAAAAAAAAAAAAAGAAATGTAAGAGGTACTGGAATACCATTGGTGGGAGGAGGAACAGGACAAAGAATCATAGATCTGGGAGGCAATTTAGATGTCATTGAACTAGATTTGGATTGGGAGAGTAGTATGAACACACTCCCGAATTAACCACAAAGGCATCAGGATCATTACCACTGTCTTTGGGGTGAGGAAAGTGGGTTCATATCCTATCTCTGACCATACTTTTGTGGGTTCATATCCTACCTCCAACCTTTGGAAAGTCATGATCTCCCTTTTTCAGTTTTCTCATCTGTCGAGTTTACAGGTTGACTTCTGAGGTCTATTTCAGCTCTAGACTTATGAACCTATGATCTTTCAATCATTCTCAAGAGGGTGGACCATCTCTCTCAGCTTCTCCTGGTTCTCACTTGTGTTCAATCCCAACCTAGAATGTTGCTGAATATCTTGGATCTTCCAAAACACACACACACACAAATCAGAGTGGCCTTATTTAAAAATTTTAAGGGCTGTTATGTGGAAGAGGGGTTAGCTATATTCTAGATGGCCCCAGAGGGCCAAATTAGGGTAATTTAGGCTTTATGTCAGGAAAAAATATCTTAACAATGAGAGTTATTCCAAAGTAGAACGGCCTGCCTCTGGACATAGTAGATTCCTCTTCATTAGCTGGCTTTAAATTTGGATGTCGATTTGTCACAGATATAGTAGGAAGAATTCTTATTCAGGAATAGATTAGACTATGTGGCTGCCATGGTCCCTTCCAGTTCTCAGATCCTTGTACTCTCTTTTTTTTTTTAAGCAGTAAATCTGCTGTCTTTTCACAAGTTACTTTTTTTTCTGTGTGTTGTCAGATTAAGTAGAAATTTTCTTATTGTACACATGTGAAAAACCAGGAAAGTCCTTGATTGCCTCAAGTGCTAGGCAATTGTTGGCCAATGTATATGTTTTAGCAATAACAGAGCTAAGAGAAGGAGCAGCAGTGATGTGTGGAGGGGACCAGTTTCTAGGGTCAGTGACATTTTAGAGAAACAAAAGAAAGGAAATAAGCCATTAGACATTGATGCCTTTCCCCAGTGGGTTACTCACTCCCCTGCAGAGGAAGAATTTAATTCCTGAATGCTCTTGGTGGCTTTGTGCCTTTCTATAGAGGAAACATAGAGGGTGATTCTAACAGTGCCTGACACGAGAGCCTTTCCATTCCTCCATGCCCCAAGCCCAATTTTCTATTCTTTTCATGAAGTGAGATAGGCATTAGTGTTCAGGCCAGGGGAAAAGGACCACTGTTATGGAGGCCTTATCCACTGGGATCACTTTCTCATATTAGAGACTTCTCCACAAACATCGCCATTGGCTTGCCTAGCACCTCAGTTTGATACAATAATTTGATACTATTTTGTTTGTTTTTTTGCAGGGCAATGAGGGTTAAGTGACTTGTCCAGGGTCACACAGCTAGTAAGTGTCAAGTGTCTGAGGTCAAATTTGAACTCAGGTCCTCCTGAATCCAGGGCCAGTACTTTATCCACTGTGCCACCTACCTGCCCCCTGGTACTGTTTTTGATTTCTGAGAGGTTTGCAAAAGGACACAGAGTATGCAGCAACCTAGCTCCACATAGTATTATTCTGAGGTTGAACCCTCCTACCTGTATTTATTTTTATAAGTGAATCTCTTTTTCTTCAGGTACTATTGTGATTCTCTTTATTGCTCTTTCAAAAGGGGGCGGGAAACTTATCTTGGAGTTTTCACCTTCCTTAAAAGTCATGTTGTTTCCAATTTAGCTTTTCCAATCTTTGCTGAATAGTCAAAAAATGACACAAAAGATTCTCTTTTCAAATAGTTTCCTGATGGGTTTTGAAGTCATTTTATGAAGAAGGATTTATTATCCTCTGACATTCTATTTAAAAATCCCAACTCTCTTTTTGTTGTTTTTCAATATTCATCAGGATTTCCAGATGATAGAGTAGAGTAAAGGTTGGCATGGTGAACAGATTGGTGCACAGTTTTGCTGCAGCATGGTACAGTGGGAAGAACATTGTTTCAGGAGTCAGTGGACTTGAGTTCAAATACCATCCCAACTCGTGTGACCTTGGGCAAATCAATCACCACTTTGTTCCTCAGTTTTTTCATCTGTAAAATTGGACTAGATATCCTCTGATGTCAGTCAACAAGCATTTATTAAACTCCTACCATGTGTCAAGAACTTGTCAAGGGTTACAAAGAAAAAACAAAAATATCATATCTGGCCTCAAGGAGCTTACAGTCTAAAGAGGTGGACTACATGCAAACTACTATGTACCAGCAAGATATGCACAGGGATATTTGGAGAACACAGAAGGAAGGCACTGGAAGGGAAACTGATGCAAACAGGGTTAAGTGACTTACCCATGCATCATGAGGTAGAGAGGCAAATGGCAAACCACTCCAGTATCTTTGCCAAGAAAATGCCAAATGGGGTCATGAAGAGTTGGGCATGACTGAAACAACTGAACAATAATGGCAATTTAAAGTTTACAAAGATATTTTCTCACACTACTTCTGACATTGAAGGAGGCTCATAGGATCATAGATTTAGAGCTCGAAGGGAACTTAGAGGCTATGGAGTTAAACACAGCCCCTCATCTTACAGATGAGGAAAATGAGGAGTTTGACTTGCTCATTCTAGCAAGTTTCTGAGGCTAGGTTTGAACTCAGGTCTACATGGCTCCAAATCTAGCACTTTATCCACTAGGCCACCTAGCTACCTATTGTACTTGCTGAGCCTTCCAACAGAATGTAAGCTCTGAGGGCAAGGGCAGTTTCATTTTTTTTCTCTGTAGCCCCAGTGCATGGCACTTAGTTTTGTTGTAATTTGATAATTTTCAGCCATGTCTGACTCTTCATGACCCCATTTGGGATTTTCTTGGCCAAGATATTAGAGTCCAGCTAATTCTACAGATGAGGAAACTGAGGCAAACAGGGTGAAGTGACTTGCCCAGGGTCTGTAAGTGTTTGAGGTTAGATTCGAACTAATGAAGATGAGTCTTCCTGACTCCAGGCCCAGAGCTCTACCCATTCATTGTACCATGTAGTGAGCATGTAATAAATGGTTGCTGATTGCCTGGTTGATTCAAGCAATCCTTTAGTGGCAGATCTTGAATTCCTTCCTCAGAGATTGCTAATGGGAAACTGATTTGGGTCCACAGATATGGGCAATGGGGCTGAGGACAACATGGGATGAAGAGCTCTGTGTGCGTGTGTGTGTGTGTGTGTGTGTGTGTGTGTGTGTGTGTGTGTATGGATGGATGTGTCTCTATCTCTATCTCTGTCTCTTTATCTAATTTCTTAAATGTATGAATTTTCTCCTTCTTGCCATCCCCCATATGGATAGTTCCAGATGTGCTCAGATCACCTTTTCTCCATGCTCCAAAATGGTCACGGATGAAGTCAGCCAGGGAAAACTTGCTCCATTCCACTGCTTTCAGTTTTCTGTCTATTAGTGCCAAATTGAATGCAGCTTCGGGTAGGACTTGGCTTAGAATCCAGCCTTCTCAATGAGATTCTGTAATTCAGAAACCCGTTGTCCACTTAATCACCACCTACCTGTCATAGTCCGATGTTAAATTTAAAACCTCTCTCCCCATTTGATGTAGACTTAGTAACCCATATCAGATGGTGGCCATTGTGCCCTCAGTTTCCCTTACTGGTCTTTTTTATGGCATTGTAGAGTGAAGAAATATCAAATATTGTATCTTAAGATCATTAGCAGTGTTCTAGAGTTACTAGAGTGCATAATCTCTCACACTCACCATGCTATAAAATCCCACAGGAATGTGCACACCTAGATCAGAAGAGGAAAACCTTTTGATATATCTAAGCCAAAAGCCACCCAACTCTAGAAGCATTTATTAAGTGCCTACTACATGTCAGGCACTGTGCTAAGGACCGCAGATACAAAGAAAGGGAAAGAATAGTCCTTTCCCTAAAGGAGTCCACTAAGAGTCTAGTGGTGGTGAGGGAACATGAAAACAACTCTGCACACATACCACATATAACTAAGAAATTGGATGTGGTCTCAGAGGGAAGACGATAAAACTAAGAAGAACCAGAAAAGGCTGTTTTGGCAAAGGTGGGACATGAAGGAAGCCAGGAAGCTAGGAGAGGAGGTGGAGAGATTAGAAAGAAAGGCATGCTGTGCATGGTGGACCACCAGTAATAATGCCCAGAGGCAGGAGGAGTCCATAGACCATGATGAACAGCAGAAATTATGCTGTTGAGTCATAGTGGATGGGGGGAGGGGCTTTGGACTCCAGGGGTCCTTCACCTTTCCTAATCCCAGTACCCCTTGGCTTTCTGTAAACCTTACCATACCCTCTATTTAATATTAATGGAAATAAATCCTACCAGGATTATTTAAACCAGGTTATTTAAATATTTTCTGAGTTCTAAAATATTAAATCCATAGATAAATTAGCCTTTTGGTCTCTTAAAACTCTTTTAAAAGGTTTTTAAAATTAACTTTATTTTCAAATTTTAGCCTTTTGTTTATTTTAACAAATATTTTAAATTAATATGATAACACTGTATAATTAATTGAATGATTATTAATATTTATTAATAGAATTTCCTCAACATTTGGGAAAGTCTCTATATTACAGTTTGGAGTGAGGCATGTGGTCACTTATATGCTGATATGGAATAAACAATATATCAATATATGCATGCATGCATATGCAAGCACATATTCTCTAAGATACAATTTAGCATCTTAGAGATGCATCATAGCATCCTGGTTAGAAGCTTGACCTTAGAGAGTCGAGAATACCTTATTGGAAGTCCTTCCAATTTGTACCCTGGGTGTGACCTTGGGTAAATCTCTTAAGCCCTCCAGGCAATCCTCTATGATTAAATTAACAAAGACTGTCAAATTCAGTGGGGACCACTTGGCTTATTGATTAGAATGATGACCTCAGAGTCAGAATGACCTGTGTTCAAGTGCCTCCTTTGACACATGCTGCCCGTGACCTCTGCATTACTCAGAACTGGTAGCTAACTATCGAAGAAATCGGGAAATACATACCAGTTGGCTTTTGAAAAGGGACTTTTCTTATTGAGAGCTTCCTGTACCTATAAAACTTAAAAAAAAAAACATTCAAAGGAACATTCAAGCTCATGTCAAGTAGAAAGCATTCCCATTTTCAGCTGAGTAGGTAATTATTTAGTATTTGGACAATGCTAATTTAACTTTGATTACAGTCTCCACTGAATTATGTTTAGCCATTAAGATACAAAGGTTGGGCACCATTCCTGCTTGATAAGCAATGCTTCTCCAAATGTCTTCAGAACAGAGTTGGTTTTTTGTTTGTTTGTTTGTTTTTTCAAACTAGACCTGGAGGGGACAGAACTTCTGCTGACTCGTATCTTTTCTTCCTTTATGTTTTGAGATTGACCTAATGTTCCAGCTTGACTATTTCATGCTTTAATCTTTTCACTCCCTACTCACGCAAACTTCCTACCCTGAGAGACCCAGCTCATCTTCCTCTGGCAGAGGGCCTTGGCCACTCACTGTTTGCCCATGGTGGACGTGGGAGTCTCAGTTTCATCACTTAAAAATGATAAAAGTGTCAGACTACACAACCTCTGAAGCCTATTCCAAGCCTAGGTCTTTGTTCCTAACCTTGAAAGTCTAGCAGGATTTCTCCTACATTTTTAGTTTCTGTATCAAGATTTCATTGCATTCCATTTTAGCTTCCTCCACTTCTGGCCTCTGCCACTGTCAAAGGTTGACAGCTGCTCCCTCAGCATATCTGGATGTGCCCTCCAGTTGCTCTTTCCAAAGACCCCTATGCTTTCTTCTGCCCCTTCTTATTTCCTGAGGTTCTTGGAGCAATCTAGCTTGGGGAAAAAAGGAGAGAAAGAAACTCAAACCTTTGTCCTCACTTCATAGTATAGCATTTGGCATATATTGTCAGCTGTTTGGGAACATTTCTTGACTGCAAGGCATACTTGTGTCTGACAGGTTGATACTTAGTCCACTGGGCTTGCCACTCTTGGTATATATTCACTCTTTCTGGTTGAGTTGACTGCTGTGAACACATGCCATTTCTGCTTGGAAATCAGCCAATTTGAATGATTTGTTCGAGGTTTTCAGTTGGGATCACAGCTCCCTGAACAAGTTCTTCACAAACATTATTGTCTCATGTTCTCTTCAAATAAGGCAGCATAGTACAAGGGAACAGCTCGAGAGTCAAAAGACCTGGGTTCAAATGTCACCTCAAACACTAAACCATCTTTGTTATTTTCAATATGTTATTCAATGTCAATTTCTTACCCATAAATGGAAAGGGTTATAATTGAGTGGTATCAAATTCAAATAGAAACAGGTCTGAAATTAACATTGTCCATGTTGTATTTCATTTTTATTTATTTTGTTAAACATTCCCCAATTACATTTTAATCAGGTTCCAGCAGCACTGGGGAATTTTGCAGCTGCTCCAGGGCACACCTTGATATTGATACTTCTGATAGATGACCTGTGAGGTTCTTCTTTACAGCTCTCTGTGATGCCAAGTTTGGGGAAGGACTAATGAGGAGTTTTAAGACTGTATTTCCTGTTAGAGAGCAATTACAGCCTAGCAGGAAAATGGCTATATTTACAGTCAGAGGACTTGTGTTTAATTCTTGGCTCACTCTTACTACCTGTTTGACCTTGGAAAAGAGGATTAACCTCTCTGGGGCTCCATTTCGTCATCTATAAAATGAAAGGATTGGACTTGGTGATCTCTGGGGTCCCTTTGAGCTCTAAATCTATGATCTTATGGAAAGGGTAGAAACCAGGTTGTCCAGCTGGCTGACAAAAGAGAAGAGCAGGGTCTTGGTCTTTGTGCCAATGACGGGAAAATCAAAAGAGCTTGTCAGCAAATTCTAGGGATGGCTAATTTCTGCATACAGTCATTACCTGCTCTCATCTTTTTATTTTAGTCCTTCATGTGCTGTTTCACCTATCTTACTGACCTTCTATAATGACAATAATAATAAGGAATATATCTATGTCTATCTATATTTATATAAATATATCTCTATCTATCATCTATCATCTATCTATCCATCCATCTATCCGTACATCCATCTATTTTATCTATCTATCTATCTATCATCTATCTATCTATCTATCTATCTATCTATCTATCTATCTATCTATCTATCTATCTATCTATCTGTCTGTCTGTCTGTCTGTCTGTCTGTCTGTCTCTGTCTGTCTGTCTGTCTATCTCTCTCTCTCTATCTATCTATCTCTATCATCTATCTATCTATCTATCATCTATCTATCTATCTATCTATCTGTCTGTCTGTCTGTCTATCTCTCTCTATCTATCTATCTCTATCTATCATCTATCTATCTCTATCTATCTATCTATCTATCTATCTATCTATCTATCTATCTATCTATCTATCTATCTATCTCTATCTATCATCTATCATCTATCTATCTATCTATTATCTCTCTATCTATCTATCTATCTCTCATCTATCTATCTATCTCTCTATCTCTCTATCTATCTCTATCTATCATCTATCATCTATCTATCTATTATCTATCTCTATCTATCTATCTATCTATCTATCTATCTATCTATCTATCTATCTATCTATCTATCTATCTCTATCTATCATCTATCATCTATCTATCTATTATCTATCTCTATCTATCTATCTATCTATCTATCTATCTATCTATCTATCTATCTCTATCTATCTATCATCTATCATCTATCTATCTATCTATCTATCTATCTATCTATCTATCTATCTATCTCTATCTATCTATCTCTATCTCTATCTATCTATCTCTATCTATCATCTATCTATCTATCTGTCTGTCTCTCTCTCTGTCCATCTATATCTATCTATCTATCTATCTATCTATCTATCTATCTATCTATCTATCTATCTATCTATCTGTCTGTCTGTCTGTCCGTCTATCTATGTATCTATGTATCTATGTATCTATCTATGTATCTATCTATCTATCTATCTATCTATGTATCTATGTATCTATCTATGTATCTATCTATCTATCTATCTATCTATCTATCTATCTATCTATCTATCTATCTATCTATCTATCTGTCTGTCTCTCTGTCCGTCTATCTATGTATCTATGTATCTATCATCTATCTATCTATCTATCTATCTATCTATCTATCTATCTATCTATCTATCTATCTCTATCTGTCTGTCTGTCTGTCTGTCTATCTATCTATCTATCGATCGATCGATCGATCGATCGATATTTGACCTTAGATAGTGGGTGGGCAGCTAAGTGGTGTAGTGGATAGAACACTAGGCCTGGATTCAGGAATATGAGTCTTCTTGAGTTCAAATCTAGCTTCGACACTTACTAGCTGTGTGACCCTCAGAAAATCACTTAATCCTGTTAGCCTTACTTTCCTCATCTGTAAAATGAGCAGGAGAAATAAATGTCAGTCCATTTCAGTGTCTTACAGGTGATGAACTTCTAGGTGAGGAAACTCCATCAGTGCTCATTGGCACCTTCTCTTCAACGTCTGGTCTTAGGGCGTTGCTAAGGGCACTCAGAAGTTGTGACTTCTCCAAGGGCACACAGTGAATTTATCTTAGCATCCAAGTCCTCCTGCCTTCCAGATCAGTTCTCTAACCAGTACCCTACACCACCTCTTATATATCATGCTCCCTTTCAGATAATTGAGTGCAAGACAACTTGAGAAGGAAGTATTAACAACTAAGGGATCTGGTAGTGCTTGAATTGTGCCTGGCAAGGAGGTTGCCTCTAAGAGGAAGTACATTCCAGGCATGAAGGTCTTTCTGTGCAAAAACATGAAAGGAAGAGACAGAATGCCGAGTTTGATGGAAAACAAGGAGGGTAGTTGGCTAAAACATCGAGCGCCTAATGGGAGGTAATGTGGGGAAAGTCTGGCAGGTAGCTAGAGCCAAACTAAAAAGTTCTCTAAATGCCAAGGTTTCATTTTGTCCTGGAAGCAATATGGAACCTTTGAAAGATCTTTAACAGTGGAATGAAATGCTACTCTGGTTGACTGCCTTCTGGAGACTTAATGGTCAAACATACAGGATGAGAAGGTATGGAGTTTTAGAGGAGGAAGTAACTGAAACCCTCTGTGGATTTCTTTTTTTATGCCACTCTTGCTCCCTCTATGATGGCCAATAAAGATACCAAGGGAATAGGACCAAGAAAATCACGGAGCAATCTAAGAATTCTTTCTAAGAGACACATAGTGGCATAGTGGAAAGAGCAGTAGAATTGACTTCACTATGTTGGGGCAGATCATTCCAAGACCTCATCTTCCTCTTCAATAAAATGGGAAGGAAAAAACTTATTTGACCTGTGTCTCAGGGTTTTGGTAAAAATCAGGTAATTCACTTTTCTGTACCACGGTTTCATCATCTGTAAAAAAAAAAATTAAAAAGTTTAAACTTGGAAGTGAAACCTTAAAAAAAAAGACTTCTAAGGTTGTTTTTAGCTCCAATCCCTACGATTCTTTGTAATGCTAAAGAGCATATAATAATAATTTGACTGTCAGTATGGTGTCCTCAGGATTTTGGCTGGGACGCTTGCCCAAACCTCCCTTTGCAGACAGCCTTGAAATGAGCCCTGCCACTTCTGAGCATTGCTTCATATTATAAAGCTCATGCAACTGGAGCTTATGAGTGCTAAGGCTGAGATTAATAATTTGATTTCCTTAAGGGGATCCCACTACTTTTAAGACAGGGCTGTTGTTTGTATTTCCTCCCCCCTCTATCTTGGAGATGGTACTGCAAATTCTTTATTGCTCATCACACAAGGGGGCAAAGGGTAGCATGGCTAATAGAAATCTGTAGAGGGTTTCAGTCATAGACCCTCCAAAATTTGTAGGGAGATCTGCTAACAAACAGGAAAATCAATTTATTTGCATTTAATTTGCCTGCCTACCCTCTGCTGGAATGATAATGAGCAGGGAATTAACCCAGAGCAGGAAATGAAGAGGAGGAAAGGAACAAATTATATGGATGATTCACAAATTGAATAACCAACCTCGGAATCAGGAAGATCAGGTTATAAAAGTTGACCTATCTCACAGGCTAACCAGGGAGAGATGGACAGAATGCTTGGAGTCCAGACAGATCTGGGTTCAAATCCTACCTGGGGTATTTATTAGCTTGTGATCCTGGGCAAGATGTCACCTCTCCACTCCAGTTTCTTGATCTGATAATAATGCCCATAGAATGGTTAGCAGGCTGTAAGAGGCTTGACTGTGATAATGTATATAAAGTCCTTCACAAACCTTTAAGCACCATCTTTGGACCAAACATTTGATGAATTCCTAATATGCATATCCAGGCAGTGTGCTAGGTGCTATAACCACAATGACAAAATGAAAGAATCTCTGCCCTCAGGTACTTTACATTCTACTCTGTAAATATCAGGTTGTTGTTGTTTGTCCTTCATTCTCAAAGAGGATCATGATATCAGGGTGATGTCATGACCTGCGTTGAATTGAATTTAAGTGAGACAGGCTGTGCAAGGTCACCAAACCTCACTTGCTCTTCCAGAGCCATCTAGGTCCAGTGGCAAGATATGCATCAGGAAGACAGGAGATGGCCCTGGATTTTTAGGGCAATTGGGGTTAAATGACTTGCCCAGGGTCACACAGCTAGTTAGTGTCTGAGATGAGATTTGAACTCAGGTCCTCCTGACACCAGGGTCAGTGCTCTATCCACTGTGCTACCTAGCTGCCATAAAAATATCAGGTATATTACAGAAATCAATAGATAAACATTTTTAATAATAATAATATCTTTCATTCATATAGAAGATTTAACATTAGTTTGCACATGTGATTTTGTTTGATTATCACAGCAATCTTGTGAAGTGGGTGCTATTGTTCTTCCCATTTTACAGATGTGAAAACTGAGGCTGTGAAAGGTTAATGGTGATATAGGGTCTAATAAGAGCTGATAAATGTTCAAGGCAGTATTTTAACTAGAGTGTTGCTCCAATTCCAATAGTCAATTCTCTGCTTCATCTAGCTGTATCTATCATTGAGCATCTTTTGTGTGCCAGGCACTGTACTACATAATGGGAATGCAAATTCACAATGAGATGTTTATAGCCTGCTGTAAAAATGTCAGTTATTATTATTTTTAATCATAAAAGTATTTTATTATTTTCTAGTTACATGTAAGGATAGTTTTCAACATTTGTTTTCATAGGATTTTTGGTTCCAGATTTTTCTCCCACCGTTCCTTCCCTCCCCCCTCCCCCAAGATGGAAAGCAATATGGCATAGGTTATATCTGTACAAATACATTAAACATATTTCTGCATTAGTCATATTTTGAAAGAAGCAGAACACAAGGGGAAAACCTCAAAAAAGAGAAAAAAAGTCACGAAGTAGAAACAGTATGGTTCAATCTGCATTTAGAATCCACAGTTCTTTTTTCTAGATGTGGAGAACATTTTCTATCATGAGTTCTTTGAAATTGTTTTGGATCATTGCATTGCTGAGAAGAGCCAAGTCTATCACAGTTGATCATCACACAATGTTGCTGTTACTATGTACAATGTTCTCCTGGTTCTGCTCCTCTTAGTCAGCATCATTTCACGTAAGTCCTTCCAGGTTTCTCTGAAATCCTCTCAATCATCATTTCTTACAGCATAATAGTATTCCATTGCATTCACATACCACAACTTTTTTAGCCATTCTCCAATTGATGGGCATCCCTTCGGTGTCTAATTCTTTGCCACCACAAAGAGCTGCTATAAATATGTTTGTACATGTGGGTCCATTTCCTTTTATGATCTCTTTGGGATAAAGACCTAGTAGTCAAAGGGTATGTACAGTCCTATAGCCCTTTGAGCATAATTCAAAATTGCTCACTAGAATGGTTGGATCAGTTCACAGCTCCACCAACAAAGCATTAGTGTTCCCATTTTTCCACAGCTTCTCCAACATTTATTATTTTCCTTTTTTGTCATGTTAGCCAATCTGACAGGTTTCCAGTGGTACCTCAAAGTTGTTTTAATTTGCATTTCTCTAATCGATAGTTATTTAGAGCATTTTTTTCAGATGGCAATACATAGCTTCGATTTCTTCATCTGAAAACTACCTGTTCATATCCTTTGAACATTTCTCAATTGGAGAATGACTTGGATTCTTATAAATTTGATTTAGTTCCCTATATATTCCAAAAATGAGGCTTTTATCAGAAATACAGGCTCTAAAAATTGTTTCCCAGCTTTCTGTCTCCCTTCCAATTTTGGATGCATTGCTTCTGTTTGAACAAAACCTTTTTAATTTAATGTAATCAAAATCATCCATTTTGCATTTCATAATATTCTCTATCTCCTATCTGGTCATAGACTGTTCTCTTTTCCATAAATCTGAGAGGTAAACTATTCCTTCCTCTCCTAATTTAGCTATGGTATCACCTTTTATGTCTAAATCATGTACCCATTTTGACCTTATTTTAGTATATAGTATAAGATGTTGGTCTATCCCTAGTTACTGCTGTACTATCTTCCACTTTTCCCAGCAGTTTTTGTCAAATACTGAGTTCCCATCCCAGAAGCTGGAGTCTGAGTTTATCAAACAGTAGATGAAATGTCAGTTATTATTACAACCATTCAAAAAAGCTGTGAAATTTGATAGCCTTGTTAGAGGGTCACATCATGGGACCCAGGGCACTTCTCCCCTTTCTTCCAGGGTATAAAGATGGAAAGCACATGTCACAGAAACTTCAGATCCCTGTTTAACACGTGCCAAAAAGGTGCTCCAGTTTTCTGGGCATATCAGCGAGGATACAGGAGGAAGGGAAGTAGATGATAGTTGGATGCAGTGAACTGTGTCTCTTAAAATCCTGTCATCTTCTTTAAACTCCCATCCTACTAAGGAACACCTAAAGCTAACAGTCGATTCAAATGATGCATTCCCCACCAGAGAATGGAAATAGGAATATATTTGAGATAAAGAATTGAAGGAAGATATTGTGTCTAAGGCCAGGAAATAAATGCAGTGTATTAAGTGGGAAAAGAGGCTAAATATGATTGAGGGGAGTCACAGGGGATGGAGGGCAGTGATCCTCCCCTTGGAAAGGATCATTTTTGAGGTTTCACCACAGCTGAAAGCACTGTATATAATCTGCTGATGAATGTCTATCTCCAAAATATTGACCATTCCTGAGCACGATGCCTGGTGCATAGTAGATGCTTAATAAATGATGATTGATTGATTAAAACAGAAACCCATCTGTATCAAGACAAGGACAGAAAGAACATTCCAGGAAGAATTTGTGAAAATCCATCCATCATGTTGATGGC
Source organism: Dromiciops gliroides (assembly GCF_019393635.1). Taxonomy (NCBI): domain Eukaryota; kingdom Metazoa; phylum Chordata; class Mammalia; order Microbiotheria; family Microbiotheriidae; genus Dromiciops; species Dromiciops gliroides. Next base: position 27,408,563 of record NC_057865.1, on the reverse strand, counting down.
ACCTCAGTTGGTCTATGTTAGCTAATCTTCATAGGAATGTAGATTTAGAGGTGGAAGGAACTTTTGAAGTCCTCATGTCCATCATTCTCATTTTACAGAGGAGAAATACGGAGTCTCAGAGATGGGACATTAATTGTCCATGGTTACATTTTTGACTTGGCCCAACTCTTTGACAACATGCATCTACTTTACCTGTCTCAGTTACATGTCTCCATCCTGCACTCTCCATCCAGCCCAACTAGCTTATTTGCTATTTCTTTAACTTTGACTATACATCTCCCACTCCCATGCCTTTGCTCAGGCTGTTCCATATTCCTGGAATATTTCTTTCTTTCATTCCCACCTCTTATATTCAGTAGCTTACATCAAGGCTCAGCTCATGTTCTATTTCATAAAGGAAGCCCTTCATGATGGATCCTCATCTGTGCTAGTGTTCTCCTTCTCCCCTCACCTTATATACTTATTTAGTAATAATAATAATAATAATAACAATTAAAGCATGTAAATAGCATTTTAAGATGTGCAAAGTGCTTTATAAATATCTCTTTGATCCTCACATTAACCTGGAAGGTGGGTACTTATTACTGTCATCATCCTCATCCTCATCACCCCCATTTTACAGATGATGAAAATGAGACTGAGATAGGTTAGTGACTTGTCCAGGGTCACTAGTAAGTGGCTGAGGGTAGATTTGAACTCAGTCCTTCCTGATTCCAGGTCCAGCACTCTATCCTTTGGGTAACCTATTTACCTATGCTTGTATGTTGTATCTCTCTGAAGAATGAAAGCTTCTTGAAGCAGCCCAGATCCTATTTTTCATCTTGTGTTTGTATCCCTAGTAGTGTTTGTATTGAATAGGTACTTAATAAGTCCCTGTTGGAATTTATTTAAGTGGTAGCACCAGGATTTGGAGACTGGTCCCATGACTCAATTTCTCTTCCCACCAAGCAAGGCCATTTCAAGCCTGATGTGGTAAAGTATGGAGAGGAATGCATTGCATTGCATTGAGGAAAGGAAGATACCAATCATTGGGAACAATATAAGCCAAGACACAGAGGTGGGAAATAAGTGGACCTGCAAGGGAATAGAAAATAATCCAGTTTGAATGAATTGTGGGCCCCATGGCTAAACTGAGAATAGTCAGGGCTAGAAAAGGGCCAGGAAGGAGCCTTTTGTTTGGCTCCGGTGGGCTGAATGAAGAGCATTGAGAGGAAATTGCAAAGGAATAAAATTCTGCTTGATGTTAGGAAGAACTCCCTGAAAATCTGGGCTGTCCATAAGGGGAGTAGGATGCCTTGGGTGACTAGTTGTTCTCCCTTACTCTAGTAAGGCCTACAGGTCTCAAGTGAAAGCTGGAGAACTACTTGTCATAGATTGTATCTACCCCTTTTCAAGTGTGGGCTGCCTTACATGAAATTCCTTTCCACTCTGAGATCCTGGAAGGATATTGTAATAGGAGAAACAAGGAGAAATGAGGATGGCTAGGTAGGGAGAGGACCAGAGAGAAGGAGATTCAAGGAACCCCATATGGTATTTCTGGGACCTGAAAGGAGCTTGCTTTGTTTGTGTGTCTGTATATGTATTTTTTTCTCTTTCTCTCTCTTTTCCATCTTTTCTCTACCTTTCTCCCTCTTCTCTCCACTTTTTCCCTTTCTATCCTCTCCTCCCTGCCTCCCTCCTTCTCTCTCTATACATTTGTGTCTCTACCTCTGTTGGTCTTTGTCTCTCTCTGTCTCTGTCTCTCTGTCCCTATGTCTCTGTCTCTGCCCCTCTCTATCTCCCTCTGTCTTTCCTCTCCTCTTCTCTCTTCTCCTTCCCTCTCCTCACCTCCCCCCACCCACACAGAATTTTTCACCTTTAGAACATCAGACCATAAGTTCCTAGGAGGCAGTTGGTTTTCCTTCCTGCCATCCCACCAAAGACATTGACATCTCTGGCAAGTGTTAAGCAAATTAAATCTGTTAAAAGACCCTTTAAAAAGATAGAGCAGGCACTGTGTAACTTCATCTTATCTCTTTCTTCTGGGTATGATTCTCTTTCCTCTGACTATTTCCCATCCTCCTTTGGGGCATCATTATCTCTATTTATTCTTTTCTTACCTGTCACTTCCATCTAGCTAAAATGAAGGCTCAGATGGAGGAGTCCAATTCTGTTTTATGCAAATATGTGTATGATGTCAGAATGAGGTGTGAAGGGAAGTCTCCGTGTCTGGTGCTCACAATTAAACAGGACTGGAAAGTTTCTTTTGGTTTGTTGTTGACAAAACCTGGGTCCCTAGGTGGCTGTTAATTTTTCCGGGTGGTTCCCGGGTGAAAACCATGTTTAACTTGGGGACTGATGGCTCTCTGTGGCATTGGCCTGAACTATGACAAGATAGAAAGGATGGGCTATGAATCTCTTTTCCGATTTTTCTTTTCATTGTTGATTGGTAGAGATCTTGTTGCAGAATTACTAGAAGAAGCCAAATCTGACCTTGGGAATTAGGGGGCTGAAGTGGGAGGAGTGGGAAGAGGCAAAGTGAGACTATTTTTAGAAGGTATCCCCTACATCTGTCGGGGAAGTGCTGACTCACAGGTATCCAGAGTAAAGTGAGCTGTTAATCTTCAGGAAGGAGCGATCCAAGTAGTGGTTCCCCATCCTCAGAAATTTAATTACTGTTGAAAATTACCAGGTGAGTTCTTTGTTATTGTTTTATTACTTTTAAGACATGAATGATATCTACCTAAAGCAAACAACAAAACAAAACAAAACACATTTAAGCCATAATCAGGAAATAAGTCCTCACTTCCAATTGACAAGGGGGAAAATAAAAGGTTTGGAGATGGATCAATTAGTCCTTCCTGGTATAATGAATAGAATGCAGAAGGAATAATGAAAATGAGTTTGGGAGGTCTAAGCCCCCTTCCCTCAATACTACCAGGAATGAATGGGGGCATTTTACATTGCAGAATAGGGGAAAGGGGCTGAAATTGGAGACAGAGGACTTGGGGTCAATTTTGGTCCTTTTGAGCCTTGAAAAAGTTACTTGTCTGAGCCTCAGTTTTATCATCTGTTAATTGAGGGAGTTAGACTAGAAAGCCCCAAAGGTCCCTTAAAACTGTGATCTTTCCAGAATCTTGTGGCTATGGAATTAGAGTAATTTCCATGAATGGAAATTCCATTTTGTAACCCAGAGACTCTCCCATCCTTCCCTCATCTGACCATCTCCTCCTACACACACACACACACACACACACACACACACACACACACACACACAGTAGAACTGACCTGAAAAGAGTTTGGGACCAGAAATTACAAGCAGGGCTGATCATATGAGTGTGTATGTGTGTCTGTGTTTGTATGTATGTCTATGAAGGAGTTCTGGGTGTTTTACCTGGAGAAGGGTGATCTTGGAATAGACATAATGAGTACAAACAAATGAAAGTCTATTGTAGGAAAGTCGGGCAAGTCACTCAACAAGCATTTGCTATAAACCCTTTGTGCTCTGCATGGGACAGCTGGAAATAATCAACCAATTATTCAGACTTTTTATTAAATACCTTGCTGTGTGTCATGCACTGTATTAAATTCTAGAGACTAAAAACAAAAATAAAACAAACCCTGCCCTCAAGGGGCTTAAGTTCCATACAGCAGGAGACAAGATCTACACATAAGTAGATATAAACTAAAGATGAGATCAGTTTTTGCAGGGGAAACACTAGCAACTGAGGAAGATCAGGGAAGGATTCATGAAAGAGATAGCATTTGAAGGAGAACGGGGATTTACAAAGTAAAGGGGAGGAAGGAGGACATTCCAGGCACAAGGGGCAGCTGTTGCAAAGGCAGAAGTGGGAGAAGAAATGCCATTCATGAAGAACAGAAGAAAGTACAGTTTTGCCAACTCAAATACTTCATTAAATGGAATACTGTATGGTAAGTCTGGAAAGGCAAGGCATAGCCTGGTTTTGATGAGCCTTATATGCCAAAGGATTTTGTATTTAACCTTAAAAGAAATAGGGAGCCACTGAAATATATTGATCAGGGCTGGGCCATATGCCTTGGGAATTCCCCTTTGGCAACTTTTTGGAGGATGAATCGGAGAGGGAAGAGACTGGAAGGCGGGACACCAGCTAGGAGGCTGTTTGCACTTCTGCAGGTGAGAAACAATGGGTACAAGGTATAAAGAAGAGATGAGTACAAGGTGTAAACCTTGTATGACCTTAAACAAATCACTTTTCTGGAACTCTGTTTTATCTTCTGTTCAATGATGGAGTTGAAATAGATGTCTTCTAATGTCATTCCCAGCTATAATCTGTGTTACTGTGAACCTCTCCAAGAATTGGAGGTTAAGGAAGGAAAAGATTTAGGTTCAAGATCAGGAAAAAATAAAAGAAAAGACTTTCCTAAAATTAGAACATTATAAAAGTGAATTCGACTGTCTCAGGAGATGATGGATTCCCCTTCATACTAGGTTTTCAGGCAATCTAGATGACCATAGGTTGTGGATGCTAGAAGGTAGATTCTTGTTCAGGTGTGGGTTAGAGGAAACGTTTTTTGAGACTCCTAACAACACTGAGGTATGTGTGTGAGTGTGTGTTTGTGTATGTGTCTGTGTGTGTGAGAAATTTAGAGGTCTGAAAATGTAATCAGTGGCTCTGTGCCTTGTTGGCCTAGATCATGGAGTTGTCTCCATTCAGTAGGGAACTTCTAGGTGTCCAGAAGATCCAGTGGATTCTGCAAGACCTCCCAACATCTGTAGTCAGTGACTATCTCTGTAGGACATAGAATGTTAGTTAATTTCAGTCAACCTTAATCTCCAGAACTTTTCCTTTCTATGTTGTCAGGCAGTAGGATTTTATTTTGGCATATGCCAGGATAGTTCTTGCAAGATTTCTTGCCTGTTGGCTTGCTGGAGCACTGGTTACAGATATTTTATATATGTCTCCTTTTGAGTGGCTAATTGCCCAAGAAAGGCATCAAAAAGTGCCATGCTCAGCAGGCCCCTCAATCCATAAAACAGAAACCAGATATTGACCTTTGGGTTTGCTCACACATCTTTCTGTCTCAGAAAACCCACTTCATTTATGCACATCTGAGCTGATAAGAGGTCACCACTGAGATATCTGAAATACTATTTCAAATCATCATTACAGCCAAGGTACCCAATTTTTCTGAGTACAAGGACCCCTTTTAAATATTGAGAAAAATTATGGACTGCTTCTTCCCTCCCCTCATTTGGGAAGAGTCCTATTCCATCTCCCTTCCCTAGGCTTTTGTATAAGCTGCCCCTCATGATTGGATTCTGCATTCTCTTTTGAGACAGAAACCATTTAGGTTTTGCATAACTAGCTTCAAGCATACTTCCTTGTACAGATTAAATACTTAGTAAGTCCTTGTACATTGAATTACATTGACTGGTTTCCATTGACTAAGGGAATAATATATAATGATATAACAAAATAGTAATTCAGTAACAAAGTCAAAATCACATGGAAATGAAGGGATGAATTTCTGAACCATAAAAGCTTTGAAAAGGATGAAGCTTTCTCTAGCTTTATTACCTGGATTACCAAGTCATTAACTTCTCTGAGTCTCGATTACTTCATCTATCCAATGGGAGGTTTCCATTAGATGTTCTCTAAGGTCCCTTCTTGTCCTAAAACAATGATCCAGCTCCAACTTCCTCATTTTATAGATCACAAGATCCTAGATTTAGAGATGGGAATTTGGATATCATTTAATCTAATGTCTTCATTTTAACATATAATTTAGCTGAGACCCAGGGAAATTGGGATGTGCCAAAGTTTATCAAGCTAAAAAGTGCCAGGGGTTGGAACTTGAACTCAGATGTTCCAGCTTCTGATACTTTCTCACCACCCTATGCTGCTTATCTGAGGAGAAGGGACTCTCAGAGGGAGGGCACACTGGCTTCTGGCTTTTGAGTGGAAGTGTCTTAAAGGATTGCTCTCCGGTTGGTTCATTGCATCACTGATAGCTACTTCTTCACCTGGGCTTATTCTTCAGGGACTCCAGGTCGGGGAAAGAGTCTAAGTATGCATTGCTCACAAGCTCATGAGAGAGACCTAACCATATGTCAAATCACTGACTTTCAGTTCAGGCCATAGGACAATGACCCTCACAAGCAGTGATGGTGAGAGGTTGAGGTAGGACCAGTTTCCCAATAGAATAGGCTAATGTGCCATTCTTGGCATTACTGCATCTAGTCATGTCCATTGTATAGGGATGCCATGTCTGCTTCTCATCTTGGTCATTTTGGTGAGATTTCCCCTGTTACACATGGACTAACTAGCTTTCATTATTAGTGACCAACATAATGGTGAAAATGGAGCAATGAACCATTGAGCACACAGAGCCTGGATTCACCTCCAAGCTCTCCTGCTTTCTGTCTCTGTAACATTAGGAAACACACTCAACCTCCACAGTCACAGTGTCATCAGCTCAAAATGAAGGCATTTGGCCTAGGGTTCATAAAATTGTTTTTCTAAAGTTTTTATAACTTTGTTTCAATATAATCATCTCTTCTGTAATTCTTTGTAATTTATTTTATGCAACTACTGCATTATTCTTAGAGGGTGTTTATAGACTTTTACAGACTGCCAAAGGGGTCAATGACACACAAAAAGCCACGGACTCTTCCAATTTTGACATGTGGTCATGATTCAGAAGGAAAGTATTTTTTTTTCTTTCTGAGGTCAAGATATCTGGGCTCTAGTACCATGGACAGTACCTGCTTCTGTCACAAATGCTTGCATTTATAGAGCATGTTCCAATGTATATGAAGCTTCACATATATTAGCTTGTTTTAACCTCACAGGAACACTGTGAAGTAGACAGGGCAGGTCTGACCCTTGTTATAGAGTTGATGAAACTGTGGCTGAAAGAGGGATACAGTCACTTGTCCAGAGCCACAGAGGAATTTAATGGCAGACATGGGATTTGAGCCCAAGGAAAGAGAGGCAGTGACTGAAAGCACTTTGAATGTGGAGAGACTTGGATTCAAGTGCTTTCTCTCCAGACACCCTTGCTACTATTGCCAGGACAGCACCTTCTCTGCAATTTAGTCTTAACTGTTTTTACTAGAGCAGACTAGAGTCCAGAGGCTCTTTAAAGTTCCCAAGACTCATTCAAAGGATCCATAAGGTTACAATGATTTTTCTTTTTTTGTGGGGCAATGAGGGTTAAGTGACTTACCCAAGGTCACACAGCTAGTAATTGTCAGGTGTCTGAGACCAGATTTGAACTCAGGTCCTCCTGAATCCAGGGCTGGTGTTTTATCTACTGCACCACCCTAGCTGCCCCTAAAATTATTTTTATAATAATACCATTTTGACTTTTAATACAGTAAATACTAATATATATGTACACACATATATATTTGTGTATATACATATATATTTATGTACATATATGTCAGTATTTACCGTATATATGTATGTATGCATATATATATGTGTGTGTGTGTGTGTGTATATATATATATAAACCCACCTAAGCAAAAACCCTTTGGGGAGGGACCCTCCTTTTTTAATGTAATAAACCTTTTTATTCATAGTTTTGGGTTCCAATTTTTATCCCTCCTTCCCTCTCTCCCCTCCCCTTTCCCTGAGGCAGCAAGCAATCAGACATGAGTTATGCATGTATAACAAGTATAATCATATTTGTCATTTTGTACAAGAAAACTTGATTAAAAGAAAATAAATGAAAGAAAGTGAAAAATAGCATGATTCAGAAGGCCCTTATTTTTAAATGTTCTGAACAGGCCTGGGTCTAGACTTCCTGAGCTGTGTTGTATCAAATGTAGGAGCTCAACCCAGGTCTTCCTGGCTTTGAGATTGGCTTCTTATCCACTACTACATACCACCTCTCCCCTCTCTCATTTACTCGTCAGAATCATAATACCTGTAGTTTCAATCTTGTGAGCTTGTTGTAAATATTAAGTGTGTTGCTATATGTAAAATGTTTTGTAAACCCTAAAGCATCTCAATGTGTAGCTGGTATTATCATTGGGAAGTATTCTGACCTTTGGGTAGATCCTGTACCCTTTTTCAGACATAGCTTTTGCATCTTGCAAGTGAAAGGGTTGTGATAGATGATTTCCAGTTCAGTGCTAATTTTGTATGGTTCTTTGAGTTACTTCTTCACCAATTATCCCTAAGAAAGAACAATTATGAGCTTTAAAAACAAAAAAAAACCAACATGTTCCAGGCATTTTGTGAAACAACTTAGCCCAGAAGCCTATTTATTATAAGCTTGGCTATTTCAGGAGTCAACAGTAGAAGTCTTTGCAAAGACCAATGGGAAGGTGGTAATTTTGTAGCAGAGCAAAGCAGGATCATTTTTCAAAATTGCTAATCGTCTCTCCTTATACACTACAAAGTACCTGAATTCTCGTGAGCTGACTCTTCCAGAAGCAGCTGGTGTTATCATCTTACTGGATAGATAGTTTTGTTGGAGGGGGGAAACACATTAGAATTGTAAGCTTTTGGAAGGAAAAACTAATTTTACCTTTCTTTGTATTCCACAGTATGTGACTCATAGGAAGAATTTAATAAATAAGTATTGATTAATTTTGGGGTGATTGAAAAAGTTCTGTATTTGGAGTTAGAAAATCTAGGCTTTAATCACAAGTGACCATGTGTACGCTATGTGACATTGGGCAAGTCACTAACCTCTTGGAGTCAATTTTTTCATCTATGAATTAGATGTCTCTAAAATCCCTCCCCATTCTAGAGTCTAAGACTACACTTGTCTTTGGAAATATTATAGTACTGTATATTGGGAATTGCAAAAGAAATCATGGAGTCTCAATAATTCATTTTACTGGTAAGGAAACTGAGTCCCCCAAATCATAAGCAACTTGCTTGTAGTTGCCCAGGGGGTAAATGAAGGTTCAGGATCTGAACTCAGGTCCTTGCTTCCAAATCTGAGGCTCTTTGAACTGCTCTGTCTTTTCACAGTTTATGTGACAGGTTTTGAAAAAGGCCACAAGCACCTGCTTGGAAATAATAATAGAGTTGAAAAAGAAAACAGAGCAACGGGAGGTAGATAGATTCCTGGGAAGTCCCACAATTAACTCGTAACCTGCTAAATAGTAAATATAAACATTAGCAAAGAACTGGTTATCATTCTTTGGGGAGTGAAGGGCCAAACAGGAATGCTGACTTGGCAGGAAAAGGAGTAATTTTTGTTTGTTTTTTTTCTAGGAAGAATAGGGTAGGAGGAATTTTTAAAATGTCATCCAATGATTTGAGGGCATTAGGGGAGAACAATTCTTGCTCACTGTCAGAACTATAGGTAGCAGATTCCCACCTCATTCAGTCCTTCTAAATCATGGAATTGTCTTAACAACTTCTTTCAGCCAATAAACTTCAAAATAGGGAAAAAATTATCTTTTCTTTAATTTTTTTAACTTTTTTGTGATTTTTACAGTGTACAGAACTCTCAGTGAGGAAATTCCCAATGAAGATCTGAAACTTCTCTATAACTCTGTCTTAGAGAGCTTCCTGGGGCACTGAGTTAAATGAACTAAAATTTGAAAAGCACTTAGTAAATGCTCACCACATAGTAGGTGCTTTACAAATGTCAGTTTCCTTCCTTTAGTGGTGAAGTGACTTGTCTATGGTAATCTTGAACCCAGGTCTTCCTGACTCTAAGGACTGTTCAGTATTCGTGGTGCTATGTGGCCTTTCTGAATTATTTCATGTAAAGAGGTAAAAATATAATTTAATAAGGTTTGCTGATGTTATGGGAATTAAACCCATGTCCCACCCATCCCAAAGGAAAACAGTGGAGGGCAGTGATGGCTATCTGTCCAATACTGCTAAAATGCTATTGGAAAGGCACTTTATTATTGTTGTCATTATCACCAGCATTATTTTTACTGGAGCATATAGTAAAGCTCTTTTAACAATGAATTTTTATCACTTTATCTTCTCCCCTGCCAAAATGGGAGAGGAAAGAGCAGAGGCCTCCATAATTCAACTGACTCTTTAGATAGTTTACATATGGACGAGTGGAAAATATGGTCCCCTCCCCCCTCCCCAGCTTCATACTATCAACTTTTTTTTTTTTTTTTTTAGTGAGGCAATTGGGTTTAAGTGACTTGCCCAGGGTCACGCAGCTAGTAAGTGTCAAGTGTCTGAGGTCAGATTTGAACTCAGGTCCTCCTGACTCCAGGCCCAGTGCTCTATCCACTGCGCCACCTAGCTGCCCCTTATCAACTTCTTTTGAAAAAATATTTTGTTTTCAATTTATGGAAGACAACCAGCATTGTGATGGATTTAGATTCTGAGGACCTGAGTTTGAGTGTAGGTTGTACTGTTGTTTGATCAGAAGAGAGAAAGAGATGAAAGTGGTCTGGGAGCAATGCCATCACTCTGCAGATGAGGGAACTGAGCACTAAGAAAAGGAAATGGGCTCTTCAAGGTCACACAGTAGTTTTTTAAGTAGCAGAACGGGAAAATGAATGCAGGTCTTCTTCTTCCAGCTCTGGCACTTTCTACTATTCCATATGATCTCTTCAGGGCTGGATTAAAGCTCCCATAAGCCCACATGACTCTCATTGCATAAAGGCCCTTTGACAGATGCAGTTTGCAAGCTGTGCCTCATTTCACAATAAAAAATATCAAAAAGTTGATCTTTGGTGGTAATATTTTTGATTTTATGAAGGGAAGATGGATGTTGGCATGACTCTCTTTGCCTCTTTATGTGAACACTGTGCCTATCCTTGAGATATTCATCTATAAATATATCCCAGTTGTTGTATAAATATATGTACATTTACATTGTAAATATTTATAATGTATATATACATTGGAATGTACAAATCTATTTGAGGTATATATTATTAACCAAAAAAAAAAAAAGAAAAAAAAAGGATCCAAATCTTTGTATAGGTCTTCTGTTTTTTATTGGTCCTAAGCATTGTTCTGAATGTGCCTGATGAAGAATGAAGCTTTGTCCGTGTGACCTGCAATGAGTCATTTCATCTTTATGAGTTTTGGTTCCCTCATCTGTAAAATGGGGCAGGGATTGATGATGTGAGTGCCAATGTCCCTCTGAGTTTTCAATTATGGATCCCTCGACTTTCTGCCTTGAAGAGGCACTTCGTTTCTAGAATCATAGCTTTAGAGCTGAACAAGTTCAGTATCACTCCTCATATTACAGAGGAGCAAACTGAGGCTGATAGCAATTGAGTGACATGTCAAAAGTCACTCAGACAGTAAATAGCAAAGCTAGGATTCAAACCCATAGACTCAGATGCAAGAAAAAATATCTTTCCTCTGGGCCATACTTACTGAATTTCCTATCTTTGTTTCTTCTTCTCTTTCCGTTTTTGATATATGTATTGATTTTAACAACAAAGTTTTATTGGTTTCTCTTATTTTGCTCTTCTCACATTTCTCATTGCATTCCTCACAATTCAGCAAATGTTTGTTAAATGCCTACTGTGTGCCATATGCCCATGGGCTCAGCTGTCTCTCTCTCATGGTCATTCTGGTTCTTCCTACTAACATGGTCGGCATAAGTATGGTTATTGCCTTGAATGGCCTGCCATCTGTTGGCTGTCTTGGCTTGGGAGGATTGAAGGGGTGAATTATGAGGAATTATGGGTGAATGATGAGGATTATTGAATAAACAATCACTCCTTTTACCATAAATGAGTCTTACCTGAGTGGATTCCTGTGTTTGATCACTTGTTATTTAGTTGTTTTTTCACTCAGGTCTGACTCTTCATGACCCCATTTGGGGTTTTATTGGCAAAAATACTGGATTGGTTTGCCACTTCCTTTTCCAGATCATTTTACAGATGAAGAAACTAAAGCAAACAGGTTAAAGGGCTTGCCCAGGGTCACACAGCTAGTAAGTATCTGTCTGAGGCCAGATTTGAAATCAGGAAGGTGTCTTCCTGTCTCCAGGCCCAGAACTCTATCCACTATGCCACTTTAGGAGACAAACCAAGCTTTAGTCCCAGATTACCCTGAGAGGACCTTGGAGCTAGAATTGAAAGGGAACTCACCAGAACACCCTGTCCAACCCCTTCATTTTTCAGTCAATGAAGCTGAGGCCTAGAGAGATAAAGGGACTTAGCCAAGGTCACACAGGTGCTAACTCAGATGTAAGATCTGAACCTAGGTGCATTGACTCTATTTCCATTGTATCACATCACCTAGAAATGTTGTTATTCCATTCTTTCTTTCCTCTCCTAAATGTGTGTATAATTATGAACATTCAGAAGACTTCTAGATTGTCTGGTAAAACAAACAGAAAGTCAGCCAGCCTACTGCCCAGTTAAAGTCATTTTTTAGGAGTTTAGATTTTCCCTACCCCCTAGAGAAAGAGAGCATTAAGCTAAATTAAACCAACCTACTTCTAAAGTATGCATATTCATTCATCTATCCGAATTGAGATGTGAAATATATGATGCATGTAGACCAAGCAGATACTTCACAAAACAGTCACATCTGGAAACAGAGAGCATGGGATACTTTCCTCCTCTGGGAGAAGTAGTGTGGAGTGGGGAAGAGAGTACATTATTTTACATCTACTTGTTAGCTCCTCTCATGGAATGTTAGCTTCATGGGGCCAAGGGCTGCTTGCTTCTTAAATTCTCAGACCTTAGCACAGTGCCTAACATGGAAGGAGCTTCATGAATGCTTATCGATTGAGTACAGGATGTGAATTCAGAGGATCTGGGTTCAAATTCTGTTTTTTCCTCTGTGACCTTAGATAACTGACAACTCTGTGCCTCAGTTTCCTAATCTGCAAAATAAGGGGCCTAATTCTGTAGATGTATTTTTATCTCCTGTTTAGTTGATCTTCCTGTTTCATGTACCTTTTGTCTGTCTCTGTCTCTCTGTCTCTGTCTATCTCTATCTCTATGTCTCTGTCTATTTCTCTGACTTTCTGCCTCTTTCTCTCTCTCCCTTTGTGTGTCTCTCTCTGTCTCTCTCTCCATCTTCCTTCCTCCTTCTGTGTTTTTGTCTTTCTCTCATCAAGGCACTGACTAGAATTCCCAAACTAGCATGCAAAGCTTATTTCAAAGGAACAAGTGGGAGGGAGGGGAGCTCTCTCAGCAAATGAAGAGCAGTTGATAGATGGCTCAGTAGGTTTCCAGGTTCTTCTTCAGCATTCCATGTTTTTTTTTCTTTTCTTTCCTTTCTTTTTTTTTAAAGTTGGATTCACCAAAGTACAGCCACTCGGCTTTGCTATGGCTAATCTCATTTTTTCAATGATTAACAACCCAGTTCATTATGTTTTCAGCTCACATTAATCTCTTCTTCTTAGAGTTTGGTAACATTTCTAGTCATTTCCCCTCTATATTTATCCATCCTGTATCTTTAGAAAAGAGAATTTAAAAAACAACCATTCATTGCTCATTCCTGTGTAACTTTGAACATGCTACTTTTTTTCTGGATCTCTTGCCTAACCGGCTAATAGTTAATATTTATATAATGCTGGGAGGTATGTAAAAGATTTTACAAAATTTATCTCATTTTATCCTCACATCATCCTGAGAGGTACCTGCATTGTTATTCTCATTTTACAGATGAGGAAACTGAGGTAGGCAAGAGTTAAATTGACTTGCCCTGGATCATATATATAATAAATGTCTGAGGCTGGATTTGAATTCAGGTCTTCCTGACTGCAGACCTAGTGCTCTGTCCTCTGTGCAATTTATCTAATTCGTCTGGAGAGGGAGGGGAATACAAAAGTTCCATTCATCTCTAAAATCTGATCTTCCTTTATCTCATTGAAAAGATGGCTGGTTTTGAAGTCAGGAAGATCTGGAGTCTAATCAGTTCTGCCACTTACATGTGACTTTGTGTGCTTTTTTTTTTTCATTTTACTACAACTCTCTGGGCCTCTGTTTCCTTGTCTGTAAAATGAAGAAGATGGACTAATTGGTTCCTAAGGTTCCTTCCAAGTCCAAGCCTAACATGTCACAATTATAATGCCTTTAGGGACCCCCACCCTGGAGCTATCCTTCTGATGAGATCAGGCACGTTCAGGGTGGCATGGCCATAGACATAAGGAGCCCTTCTGAATCTAACCCTGTAGAGGATGACAGTTGTCAGAAGACTCTTAGCTAAAGCCTAAGTCCATAGTCTTCACTATGGTCACAGGAGTTTTCTTGCTGCCCTGGGCCAGCAGTCAATGATAGCAAGTAAGGAGCTGCCCCATGACTCTTGATTTTCCATATAGAATAGACAAGACCATACTTGTACATTTTTACCTTCATTGCAAAAGAACTTCATGAAATTCTGAAATATGGGGCATACAAAATGTTGCACACATTTTATTAGTTGACTTTTATTTGTTACAAAGGAAGACTCAAAGAGATGACGAGGGGGCAGAGAATAAATCTGGAGATATCTAGTATTTTTAGAAAGACATTAGTAAAAAAATTGTTAAAATAAAATACAGGGGGAAATAATACCACAAAGGATACTCCTCCTCCAGCCAATTTATTTTGATGTTGTTGGGGGGTGGGGGGGAAGATGTTTAGCATGCTTGAAAATCATCTCTGTGGAAAGCCAAATGGCTGTTCCACCCGCTTTGTGCCAGCCCAAGCTGTCTCTGGAAGGGAAGCAATTTGTACATTTCCAAGCAAAATTGGTATCTGGGCAAAGATGTTATTACTAGTATTTACCCCTACTGACATTTTCCAGAAGTGCCTCCTGGATGCATAGAGGTGACTCAGCATTCCTGGAGTGCTTTGGGAGTACTAGCTCTGACTGATCTTAACCAATTAATTAAAACTTATCCCATTCATGTTGTATTTACTTAAAGTTTCCCTGGAACTTTATATTCATTATCTCCTTTGACCTTACTGGGAAGGGAGAGGAATATACATTTCTAATTGGATGGCTATCTACTCCTAACTCCTCATTTTACAGATTTGGAGTAGGCCCAGAGGAGGAGATTCAACTCCAAATCGATGCTTTTTCCATTGCACCCTGCTGCTTCGCTGAGACTCAGAGAGTTTTAGCTGCTTGGCTTGTCCTCTTGAAGCCAGTATGTGTCAGTTGGGACTCAAACCCAGGTCTCCCTGACTCTGAGGGTTTGGGGGTGGTTTCTGTGCCAATATACCACACTGCCTCTCTCTCCATTCCTTTTAAGGAAAGGATGACTTCCTCATGTGAACTTCTCTATTGCCCCTTTTAATAGCATCAATGCCAGCAGAAGTAGGTGACTCCCCCAGAGAGAACCACCATGGGGGAGTAGGCAGGGAGTCTCAGCTCTGCCAACAGGGTGATTTGCTGGAGTCATCCTCAGTCTTCAACTTGACAATGCCAACCCTAATTGTTTTCTGGGAACGGTGACTGTTTAAAATGCTTTATCCATATCAAATCCTCCTATCTGTGACTCAGAGCATCAGTCAGCTGTGAAGGAGGTGAGCCTTTAGCACAGTTCTGTGCTCTGTTGAGTAACTAGCCCACAAACAATTAAAATTCTAGTGTGTGTTGGTCCTTGAAGATGGCACAGGGCTAGCCAGGTTACCAAATCCTGAGCACTGCCCTCCTGGGGTTGGTGTGATGAGACCAGGGGTGAATCACAGGTCAAGAGCAATCAATGGCTGCAGTTCCCTGGGTTAAGGTAGCCTCAGACCAAGTAAGCCAGCTCAAGGCAGGAGAGCAGAGCACTAGAGAAGTCCCCTCGTGCCTCCCTTCCCCACTGACTGCTGCCTTTCTAGTTGCGATTGTGACTCAGGTTAGAGACCTAATGTTGGTAGCAATGAACTTGCTTCCTTGCCATGAATCATACCGAGGTCATTAGTACTCCTTCTCTACCCCACCCCCATGGCCCTGACTAGATGAGAAAATGAATTATTGGGAGGGGTGATTGATTTCTATTTTTTTCAAATTCAGCATTTCCAATATGGCGTTGCTTTAAAAACCAGGCAGGGATTCTGGACGATTTCTGGTTGTCCTGGACCCCTTTTGACAGTCAGTCTGAGGAAGCCTATGGAACACTTCTCAGCATTATGCTTTTAAATAATTGAAGGGAATGCAAATTTCAGCTAGGAGTGAATGAAGATTAAATGTTGTTGTTTTTTAATCCAAGTTCAAAGACCCTCTGAAAACTATCCACATGTCCCTTGGAATTACAGGTTGATAACACATAATTTAAAGTAAATTCATTTAGGGGGCAGTTAGGTGGCACAGTGGATAAAGCAGCAACCCTGGATTCAGGAGGACCTGAGTTCAAATCTGGACTCAGAAGCTTGACACTTACTAGCTGTGTGACCCTGGACAAGTCACTTAACCCTCATTGCCCTGCAAAAAAGAAATTAAGTAAATTCATTTAAGGAAAAGGATAAGGAGAAGAGAATAAAGGGGAAAAAAGGAAAGGGAGTGGAAAGGAACTGGGAGAAAAGGAAAGGGGATGTAGAGGAGAAAGATAGGAGAGATGGGGGGCAGTGGAAAGGAGAGGGAGAGGAGGAGAAAGAAAAGAGAAGAAATAAGAGGAGGGGAGAGGAGATGAGAGGGGAAGTGAGAAGAGATGAGAAGACATGGGAAAAGAGAAGGAAAGAGAAGAGAAGCAAAAGGAGAAGAGAAGAGAAGAGAAGAGAAGAGAAGAGAAGAGAAGAGAAGAGAAGAGAAGAGAAATGAAGAGAAGAGAAATGAAGAGAAGGGAAGAAATGGGAAGAGGGAAGGGAGGAGAATGGAGGGGAGGGAAGGAGATGAGAGAAGAGAAGAGTAGAAAAGACAAGAGAAGACAAGAAAAGAGGAGGAAAATTCTTAGTAGATAAGTGATGAAAAAAGTAGGTAGTAAACATCTTCCTAGATAAGTTTCTACATAATCTCCTCTCTATACCTATTTATCTGCATCCCTGTCCCCCTTTTCCCCCTTTCCTCTATGCTATTTCTTCCCCTCAAGGACCTGGGTGTTGGAGTCAGAAGCCTTTGCTCAAATGGTATCTTTTGCACTTATGAGTTCTATGACCAGGGGCAAATCCTTGAATCTGAATCTCAAGCCCATAATCTTTAAATTGGGGATGATGCTCAGTGCCATCCCAGTTGCTCTCCCTGCCTCAGGAGTTGCTGTGGCAGTGTGATCCCTTTCCCTTTGGAAACCTAGCCATGAGCCTCCCTCGACCTGATTTCTGATAGACCCTCTTTAAGTTGACACCTGGATAAGATGAGCTGAGTTAGGAGTACATAAAAGGTGGAGTGTGATTTGGCCATGAGACTTCTGAAATGGCAGGGAAGAGCAGAAAGAGGCTTGTTCTTGAAGTCAGAAGACGTGGCTTCCTGGCCTGCATCTGCCCTTTCAGTAGATGTGAAACCTGGGGTGAGTCATTGACCTTTCTTGAACCTCACTTGCTTCTGTAAAATGGAAAAATAATGCATTTACCTCACAGGTGTGGCTCTATACAAAGCCTTATATAAAGTGTAAAGTGCTCTATATGTGTGAGTTGCCTTTCATTCAATAACAACAACAATAAGCATTTCTGTGGTGCTTTTAAGGTCTGTAAAATAATTTATATATGTTGTCTCATTTGGTCCTCACAACAGTCCTGTGAGGTGGGGTGATAGAAAAAACATAGCACATTTACAATTAAAGGACCTAGTTTCAAATCTTGGATTTATCAATGACTACCTGTACAACTCTAGACAAAACATTTAAATACTATGGGCTTTGGTATCAGGAGGTGGATGGAGTTGATGATTTCCGAATTCCTTCTGGATCTGAATCTAGGATCCTAAGTTAAGCCATCTCTATTAAGTGTGCAAACATAGAGTGGGTGAGCCCTGTCACAGGGCCCTTTCAAAATCCCTGTTATCCATTGGCTGATTCCCTGCTAAATTTGTTTGGTTGTTTGTTTTTGGTAGGGGGAACCCTCAAGTTACTTAGGTCAAGGGGCAGCTATATGGCGGAGTGCTTAAAGCATTGGCCTTGAAGTTGGGAGCACCTGAATTAAAATTTGACCTCAGACACTTAGTAGCTGTGTGACCCTGGGCAAGTCACTTGAACTCAATTGCCTTAGACATCCAGGGCCATCTCCAATTGTTCTGATATATATATATATCTTGCCACTGGACCCAGATGGATATATATATTTTGCCACTGGACCCAGATGGCTCTGAAGGAGAGGGCAACCTTGCACAGCCCTCCCTCACTTAAATACAATTCAGTACAAGTCATGACATCATACCTCCTGATGTTATGGTCCTCTTCAAAAATGAAGGACAAACAGCAGCAACTTTGGTCTAACACTGTCTTCCTCTTCCTGCCATTAATGCTTTCCAACCCCCTATTACCAGAGAGTTTTAGTTCAACTGTATTTTCTGAGGGCAGCTAGGTGGCACAGTGGATAGAGCACTAGCCCTGGATTCAGGAGGACCTGAGTTCAAATCCGGCCTTAGACACTTTACACTTACTAGCTGTGTGACCCTAGGCAAGTCACTTAACCCCAATTGCCTCACCAAAAAAAACAAAAAAAACCCCGCAAAACAAAAACAAAACAACTGTATTTTCTGGACAGTTGTCAACTCAAAATGGAAAGAAAGCAAAATATTTTAGGAAATTAAAGGGACATAAAATGGTAGGCCTGGAGCTGGAAGCAACTATAGAGGTCATTTAATCCAATCATGTATTTTACAGATGACGAAACGGAGGACCAGTTAATATTGTTTTATAATAACACAAACAATATTAGAGGTGGGCATTGAACCCTGTTCTTCTGATTTCACAAGACAGTGCTGTCATAGGGACATCTACATAATATTGTAAGGAGTACAAAGAGATGAACATATTTATTAGTAGCCCACATTTATGGAGTGCTTTGTAATTTACAGGGTGCTTTATAAATACTGTCTCATTTGAGCCTCACCATAGCCTGGTAAGGTGGGTACTATTTTTTATTCCCATTTTATAGAAGAGAAAAATGAAAGCAGGGAAGTTAGGTGACTTATCCAGGGTCACAAAGCTATTAAGTGTGAGAATATGAAGATAAGAAGTGGGGCTTGCACCTCGCCTATTTCTTCTTGACTTCAAGACCAGCCTTCTATCCACTGTACCATGTTGCCTCTTTATCCCTTTTCACAGATGACAAAACTGAAGCTTACATAAGTTAAGTGACTTATCCAAGGTCACACTGCTTATAAGTGTCAGAGGTAGGATTTGAACCTGAATCTTCCTAATTCCAGGTTCAGGACTCTAAGCATGTATACTATGCTGAAGTGTACTTGGAGAGGGTTACAACTTGATAGAACAATGATGGACCCTATAATGTCAGCCCACGTTTCCAGATGGATAAAGTGGAGTACAATAGCCACTCATGCCTTCATTCCATTAACAACTTGAATCCTTGCAACAACTGTATGAGTTTACAGAGCAGGTGTTTGTCACTTCCCATTTTTGTTCAGAAATGGGCCAGGGATTCTTCTAGGGTCACACAACTAATACTGGAAATGGCAGAGGGACTCAGACTTAGGGAATCATTGCATCCTGTTGACTCTGACCTTAACTAGGGAACTTGAGAAGGCTGAAGGAGTCGTGCTTTCTAAGACACCTAAAGCATGGAAAGCTGAGGAATGAGTCCTTTCATCAGAAAACTTCAGAGGCTGTGAATAGCAGACAGAGAATGAACCCAGGAGGCCAGAGACCTGGGTTCATGGGCTACCTCCAAAATATATTGATTCCATGACCCTGGAAGAGTTGCTTAACCACTCAGTGAAGAGTAGCTAGAGATTTATGTTGGTAAAGGGAGTTTTCATACCAATAAAATCAGAGGTCTGATCAAAAAAGAAGTAGGGGCAAGGGAATGTCAATACAGAAGGGGAGCATGGTATAGTGGCTAAGGCACTGTACTTTGGATTCAGGAAGATGAGTTCAAATCTGATCCCATAAATCTTCCAGCTGTGTGACCCTGGGTAAGTCACTCAGTGACTTACTCTTTTTTTTTTCATTTTTATCTTCTATAAAATGGGAATAAAAATAGTACCCACTTTACCAGGTTATGGTGAGGCTTAAATGAGACAATATTTGTAAAGCTCCCTGTACATTACAAAGCACTCCATAAATGTGGTCTACTAATTGATATGTTCAGAAATCATTGCCTAAATTTCCTGACCTCTAAAATGGGTTGAATTCAAAGAACTCTAAGGTCCCTGCTGGTTTTAAATCTACAATTCTATGATCCATTCTTGACATTATACACTGAGGATTCCCAGCTGTTTAGAAATTCCAACACTACCTTTGTTCATTTTATTTTTCCAAACTGTACTCTTTCCCCTTAAAAAAAAAAGTGAGTGACATACTAAACACTTTTATTTTTTATATTATATTTATATTAAACACATTTTTAGAAGAATTCCATGACATCATTGTGAATTACTTGACCATTCCCTGAATTGTCACCAAATGAAGCTAAAGAACCCTGATAGCAGTTGTGACCTGCTGCTAAGCACATCTGGCAGGAACCCGCCTCACAAGAGCACAACCTGCACATGAACACTACCCTCACCACCCATATGAACACTACCAGCAGCAAGGGTTCTGCAAAGTTCCTCATATTCTGTGGGTTCTTAGAGGGCTTCCTTTGTCCAGTGATCCACCCTGTCTGTCATTTCTACATAAATATATTTCACCCAGCTTGAACTGCCTTCCGGATGCATAGGTAGAAACGGATGGATCTGCCATGATTAGAAATTTACTGCTTTTTTTTTAAATAGGAAAATACAAAATTCTCCTGCCTTTGAAGTTTGATAGGCCAGTGGTTCTTAGTATTCATGTTACATAATTCCTATTACTGAAAGAATTGAAAAGGCTTTTGGATCTCTCATATCTGAAGATCTGGCTAGGGAGGAAGACACATACATGATTTAGAAGAGAGGGGATTCTTTGGAATAGAGCATACTGTTAAAACCCTTAAAAATATCCTATTACAGAGCTAGCAGCCCAAGGGAAAGGCTTCTTCAGCAAATCCTATTAACCAACAATTTAATGTGAATATTAATGTTAATGCTGGAACCATCCACTTCCTTATTCATTGTTTAATTCACTTATTCATTCATTCACTCATTTAAAAAAAAAACTTTCTCCAGGTAAAGATTCTTCTTTTATAGCCTTAAATGGTTACAAAGTATTCCTGTCTGTGGTCATAAACCACAAGATATTAGAATGAGTTCTCATCCCTGTCGAAACACAAGGCTAAAGGGTATTGACATATCCACTGGTTATTGTGAGAAGGAAGGGTGTCAGGGGAAACATAATTAAATTTCATTGTTGTTTTACTTTGGAGAAACACAGGATGTGGAGAGGATGGTGGAGAGACCACAAATGCCTACTGTAATGAAGTCTGACCAGAGCAAAATGACCTGTGTAATGTTCCTTCCAGTCCATATAGAATGCCAGCTACCTTGGAGCATTTTATAATTGTAACCTGCCTCCCAGAATTCTCCATTGGAAAGAGTGCTGGCCCTAGAATCAGAGTGTCAATATCATCATCACCATCACCTATAGTTATCTATTTTATTTATTATTATATTTATTATGTTACCTATTTTATTTATTATTTATTTATTTGTTATTATCTAGCTTATTATTAATCATCATAATTTATTTACTAAGTTACCTGTTTTATTTTTATAATTATATTTTATCTGTTTTATTATTCATTATCTAGTTTATTTATTATTTTGTTATTATCTAGTTTATTTATTATTAATCATCATTTATTATTACTAATGATAATACTAATGGCAAACTTTCTATAGCATTTTAATGTTTGCAAACCACTTTATATGCATATTATCTCATTTGATTCTCACTGAACCACTATGAGGCAGGTGCTATTGTTACCCCGGTTTTCCCATTGAGATAAATGGAGCTATAAAAGGTAAAAAAAAAAAAAAAGACTTAGGGTCACTCATGTCATGAATGTCTCGGATAGGATTCACACTCATCTTTCAGACTCTAAGTCAAACAACGATGTGCCAACCAGCTGCATCTCTGGATCTACCCATGTGAAATTGAACAAGTCCATTAGGCTCTTTCAGCCTCAGTTTCTTCATCTGTAAAATGGAGGTAGTGTGGGCTGGTTCAGTCAATCAAGTCATAATCATTTACTAAGTAATGGGCACTGTGCTGATAGGTGCTGGATCAGTCAGTCCACAGGCATTTGTTAAGTACCTGCTATGATCTAGATACTGGGGAGAACAAGGTCTCTGTCCTGAAGAAACTAATATTCGAATCGGGGAGACACCTCATAAATTATTAATGGCATAAAGACATATACAATATAAATGGAAGGTAACCTCAGAGAGAAGTGGGGAGGGAGCATGAAGGGAGGACGAGATGTGGGGCATAGTTAGAACAATATACAGATTAAGGAGATGGATCATCACATATGAGGAGCAATATGTAAGCAGTATGGCTGAATCTCAGAGTATGTGATGGGTAGCAAAATATAAGACAAGTGGGGATGGACTGGTTGTGAATACAAAGGGGACAGGTTGGGAAGACAAAGAAGATAAATGATTTATTAGGGTGCCCAAAATCCAGCCAGCAACATCAAGATGTACCTATATGGGGGCAGCTAGGTGGCGCAGTGGATAGAGGACTGGCCCTGGATTCAGGAGGACCTGAGTTCAAATCCGACCTCAGACACTTAACACTTACTAGCTGTGTGACCCTAGGCAAGTCACTTAACCCCAATTGCCTCACCAAAAAAAAAAAAAAAAAAAAAAAGATGTACCTATATGTACCAGGTAACAAACAGATTCAAGGTGATTTGGGGAGAAGGTCCTAGCAGCTGAGGAAAAGGGGTCAGGAAAAGCTTTACATTTGAGCCAAGCCATGAAGGAAAGTCATGACCTCTGAGGTCATTTCTAGTTTTATATTGATTATACTTCACAATCCTCCCTTCCAAAATAAACTAATTGCCTTTGCCTTCTTTTTTTTTTCTTCAGGTATCTCTGTAAGAAGGAGGAGATCAAGGAAGACAGACACATGTTAACTCCAGCCTATTGACCCACTGGGAAAAGCAAGGAGGTATTCTTTTGACTTGGGCTGGACCCTTTGCCACCTTTATCGGGGTAAATGAGGAATGGGCTTGTGATTATGCTGACGTCCCAGCATGCATTTGGTAGACCTGTGGTTAACTCGTTCCCTCTCCATGTGTCTCCTCCTACAAAGTTTTGTCCTCATGATACTGTGCTTTCATTCAGCCAGTATGTGTCCCAAAGGCTGTCTTTGTTCTTCCTCTGGAGGTTTAAATGTCACCTGTAGCAATGCGAACCTCAAGGAGATCCCCAGGGATCTTCCTCCCGAAACAGTCCTCCTTTATTTAGACTCTAATCAGATAACATCCATTCCCAATGAGATTTTTAAGGACTTGCATCAACTACGAGTTCTCAATTTGTCCAAAAATGGCATTGAGTTTATAGATGAGCATGCCTTCAAGGGGGTGGCTGAGACCCTGCAGACGCTGGACTTATCTGACAACCGAATTCAGAGTGTTCACAAAAACGCTTTCAACAACCTGAAGGCCAGGGCCAGGATCGCCAACAATCCCTGGCACTGTGACTGTACTTTGCAGCAGGTTCTGAAGAGCATGGCGTCTAACCACGAGACAGCTAACAACGTCATCTGTAAGACTTCCGTGCTAGATGAGCATGCCGGGAGGCCTTTCCTTAATGCTGCCAATGACGCTGACCTCTGTAACCTTCCCAAAAAGACGACTGACTATGCCATGCTGGTGACCATGTTTGGCTGGTTCACCATGGTGATATCCTATGTGGTATATTATGTACGGCAGAACCAGGAGGATGCCAGGAGGCACCTAGAATACTTGAAATCCCTGCCAAGCAGGCAAAAGAAAGCAGATGAAGCTGATGACATTAGCACTGTGGTATAGTATTGGGGATGACTAACTGATACAGAAAGTAGTTTTGGGTTGCATTAGACTGAGTGGTTTACTTCCAACATCCATTGTATACATTTAAGATTTTGCATTTCAGTTTAATTGAATTATGCCACTGTTGGACTTTAAAAAAAAACAAAAAAACTAACATTAAAATGATTTTAGTTTGGGTGGCCTACACCATAATTTTTCCTCTGGTGGTATATTCCTAAGTAAGCTACTATGTAAACATTGGTTAGATTCATTTCACTATTTAATAATGAAATTTATTTTTTTAATTTAAAACCAAATAAAAACCTAACTTTGAACCATGTAAAACAGAGTAATTTATTGGACAGAGATCGAAGCTATGGATTCACCTGCCTTTTCAATACTCAGAGTTGACTTTTATGGGCCAAAAGCTCTATCATAATGAAAGTTGCATTCATATGACTTTCTGTAAATCGGGGAGCTGTACCCGAAGCATCTCCTGAATAAAGATTCTCTTGCAGTCTTTTTTTTTAAAAAAGAAATAAATTTTTGTTTATAACTTTTGTTTTTGCATTGCCTACATTTCCCTCACATGTCTTTCCCCCATTTGCTCCCAGAGCGACTTAGCTCGCTAAATAATGACCCACCAAAGAATACTAGCTAGCTTCCAACCAGCATCTGCTTTTCAAAAACAAGTGCGTGGGAGAGGGAGCCTGGCGCAGGAAGTGGAAGGGAAGCCCGGATTTGGAGCCCTAGGACCTCGGTTCGTATCTTTCTTCTGTCACTTAACTCCCTGGGTGGCCTTGGGTAAGTTAATTAACTTCTTTGGCCTCAGTTTCCTCATTTGTAAAATGAGGGACTACATGGCTCTTCAGGTCCCTTCCAGCTCGAGAACTCTGGTCCATGACCTCTACCCTTCCTTCTGACTCTAAAAATCGATATGATCCTATGTGGTGTTCTTCCCTATTCCTCACCTCCTCATGTTCTCAAAACCGGAAGTAGCTCCTGGTTCACTAAAATCATTTTATCACAGAACCCAGAACAGCATTTTAAGCAAAGGCAGCAGGGCCAGTGATGGGATGGACCGAACCTCATGGCCTTTCACCTTGTAGGTTGGGGAGAAGAGAGAGGACAATCATTTAGGGTTGAGCCTGGACCACTGTATGGTTCCACAATGCAGACAAGGGAGCCCCTCAGGGGACCTCAGAGGTCTTCCTGGAATACTGGATGGGACTCCGGCATCTGTAAATCCAGTAGGAGGAAGTAAAGGTTATCCCTGGAGCATGACTACCAAGAAAGCATTACTGAGAGGTTGGTGCCCCCTGGGGGCCACCGTGATGAGGCACTTTTATCAAAGTATGTTCTGAGCCATGAAAAGGATGATGCCCATTAGGGTTGATAAAAGCTTAAAGTGATTTTCCATAAAAATATGACTTTAGCACTGATTGAGGTAAAAATAAATTTGGCATCTTGAACCTGCTCTTATTTCCAGCTCCAAGTCATGTTGCATGAAGGCTTCAAAAAGAGGAAATGTTATATGTGTGTGTGTGTGTGTGTATATACATACACATGTACATGGGCACATATACATATATGTTTGCATGTGCATATATACGCAGACATATGTGTATAATTTGCATGTTAATTATATACCTGTATATTTTCCACATATATCTGCATAATTTTGTATCATAACCTTTCATTTTAAGGACTTAGGATTTTTGCTGGTATGACAACCTTCTTTACCTGCTGCAATCCACCTATAACTTCTCATCAGATAATAGATCAGGAGCAGAAGTAACTTCAGAATCCATTTAGTCCAATTTTCTCATTTTTACAGGTGGAGAAACCAAGTCACAGAGAGGTGAAATGACTTACCCAGGTATACAGAGTAGCAAATGGCAAAGCCAAGTTTTGAACCCCAGGCTCCCTCCGCCAAATATAGCTTTTTTTCCCACTGTTCCCAGTCCTAGAGAGTTGCTTAAGGTTTAGAGAGATTACCACAGTCACACAGCTAGCTAGTAACTGTCGACAGCAAGGCTGGAACCTAAAGGCAAGCATTCTGTCCTCTTTGCCCCATTCTCTCCCCCTTTTAAAGAAGATTTTTTAAAGCTTCAGCTTAGTTCTCTCTTTTGAAACTTGTTCCTTTCAAGAGGAGCTTGAAGAATAGGTATCTTTATGTCCACATTAACGGGGACTTATGTTCCTGACCACTGAAAAATTACATAAGCATTAGCCCAGTGGAAGTACTCGTAAAGGCCAAATCAAATCCCTGAACAATGTTGTAAATCCCAGCAGACACTTGCTGGGATATTGAGGGAAGTTACATTACTCGACTATTAACTTTTTAAATTCTCTGCATATCTACCTCAAGGTCACTACATGGACAATTAAACAGAGCCAGCCCCTCCCTTATTCAGCCTACATTTAATATTTAACCTTACTCCAAGTACTCTTTCTGAAGCCTTCATGCCACTTGGCTCAAAGCTGGAAATAATAGCAGGTTCAAAATGATGAATTTCTTTTTACTTCAATGGATGCTAATGTCAAATTTTGACTGGCACTTGTATGAGATCTATTCTCCATTCTGCTGTGCCAGGGCCAATGGGTCCCCATGGAAGAAAATTCTTCACTTAGTTAATAAGGTTCCTTGAGCACACACCATGGTTCGTGCTTACATTTTGGATGAGTCTAAATCTGAGAACAATCATTTCTTCCCAAGAAGAACATAACATTTTTAAGTGATAAATGGGTAATAGGAGGTATAATGGAAGATTTAACTTTTGAGGGTACTTTGGCACGTTACTTCTGTGTAAATTCAGTGAACCAAGTTTCTATCCCATACCACTGTGACTCACATCAGTTATACTATTGTTTGGTCCTTCTTATTTGCACATAACAATAATGCCTCCCAGATTAACACATAATAGTTGCAATTGAGATGAGAATGAAGCCGATGCTCCTTTATTAGCCATATTTTTTTTCAGGTATTATCTACCTAAAAACTCTAACCCAACATGGTTGGGGAATGGAATTGACTTTTCTGATTAAAAGATATGTATGCCCAGAGGATGTCAACTATGGCAATGAAGGACCTTGAGTTCATATATGCCAGGATCTATTTAAGGAAATGGGAATGTATAATCTGGAGGAGAGAAGACATGTTATGAGGAATAGGGTTGGGGGAGGATGACCATCATCTTCAAGTGTCTGAAAGATTGTGAGGACATGGATGCGCGGACTGGGCAGGTAAGGATGGTTACAATCTGCAGCACTGAAAGAAACATTCATACATTATGTAATGTAAACCTCTAAGAAACCAAGGAGGGAGCCTTCTTCCGTCTTTCTTTCTCTACCAAACACCTAAATGTTGATTGTTGTTTGTCCTTTATTCAAGAAGAGCACCATAACATCAGGAAATGATGTTATGAATTGCAGTGAATTGGATTTAAGTTAGGGACAGCTGTGCAAGGTCACCAACATCACTCTCTCCTCCAAAGCTATCTGGGTCCAGTGGCAAGATATACATCAGGATGACTGGAGATGGTCCCGGATGTTTAAGGAAATTGGGGTTAAGTGACTTGCCCAGGGTCATACAACAAGTGTCTGAGGTGAAATTTGAACTCATCTCCTCCTGACTCTAGGGCCAGTACTCTATCTTCTGTGCCACCTAGCTGCCCTAACAACCTAATAAAAAATATAATAAACAATTATAGCTCTCCAAAGGAGACCTTCATCAGAGGTCATTAAGCAGACCAGATAACATCTTTGTTGGTTAGAGGACACTTTTTCAGGTGTGGTTTATTCTCTATGAGTGCTGAGGTCCCTTCCCACTGTGCAATTCTACAACTATATGCGACTTTTTTATCTTTTTTTTGTCAGGACAATGAGGGTTAAGTGACTTGCCCAGGGTCATATAGCTATTAAGTGTTAAGTGTCTGAGGCCAGATTTGAACTCAGGTCCTCCTGAATCCAGGCCTGGTGCTTTATCCTCTCTGCCAACTAGCTGACCGCCAACTATATAGCTTTATCTAAATCTCTATCTCTTTATCTCTCTTTATATCTATATCTGGATTAGCAACCTTTGAAACAGGAAAAAATAGGGGGCAGCTAGGTGGAGCAGGTCACCAAAAACAAACCAAAAAAAAAAGAAAGAAAGAAAAATAGGAAAAAATAGAATGAACTAAACAAAACCTTATTCAGATGATCTCACAGCACCTCAGTATCTTAAAAATTCGTGTTCTATGTAATACCATAACCAACAAATCTTCCACCTAATGACCACCCTTCTGAGAATGAGGTTTTCCATCTTTTGCTAATTGTGTCTTTGGGCAGCAGTAGTCTGTCACTGAAATGGTACAGTCTGTCATCAAGGTTTTACTGAAAGCTGTTTTGGCTTGATTGGACTTATTTGCACTTACACATATTCTTTAAGAACTCGGGGCAATTATAATTGGACAGAAAAAGTGCAATATGTACAGATGAGAAGAGGTTTCCCGTTGGTCGTACACCAAATAAAAATAGCTTTTACTGTATTCATGAAAACGAAGAATGAATTGAAATTGATTAACCACATTTTCACAAGTGGTTTTAGGCTCTGATGAAAATAATCTGAGTTCATGCAAAATAATCATGATTATAATAAGAGTTACACTAAAAAAATATGTCATGGATCTCTGATTTCATCAGTGGACCTCTGAGTCAGATTACAAGCCATCTAGAACTTAATCCATTAGTCTTAGAGAGTTTCCAGAGGCTCAGCTTGCAAATGTTAGAGGCAGAATTTGAACCCAGATCTTTCTGATTCCAAGGCCAGTATACAATCTTCTATAAAATAATATTAATGGGGCAGCTAGGTGGCACAGTGGATAAAGCACGAGCACTGGATTCAGGAGTACCTGAGTTCAAATCCGGCCTCAGACACTTGACACTTACTAGCTGTGTGATCCTGGGCAAGTCATGTAACCCCCCATTGCTCCACAAAAAAATGAATAAATAAAAATAATATTGAATAAAATTCTAAAATCACTCATAAATATAGGGATTACTATAAATGACTTTTTCCTTATGAATTCTTGGAGGTGGGGAGTGACAGATCTGCATTTTCCTAAAAATCACACATGGATATGTCTTAAATGACAATATTTAATAAGCCATAGTCCTTCTAGTCTTTTTGTGAGACTCAACTTCTCAATATAGCAAATTGTAGGGAGAATCTTGGTGGGGGTTGAAAGTTCTTTAAGGTGTTATTTTCCTCAGCATTTTTGTGTTTCTTTTACCATTGTATTTTCTTAATTTTCTTTCATTTCTCTCATTTTTTTCCCAATTTATCCTCTACCACTCTTACCTCTTTTTTAAAACTCTACCAAGAAGTTTTGCTGGGCTAGGGTCCAATCAGAATTTTCTTTGAGACTTTATAGCTGTTTTCATATTGTTGTTCTCTTCTGAGTTTATGTCTTGATCTTCCCTGTCATCATAGTAGCTTTTTATGGTCAAATTATTTTGTTGTTGTTGTTGTTGTTTGTTCATTTTCCAGCCTTTTTTTAAACTTTAAACTTTATGTTAAAATTGGGCTTTGCTCACCTTCAGTTGGGGAAGCGCTGTGTGAGAAACAGAGCGCTACCAACCTGCTGGGAAAGATATTGCAGGGAAGCTCTGCCATGAGGAGAAAGCATGAGGTGACCTCTGAAGGTTTCAAAGGTCAGATTGGCATCAGGAAGTGATGTCTGCTACCTGTGGGTCATGCCAATCAGAGCTACCAGCCAATTAGCTTGGAGCTCTGTGTGTGGATGACCCTGTTTCCTCTTTCACGGGAGGCTTCTGGGAGAAGCTGGGGAGAAGTGAGTGTCTTTCAGTTCTGGACTTGGGGTTTGACAGGAGGATGGATGCTGAATCTTAGATAGCTAGACAAAGGCTGTTTTACACCTCTCTCTCTCTCTCTCCACTAACTTCTAATATGTTTTAATAAACACTTAAAAGGCTAAACTCTTGCTAAAGCTTCTAATTTAAGGTGACCACTCATTAGATTTTAAACTTCACAGCTAGAATTTTAGACCATACAACTGTCCCAAGCTTCAAACTTTTTTTGGTGCTGTTCTTTTCAGAACTAGTTCCAGAGGTCTACAAGTTTTGGGTATTTCCAAGTTAATGTGATCCAGGGAGAGGTGTGGTCACTGGTCTCCTGGTCTGTACTCTGGTCTTTACCCAAGAAGAGCTGCTGTCCCCTTACTGCTGCAAGCACTAGTACTAGTACTAGTACTCTGCCCTCGAATTTCAACCTATGTGCTATAGAGTTTCTGATCAGCACCAGCTGCACCCAGTGCCAGCAAAGGGTCTTTTGTAATCTATTTTGGCCAGCTGTCCGACCCCCTTACCATTTCTGGGCTGAGAGCTTCCAAATCTGCTAAAACTGCTGCAGCTGTTGCAGTTTTAACAGTGCTTCCAAAGCCTATGGCTGGTGCTGTTTCCAGGCTCTGGGCCAGCTGCCACCCTGGTATCACAGACCTCACCTGCCAATCTTCTAAATTGTCTTAGGCTGGAAAAACATATTCCTCTGACTTTTTCTTAGTTCTGTTGCTCGTGGTAGGCAGCAGCTTAGAGTCATACCTGAATTCAAATTCCGATTCTAAGTCTATTTGGAGGTAGTATGAAAGAACAAAAATTGAGTTGGACTGGGGGCGGGGAGGATAGAATTTTTACCCAAGTCTACTCTCTCTCAACTCTGACATTTACTAGATATGTAAACTTGGAAAATTAATGTCACCTCTCTGGCCCTTAATTTCCACATCTGTAAAATGAGAAAAATGGAATGCATGCCTTCTAAGATCTCCTCTAGCTCTAGCTCTATGACCTTAAAAGTGGGAAAATGGGTTCATTTCTGTTGTTTGCATTCCATCCCATTGTCTGGCCATGATTGGAGGGAGGTGCTAAAAGCAGTTATATGAACAAAAACTCAGGATACACTAAAAAGGGAAGCCAGGAATTTGGATAAACTTAAAGCAAGAGAATTAGCCATATGCTAATCAAGAACTGACTACTGGGGCAGGTAGGTGGCACAGTGGATAGAGCACTGGCCCTGGAGTCAGGAGTACCTGAGTTCAAATCCAGCCTCAGACATTTAATACTTACTAGCTGTGTGACCCTGGGCAAGTCACTTAACCCCAATTGCCTCACTAAAAAACAAACAAAAACAAAACTTGACTACCCTTTTTCCTCTATAAGTAGGCTTGTTGGCACTAGGACTCTCTTTCCTTTAAGGGAAAACTTATGTGTTAGCATAGTAGGCAGTTACCTTCCATGCATAATTGAAGATTCTCCTATCAAGTTTTATGATGGCTGAAATATCAGTAGAATCACTCTTTTTCTCATTTTATCCCCAGTGAAAATAAGAAAGATGATATCTTAAATGTTACTAGTCGTTTTACTTACACAGTCACATCCCTGTACTTGTCAGATTCAAGGTTAGATCAAGTTTGTTGGTGCTTTGGGAGAAATCATCTTTGGAGGAACCCAGGGACAGTGATACCACCAAAAATGATAATTACAGCTGAAATTTACTTTAAGATTCATAGACCACTTTATGTATATTATATCATTCTGTACTCACCCTAGCCACATTCATTAGGTATAGATTTCAGGCATTATTACTCATTTGACATATCAGTGATAGGAAAGAGATGGGACTTGTCCAAGGCCACACAGCTACTTAGTGTAAGAGTTGAAAGAGACTCAGGTAAAAATTCTGCCCCCAAGTCTGACCCACATTCTTCTCATTTGTGCTGTCTCTAAGAGTTCAAAATGAAAACTGAAAGGGGAACATAAGGATAAGGATGATAAACTTCATCAGTTTCAACACCTTGCCTTGGGCTGAACTAACCTTGGTATGGCGTGCCAGGGAAAGCAGTGAGAGGTGTTGACCAGACAGAGAGGTAAGTGAAATCAAAGCTCTCCCCTAATCACATTGGCTTGCCTGAGGTGCCTTCTTGAATGCTTATCTGGGGTTACTTATGCTCTATCTTTGTTCATGACTTCAAAGAAAGCAGCCTAGACCGTTAGCTTCCCTGTGGATGATTCGGTATCAAACGGGAAAAAAGATTGCCATGTGATTTCTATTTCTGAAGGACAGGGTTGAGATAAATAGGTGGTCTCTCCTTTCCTAGCATTGAAAGGCTGTTCTTTTCCAAGAAAGTAGTTTTTTAAAGCAAGGAAATCCTGCATCTTGCTTTTGGCCCAAAGATTAATGTACTATCTGTTGAATTATTGAGCTAATGATATTCATTATTGGATGGATTTCTAAGAAAAATAACCCATGGGGAATAGAATGCTATTTATTGACACAAAGTCTCCTTGGTTGAAATTTTCCATGTTTATTGTTTTGTTTTTAAAGAATGTATTAATGTATTTCTAGAAGATCCCTGTCTGACTGCTCCTGAAGGCTTTGTCACCACAAATAGAGCTGCCAGCTAACAATCATCCTGTTAGGACACATTACATTTATGGGGGGTGTTCCTAAATGAGAAAATTATGATGAAAGATGTGTGTGGGGGGTTGATTTCAGGAATGAGGCTTCTTTTAATTCATGGTTAAATGAATTAAAAGTCATTGCAAGATTGGGCAACAGTCATCCAATTAGGCTGGAACATAGAATATATGAAAGGCAACAGGATAAGGAAGAGGTATATTTCAAACAAAGAGGATAGGTTCTGCAAAGGAATGGAGATGAAAGATGGAATATTGAGGAGTTGACTTTAACTGGATTGTAGATAGGGCATCAAGGGGAGTGGTATGTAATAGGCCTGGAAAAGTAGACTGGAGCTAAGTTGTTAAGGTCTTGAAATGCCAAGCAGAAGTGTCTGTATTTTATCCTAGGGCAAGGTTTTTAATCCAGGGCAAGTGAACATGCATGTTGCTGCTGCTACTACTACTACTGTTGTTGTTTTGATATTTTAATAACTGTATTTCCCTATAATTGGTTTTCACTTTAATCTTACGTATTTTGTTTCACATATTTAAAAGCATGACTCTGAGAAGAGGTCTATAGGCTTCACTTGACTGACAACAACCCAAAACAGTAAAGAACTCGGGCACTAGAGGGAATAAAGACTTATTGGAGATTTTTGACCAGGGTAGTGGTAATGCAAGACCTGTGCTTGAGCAATATCAGGGGCAACCTTTTGGTTCTCCCAGTGACCCTGTGAGATAGGCACTATAGGCATTATTTTCCCCATTTGGCAGATGAAGAAATTGGGACTGAGAGAGACCAGATGACTTACTGAAGGTCACACAGTAAGTATCAGTGGTGGGACTAAAACCCGGGTTACCCTTACCCCAAATCCAATACTTTCTAGTAGTACTTCATTAATTTCTCCTAATTTGTGCTTTCATTTTGGGGACAAGATTTAATTCTTGCCAACAGAAGTTACAAAATAGGGGCTTCTGGGGCAGCTAGGTGGTGCAGTGCATAGAGCACCGGCCCTGGAGTCAGGAGGACCTGAGTTCAAATCCAGCTTCAGACACTTAACACTTACTAGCTGTGTGACTCTGGGCAAGTCACTTAACCCCAATTGCCTCACTAAAACAAAACAAAACAAAACAAAATAGGGGCTTCACTACATATCATTTCTCAGCACTACTATACCTAGTTGGACTTTGTTTCCCTGGTTTAGGATCTAATTTAGAGATCTGAGTGCCTTCTGTACCCAGCAAGTGTCCCATTGCCAAGAACTCCATCCAGCTAACAGCTCTGGGAAATGAGTGATTTCTGGTAGGAGTGAGCAGGACAGACAGAATTAATAAATGATCAGCATTACAGGACATTTCCAGGCATAATGGCCTTTGGACATAAAAGAATCTTAATCGTGAAAATAGCTAAACTCTTCTCCATAAGCTCCTTGACAATTATCTGAGTTCCTTCTTCCTGCCCAGCTTGGAAAATCACCTCTCCCTCATGTTCCCAACCTCACCAACCCCATTAGAATATGCCCTTTTCCCTCAAAGGGATCCTAAGATGTTTCAGCCAACTTGTTATTTCTTTTTGGAAAATGTCTGGCCAGATGTCTGAGGTGAATTATTTCCTCTGTTACTGAAGTACTTTGCAAATAATAATAGGTGCTTAATAAGTGTTTCTGGAGTCAAATTTAGAAGCACCATGGTGTAATGGTGAAAGCATTGGATTTAGTGCTGGGAAGAAGACCTGGATTCGAACTGTACTGCAAACATTTACAGGCTACATGACCCTGGGCAAGTCATTTCACTTTTCGGTGATGCTGTGTCCTCAACTGTAAAAATGAAGGAGTTATACCCAATGTCCTCTAAGGTTGATTGAAGCTCTAAATCAGTTATCTTGTAGATGACCTTGGCCAAATCACTCCACCTCTCTGGGTTTAAGTTTCGTTTTTTCTTTATGAAATAAAAGGGTTGCACTAGACAGTGTCTAAGGTTTCTTCTTGCTCCAAATCTATCTTCCTATGAATTTGATTGTTCTCAACCCTATGAGCTCAAATGACGTGGCAAAACCCTTGTCCTTTCCTTCTACCTCACTCACTGAGAGCAATAAAGACACTGTTGGTAGAACTTACCAAAGTTGTTAAATTGATGATTCTATTTAAGTTCATGGATCTGAAGCTAGAAGGAACCTTAAAGAACTTTGGATCCCAACCCATCTTTTGATGAGGGAGGAATCTGGGACCTACAGAGATGAAGTGACTTACCTCAGGTCATAATGGAAGCATCATAGCATCATAGATGTGGGGCCAGAAGGGTCATTGGAGAGTGCTAGGCCTTTAACCTCATCTTATTGATTATTTTGTTTGTTACTGATTTTTAAATATTATTTTATATTTTCCATTACATATAAAGATAATTTTCAACAGTCATTTTTATAAGATTTTGAGTTCCAAATTTTTCTCCCTCCTTTCCTCCCTCCCCAAGAGGGCAAGCAATCTGATTTAGGTTATACATATGCGATCAAGTAAAACATCTTTACACATTAACCATGTTGTGAAAGAAGAAACAAAACAAAAGGAAAAACCCTTGAAAAAGACAAAGAAAGTGAAAATAGTATGTTTTTATCTGCGTTCAGACTCCATCATTTCTTTCTCTGGATGTAGATAGCATTGTCCATCATGAGTCCTTTGCAATCTTCTCATTTTACACGGCCAAGCAAGGTAACGTGATAGACCTCCCATCATAAAGACATGGGCAGAGCTAGGAAGGATTGAGAGGGGAGAGGAAAGGGAAGGAGAGAAGAGAAGATGGGACAAAAAGTGTGGGGGGGGTAGAGCAAGGCACTATCATGTAGTAAAACATATCAAAGTGAATTAAATTATCTAACAATATTTTTTATAAGGTTAAAATAAGTCATTTAAAAGTTTCTTCAAATACATCATCTTTCTTTGTTGATCAGAAAGAACACCCCCATTCCATCTGCTTTCCAACCGAAAATACTGGAACTATTTTTAACACCAGGTCAAATGAGGCCACTGCAATAGAGTTGAACTCTCTGGACTGGGCAATAAGGAGATGCATTAGATGAAAGGAGAAATAAAGCAAAGTATTGGGAAAGAAAGAATCATCACTGGAATGACCTAGGATACCCTCGGTGTCTCCATCAACTAGAACAGATCCATGACCCTCCATGACTTGGTTTTCCCTTAAAATGAAATGGTTCCATTGGCATTAGCCTTCGAGTGTCCTGGATCATCACCACCTTCATGCAGAAGCACTGAAGGAAGATGTTATGGAGGAACATAGCAAGCAGATAATAGCAAACGATTATTAAACACCTAATCTCCATGCCAAAAACTGTGCTATGTGATAGAGATACAAACACAAAAATGAAACAGCCTCTGTCCCCTGAGGTACTTAGAGTCTATTGGTAGAGACAACACATACACATATAAAAGATACAAATGTCATACAATATCGATTCTGTTAGAAGGGACTGGCTGGTCAAGAAAGGTCTATGTAGAAGGTTATGACATCAAGGGGGAAAAATATATGCATATGTTGTACATAGAATATATCTACATATAAATATACATACTACATGTATATATGAACATATATATAATCAAATATTTATGTATAAGCACTTATAGTAAATAACCACATCTATGTATATAAAACGCATATAATATGTGTATATGTGAGCATATATAACATATACAAGTATATGTAATATATAAACATGCGTAACATGTATGTAAGCAATGAGTATAATTATGTACATAAGAATTTATAAGCTTATTCATATGTATATAGAATATATGTATATAAGCTTATATAATGACTATCTAAGCATGTGGTATAAGCATATATTTATATAATATATGTATATGTATATGTAAGTATATATAACAATGTATATATACAAGCATGTATAGACCATATATACATATAAACTTCTATTATAAAGCCCTTATGACAAATCTCTAATCACTGCCATACTACTTCTTTTCTTGTTTCATTAGCTTTGTGTTCTGATTTTGTTTTGTTTTTTGCAGGGCAATGGGGGTTAAGTGATGTGCCCAGGGTCACACAGCTAGTAAGTGTCAAGTGTCTGAGGCTGGATTTGAACACAGGTACTCCTGAATCCAGGGCCGGTGCTTTATCCACTGCGCCACCTAGCTGCCCCTGTTTCTGATTTAAAAGAGAAATGATTGCAGGCAAATGGCAAAGTTGATTTTCAGCTAACACTGATAACACCATATATGGCTCACAACCCTTCCCGTGCCTTCATATGGTTATCAATTCTGAGTTAATGGGCCTCTTTGGCTGTGATATTGGCTTGAAATCCCAATAAAACCCATGGAACCCTTCATTAATGGGTAATACAACTTGTTAACGGTCCTTGGGAAATGAAAAATGTTTAGGGCTAAGGATATGGAGATCAATTGAGCCAAAAGGTTCCCATCTGCAGAGATGGAGCTCACTGAGACATCCATATCTCTAGGCTCCAGCCCAACCTGACATTTTTGTTAGCCTTTCTAATTAATATGATGATACTGAAGTGCATTAATTACCTGGAAGTCATAGCATAGTAATTAAACGATTTCATTTCTTCCCCTTGTAAACAATCCTCTGCAAAATGAGTGCAGGATGACATGCTCTGCTGTGCCCCCCCCACCCTCATATGCCTGCTTCAGTAAAGGGTCCTCCCCATAGCTAAGAGATGGGCTCTGCTCTTTCACTTTAGCTGCCCAGAAGCTGGGTTTCAGGTATATGCTCCCAGCTCTAGGGCAGCTTTGGGGCAAGGGCATCAAACAAAGGATTGGAGCGGGCACAAGGCATCATCTTCTTGAAGCCACTCATACTGTCAGGATGTGGGCCACACCTTAGAAAGAGACATAGCAAATGTATCGTGCTTTAAGGTTATGAAATACTTTCCTACTAACTTCAGGAGTTATATATATAGTGCCAGTATGTCCTAACTTTACAGATGAGGAAACTGAGTCGTGGAAAGATTAGAAGATAAAACAACCACACTGGGCCATTGGTGAAATGCCTGTTCTCATAAAATCAATCACTCAATGTGAGAAGAAAGGAGGTTTTAGAATCATAGAAACTGAGTTCAATCCTGCCAGTCACTCAGATTTCTGGACATTTTTAGTAGTTGTTCCCATAATTAGAATGCTCTCCCTCCTCGTTTCTATCTCTTGGCTTCTTTGACTTCCTTTAGGTGCCGGCTCAAATGCCATCCTCTGCAAGAAACCTTTCCTGATCTCTTTTTTTTTGGTTGTTTTTGTTTTTGTGGGCCAATGAGGGTTAAGTGACTTGCCCAGGGTCACACAGCCAGTAAGTGTCAAGTGTCTGAGGCCGGATCTGAACTCAGGTCCTCCTGAATCTAGGGCCGGTGCTCTATCCACTGCGCTACCTAGCTGCCCCCTCCTGATCTCTCTTAATGTGAATAGCCTCTGTTAATTAATGTCACTTTGTCCTGGATATAACTTATTTGTATATAGCTGCTTGTGTGTTGCTTTTTCCCATTAGACTGTGAGCTCTTTGAGGGCAAAGATGGTTTTTACCCTTCTTTGTGTCTCTAACATCTGGACAGCGCCCTAACACATAGTACTGACTTGACTTATTAGCTGAGTGACTGCAGACAAGTCACTTTACCTCCCTTGTCTCAATTTCCTCATCTGTAAAACAGAGGCATTGAATTATATGACCCCCTGAGATTCCTTCCCACTCTAAATCTATAAAACCCAAGTCTGTTTCAGAGCTCATGCAACAATTCTAAACTCTTGTGACAGAGTACAGGACCTGAAGTCAGGAAGACATGAGTTCAAATCCTGACTCAGACACTTAATAGCTGTGTGCCCCTGGGTAAGTCGCTTAACCTTTCTTAGTCTTTTTCCTCATCTGTAAAATGGAGACAATAATAGCACCCTGCTTCACAGGGAAGTTGTGAGGATCAAAATTAGTTAATATAAATTAAAACACTTCACAAATATTAAAACACCATATAAGTGCTAACTACAATGATGGTGGTGGTGATGATGCCAAAAGCAAATTCGAATCCTTCAGGATTATCCCAGAATAGATGAGGACAGCTATAACAAGGATTCGTAAATATTTTTGGTGTCCTGGACCCCTCTGGAACAGTCAGATGAAACCTATGGACCCCTTTTCAGAATTCCTTTAAAATGCATAAAATAAAAACACCTAAGATAAAAGGGAAAACAATTATATTGAAATAAAATGTATCTTCTAGATCAAAGACCCCCAAGGGTTAAAATCTTGGTCGAAAACCACTGATCTAGAAGTGTCTAGATTCCTGGACACCTTCTGGTCCTGCTTGGGTGAGTGAGGAGAATCTTGATTTCAGAGCAGACCCCTGGACTTGCTGATCCGGCTTTGCTCCTCATTTGACCCCTCTTGTGTAGCCTTGACGTTCCTACAGCCACCCTTGACATTCATGGGGAAAGATTCAGAGGTGAAAAAAATCCACCATTCCTACCTAGAAGATATCTTCTTGGTGCTTCCGAAAGAAATCCATTACTCATTTAATCAACCCCCACATATTGATCGAGCACATCCTACAATAACTCACATTTATATAGAGCTTTATTTCAGACTAGAGAGCTTTTCACATACCTTACTACCTCATGCTCACAGCATGCATTGGGACATGTCCTATTCATCAACTTGCCTGCAGATCACAATTTTAGAGAGTGGCCTGGGATTCAGAGTGTTTATGTGATTTATACAACTACTACATTCTAGAAGCAGATTGTGAACCCAGGTATTCTTTTTGCCAAATTAATAGTATCATGGATTTTAGACCCAGGAGTGACATCAGAAATATTCTAATCTGATGCTGGTATCATTTTAAAGTCATGTGACAAAATTGAGGTCTAAGAGGCATGACTTGGGCCCTTAGCTGTTGGTGCTGTCTTTCTCCTCCAATACTCACTTGCACTTACTAGCTGTGTGACCCTGGACATGTCACTTAACCACAATTGCCTTAAACATCTGAGGCCATCTCCAGTTGTTCTGATGTATATCTTGCCACTGGATCTAGATGGCTCTCGAGGAGAAAGTGAGATCAGTGACCGTACACAGCCCTCCTTCACTTAAATCCAATTCAGTGCAAGTCAATGACACCATCCCATTATCATGGTCCTCTTCTTGAATGAAGGACAAACAATGATAACAATGACAACAACTCAGTTGTACACTTATAGGTTTGCATGTTGCATCACCTCCCCCCCTCAAGTAGAATGGAAGCTCCTGAGGCCCTACCATGGTACCTGGAACAGAGTAAATACTTAATAAACACTTGTTGGATTATGCCATCTAAGGTCATGCATCTAGCAACTGACAGGACTAAGACTCGAGCTTTTGTCTTGGGCGTTACAACTAATGTGATCTCCAGGATACACATGGTCTGCCCACTCAAAGAAGGCTTCATGGAGACAGATGGGGATTTGAACTGAGTTTTGAAGGATTTGGATTGGTGGAGAGAAGAGCACAAGTCCTATGGGTGGTGGAGTAGGAGAAGAGCAGAGCAAGGGTAGAGAGGCAAAGCTGAGCGTGACACACAAGACCCTCTCCCCTCTACACATTGCTAGTTTCCCCAAGATGCTCTGGTTAAAATAAACAAATGAAAGCAACCTCTGGTGGTCAAACCTCCTGGGGATGAGCATTTTCAAATGTCTAATAAATATCTCCAGCTGCCCAATGGATAGCTCACTCTATATTATGATAGAATTTAATTATGTCCATGCATGAATTCCTTATTTTTCCCTCCAAACCCTCTCCTCTTCCTAACTTGGCTATTGCTGTTGAGGGCACCACTATCCTTGTGGTCACTAGGTTGCAATTTAGGTGTCACCTTGACTCCTCTCTCTCACTCCCTCGATATGCAATCTATTGCCAAGACCTATCAATTCTATCTTTGCAATAGCTCTTCAATAGGTCCTTTTTTCTCCTCTGACACTGACACCATCATGATGCTGATCTCACCAACCCCCCCCCCATGCTTGGACTATTGCAACAGACTTCTAATTGGACTCTCTGCCTCAAGTCTCTTTGTACTCCAGCCCATCCTTGCTAGATGTGTGACCCTGGGCAAGTCACCTAACCCTATTTACCTTTGTTTCCTCATCTGTAAAATGATCTGGATAAGGAAATGGCAAACCATTCCATTATCTCTACCACAAAAATACCAAGTTGGGTAACAAAGAATTGGATATGACTAAAATAACAGTAAGAAAACAACTGCAGTTATCAACATGATCTTCTGAAAATGTTGGTCTGACCTTCTCACTCTGCCTTTCTCCTGCATTGAATGTCTCCCTATTCCCTCCA
Source organism: Dromiciops gliroides (assembly GCF_019393635.1). Lineage (NCBI taxonomy): Eukaryota > Metazoa > Chordata > Mammalia > Microbiotheria > Microbiotheriidae > Dromiciops > Dromiciops gliroides. Next base: position 27,367,903 of record NC_057865.1, on the reverse strand, counting down.
GAATCAAACATAAAATCCCCTGTTTGGCTTTTAAGCTCTCTATGTTGTGACCATTTATTACCACTACAGTCTTCTTATATCATTACTCCCCTCCATGCACTCAATGATGCAGTGACATTTGCTCCTTGCTAGTTCTTTTATGAGATATTTTATCTCCTGACTCAGGTATTTTTCTGCTTGTTCCGCACACCTGGAATTTACCTTTTTATCTCCATCTGTTGGCTTCCCTGACTCACTTCTAGTCACAGTTAAAACCCCACTTTCTGCAACAAGGTCTTTCCCAAACATAAATTCTATTGCCTTTTCTCTCTTTAGTAACTCTTCTAATCTATCTGTATCTGGTTTGTACATAGTGGTTTGCATGCTGATTCCCCCTATTAGACTCCTTAAGAACAAGAGTTGTGTTCTGCCTTTCCTTGTATCCTTTGAACGTGTATGAATGTGGTATGGTGCTTGATATTATGAATATGTTCTTAGTAAACCAGTAGATGACCTCACTAGACTTGACAAAGCTGACTTGGTCCTTAAAGATATTTTGGTATAGTGGAAAGAGCTCTGAATTTGGAGTTAGGACATCTGGCCTAAAGTTCTAGTCCTGAACTATCCTAATTCTGTGACTGTAGAAGACCTCTTTTTACCTCTCTGAGCCAAATAGGAATAGTAATACCTGTAAACTTATGGAACTGTGAAGAAACAGGGGAGAGGCTCTGTAATTAAAGAACTGAATATGAAAATCACTAGAGCATCTGCTATTTCTGTCTTTGTATCTCCAGTAGCCTGTGGATAATTTCTGGCACAAAGTATCAGAGAACTGAAGCTAGAAGAAACTAGGACATCATCCCCCTTACTTTACAGATGAGGAAACTGAGACCTGGATGCCTCAAAGTTGGAATGACTTGCCCCAAAGTGACACATCCTGGCAAAAGGCAGGATTAGAACTCGGGTACTCTGACTGTAGAACCACTGCTCTTTCCACCATAGTAAATACTTAATAGGTCAGTCATTTATTAAGCCATGACTATATACCAGACACTATGGTAAAAGCTTGGGATAGAAGGATAATAAATACCTTTTGAATGAACAAATGGCATGTTAATGGTCATATTATTCCTTCAGGATGGGAAATGGTCAATAAATCTTTGTCCTGTTATTTTGGGAAGATGGGTGAGCTAATGCAGGCAGCTAACACTGTCTGAGGGGAAATGATTATAAATCCTACAGAGTCAAACTTTTTATGGATACTATGTTGCAGTTATACAAATGGAATCAAAAGGCCACTTGTGAAAAATAAGGAGGGTAACAATAATTTTATCCAATTAGACTTTATATGGGGACAAAAATGATATGCAGTAATCTTATGGGTCCTGGTCAAGTTATTTAATTTGTATAAGTCTCAGTTTCTCTATTTTAAATGATAGGGGAAGCTTAACCAAAGTACACATATCACATACGGTTCTTTATCATTGGTCTTAAAAGTTAAATCTAAGTAAACATTATTGTAGTTTTCATTTTTTCTGAAAACCAGAGGAATCCAGAGATGTGCAACTCCTACAGATGGAACAAAATGGTATCTGACAATTTCTAGGAAAATACAATAGCTTTCAAGCTACATTTCCCACCCAAAGGGTCTGTTTGTCAAATTAAATACTATGCTTTGTTGTGTTTTTTTTTTCATTTGTTTGTTTCTTGAACGTTATTATTTGAACAAGAAACAGACAAGTGATATCCCTCAAGATTCTCCCACTGTCACTTTGTATTGTAGAAAGAGATGTGTTGAGTGCCAAAGGAAGAGATGTATAATGGTGGGGAGGGGGAGAGAACACTGGCCTTGGATGCAGACAGAATACCTGAGTTAGAATGCTGGCTCCACAGCAGCCACAGCCTTTCTAGAGCAATACATGTTCCCCATAAAAGGTAAGCCCTTTGAGGGCAGGACTGTTTCATTTTGTTTTTGTATCCCCAGTGTGTAACACAGTGACTGACACAAAGTAAACACTTAATAAAAACTTGGTAAATAATCTGTAAAAGAGGAGTTATAATATTCATAGGACCTATTATATAGGTAAACAAAAATGTATGTAAAGCTCTTTGTAATCTAAAAAACAAACCTAGAAACGATTAGCAGGAGGAGTTCAGAAAAACCTGGAAGGACTTGCATGAACTGATGATGAGTGAGATGAGCAGAACCAGAAGAACATTGTACACAGTATCATCAACATTATGTGTTGATCAACTGTGATATACTAGATTCTTCTCACCAATACAATGGTACAGGAAAGTACCAAAAAACTCATTTTGGAAAAGGCTCTCCAAATCCAGAAAGAGAAGGAACTGTGGAATTTGGATGTTGATTGGATCATATTATTTCTTTTGTTTTTGGTGCTGTTGTTTTTCTTTTTTGAGGTTTTTCCTTTTTGCTCTGATTGTTCTTGTATAACATAATTAATGCAGAAATGTGTTAGATGTTATTGTGTGTGTGGGTGTATATAATATATATATATATATATATATATATATATATATGTATGTATGTATGTATGACCTATATCAGATTACCTACTGTCTAGGGGAGGGGGGGAGGAAGGGGAGGGAGGAAAAAATGGAAATTGGAAATCTTATATAAAGGAATGTGAAAACTATCTCTACATGTAACTGGAAAATAACAAAATACTTTTATTAAAAAAAAAAACCTAGGGGGAAGCTAGGTGGTGCAGTGGATAAAGCACTGGCCCTGGATTCAGGAGGACCGGAGTTCAAATCCAGCCTCAGACACTTGACACTTACTAGCCGTGTGATCCTGGGCAAGTCACTTAACCCTCATTGCCCCCAAAGAAAAGAAAACAACAACAAACCACTTTCATTCCTTCACTTTCTCCTTCCCTTCATTTTTTCTTGCCTCTTCTTTCTTGCCCTGCTACATGAAGGTAACCTGGGTCTATAGTCACTGTGCCAGCAGAGCAACAGCCCAGGTCAGTACAATCCAACTACCCAATGGGAAAGACTTTAAGTAGGGAGCCAGCCAGAAGTTTGAGGACAAGCCATTCTAGGTTCAGAGAGCTCAAACCAAAGTTGATGAATTATTTTGGCTATAACTACTCAATGAACTGTTTACTAAAGCACAGAAGTTCCATGATCTCTGTGGTGGCAGGCAGTACCAAACCTCAGGAAATCACAGATCCTGTAAGTGCTAACAAGTGTCAATGTTCTGTGTATGGTTGGTTGATCTCCTAGATCAGATGGAACATATGTTCAGAACAAGAAAATAATGCTCTGAACATTGGTAGTGGTCCTAGGGACCCCAAGTTCCATGCCAGCCTTACCAAATAGAAACCTGTTTAGAAAAGAGAAAAGTTGGGCAGCTAGGGTGGCGCAGTGGATAGAGCACCGGCCTGAAGTCAGGAGTACCTGAGTTCAAATCCGGCCTCAGACACTTAACACTTACTAGCTGTGTGACCCTGGGCAAGTCACTTAACCCCAATTGCCTCACTAAACAAAAAAAAAGAGAAAAGTTAATTGGGCGATAGTGAAAAAGCATAGACAATTTTCTTTTCTTTTCAGTTATTTAGAATATGATTGCATGTCTTCCTTTCTGTGAGGCACAGTTCTGAATAGAAGGGAAATTGCTTGGGGGAAGGGGTATAGGAGAATGGAATGGAAAAATCTTCCCAAGAAATCTAAGAGCTGTTATTGGCCTGTGAGAGCAGAGCTCACTGTTAATCTGAAAGCTTCCTGTCTTAGAAATACATCTTTCTTCTCTATAATAGTGAGGATTTTAAACTTTAATGTCCTTTGTAACTTTTTGTGTACTTCACTCAGCTTGTGTCTGAGTACTCATCCTCAGTTTCTTACTGAGTGTCTCTTCCATTTTCCTTCTCATGATTATGGCATGTGTTTTGCCAGTGATACAGAAGAGCTATTTTTAATTGCTTTCCTTGAAAGCTTTGTACAAACTTAGAAACATAACACAGCTTGATGGCCAGCCAGCCACATCCCCACCCCACTAATGTTTTCTTTTATTGAGCTAACTAAGCCTTGTGTCTAAACTGTTGAGGCTCTGCTTCATTTCAATAGTCAGACTTTCCATTGAGCATTCTAGTTGGTGGGTTTAAATGTTAAGGGTGGGGGTGGGGGGAGAATCTAGATAAAAAGAAAACCATTCCCGGGCTAAGCTGGATAATCCCATCACAATGCTCATGTTAGGAACAGATTTGCAAAACTTCAATCAACTTAAAGGGAATTTGTCATAAATACCTGCCCATTGACAATATCATGCTTTGTTGCTTTATTTTCCAAAGACAGTCCATTCTTCCTGATTCATCAGGAGCCATGTGCTTAATGTTTTCTCATCTTGTTTAAAAGTTGACCAGTGTTGGAAAGGATGAAATAGCAGATATGTCACTTGTGATATGACATGCCACTGAAGTTCACAAATTGGTACCATATCTCAAATCATTTCTCTTAGGCTATTTCTCTCTTTGCTGCCTTTTGACAACCTGCCTTGCCACTTCTCTTCATCACTTTCCTCTCCAGTTTTTCCATTTGCTACCCTGCCATAAGGATCTACTTCTCAACTCAGAATCTCATTTGTCTTTATGGGCCTCTCATGGTATGTTGTCTGCTTTTAAAATTTTGATGCTTTATCTTACCTTGACTATTTCTACTTTCCATATATCTAAAGGTGCATGTGTGTATACACAAGCCAGGTTTGCTCTCTCCTCCAATCCACTCCATATTCTCTTTATATATTCATCTCGCTTAGGTTGGGGTTTCTGGAGGTACATGGCAGCTATCCTCCATAGCCACCCCTTGCTATTTCCCTGCCACCTGATGGTCATAATTATTCTCACAGGAGGCTGCCCTAGAATCTTCACATCTCATCAAGAACAGACATTTATGCCACTTGAATCATCTTATCTCTTGGTGGGTATGATATAAAGGTTCTTTCATGTACTCCTCAGGTCTACAAGTTGTATAGCAGATTAGATTTGTAGTGAGGATTGGCAGGTTGTCAGATATAAATTATGCATATCTTTATACTCCTTTGATGATGGATGCATTTATAACACCCCACCCCACCCCCACCCACACACTGAACTGTGGGAAAGAAGAAAGGCAATAAGTAAAGCAAAAAAATGTGCTAGTCCGAATACAAAGTGGTTCATTTGCAGACAAAACATGATGGAAGTTAAAGAAACAGCACCATGGACAGCAAATGGGTGGTCAATGAGGAAAAGCTTTTGAATACTCTGGATATTTTGAAAATGTTTCTAGAACCAGGGAACCTTAGGTTTGAAAGAAACCTAAAAGGCCATATAGTTCAATCTGTGCCTGACCAAGAAGTCATTCTACAAATTTTCAACATTATCATCCAGCCTTTGATAGAGGACCTTAAGGGAGGGGGGGCCCACTAGTTCATGAGCCAGCCCATTAGCCTTTTGGATAGCCCATTAACCTTTGGGGAAATGTCCCTTAAGTTGTGCCTAAATATGTTTTTTTGCACCTTTCATCCTTTGATTCTAGTTCTTCTTATAGCCAGGCAGACTTGACTCTCCTTCTACCTGACAGCCTTTCAGATAGACACTGACACCTCTGGAGTTTTCTCTTCTTTAAGCTAAACATCCATAACTCCTTCACTGTATTCTGCTTTGGGACCCTTTATCATCCTGATTACCATTCTCTCTCTAGAAGAAACTTCAACTTGTCAACAATCTTCAAAAACATAATGCCCAGAATGGAATTTGATACTCCAGATGTGGTCTGACCCAGATAGAGAACAGAGGAATATCATACGCCTTATTCAAGACATTGTACTATTCTTAAGTCAGTATAACATTGCCCTTATTTCAATCAGTTTCCAACCAATTAGGTCTCTGGTCCAAAATGTGGGAATTGTCAAATAATATCTTATTTTTCTGGGTCACTTGCAACCAGCCAGTTACAACAATGCATTCTTGAAAATTGGGAATGTATGAAGTTAACTCAGATCTGGACATTGAGTAGCTTGTCATGCCAACTGACTCAGACAAAGAAAAGAAGTGAAATAGCATATATTTAATTGAACAGAAATTAATAGTATAATATTCAGGTCAAGAAGACCTGAACTCAAATTTCACCTCAGATATTAGTGTGTGATCTTGGGGAAGTCACTAAGACTCTAGATGTCTCATGGTCCTCATCAATAAAAATGAAGGGGCTGGTGTTCCTCCCTGACTAGCTTTACCTTATATACTATCATACTTGCTGCCCAACCATGAAGTCTGATAGATTCATCTTTGGTTCATAATCCACAAAGATTTTCAGATCTTCTTCAGACAATTTTCCCAAATATGATTCATATATATATATATATATATATATATATATATATATATATATATATTTATATATATATATATATATATATATATATATATATATATAGTAGATGTTGCTTGGGACCTGAGAGATAAATTGTATCTTTTCTAGACCTCCATGACTTGATGCCAAATGGAATAAGGAGGACCAGGAAAAATATGCTTAATGATATAAAGGAAAAAAATATGACAAAAAACTGGATCATTTTAATAATCACTCTTGATCCCAGAGAATAATTGTGGAAGGATCTATCTCCTTTTGAAAGAAACATGAGGGAGTACAGATGCAGAATACTTGATCTATAGTCAGACTTGGTCACTGTGGGAGCTGGTTTAGCAAACATGTTTTTCTTTGTCACAAGAGTGAATTCATTTGGGGATAATGAATATAATAAGAAATAATTATGATATAAAGACAAAAGGCATCAAAAAACTCATTTGAAAATAAAAGTATCATTTCTGTCTTTCCCATAATTATCAGTATGTGTGACCCAACTGTAGCTGACAATTTTGATTAGGGTGTATAAGAGATTTTTGTTTCCTTTGGTGTCAGTGATTCAACAGTTTTCTCACATACACAAAAATTTATTTTGTCCTATGCAATAAAAAAAGATAATAATGATTCAATTATAGAAAATCAGTTTCCCCAAACTATGTTCTTTAAAACCCTGGAATTTCACTCAGCAGCAGACTTTTCACTATAATATTTTTATGCTAATGAATCAGAAGTGGCCTCTTTTTCCAGCTTAGCAGAGGGGCCCTGTGAATTAAGACTGTTGATATCAAGTCATGAATATTAACCCCTGGAACACCCCCCCCACCTTCCCACCCATTCCTCAGGCTTTCTGACTCTTATACTATGTCTAGAGAGGCAGGTTTAAGAGTGAAACAGATGAGAATGAGACACTTTCCATTACCCTGTTCCACTTGGAAGCCTGCAAACACTTGCCAAACCCAGATTACAATTTCTACACATGTGGTCTTACCTATCTCCAAATTCTACCTTGCACATAAGTATAGCCAACAAATAAATTTTTTGATAACCTTGACCTTGACCTTACAGGTTACTTTCACAAAAAAAACAAAACAAAACAAAAAACAAACAAACAAACAAAAAAACTTGTCTTGCAATTCTCTTCCTAGATTATACACGTGTTGCCATTCCCCCACCCTCTGCCAAGTGACTTGTTGGATCCATAAATACACAGATGATTTATGTCAATAATATACAGGGTGTTCCAAGGTCTTGGTGAAATTTAAGCTTTACAATATTGTGTGATGATCAACTGTTATTGACTTAGCTCTTCTCAGCAATAAAATGATCCAAGACAATTCCAAAAGATTCATGATGGAAATGCTATCTAGTTCCATAGAAAGAATTATGGAGTCTGGTACAATAGAAGCATACTATTTTCACCTTTTCTTTTTTGTTTTTTTTTCTGGCTTTTTCCTTTTTTGTCCTTTGTTTTCTTTCATGACATGACTAATATGGAAATGTGTTTACATGGTTGCACATGTATAACATATATCAGATTGCTTGCTATCTTGGGGAAGGGAGGGGGATGAAGGGAGAAACAATTTCAAATCAAAATAAAATTAATGTTGAGGGGCAGCTAGGTGGCACAGTGGGTAAAGCACCAGCCCTGGATTCAGGAGTACCTGAGTTCAAATCTGGCCTCTGATACTTGACACTAACTAGCTATGTGACCCTGGGCAAGTCACTTAACCCCATTGCTCCACCAAACAAAATAATGTTGAAAATTATCTTTACATGTAATTGTAAAAAATAAATATTGTTTACAAAAAGAAATTTTAAGCTTTAGTAGCTAAAAACTGCATTTAGACTTCTGGGATATCCTATATTTTGTCAGTAGTTGTTGTGGAAATTTATTTTGATTTAGGGGACCCTACTTTGGACTGAGATTAGAAAGCCTTGGCCCCTCAAGGTTTTTTCTGTGTGAGGGGCTGATGCCTCTCCCCCTCCACTTCAGCTGAGCCCAAAGGCCCTGTGGGCTGTACAAGATGCCAGGTCAGACCGCTGGGGGAAAACACCCCAGCACCCTCTGCCCTGAGTGGATCTATCTGAGGGATCCCGGGTTCATCTGGTGTAGCCCATGCAGAGGTCCCTGGGCACAGAGCATGGGGCATGGGTACCTGGAGCCCTGGGTGTGGTACACACGGGAAGCTCGAGAGTCCCCTCCCCCCAGCCACAGTGCTAGGGAGGCCAACGGATTAGCTTGGTGTGGAGTCGGGTTGAAGAGTGCCCGAGATTTGAGGGGTGAGAAGGAACATATATAAAGAGGGGATGCCAAAGATTAAGGAGGGACTCCGGAGACTAGAGATGCTAAAAGGAGGCCGGAAAATTAAGAAAACAGAAGGACACTGGAGCACTAGGAGAACAGAAGGAGAGGTTTGTGAGAGAGAAACACAGGGGTTCAGTGGTGGCAGTACCAAGAAGAAAATTAGATGCAGGGGGATAGACAAAGTGAAAGGGACTTGGAGTTAGAAGAAAGGAGCTGAGCAGTGAAAGTGGAACATACCGTAAGGCTGCAATGGCTTTTATTGTATTAAAAGCAAACAGGTTGTATAATTTGCATTTTTAACCCTTATCTCTTACATTTATTTTTATAAATAAACTCTGCTTTGATTATTTAGTTAAGAGGCTTCTTAATCTTTTGCTTATCAATTTGGGAGCAGTGTGGAGAGATTTTTAAATGGCCCATACTAATTTGGTAGCAGTCAGATAGCCAGTGAGTCAACAGTCCGCACATTAGTTATCCACAGATTAGTGCCCCCAAATAAGGCCAGTAAGTCAAAATATTTCTACATTTGAATGGCGACCCAGATGGGACTTACTGCCCAATTATAATTTTTCTAAACTTATCATTTTTCATATAGTTATAATTTTTCATAAGTCCAATTATATAATGTTTTCAGACTAGATTAGTTAGCTAATAATTTATTTTACATTGTCAAGTTCAAAAGTATTTCATGGTCAAATGAATTTGGGAAATGCCAAAATGGTTCCCTGAAATCTGTTCAATCTTCAACAACTCTAGACTGAGATCATAACATCATATTATTTAGTGTGTTCTTCTGTTATATACAAGTATTTAATCACAGTATTTTAAGCTAGAAGAGAACTTAGAAGTTGTCTAGTCTAACAGCTTCATATTATTGACAAGAACAGTGAGGCCTGGAGTAACTGACTATTCCAGAATCATTTGATCTATTTATCCTTCATGAACTCTTCAATCCAGCCCAATCTACCTACTAGCTCTTCATACATGATTCAAATTCCCACCTCTGTGTTTTCTCAAAAGTGGTCTTCCATTTCTAAAAAGTGCTCCTTCCTCACCTCTGCTGCCTAGAAAATTTAGGCAGCTTCAAAGCACAGTTTGGAAAGTGATCAAAATGTGTAAGGTTAACCATCTTTTCCAAACAGATAAGTGGTCAAAGAATATAATAAAATGTTATTCAAAAAGAAGAAATACAAACTATTGATAATCATATAAGAGATATTCAAAATTACTAATCACTAATGGTCAAAGAAATACAAGCTAAAATTCTGAGGCATCACCTTATACCCCCAAAATTTGTGTAAAGATGTTACAAAATGGAAAGAAAAACCAGTGTTGCTAGGACTGTTGGAAAATAGGTCAGTGAAACTTGGCATAATGCATAAAGTCAGTGAAAGGATTAAAAAATTCAGAATGCAAGGAATAATATCCATGATGGCTACAACTATATTAATGAATTCAATTTTAAATGGCAAAAACACTAGAACAAAAATCAATAGACAGCATTTTTGCTCATATTAAAAAAGTTTTTTTTTAATCAAATGGCAAGGGGCAGCTAGGTGGGCACAGTGAATAAAGCACCAGCCCTGGATTCAGGAGAACCTGAGTTCAAATGTGGCCTCAGACACTTGACACTTACTAGCTGTGTGACCTTGGGCAAGTCACTTAACCCACATTGCCCCCCCCCAAAAAAAATCAAATGGCAAACTACTACATTGCAAGGTCACCAATCCTCTTTGCTTATTTACACTTTTTCTTATTAATTTCCATGGTTTCGACTGTGATGAAATAATGGGATTTCGAAGATACTCAAAGACCCACCTGGAGATTAATCTAGACTGATTGAATCAAGTGAGAATGATTGACTGCTGATTAGCTTACTTCAAGTTAATTGGATTGTAATCACACCTGGCTATCCCTTAAGAAGGTATTGTTCTCAGAAGCTAGACTGTGAACTCATCTTGAGAACACCTTCAAAACCAATGGATTTGGATGACGCCAACCAATCAGCTTGAAGCAGTGTGTAAGGACCGCCTCTGTTCCTGATTAAAGCAGGCTTGTGGAGAAGGACTTGAGGAAGAACCAACCAGGCTGGAACTCTATTCGAGATAGGCCTTTTCTTAACTCCATGTTAATACGTGTATGCTTTAATAAATGTTTAATGCCCAAAACCTGGTGCTGAAGCTTCTAATTTAAGGTGATCACACAATATATATTTTAAACATTGAAGTTTGGTGACCATGAAGGGACCTTAAGGACCCTCCCACCCTCCCTAGTTTGGCCATGAGCCACCTAATTTAGTGGACTTTTTTCTTAAATCCCCCTTAAACTTACCCTGCCTCCTCACTTCCTTTGTTCTGTTAAGGGAACTGCATTGGCAGAGGAAGTTTTCTTAACTTGAGAGTGCCTTATACCAATGAAATCACATATCTAATTGGTTTCCCTATTCCCAGTTCCTAACACAGGTGTCTTATTCACTCTAAGTACTGTAGTTAGTGTATAATAATTGAATTGAATTGAAGCATGGAAGTTGGGCTTCTAAGACCCACATAGAACACATTTCATGGGCAATTACCTGATAGACCCATTTCTAAGGGCAGCCCAACTTTAATCTAATGAGTCAAGGAGCAGTGAGAGGTGATAGGAATGGCTAATAAATAAGATGTATGACATTAAAAATGGGTGCATGTGTGTGCAAGTGATGTCAATAATCTAAGCTATGTAAAATTTATGAAGCCTGAAGATTTTTAAAATCTATTTTCAGAGCTGGGATCCTACTCTAGTTTTAGCCAAATCAGTTGCTTCATCATAGAATCTGCTGTTACCTAAATAAAATATATGTAGCAGCTTTCATTGTATTGTAATTTTCCAGTCAGTGTTCGCTGATTACTTGGATATAGAAAACCTGGTAAAGTGAGCTGTTTTTTCATGTTTCGAGAAATCCATTGTTTCTCTTTATGTGACCACATCTTCTTGGCATAGGTATGTAGTATTTCAGCTGCAAGGGGGCTCACAAATTTTCAGTGTCTTCTTTTAGGGAAGAACAAACACTGGTGACATAGGAAGTTTTCTATTTTCATCTGATTTTTATCTGTGCAGCTTCCAGCAGGCAGCTGGGCTGAAAGGTGATTTTATCACTTTTGAAGTTGCAGAAATACAAAGATTGATCAGGTTCATTTCAAAAGAAAGTAAATTCTCAGTGACCACTAATCCTCTAGAAATAATGTGTTCCCAAGGACGGGATGCATTCATTGGAAAGGTCACTGGATTTCTCCATTCTTCTACTAAGGAGACACATATTTATTTAAAAGGTCGGGGTGACAGAGTTTAACAGTGAGTCACTTCTACATTGAAAATTGCTAGTTGGTCACAAGAGGACTCCATTGTGAGTTGGAGTCACAGGATACAGAATCATGTCACTTCAGTGTTGGAAAGGAACACAGAAGCAACACACTGATCAATCAACAAGCATTTATTTGTTTTTTGTTTTTCAGGTTTTTTTATTGTTTGGTGAGGCAATTGGGGTTAAGTGACTTGCCCAAGGTCACACAGCTAGTTAAGTGTCAACTGTCTGAGGCCAGATTTGAACTCAGGCCCTCCTGAATCCAGGGCCAGTGCTCTATCCACTGTGCCACCTAGCTGTACCGATCAACAAGCATTTAATAAGTGCCTAGTCTGTGTCAGGTACAATGCTAGGCACTGGGAATACAAGTACAAAGAACTGAAACATTTCTATTTCTAATGAGCTTATGTTCTAATGAGGTGAGCAAGTATATTTATACAACATAAATATAAAGTGGACACACATACAAATATACACAAAGGAGTTCCATGCAAAGTAATTTGGGAAGAAGGGCAAAAGAGTTAGGAAACTTCGGAAGGGCTTTAGGAAGAACATGGTCCCTGGGCTGTATCTTTAAAGGGAAAGAGGGACTCTCTGAGGTAGAGAGGTGGAGGGAGTGCATTCTAGGCATGCAGGCCTGCCAATACAAAGGCAGAGAGATGGGAGATAAAGGATCATATGTGAGGAATAGAAGCACTGACCCAACGTTTACTTGAACAAGAATCACATCTATGCAACATTTTCAGCAAGTGGTCCTCCAACCTCTGAAGAGAATGAGGGAGACATGCCTACTTCCTGAGGTAGCACATTCCACTTTTGGACAATAATACGTTGCTTGTTTGTACACAGTTGTTTGTGTATTGTCTCCCTAATTAGAATGAAGGAACTTTTTTGTTTGGTTGGTTTTTTTCACTTTTAATCTTCGAAGTTCAGTACAATGACCAGCAGATAAATGCTTGCTGACTGACTGATAGTACAAACATATCTAAAAAGTATACATGAATATAAGCAATTGGAGCCTTGTGGAGGCACAGTGTAAAGAGCCAAGTATTTGGTGCAAGAATACCTGGGTTTCAAATCTAAGCACAACTGCTTATTCCCTTTGTGACCTCGGACAAGTCAATTAACCTCACTGGACCTTAAATATCCTCTTTCTTTCTTTCTTCCTTTCTTCCTTTCTTTCTTTCTTTCTTTCTTTCTTTCTTTCTTTCTTTCTTTCTTTCTTTCTTTCTTTCTTTCTTTCTTTCTTTCTTCCTTCCTTCCTTCCTTCCTTCCTTCCTTCCTTCCTTCCTTCCTTCCTTCCTTCCTTCCTTCCTTCCTTCCTTCCTTCCTTCCTTCTTTCTTTCTTTCTTTCTTTCTTTCTTTCTTTCTTTCTTTCTTTCTTTCTTTCTTTCTTTCTTTCCTTCCTCCCTCCCTCCCTCCTTCCCTTCCTTCCTTCTCTCTCTCAATCTCTCTCTCCTCATCTATTTATTTACCTAATCATTCATTCATTTCCTTATCTATTTTAAAATATATATTTCCCCCAATTACATGTTAAAACAATTTTAACACTTAAAAAACTTTTAAGTTCTAAATTCTATCCCTCCCTCCCTCCTGTCCTCTCCTCCCTCCCTGAGATAGTAAGCCATCAGATATAGGTTATACATGAACAGTCATGTAGAACATTTCCATTTTAGTCATTTTGCACAGGAAGAGTCTAAAAAAAAAAAGAATGAAAGAAAGAAAGTGAAAATAGCATGCTCCAGTTTGTATTCAAACAATATTAGTTCTTTCTCTCGCTTCTTTAACATGATCATGGGATGATCTGAGGTCCCTTATAGTTTCAGATTCTCTACCCTGAACATCTAAATACCAGCAGGTACAGGGTGAAAGGCAGGCCCAAGTGCTCAGTAGATAAGCCACCAGGCTGGGATTTGACACCAGTTGGTCAATAAATATTTATTAAGAGCCTACTACATGTCAGGCAATCCAGTACTCTTTACCCTACAGCTCACTGTCATATAGTGGAACTTTTCTCCTCTTGAAGGGGATTCCAGGGAAAGGAAAAGAATCAGACTCCAACTATCCCCTAACCCCAAAGAAGCAGCAGGGTCTGCCACTTACTGTGTGTAGAGCAATTTTGAGGGCATTTATTCCAATGCCTGTTGAAGCCTGCTTTGGTCCTAGTTGATGTCTTTCCCATTAATGTCCCTGACAACACCGAGGCCACCTTCAACATGCACTGGTACAGCCACACACAAAAACCAATTTGTGCCAAGATGCACTCCTTGCCCTTTCATCGCCCCTTCAAATAGATACTCATTTTAAAGCTGAATTGTAGAGAGCAGCACAAGGGTTTATTATGAATCACTAAGGGAAACAACTGTTTGTGCCCAGAATTGAAGGAGAGAATGGTATTTCTTAATGGGAGAGGGCTCTTGAATAACATAGATAGGGTGGGGTCTGAGGGAAAAAGAGAAGCTCAATGGGAGAGACTTTTCTTAATCAGAGAAATGCATTTTCTCTATTGATTCAATTAATATTTAGGCCACCTAGGAGGTATGATATATAAAGTGCTGGACTTGGAGTCAGGAAGACTGGAATTCAGATTCTGCCTTAAACACTTCCTAGTGGTAAAAGTCACTTTACTTCTGAATGCCTCAGTTGCCTCAACTGTAAAATGGGGATAATAATAGCATGCATTTCACAAAATTAGTATAAGGATCAAATGAAATAGCAGATAAAAAGTGGTTTTCAAATGATTAAATCACAAAATACATTTGATTGCCAATGATGATGATAAGTATATGTTGCTATACCTGATGTAGCAAGCTCTCTTTCCACATCTCAATCTCTTAGAATCACAGACAATCTCAGACAAACTGAGATCTGGGAAAGACTTCAGCCTCTAAAGATCTCCCACTTCATGTAGGTCCATCTCCACATGTCCCGATATATATATATATATATATATATATATATATATATATATATATATTGCCCCTGGACTCTGATGGCTCTGGAGGAGAGAGTGAACCTAATGACTGCACAGCCCTGCCTCCCTTAAATCCAAGTCACTTGAAAGTCAAGACATCACCCTCCAGAAGTCACTGGTCCTTTTTGAGAACAAAGGAAGAACATCATTCCATCTCTTTTCCTTCAAAACACAGCTCCAGTGCAAAATGTCATCTCTTACCTAAATCCTTTCACATTCATTTCCCCTGTCCTCCAGTAATTAGTGCAAACTAACTGCAATTATTTTGTTTGACTTTGCATGTATTTTGTATATTATATGTATAATATGGTATATTATATGTCTTTGCACATGTTGAATCCCAGAGTTGTGGTTAAGCTGCCTGAGGGCAGGAAAAGCTTTTATCCTTTTGTCTTTGTATATATGGGGGTCTAGCACAGTGCCTTGCACATACTTACTAGGAATTAAATGAACACTTAGTAAATTGAATTGAATTAAGTTGAATTGAATTTGGGGAATGGAGAAGAGACACCAACAAAAAAGAAATATAAGACACATTTTTAAAGTATTTATTGAGTGATAGCTTTATTATTTCCACATTTCAAGGATCTGGGGTTTCAATAGCATAAGTCTGGTCTCCAAGGTCCCAGTGTGCTACCACTCTTTAAAAAAAATGTTTAGGGGGAAGCTAGGTGGCACAGTGGATAAAGCACCAGCCCGGGATTCAGGAGGACCTGAGTTCAAATCTGGCCTTCGACACTTGACACTTACTAACTGTGTGACCCTGGGCAAGTCACTTAACCCTCACTGCCCCACAAAAAAAGAAGTTAAAAGTATTTTATTATTTTCCAGTTACATGTAAAGATAGTTTTCAACATTTGTTTTTTTAAGATTTTGAGTTCCAAATTTTTCTCCCTTCCTCCATTCCCTCCCCCCTGCCCAAGACAGAAAAAAATCTGATACAGGTTATATATGTACAATCACATTTAACATATTTCTGTATTGGTCATGTTGTGAAAGAAGAATAAAAGCAAAATGGAAAAACCTCAAAAAAGAAAAAATAGGTAGAAACAGTATGCTTCAATCTGCATTCAGATTCCACAGTTCTTTTTTCTGGATGTGGAAAGCAGTTTCCATCATGAGTTCTTTGGAATTGTCTTGGATCACAGTATTGCTGAGAAGACCTTAATCTTTCACAGCTGATCATAGCACAATGTTGCTGTTACTGTGTATAGTGTTCTCCTGATTCTGCTCATTTTACTCAGCATCAGTTCATTTAAGTCTTTCCATGTTTTTTTTTTTTTCTGAAATCTGCCTGCTCGTCATTTCTTACAGAACAATAATATTCCATTACATTCATATACCACAACTTGTTCGGCCATTCCTCATTTGATGGGCATTCCCTCGATTTTCAATTGTTTGCCACCACAAAGAATTGCTAATATTCTTGTTGTTTGTCTTTTGTTTTGGAAGAGGAACACCACAATGTTGAGTTCAGGCTACAGTGTGTTGGCTGATCATACCAATATGAGCTCAGAGGCCTCTACCACAATGTAGGCACAAGTGGTCTGTTAGAACATTTGGGATGCAGATGTCTCTAGAGTTGCAGTTCACATTTCCTTTGTGGCTTTGCTCATGGAATACAGTGCCTTCTTTGATCCAGGAATGTCATGCTGAGGGGTCCCGTGCCCTGTTTCACAAACAATACTAAATTTCTTCAGAGGCTTTGTAGTGCTTCTTCTGACTACTGTATGAATCCTTGCCTTATAAGAGTTCTCTATAAAATAATAATTGACAGATTCGTTACTTACTGTGATAGAGAATTTCTTCTGGTGGTGACCAGGTTTGGGGGCCTGATCCTCTCTGTACTTAGCTCAGCTGGTTTTCAGCTAGCAGACTCACAATCCTCCACAGAGTCCATACTAGGACACTCTCCAAATGGGGAGGACCTGCCCTCTGCTGGTATCACCATGAGAAGTTCAGGCCATCATAATGTCAATATGAGGAATTGTGGGAGGATGTAGGTTGCTTACATTATGAAATTGATGGAGACATGAAGGATAAAGGTGATTTAAAAACAATTCTCCCTTTCTCTACTTAAAAAGTATACCTTTGGTTCAGTGTGATGGCACAAACCTATAATCTCAGAAATCAGGGAGGCTGAGGCTGGCCGATCACTTCAGCTGAGAAATTCTGAACTGATCAGGCTAGGTGTTAAGGCCAGCATCAATACAATGATAGTGAACCCCTGTGGGCAAGGGCAAGAACTGGGGAAAACATGTTGTCTTAAGGAGGGCCAAATTTTCCCAGGTTGAAAATGCAGCAAGTCAAATATTCTATGCCTATCAGTAGTAGGATTGGCCCTTAAGGAATCCCTGCATTTCTCAGGTAGCTAGGTGTCACAATGGAAAAAGGACTAGGCCTGGAGTTGGAGGACCTGAGTTCAAATCTTGCCTCAGACACTTACTAGATGTGTGAACCTGGGCAAGTCACTTAACCCCAATTGCCTTAAATATCCAGGGTCACTTCCAGTTGTCCTCATTGTTAACCAGAAAATTAAGGAAACAATCAATATAGGAAAAAATAAGGTCTTTAATCAGGGCAGAGGAACTACAGCTCATGGTATTGAAAAGCAAGAAGCTAGAAATACCCAAAGATTGGAAAAGAGGACAGGGTTTTTATGGGGTAACAGAACAAAAGGAAACAAAAAGACTGCTCCAGTCAGCTACAGAAACTATAGAACTGCTCCTGAGTTAAGTATGGAGAGTACTTAACTCTAAATAGAAACTATTTAATGTAGGCAGATCCTTTTACATAATAACATAAAGTTCAGGGAGCAAGGTGGGGGATTATTTTGCTTGGCAGAAAGTCCATAAATCAATCAAGTCTCTGGAATTGACAAAGACCAGGTCAGCCGGTCAGCCCCAGACAATTCACCTGCCTGGGTGGGGGATCAGTCATTTCTCAGTAAATTTGTAGTTATCATTATGTATGTCTTGCCACTAGACCCAGATGGCTCTGGAGGAAAAAGTGACATTGATGATTTTGCACAGTCCTCCCTCACTTAAATCCAATTCATTGCAAGTCATGACATTTGCCATTGTCCTCTTTGATAATGAAGGACAGGGGGCAGCCAGGTGGTGCAGTGGATAGAGCACTGGCCCTTGAGTCAGGAGTACCTGAGTTCAAATCTGGCCTCAGACACTTGACACTTACTAGCTTTGTGACCCTGGGCAAGTCACTTAACCCCAATTGCCTCACCAAAAAAAAAAAAAAGTCAGTAAAAAACAAGATAATGAAGGACAAACAACAATAACCTAGACAAGATAAGGAAACTTACTTTTTTATAAAATTATCAAAATAAATTTTAATGTTAAAAATGTCATCTTGGGTAAATTCTACAGTGAGACTAATCAGATAGAGAATAATACTTCTCATTCTGGTTCAGGTATTCTGTCGTATTCAGAACAAGAAAAATGAAGCATTGACATCACACTCCAGAGAAAATGAAATTCGAAGTTTCTGCCCCTTCAGAAGCAATGATTCCAATTCTCCATTTTATTCAGTGATCAACCTTATCTCTAACAGAGATCACCTGGAGTCTGGCCCACCCCTTCTCTGAGAAAGCAGCATGGGAGCTGATGCTGCCAGAGGCAGAAAGGCAACCACTGCAGACCTAGGATTAAGTCTTGCTCCTTTCCTTTTAATCACAGCCGTCCATTCAGTGTGTACCTGTGGCTTTGTCTGTTCATGTCAAGTTCATAGTCGCTATTTCTGGTGCTTCTGGCCATAAATATATGCTGTACTTGCCTGAATGACTCCTGCTTGAGCCTCACTATTTGGGAACCAATTACTGGCTCCCTGTTTCATCCCACAGTCAAAGCTTCTTCATCTTCATCTTTGGAATTTCTGCTTCTAATACAAAGAGAAAGAGGAAGGGGAAAGGAGATACACTTTCAAGCCTTGCTCAAATTGACAGGAAGAGATCCCAGAACATGACTGGTTCTCTCCCACAAAGCACCTTAGACAGAACAGAAAGGGATTGTAGAATTCTTCTCTAATACTGCCACTTACAAACCCTCATCTGGCATATTTTTCCCTATATCAATTACCAATTATCATCTCCCCAATATCGATCAGCAATTAGCTTGATTCCTCCTTGGTATCGATTAGCCAATTAACATCATTAATATCTACAAAGGGTTATTTGCTGAGAAGATATAGCAACACCTGAGGTACAGAACTTCCTGAAAACTGGAGCCCATTCTTCTCCACCACTTCAGTCCCTGGAAGAGCAAAATGGCTGCCACTAAACATTCCCCACAAGTTCATTTCTAGACATGGCATGTAGATCAACAAGTCACCCCCTTGTTTTTGGCATATGGTATCTTGGCCACTGGGTCAATTCTCTACTGGCCTGGATCAAGCAATTTTCTTAGGACTGGTTTGTTTCCTGCAGCTACCAGAAGATTCTACTATGGACCACAGTTGCTAAGCCTCTTTGATGACTCTTCTGATCTTTTACAGCACATAAGAATGTGATCTGTTCCATCAAATAGAAACCCACTCATGTAAGGTCAGGAATGAAGAACCACAACAAAGGCAAGAAACAAAAAGTACCATGATTTCACAGCCATATGGCAACTGGGTAGGGGAGAGGTTTCCCTACCTTGAAGCTTACAACATTTCTCTCTCCTCACTGCAAAGCTTCTAGGGAGAGAATGAACTTTTGCCTTTGTGTCTTTTGTATGCATGTTTAACCTAGCAGTCAATTAAAATAATTTCCATCACCCCACACCAAGCTAATAGAAAATAGTCTAAAGATAACCAATCATCCTCTGTATGGGGAGGAGACCACCATACCCACCATCATCCACTTGGATTGCCATCAAGCAGTTTATACTTCATGACCTCATAAGAACTGGACCCTTATTGTCAAGTCTCACCACATTTCCATTTAATCACATTAATAGTATTCCCATTTCTTATTGTTTTTTCCCTTATTGAACCTGAATATCATGAATGCTTCAACTCAATTTGACAAGCATTTACTAAGACCCCTTCCAAATTCAGCTCAGGTACCATTTTTTACATAAAAGACAGTGCTAGGTTCTGGGGATACAAAGACAAAAATGAAATACCTCCTGCCTTCAAGGGGCTTACATTCTACTAAAGGGTTACCACATGTACTCATCTTAAGTAGATACAAAATAATGTCCTGTGGTTTAGAGGAAGGAGTCTCAGAGCTGTTGGAATCAGGAAAAGTTTTATGTAAAAGATGGTACCCGAGCTGAATTTGGAAAGGAAGCAGAGGGGAGTCACATAGATTTGCAAGGATTTCTGTTCCCCGTGGGAAGATAATCTGTTGATGAATCTTGATTGAATGAGACAGGGAATTAGGGCAAGGATAGGATGTAATCTCACTGAAGACAGGGGCTGTTTCATTTTTGTCTCTGTAGCTTTAGTGGCTGATACATAGTAGGTGTTTAATGAATGTATGATGATTGTGTTGATTGAAAGATAGGCTGATTGATTGATGAGCCCAGATTAGGAGACTAAAAGGCAGAGCCTTCCATTTCAAGTCTGGAGAGTCACAAGGTGTCTCCTGCTTTAAAAGGCACCATGATTACTGAAGCCTAACTGGCAATAGCTGCGTTTATGTTTATTTCACCAAAAGGACAGCATCTGTCTGCTGAGGAGCACCTTCCACCATCTATTATGGCTTGGCCAACTCACCATTAATTACAAGAAGCCTTCTCCAATATGGTTACCTCCAGCTGGGCCCTTTCAAGATCAAACTCAGCACAGCTCCAAGTGAATAGCAGACCCAAAGCCAAATAAAGGTGCCCATTTACAGAGAGCACCCTGTTGTAGTAAGAAATAATCACTTGGAAAGCCTTCTGCAGTCATGCCCTGAGCCGGTGAGCCTCCCTGGGAAATCAATCAGTATCTGAGATGGAAAACAGAATAAGGAATTGGGCAGCTCACCCGAGCTCATTCTGGGCCTGAAACTCAGAAAGTCATTTTTATTTAGAAATCAATTTCCTGCCCCACCCTTTGACCATAGGCAGAAAGACAAAGAGGTCTCTCTTTTTCTCTATCAGGCACGTTGGAGTACCTCAGGGGAGCTTGTATTAAAGGGGGTGACATGGCTTTGTTCAACAGTGTGGAGAGTAGTTTTACATAATATGGAAAGCTAACCATATAGTTCAGGCTAAATTCTACTTTGAGGGCAAAAGTATCCAAATGAGAGCATATATACTCAGTTTGATGAGAAAGGCAGTAAAGTAGAGCATTGTAGACCTGGGCTCAAATCTCCTCTCTGATCCTAGAGAGCTATACCAAATTAATTATCCTCATGGAGCCTCAGGTTCCTGAACTGTAATGTTGCATTTAGTGCAACTCAATTTAACTATGCAAGCATATACTAAATGTCTTCTATATGCCAAACATCGTCCTACATCCTTAGGATACAAAGACCAAAACCAAATGTATGGGATAGGTGGACTTGAATCAATTCAGATTTTGAGGATGGAATCTGGAAAGTACCCAGCCCCCAGTCCCTGTTATTGTTAGAACAGAAATCATGTATCTTGCTTTACTGAACTTAATGTATCCTGGTACCAACCCTCCCTGCCTACATTCCAAGCCCCCAGTCCTTGTTATTGCTAACTATGCTGTTGCTACAACACACCCCACACCCCCTGCAGCCTTGTTCTATGACCAAGTAGAACTGTCTCCAGCTAGTACAAGACCCAACCAGCTCCTGGTACCATCGCTCCCCTCTTACCCTTTGCCCCTCCTTACATGGGTGGAGTGGTTCCACCCTTTCCCCCTGCCCTTCCCCCGTGCTCTTAGAACATGCATCCATACCCTGATCAAAAGTTGAACATGCATCTAGGGTGAGGCAGGATTGGGTGTTAGATTGTGAGGCCACGCTGTGCACGAGGAGACCCCCCCCCATCAAAACTTCCATAAAAATCCAACTCATGTGCCCATTAGTGTGCTTCTCATCCCTTCCATGGGGTCACCCATTCTCATAAGAATGTAATAAATCTGCCTCTGCTTGACTTAGTGGTCTCCTTGATTTATTTGGGTAAACTGAGGCAATTTTGTCCCAAACACCAAATATTCCCTGCCTTCAACAAGCTTATAGTCTACAGTCTTACATGTAATAGATAAGGATACAAAATACATACAAAAGAAGACCTAAATAATTTAGAGAAAAATACTAAGGGGCAGGGTCATTCAGAATGGTCTCATGTAGTAGGTATCCCTTGAACTAAGCCTTGAAGGAATGAGGGATTCAAACATCCAGAGGTGTGGACGGAGATCATTGCAGGGAAAGGGAGAAAGTCTGTGCAAAGGTAGGAGGTAGAATGTCAGTTAGGATAAACACAAGATGGCTGGAACCCTGAGTACCTACATTGGGAGAATGTGACATAAATCTAGGAAAATTAAAGGTGGGGGGGCATACTGGGAATATTTACATATTAAATAGAAGTGTCTGAGTTTTATCCTAGGGCCAATAGAAAGCCATTAACATTTCTTAAGCAGGGAAGAGTTAAGTCAAACTCTTTTGATCTAGCATTATTCATTTGGCAGCTGTTGACAGATGGATTGGAGAGGGAGAAGACTAAAAGCAGAAAGACCAATGAGGGGGTCATTATAATAGTATAGGCATGTTGAGGAGGGTCTGATCTTAGTTATTTAAAGAGTAAATTGAGAGAAGGGAGATGGATGCAAATATATATATATATATATATATATATATATATATATAGTAAAGGTAGAATCCAAAAGTCTCGCCAAGTGATGGGCCAATAGGGGAATGAAAGAAAATAAAGACTGAAGGATGGGTCCAAGGCTCTAAATTTGGGCAATTATAAAGATGATGCAATGTCCTTGGTAGAAATCAAGAAGTTGGGGGCAGCTAGGTGGCACTGTGGATAAAGCACCGGCCCTGGATTCAGGAGTACCTGAGTTCAAATCCATTCACAGATACTTGAAACCTACTAGCTGTGTGACCCTGGACAAGTCACTTAACCCTCATTGCCCCTGCACACACCCCCCCAAAAGAAAAGAAATCAAGAAGTTGGGTGGGTTTAGAGAGAAATATGAGTTCCATTTGGGATATGTTGATTTTGAGAGGCCTATGGAGATTCAAATGGAGAAGTCCAGCACACAGCCAGCAAAGCACAACTGGAGCTCAAGAGAGAGGTGGTCAGCTTTGTAGATTAAGGAGTATTCTGCATGAAGTTAATAAGCATTTATTAACTATTCACTAAGAGTTGGGCAAAAAAAAACCCCAAAACAAAATACCCAGTACTTGCCCTGAGGGAGCTATGCTAAGAAGGTTAAAGCCAGTTGGCATTTGTTGGGAGGAGAGAGAGAACTAGTTTTGTGGTGATTTCATCCTGATGTGCCTGCCCAAAGCCCTAGGAAGCAGGAGATCATTGGATTTTCTTCTCCTTTAGCCAGGTCCCTCGTACTCCATTCGTGGCAAAGGAGTTGTTTTCTTGGCAACATCCACTTTTTTTTCTTTAATGTTTCCAAACCTTTTCTCAGGATCTGATTTGTTCCCCCCCCCCCCCAAATTAAAAGCAGCAACTGCCTGCCAAAAGCTAATAAGGAAATTTTAATTAGTGTAATGGGAAGCCTCCTAATTTGAAAACACAGATAACTCAAACTAGAATTTGTAAAATTAACATGGTGTTAACAATGTTCTGTACTTTTGGGGCCTTTCCACTACAGCACTGTGTCTCCCAGGGCTGAGATCTCAAGGCACTTTCAGATTATCTTGGATTCAGAGACGCTAATTGACATTCAATGGAAAAAGATTCTGCTCTAGAACAGGCTCACAGTTTATTTACCTAAGGATCATATATAAATGTGAAATCCTGGGGCAGCTAAGTGGCACAGTGGATAAAGCACAGGCCCTGGATTCAGGAGGACCTGAGTTCAAATCTGACCTCAGACACTTGACACTTACTAGCTGTGTGACCCTGGGAAAGTCACTCAACCGTCAATTCCCCTTCAAAAAAAAGTAAAATCCTTAAAAGTATCCTGTCTTGATTTTATATTTGTGCCCCCAATGTTGTCGTTGTTGTTGTTTTTTTCCCCTCATTCTTTCAACCTAAGATCAGAGATTTAGAGTTTGAAGAGGTCACTTATTCTACCCCATGCACATTTCACAGATGAAGAGGCTGGAGGAGTAAAGGGTCTAACTCAGATGATATAAGGAGTACATTGGAGAGCTGGAATTTAAAACCGGGTCCTCTGTCTCAAGATCCATTGTTATTTCCAGCATGCTGCCTCCTTAGGAAACTGAGGGAAAACAGTACTGAAGCACAGCTAGATTTAGCACCCAGGTAGGTAGTCTGTCTCAGAGAACGGTTTATGAGTCATTGTTTGAAAAGGCTTAAGAAATGAGGAAGTGAGCTTGATCCAGTTTGATTAGGGATCTGACCAAGAGAGATCCTGTCTACACTAAGTAGCCTTATTCCACTATAATTCATCAATAAAACAGTAATGAAAGGGGAGGAAGGCAAAACACCAGGAGGGTAGCCACCTTTGGGTCCCAGCCTGCCCTGATCCTGGGATACACTAGAGTAAATGTCCAATCCAGGATCTGTTCACCACTCTTCAGGATTGGAAGCAGAGCTAAGAGAATCATAGAGCCTTGCATCCATTTAGATTCAGGATGAAACAAGTTAAGCAGCTTAGGTAAGCTTTTTATAAATGCACTAATCCCAGGCTGGAAAAATGCGGTGCTTTTGTTAATAGACCAATCATAATCAAGCTTCATACAGGTGTCCAGATCAACATAAGTATGAGGACAATTCCATATAGATACAATCATTTGGCTATATCTTATGAAGTCACTGGGCATCATGGAGGTTCCTACTGATAAATGGTAGGAGAGAATGGAGAATAGTTGTGAGAGGGGGCTGAATAATGTAGCTAGTCAGTATCAAAGGAAAATGAGAGTATCTAGCTGCTTTGTTTTACTTTCTTTCATCTCAGAACGTGGAATGAATACCTTGCCCTTTTAGAGGAAACATGATGTAATGGATAGAGTGCTGGGCCTGAAGTGGAATAGAAATGGATTCTAATCCTGTCTATGATGATTACTAGCTGGGTGACCCTGGAAAAATAAGCTAATTTCTCTGAGCCTCAGTTTCCTTGTCTCATAAAATGGAAAGGAAAATATTCCCTTTAGTACTTACATAAGAGACAATGTGGTACTGGGATCAGAGAGCAAGTCTTGAAGTCAAAGATCTGGGTCATGACTGGTCTCTAACACATAATGGGTGGATGGTCCTGGTCATCATGTAGCTTCTCAATAGCCCAGGGGAAGTCCTAAGACTATTAGTTGCATTAAACCCTGATAATTATTGGAGAGTCTGTTGATTCCAGGGGGCCAATGATGAAGAATGCTCCCCAACTCCTGACAGAGAAATGATGGATTATATATGTAGAACAAAATACACATTTTGGACATGGACCACATGGGAATTTGATTTGCTTGAGTATGGATCTTTGTTACAAGGGTTGCTTTTCTTTTCTTTGTGGGGAAGGTTGGACAGGGAGTGGGTGGGTAGAAGAAAGAGGAAGGGAAAATAAATGTCTAATTTTTTAAAAATAGAATTGGATTTATTTGTTTAAAGACTATTAGTTGCAGAGTAGTTTCTGCAAAGAGGAGGAGTTTCCTTATTGCAAGTTACCTACTTAATAAAAGCATAGGTTCTTACTGGGAAAAGAAAAAAAAACTACCCAGAGATTTTCTGCTAGGATCAACGGAAATATTAGGTATTAAGCACTTTGCAAATTTGACAGGCCTATATGGAAAGGTATGTAAGGTGCTTTACAACCTTTAAAATACTATATAAATGTCACGTCTTATCAATCAGAACATCTTTTTTTATTTTCACTAGCCTCCCCAACCCTGCTGACCCCCTAACTTTTGTGTATCCATTGAAAACAAAGAAATTTTATTGGTTAAAGGCAAAACAACCTGTAAGGAAAATGACTCCTGCTCAATAATTCTCTGGAACTCAGCATAGGTGATGTGTCAAAGGCTTATTTATTGTCATTCTCAAGAGAATGAGCAACCCAGTGTACAGCTGGTGGGTGCAAAGAATGGAGGCTCCCAGGCCCCGTTTTATCCCCTAGTCCCTAGCATGAATGGACCCTCCCCTTTTTCATCACTGGTCAATTACTCAAGGGTTACAATCTACACACAAAAAACTAGCTAATTGGAATGCAATATTCTGAACCCTAATTTACATAATTATTTTTGGGGTTCTTAGCCAATGGGGGAGATGATGTAGGGACAATTCTTCAATCTTCCCTTATATGGACATAGCTCAGGAGCAGACCTAACTGAGACCAGCTGGACCTAATTGAGACCAGCTAGGGGCTCCTAGAACCATGTGATTTTGTTTGCAGCAGAGGGAGGAGGAGATCTGAGACCTTTGTCCTAAAACAGGACTGGAAGACTATAATTTGAATGGTCACTATTATATTCTTATTGAGAAGAGACCATTCCCCATTTCCTCACACAACCCCTACTTGGTAGTTGCAGAAAATTTGCTTTCCCTCTCCCACCGTTTACCCCCAGATGAGAGAATCTCATGGCTTTAGATGCATGTGTCCATCTCTTTGCTGGAGCTAGAGAGAGAAGCCCCTCAGGTTCTGTAGTTTATCTTAGGTGCCTCATGGTGGATAGTTTCCTTTTTACTCACAGCTTTTATTATAAGGTAATGAGATATAGTTACATACACATACACTGGTTTAATGGCATTTTTAATGTACAATGCCAGCTATGATAATAATCATTTTAAACCACCTTCATTAGAACAACCATGAACACTTATTAAAAGCAAATCCTAACAACTCAGATGACACTATAGGTCACATCTAAAAGGCCAGTGTCTTTAGCTCAGTAGCAAAGCAAGAATAGTAATGGTTTCATTAATGTAGTTTAAAACCAAAAGGACGTGAGTATCCAACTGATTATTAGGGACCAGCTTTGCCCAAGTGCAAGACTTTGGGAAGTTCTATGAATATATTTTTGTTTCCTATGAAGATGTGAGGCTGATAGAAAGGGAAAGCAATTGGCTTCTCAATAAGAAGTCTATGGAAATAATGGATCTTTATGCTCCTCCCATCTTTGAGCCCAGAGTATCATAGAATTTAAAAAGTTAGAAGGAACTTCAATATCCACCTAGTTCAGCACAGACCCATATATCTGTACTGAGCACAGCAAAATGGCTTTCCATGATGAGTCCTGGGGAAATGAGCACAATGAGGATATGTCAGCCAAAGTCTTCCTTCAATGGAATAATGACTTAACACTCTTAGCATTTTATGACCTTTCAAATCAATTGTGTTTGTGATAAAGAAAGAGAGTGTATACTTTTCCTCCCTTGGAGAATCAGGTATCTTTGAAGGTAGTGGTAGACAGAGGAGAGAGAAGAGGGAAGGAGGGAAGGAGGGAAAGACAGAGACAAAGTGAAAGAGAGACATAGAAAGAAACAGAAAGGAAGGGAGACAGAAAGAGAGAGAAAGAGTAGACCAAGAGAGATAGAGACAGAATGAGGGAAAGACAGTGAGAAACAAAGAAACAAAGCAGGAAGAGACCAGAGGAGATACAGAAGGAGAAGGAGACAGGACGAGGGAGAGACAGAAAGGAGATGGGAAAGAGAGAAGGGGAGACAGAAAGAGTGACAGAGAGAGGAAGAGGGAAAGACTGTTACTATGGATAACAAGTAGACCCTCCCAAATCTCCAGAGCACAAGGGATGAGTCAGACCCTGTGGTGAGCAAAAGTGGGGGCAAATGAGGCCTGAACCAATTGAGTTAACGTTTGAAAAGTGCAGAGACAACAAGGTGGCAGTCCATTCCATTCAGGGAGAACACTAACTCTTAGGGAAGACTAGGATCTCTGGTGTGAGGGCTTACAGAACACTTTTCAGAGCTGCTTGTCCACTTCTGGAGCTCACCTGTCACCTGACTCTCACCCGTGGCTCCAAGAAATTATAGCATAAGCAGTGGCCACACCCCAGTAAAACCAACTTGGCAGACAGGTTAAACCAGGTTTAGGGTCCCAATTATGTGAAGATCACCCCCAATGGAATGGACAGATGAGCATAATTTGTTTCAAGAGTCATGAAGATGGTTGAAGCAGATGGTGTGGAGCACTGGAAGCTTGGTCAGACATCGAAGCAGTCAAGGTCAGCCACTGTGTCCTGGGCCATGACCAGTTGTTTGGTCTTTTGTCCTACCATTGGACTTTAATGATTCTGGAATTGTAAGGTTGATGATTTTGTGCCACTCTGCTTCACTTAAACCCAATTCACGGAAGAGTCTTTCTCTTTTAAAATAAAGGACAAATGAGAAAAGTTATGCACTTGATGTGGTTGAGTAGACTTCATAGCCAGGAAGCCTGGGTTTGAATCCTGTCCCTTAATACATTTAGACTGTGTGACCCTGGGCAAGACATTTAACATTTCATCACTTTATGGAGCTCTTTAAGACTTTAAGTGGCAGAGAAGGTGTTAACCAGCATTGATAGAAGGAATTTCCTCTCCTGGGAATTTTATGCCAATGAAACACATATTTTGTCCCTATACTTGTATCAAGTTTATATTTATCTCTTTGCAACTTCTCTCCATTTTTCTTTCTTTCTTTCTTTCTTTCTTTTTTTGGTGAGGCAATTGGGGTTAAGTGACTTGCCTAGGGTCACACAGCTAGTAATTGTTAAGTATCTGAGGCTGGATTTGAACTCAGGTCCTCCTGAATCCAGGGCTGGTGCTCTATCCACTGCACCACCTAGATGCCCCCCACCATTTTTCTTAATCATCTAGTTCTTCCCTGTGAGCCCAAGCAGAAGAAATCTATTCCCTCTTTAACATGATTTCCCTTCAAATACTTGGTAGGAGCCATCATCTTTATCTTGCCTTCTCCACTCTCCCACCAAAGCCTTCTCTCATCCAGGAGAAATAAATTCCTATCCTTTGACCAATCCTTAAAGGACTTGAACTCAAGACCCTTTGTCTGGATGCCCTCTAGCTTATCATTGTCCTTCCTGAAATACCATACTTAAAACTGAATGTAGTAGTGATGTAATCTGGTCTATCCCTTCCTTACTCCTGGATGCTATTCCTCTTGACATAGAGATTGTATTCATTTTCTTGCCTACCATATCATACTATTGACACTCCGAGTCATGGTACACTAAAAATTCCAACTCTTTCTGATAAACTATTGGTTAGTGTTACCTCCTCTACCATAATGTTTGTCTTTTTTGAAAGCAAGTGTACGACTTTGAATTTCCCCCTTTTAAATTTTATGGCATTAGTTTAGATCATTGTTCTTCTAATCAATTTAGATGTTTAGGTATTCCAACTATCCAATTATTCCATATGTTTGCTAATCTTGTCTTGGTCTGATTGGCACATTTGGGAAGCCTGCCCTTTGTGATGTTATGAAAATTGAATCAAAATGTCAAGTAACACTGGGCCAATCATAGGTCCAATATAAATTTCTATCCAAGTAGTCATTGAGTCATTGGATACAGTCATTCAAGTAATCTTAAGACAATTATATACTATACATCTCAATCTTTTTTCCAAAAGAAAATAACTAGAGATTTTGTTAAATGTATTGCTTAAATTTAAGTAAGCAATATGAATGGCATTTCCCTAATCTACCAGTCAATAACCCTGTTAAGATGTGAGAGTTAATATGGTAATAGCTATTCTAGATGTTTCTAGGTAGCTAGATGGTGAAGTGAATAGAGCAGGGTACTTAGAGGTAGAAAGTCCTGCCTTCAAATATAGCCTCAGGCACTTACTTGTGTAACCCTGAGAAACTCTCTAAACCTCTTTCAGCCTCACTATAAAATGGGGATAATAATACCAACTCACAGAGATGTTGGGAGAATCAAATATTACCTAGGTAAAGCATTTAGTACTCCTTAAAGTGCTATGTAAATGCTAACCATTATAATCATTACTATGAACAGTACTTTATTTTTATGATTTTCAGGAAACATTCCTTTAATAATACATTGTAGACTTTTGCCAGGAATTGAAGTCAGACTCATTTGCCTACAGTTTTTAGGCCTTATTTTCTTCCCTTTTCTGAAAATCACATTAACTCTTTTCCATTCCTGAAGTGCCTCTACTGTTCTTTATACTCTTTCTAAATCACGAACAACTCAGCAGCAATCCCATTTGCTAATGCTTTGAGCATCCATAGATAAACCTTATCCTGACCTGATGATGTAGGCTCTGCCTTAATATCTCACTACCTATGCTTTGAATCAATTCCCTATTAGCTCTTTTTGTTCTTCCCTTTCCAGCCCAAAGACCATTCTTTCCATTAGTTAAAAGAGAAACAGTTCTTCCTTCTCTGTCATCTGTTGCCTTCATCCTATCCACCCTGAGCAGGTGTCCTATCTCTTGTTTAGTTCTCTTCTTTCTTTTGATATAGCTAAGATATGTATTTTTACTGCAGTTATTGGCTTGCCTTGTTAGCCTCAATTGATTCCAAACTTTAAGACTTCTGATGCTTTGATTACAGGTCCGGTCTACATTTTATCATAACCCATTATATCTACTTGCGTCTATCTTCTGTATATATAACTTTAATTATATATATAATTTGATCTATAGTAATACATAATTAACATAATGTATTATATTAAAATACTGCTATGTTAATATATTAGTAGGTTAATATATTATATTATGTATGAATATATTATATATATATGACAACATATTTTAGGGTACTCCTCCATCAAAGTTTTATGGCTGTTTTTACTTTACTCAAGTCTTGTCTACTAGAAATGGCATTAGAACTGCACTGAATTCAAGAAGACACACATGCAGGAAAATCTATGAGTCTAAGGGCTAAATTATTTTGGAGATCATGTGAAAGCAGATAAGAAGATAGTTTAAAAAGTCATATCTATAGTCCTACTGAGCAGATAGAGAATATGAGTTGTATTTTCCTCATAATAGACTACAAAACTAACATCAAGGGAATATCTCAAAGACTTTTGTGTGGGGGCAGAAGGGGAGGGATTCAACTATCCAGACATCTGTTAAATTCATGACTTGCCATGTTGACAATTTTGTCTCTCAGAATATAGTAGAATTGACAAGGACTGTTACACACATACACACACACACACACACACACACACACAACTCCTAAAGGAATGCAAGTATCAATGAAAGAATGAGTTTTGACTCTCCTTTCAATGGAAGTTTGGGTAGATTTGTCCCAGCTACTCTTAATATCCCTCATTAATGTCAGACAGGATGTTATGGTAGAAAGTGAACTGGATTTGAAGCCAAAAGACCTGAGTTTGAATCCTATGACCCACCTGTTTGACCTTGGCAAGTCACTTAATCTGTTTGAGCCTCAGTTTCCTCAGATGTAAAATAAGGAAGGGCTAAACTAAGATGGTCATTAAGATTCTAGCTATAACCTAAGTAATCCTTTTGCTCCCTCCCCCATCTTTTCCACCCCCCCCGAAAAAAAAAAAACCAAAACAGTCTTAAAGAAATATACCATCATTGAAAATAAATTGAGGCAAGCTAAAGTCAATAGATAGGAGTCTTCTCCATTCTGAGTTCATCCCTAGTGGTTCACTCAAAGGTTAGAACACGGTGTTAATGAGATCAAGGTGGAAGACACAATTCCGATAGAAGCCAGTTAATACTGCCCAGAGGGAAATCTTTGTCCCAAAGGCCCCCTTTAGGCAATCCAGTAAATAATTCTGTAAATGGTGAGCTGTTGATCACATAGCAACCAAGCTTATATGCTCTGGATTGCTTGGTACATCCCAATACCACTAATTGGGAGTTTGGTAGAGAGGTAACTAGGGAAGCACCTTTGTGGTATTATCCCAGGGTGCCACAATAGGGAAGGCACTTCCTCTGGAGAAGTGGTACTTCCTCCCTCAGCAGGTCCCCACTTAATGACCCTCCATCCACCTGAATAGTGCTACCATTAATCAGTTCTTTTGCTGATATCCACCCCTAGTATGGAATGCCTTTGGGGTACCCACCTTCAGCTCTGGGGGACAGGAAGCCCTGCAGCTGGAGAGCTGGAGTATTATTTTCCATGCTGCAATCACATTATCTCACACTGCTTTTGGTGTCATTGCAACCACTCTCTCACCTTCCTCTCACTGAGTCATCTTCTGTGTTACTTCCCCATGAGAAACCCCACCAAGAAATAAAAGGATTCCTAGTAGGAGATGACAAATTGCTATCTGGAATTCTGGATTCTCCAAAAGGATTACGCTCCCCAATGTCCCAGGGATGTAACAGTTCATGGAGCAATACCCAGAAGAGGCTTCAAAAGCCATCTAATCTAATTCTTACATTTTCCAGGTCTAGGGAGATCAAGTGACTTGTCAAGGGTAGCATAGCTAGTGTGCTTCAACGGGAAGATTCAAATCCAGATCTCACAGACTCCAAGCACAGTGGCCTATGAAAGAAAAGGTGTGCTGTGGTCTCATAGCAACCAGACTTAGGTACTCCGGACTAATCCTCTATCACAACACCATTATTTGGAGTTAGTTTTACATTTACCTCATAATCTTTGTCAGGATTCCCAAACTTTTTAGATTTTCTTTTTTCCTTTTGTAAAGTAAAATTGATGTATAGATTATCATTTGAACGATCTTCAAAATGTTGTAACTTTGAAATAAGTGCTTAATGTGGTTCTATTATACAGCTTACTACATGGTCTCTGCCAATTGTAGCAACGCCTAACTCTCCCATGGGATTGGAAGGGTCCCTAGATCCTGCCAGGGAGCCGTTCTTTCCTGAGAGCCCATAAGACTCATTTTTTTGGAGAGGGAGGGGGAAATGGTATTGCCATGAACTCTTTAGGATGCGAATGTGCTATTTCATGGCCCAGAGTATCAATTTATTCCATAGTACAGAATATGCAAGAAAGTCAGTGTGGCATAATGGATACAGGGCTGGCCTTGGGATAAGGACTATGTATCCAAGGTATTCCTCTGAGACCTACTGACTATGTGGCAATGAGCAAACCCATCAGTGTACCCTTCAGCACTTTAAGACCACAAGTTATACAGACTCTAATCCATGACAGTGAATGGAGTTTATAAACCAGGAGTTCCTTCTACTAATGAAATTTTTAAAAGAATTCTTAACAAAAAACTCCAAGCAGAATATGACCACATTCACTTGAAAGGCTGCATGTCTGCCTAGATGTCTTATTTGCTGAGGAAAAATATGAACTCTTCTGTATAGTATGAAATTGCCTAGCAGCTGGTATGAGAGATAAGGGTGGGAGTAATGAAAAGAAAGTTAACCTCTAGTCCTGGGGCAATGGAAATTTTTTTTTTTAATCCAGAGAGTTTGGCTCCATAGAGCTAATTCAGGAGGGAAATCTAGAAGAATAAATTCTAATGATAATTTTAGAGAGAAGGTATTTTGTTCACCTTCAGGGATGTTATAAAGATTTTCAGGGGCAGCTAGGTGGTGCGGTGGATAAAGCACCTGTCCTGGATTCAGGAGGACCTGAGTTCAAATCTGCCCTCAGACAGTTGACACTTATTGGCTGGGTGACCTTGGGCAAGTCACTTAACTCTCATTGCTCCGTCCCCCCAAAAAAAGATTTTCAAATATCTCTCAAATTTGGCACCACCCTCTCCATGTTCACTAGGGCCATAGGAGTGGTCAGCATCACTCTAGTCTTCAGTCTACATGGTGTGTGAGCTCTTATAAAGCTATTTTCAATCTCCTTTGGAATATGATGCCCCATTGGATGCTTCGTTAAGAAGCCCAAGGCCCATTAATCGAAGTGTCGACTTCTTTGCCATGGGGGCTCTTGATCTGGGCTTCCAAGACCCTGTGGGGTTCTGGGGAGCCCCAAGTCTTCCCAAGAGTTATTGGTTGGCATCAGGCTAACTGAGCTCACAGACACCTCAGGATGTCAGTCAATCCCAACCCATATCCCCACACCTGGAAGACCTGAAACTGTTGGAAGGTAAGGAAGTAGTTCTGTATTGAAGATACTAAAACACAAAAGCAAGATCCTGCCTTCAATCTGCTTATAATCTACTGAGGGATAAGGTAAGCATGGAGTTTCTCTTGAACTAAATCTAGGCCCTAAGCAGGGAAGTACCCCTGACATTCTGAGTTCCCTTTTTTTGATGTACACAACTGCCACACTAGTTCAAGTCCTCATCTTCTTTTACCTGGAACTTTGCAATAGCCTTCTAATTGTGCTCCCTGCCTCAAGCCTCTCCTGGATTCTAAGTCATCTTCTGTTGGTCGCCAAAGTGATTTTCCTAAGCATAGGCCTGACCATGTCACCCTACCCATCCCTCTAATCAACAAACTCTAGTGGTTCCCCATTACCTCCAGGATCCAACATAGACTTCTCTATTTGATGTTCAAAGCCCTTGATGACCTGGTCCCTTCCTCTCTATCCATTCTTCTCACACTTCTCTCCTCTCCACATACTCTATGATAGAGACATATTACTCTATTTAATTAAATGATATATGATAATTAATTTCCTATCCACATGTCTCTGCACTGGCTGTCACCCATGCCTTGACTGTTCTCTCTCATCTGCCTTCCAAAAGGCTCATCTCAAATCCCACATTTTATAAGGGGCCTTTCCTAGTACCCAAACTTTGAGGGCCTTCACCTCTGAGATAACCTTCTCTGAATATATCTTGTATCAACTTAAATATTTATATGTTGCCTCCCTCATTAAAATGTAATCTCCTTGAGGGCATGTTCTGTTTTAGTCTTTCTTTATATTCCCAGATCATTGGATATTACAAACTTTTTTTTTTTTGGCAGGGCACTAAGGGTTAAGTGACTTGCCCAGGGTCACACAGAACAAACTCTTAATCAATACTTATTGATTGGTTGTTGGAGTTAGGGATAAATCAATTTTGAACAGACTTCCCTGTTTATGTATGACCTGGATTTAGTTATAAAAGAAGCTCTATGTCCTCAGAAGGACATAAGCTCAGATATATATGTAGTAGAAAGACAAGCTCCTTCCAATTGTTCAGATAAGCTCTTTCCACTTCTTTACAGTAGATACTTGGGGTATATGAGTGTGAAGGAACCAAGGATTCATGAAGGAAAAAGAGAGATGTTGAGTCATACTAGGAACTTCAAGAGAGGTCTGCATATCAATGTATCTCTACAGAGAATAGCATGCACCCTACTTTGGGGGGAAAAAATTACATGAAGAAAAGTGAATGTTTGGAGTTTGGGAGTATAGAAATTTATTGTGGCACGTTGTAGGTTATTTTTTTTTATGTATCCAGTGCTACACAGATACTAAAATGGTAACAGAGTTATGATGAAGAGGAAAACATCTGTGGACACTGACTTTGCAAGTACTAAGTAGATTAGTATAACAGGAAATATGTGCACTAAAGAAACAAATCAGCACATTAGGAACAATGTGGACTTATCCTTTACTAGTACTATAAGCCATGTAGATTGTAGAGGTCTTAAGAGAAGGTAGGCATTCCCTCAAGAGAGAACTGCCCAGAGCTTTCAAGGAAAGCTTACTTTGTCAAACTGATTCTGAATTTTTTGTATGGTGAAATAAAATCTGTCCTATGTTAAATATTTTGTTAGCCTGAGTGCTTGCAATGGAACTGAGGGCCTGTATTGAGAGAACATAGTTAGATTTCTAGAATTTCCCTGGATGGGGATATGAGCTAGAGAGACTTTGTGAGTGACACTCCCACACCAAATAAAACAAAACTATAACCAGGTCTATTATGTCAAGGACTAGAGTTCAATTAACATACAAGTTAAAGTTTGTTGTTGATTTCTTTCAGTCACGTCTGACTCTCTGTGAATCCAAATGGGATTTTCTTGGCTGGGAATATTGGAGCATTTTTCCATTTGCTGCTCCAGCAAATGGGGAACTGAGGCAAACAGGGTTAAGTAACTTGCCTAGGGTCACACCACTAGTAAATGTCTGAGGCCAAATTTGAACTCAGGACCTCCTAGGCCAGCACTCTATTCACTGTTCCACCTAGTTGCTGTTAAGATATAACACCACTTTAAGCTGTACACAAGCCTTTCCTCACAACAACTTTGGGAGGTGAGTAGTGAAAATATAATTATTCACATTTTACAGATTATTACTGATATTCATAGAGTTATTTAAGTAACATAATCAAGGTCACAGAGCTATTATGTATCAAAACCATGATTTGAACTCGGGTCCCCTAACTCTAATTTCAGCATTTTTGTCCACTGCACCATTTGATCTCCAAAACCAAAAGGAAAAAAAAACAAAAACAAAATATATATGGTACATATCCCTGCCTGGCTAGGAGAAATCAGAGGCAGAGGTTGGAACAAATGGCTGCCCAAGAGATCAGAAGAAGTAGGTTAGCTCTAGAGTTTGGCAGACAGGTTACCTGGCTGATATGGAAGAGACCACCTGGAAGTAGGCATAACTTCTTATGATGTCATAAGGTCACCCCCAGCCTTACTGTGGGGTTTTTCTATAAATCTATTCTTTAGGTCCTAGAAATAATGAGCCTGGCTTCTTTCCAAGGGATGTTGTGATAAGGGACTCGTGAACCATCATAGAGCATTCCACAAACATGAAATGCTTCATAAAGGTTAAGTAACAGCATCAGACATGATGGGTTTTGGACTGCTCACAACTTATTTTTCATTAGCACTTAAGCACGATTAGACATTAAGCAGCAGAAGGGAGAGGGAGTTAATAGTGCAAAGCAGATTGGGCAAGTTGTTAAGAGTATGATACAGAGAGGCAAGGAAGTTCTGGGTGGAGATTACCATATGTGCCCAGCAGAACCAGGGCTTACAGACTCCAGTCCTTAAAGAGCTGGCCAGGGAAATATCTAAGCTACTGCTAATCATTTCTGATGAGTCCCATAGGCATGTAAGGTACCACTTCATTGATACAGAGAAAGTCAATTCCATACCACCTTGAATGATGATGATCATGGTTGATGATGAATGGATAAGATTCTATTAAGTGTCTACTATGCACCTTTTGTTCCAGGCACCACTGTATAAAAAAATATATATGTATATGTATATATGTGTGTGTATATATATATATGTATATATATGTGCATTATCTTATTTCACATATATATGTGTGCATTATCTTATTTCACAGAATAATAACCTTATGAAATAGATGCTGTTATCCCCATTATATAGGAAAGAAAACTGAAGATCAGAAAGGTCGTGTAATTGGCCTGATGTAAAATTGTTAGTTATTATCTGAAGTTCAAGGGTTAAAATTTAAAACTCTGTTTGGCATTTAACGTCCTTCCCAAATGAGTCCCAACTTCCCTTTCCAGTTTTCACAGACATTATCCCCCTTATGTGGTTCAGTGTAATGAGCCAGGGAATTAAAATATCTGGACTCAAATCCTAGTTCTGCCCCTTTCCACCTATGTAACCTTGAGCACATCTCTTCACTTCTCTGAGCCTCAGTATACTCATTTGTAAAGTAATGAAGGGGTTAGAACTCATGACCTCGCAGGTCCCCTTTTGCTCTCAATTGTAGATCACTGGAGCTCCACCTGGGATCCTTAGCCTATAGCTTGGGAATTCCAGGAGTAAATAATCACAAATATTCTTTCCAATTCTAAAATTCTATTAGTTTTTGATTAGAACACTTTCCTAAAACTTGCTTCCAATGTCTCCTGTGGCATGAAGATGATCTGGGGTTCTTAAAGGTCTGCCAGAAGACTACTAATTTCATTGGCTCTCATCTTTAAGGATAAGCCCAATGATAAGCCATCTACCAACAGTGTGAAGAATGGCCTTAGCTCAGTGCAAGAAAAGAAATTAGATACTCAACCAGAAAGTCAACCACCAAGTTATGGCACCTCAGGAAAACAAACAAACAAACAAATAAAATGTCCTTCAATCGTGGGTTGCAATTTCCATCAATGGAGAGAACAACTTATAATAATGAAATAATGGATCTTTTGGAATTCTGAAGGTGATTCTAATAAGGAAAAATAACTCTAGGTGAAGAATAACAGCATTCATTTATCTCCATATTTATTGAGTTTCATAAGTTGATAAACAACAGGTGACAAGGGTCCATAATGGCTATCATGACAAATGAGCCTATTCAGCAGTTTCACCAACCACTATTGCCCCGACTCCCAAGTCACTTGAGGAATGCCACAATTCTCACCAAGGTCTCCCGTGATTAACCTAATGGCCCTAGCATGCCTCTTGCAATACAACACCTGTGAATGCTAACATCAGTTCACTGCTTAAACATTTGTCGTCCGGGGATTGTAAAGATGATGGATGGTGAAAAAGCAGGAGACTCGGGGGAGGCTCAGGAGATGAGATGAAATCAATCTGTTGAGATTGAAATGTGAACGATGTGAAAGTAATGCATGCTAAGCACAGAATAAATCAGGAGGAAGGACCCAGTTCGACAACACCCACATGGCTGACTGAGAAGCGTGGCATAATAGAGACCCACCTCAGCCACTTAGAATCATAGACCTGGAACTGAGAGGGATATCGGAGGTCAACTTGTCCAGTTCCCTCACTTTATAGGTGAAGAAGTGGAGGGCCAGGGAGATTATTTGCCCAAAGTCACACAGCTAGTAAGTATCAGAGCCAGAAGTTAAACCCATGTCCTTTGACTCTGAGCTCTAACTCTGGAATCAGTGTTTCTGGGTTCACATTCTGGTCCTGTGCAACCTTGGTAAAATGATTTAACCTCTCTGGGCCTCATTTTACTCATCTTAGTTATATTGAATCATTTCTGAACTTGATTTTCAGGTCTGTATCAATGATCCCCCCAATTAATATATCGTTCTCTCTTCCTAAGGCCTCACAGTCTTCAACCACAGATTACCTCTTGATTACCTCTAATACCATCATATCAATGTTCATTTTTCCTTTGGGAATGAAATCATAGACTCAGGTTTGGAAGTCCTCTGAAAAGATATTTAAATCAATCCTCCTAATTTGCTGATGAAGAAACTGAGTTCTTGAAAAGTAGAGTGACTTACTCAGGTTACATAATTTGTTAGTGGAAGAGTTGGGACTAGAACTAAGATCTCTTGATGCCTGACCTGATGCTCTCTCTGTATGAAGAAATACTATCTCACACTTAGATGGGACTTTATATATTAGCAAAAAGGGTTCTTTAGACCAAAACACGTCATCTGAACTCAAACAAGGAGCAACAGAATGATGAAGCCACTAGAGCTGGAAGGAAGCTTAGAGGTCATTCTAACCCATTTCTTTTTTTTTTTTTTTTTTTTTTTTTTTTTTTTTTAGTGAGGCAATTGGGGTTAAGTGACTTGCCCAGGGTCACACAGCTAGTAAGTGTTAAGTGTCTGAGGCCGGATTTGAACTCAGGTCCTCCTGACTCCAGGGCCAGTCCTCTATCCACTGTGCCATCTAGCTGCCCCCTAACCCATTTCATTTTATAAATGAGGAAACTTGGACCCAGAGAAGGCAGATAATTTGCCCAGGATGACATAGGGGATTTGTGACAAAACTGGGATGAGAATCTGTCTCCTAACATCGGGTCTAGTGTTGTTTCCATGAAATTCCTTTGTGGATGTTGAAGAGAGAAAAACAACCATTAGGTTATCCAACAAGAAGAGTTTCTTAGTAAACAGAGCACTCAACCAGAATTGCGACTGGGTCATCCTCTATCTATGGCAAACCCAGCTGGGGGTGGGGTGGCTAGGAAAGACTAAAAATCAGGGTTGGGGTTTTTTTTTTGAGAGATCTGATGCTGTATAGGATAGTTAAGGATAGTACGAAGGAGGTTAGAGGTTGGTTCACTCACAGGAAGGACAATCTGATTGGAGAAAGGGGTATAGCAGTGTGTATAATCCTCCTGATGAAAGGGAGTGGACATTTCCTAGAAACCTTCAGGGAAGTGGCAACCGACACCCTTGAGGAAGAGTATAGGGCAAGGTTCAAGGACTATGGGACTATGTTTCTTTTGGGTAAGAAGCATGAATATGTACTCACTTAGCAAGGAAGTGACCTTCCATGTCAGTGCCAGAGATGAAACCCTGTCTGCCTCATGTTTCTCCCAATTTGAAACTCTAAGAGGAAATGGAGTCTGACTTTCTGAGAAATTGGTTCGTTGGCAAGCAGAGGGATTGACACAAGCCCATGGAAAAGTCTCTTGGGGAGTTATGTAGTACTTGTCCTTGGTATAAGTCAATCCAAATAGATATTTGTCTATTATGGGGCAACAGTGAGAGGAGACAGAGGTAGCATGATCTGAAAATGGACAGTACAAGGGTATTGTGGAAATAGCACCAGAAGGAGTCAAAGTTGGAATGTTAAAATCCTTCTTTGACCACTTACTCCTCACATGACCTTGGACACATCACTTAACCTCTCTAAGCCTCAGTTTCTTCATCTGTAAAAAAATAAATAAATAAATAAACCATAGGGTTGTTCTAGATGGCTTCTAGGTCCCTTCCAGCTCTACATCTATGATCCTATGAACAAAGAATCAATCACCAATTATTTTTAAGCACCTACTATGTTCCGGGCTTTATACAATGGCCTAGAGATTCAAAAAAAATGAAGCAATACCTGCCCACAAGGAGCTTACAGAAGAGTTCCCAGAATGCAAAAACATTAGCTATTGCTTTCTAACTGGTTCACCTGAAAGCAACTTTTTTACTGACTGGTTGACATAGACTAAATGCCCCCTCACCCGTATCCCCCATCCAGAAAACAGGGAAATCCAGATTCATCCCTCAAATTAGGCTTCTGCCATCAAGGTGATCCTGCTGTCCTCTTTCCAGCCTTCCTGCCTGTAGATGTTAATAGGTGAGATGCTTCACATCACTGTGCTATGAGTCTGACATTCCATCCCTGACACCTGCCAGCTGCGTGACCCTGAGCAAATCACTTCACCTCTGAGTCTACATCTTCTTGGCTGTAAAATGCTACTAATAATATCCATTACACCCACCTCAGGCAGCAGTTTTAAGGATCAAATTAGACAACTTATGTAAAATGCTGTGCAAACTTTGAAATTCTACCTAAGCATCAGCGCTTATTATTTGTACAGAGCAATCTGCTTTACAAAATTATTTATTTATAGAGTCCTCTTGGGTGGGGCTGGTGAAGGTTCCATGGACCTTAGAGGCATAGAGTAGCCATCAATTCTTGCCTTCTCTGTGTTCCTCACTCAGTTAAAGTATGAACACCCTTCCTACTGAAGAAAGATGCCTCCAAATGGCATTTGCCACTGAAGCTGTCAAGCTCTATTCCATAACTATTAGAATCCCTATGCTAGATGGTGTATGCCCAGATGTAGAAAATTAAATCACCTCCCTACTTCCCATCAGCATTGCAAAACTTCTCAGGATCAGCTGTTCAGTCATTTTTAGTCACATCTTACTCTTCCTGACGTCATTTGGGATTTTCTTGGTGAAGATACTGGAGTGGTTTGCCATTTTTTTTTCCAGATCATTTTTCAGATGAGGAAACTGAGACAAACAGGATTAAATTGTTTACCCAGGGCCACACAACTAGTAAGTGTATGAGGCCAGATTTAAACTCGGGAAAATGAGTCTTCCTGACTCCAGGTTTGGCACTCTATCCACTGAGCCACCTAGCTGCCCTTCTTACAATCAATGATCATCTGAGTTGTGCCATGAGCAGGTTAATGCCTATGCAAACAGACTTTGATAAGGTCAGAGTGAAAACATAGAACTGGTGATTCACCTAAAGTGGAGCCATGACAGTGGGCAGCATGACCTCAATCATATTCAAGCTGGCTTTGCAGTTTGAGGAAGGGAAAGAAGATATCTAATGTCAGCATGCCAAGTCTCATCCATTTGGAGTGGTGCTGCCATTGGAGGAGGCAAGGAGAAAGGCCCACAGCTGTTTCACATTGACCCTTCAGGAATACTTATTCAATGTGATTCTCTGGTAATTGACTTTGCTTCAGAAGGTGCCCTAACATCTTTGCAGGAAGCTGGGATTCTGAAAGAATTCTCAAATTCATTCTCAAGCAAGTGATGGAGAAGTTGGATATGACTAAGACAGAGCTTGCTACTGTAGAGCCTAGGCTAAAGTTCCACATATTCACAAAAGAGATCCTTGGAAGATGTTATCAAGGATGTTTGGAGGTAGAGTAATCCTTAGACTTTCAGGTACTTCTCTTTAACTTTCAACTTTCCTAATTAGACATGAATTTTACTTCATTCCCTTCTCCCCGGAGAAGACCCCTATGGTTATTGGTGTGTGTGTGTGTGTGTGTGTGTGTGTGTGTGTGTGTGTGTGTGTGTGTGTGTGTGTTTATAATTTATGTACATGGTACAAAAAGGTTATTCTGAAATTTAAAAACAAACTAAAAAAGAATGATGTTATATGCATTGTTTCATTGGATCCTCACAGGCCAGTGAGGGAGTTAAAGCTGGTATTCTTTTTTTTCCACTTAGTAGTATTGTATTTTTCCCAGTTAAATATAAAAAGTTTTCAACAATCGTGTTTGTAAGATTTTGAGTTCCAAATCTTCCACCTTCCCTCTCTTCTCTCTCTCCTCCCCAAGATAGCAAGCAATCCGATATAGATTATATATGTAGAATCCCATCAAATATATTTCCACACAAGTTATGTTGTGAAGGGAGAATCAGAACAAAAGGGAAAAGTCATGAGGAAAAAAGCAAAAACCAAACAAAAGAGTGAAATAGTATGCCTCAATCTGCATTCAGACTTCACAGTTCTTTCTCTGGATATGGAGATATTTCCCATCATGAGTCTTTTGGAATTGTCTTGGATCACTGTATTGTTGAGAAGAGCTAAGTCTGTCATAGTTGATCATCACAAAATGTTGCTGTTACTGTATACAACTGTTCTCCTGGTTCTGCTCACTTCACTCAGCATCAGTTCACTTAAGTTTTTCCATGTTTTTTTCTGAAATCAGCCTGTTCATCATTTCTTTTTTTTTTTTTTTAAGTGAGGCAATTGGGGTTAAGTGACTTGCCCAGGGTCACACAGCTAGTAAGTGTTAAGTGTCTGAGGCCAGATTTGAACTCAGGTCCTCCTGACTCCAGGGCTGGTGCTCTATCCACTGCGCCACCTAGCTGCCCCCTGTTCATCATTTCTTATAGCACAATAGTATCCCATTACATTCATATAGCACAATTTGTTCAATCATTTCCCAATTGATGGGCATCCCCTCAATTTTCAATTCTTTGCCACTGCAAAAAGAACTGCTATAAATGTGTTTGTACATGTGGATTATTTTCCCTTTTTTGTGATCTCTTTGGGATACAGAAAGAGGTTTAATGACTTTCCCCAGGTCATAGCCAGTAAAGGTTGAAGTTACAATTTGAATTCCATTTTTCTTATTACAAACAAACATGATGATCATACACCCACGGACTGATGTGGAACATTTTATATGTTCTTTGGAGAAGCCAGAGGATTTGGAAAATGTCTTAAAACAAAACAAACAAATAAACAAACCTGAATCTGGAGTTTGTTTTTCTGCCTTTGATTCCTTATGCCCAGGGCCAGAACTGTGAGATTTCTTCTTAAACCTTTGCTCCTTGTTCAAAGACTTCAGGAAGCACAGAAATACAAAAACATAAAAAGACTAATGAAAGCCAGGCGAGCAAGCACCAAAAGTGTTCTAACAATTGTTCACAGTCACCCCCACATCTGAGTTCCCTGGTGAGGCTGCCTGCAAATGGAGTCCATTGTGACCCCAAAGTTCATGATGCTGAAATGGCTAATTTGTGGTGGAATGTTCAGCTATATGCTTCTGCCCTGAAATGAGCCCATTATAACCCTATGCCTGCTCTGCCTGCCTTATACCACTTCTGGATGGCTGATTCTCCCCTACATGAGACTATGAGCAGGGAAGAAGTAGGGTATGAGGAAAAACAGCAGTGGAAACACCTGTGGCTGCCAGCTTGGGTCCAGTGAAACTCATGTGTCCTGTTGGATCCTCAGGGAAGTGGCAAATGGTTTGAGTGTCTTCATCTTGCACAAACACTATCTCCTCCATATAGCATGCTCCAAATCAAATCCTACAAACATGTATGTACCTACGATGTGAGGACTCTTACAGACCCTCATCACACAAAATGATCTATCCCTACCCTCACATGATCCTGGGATGAAATTGCATGTACGATAACAATATTTTACATATAATTTAATATATGCAAGATGAAAACTGTAAATAATAAAATATGATATAAAATACACAGAAGAAAACAAAAGGTTTGGAAAAGGACATAAACAAGAAGGGAATAGGGGATAGAGTGTAGGACTTGGAATCAGGAAAACCTGAGTTCTAATCCAGCTTCAGACACTTCCTAGCTGTGTGACTCTGGGGAAGTCACTTAACCCTCTTTGCCTCAGTTTGTTCATTTGTAAAATGAGCTGGAGAAGAAAATGGCAAATGACTCCAATACCTTTGCCAAGAAAACCCCAAGTGGGATCATGAAGAGTCAGACACTGACTGAAAATGACTGAAGAACTACTGACCCTGGGCAAGTCACTTAACTTGTCTCAGCCTCATTTTCCTCATCTGCAAAATGTGGGAAATAATACCCCCTACCTTGCACAGTTGTTGGGAGAATCAAATGAGATAATGTAAGTAAAGTGCTTTGCAAACCTTCAAGTGTTTTGCTATTCTTTGGAGCTAAATACTTTTAGGGTAATTCGAGATGGGTACTGACAGTACCTTCATAGAGTGCATATAGCTCAGTATGTATGGTATTATTATCATGTAAAATTTGACAAATACTTTTTAAAAAAAAAAAACTG
The DNA here is from genome assembly GCF_019393635.1 of Dromiciops gliroides. NCBI lineage: Eukaryota > Metazoa > Chordata > Mammalia > Microbiotheria > Microbiotheriidae > Dromiciops > Dromiciops gliroides. Next base: position 27,323,112 of record NC_057865.1, on the reverse strand, counting down.
TCCATGACAGAACTCAAGGATTTAATTTACTTTGTTGTCTCTGTCTTTTGGAATGAAAGTGCTTGTTGATGATATTCATAGTTAAAATTAGAAATAATTTCAAAAAGGAGATGACACAGGTGGAAGGTAAGTTGTAATGAAGGTGGAGGAGAAACCTAGACAAAGCACTCTTAGACAATCTGAGGATGGAGAGAAGGAATTAGGCCATGCTATATGGAGAAGGTAGCCCAAAGGGAAGCTTGGAAAGGTTTTGAAAGTTACAGAGGTGGTGAGAATGTGTGCATTTCAAACATAGCTAATAGCATATACAAATGCAAGGATGTAGGCATTGGCCTGCATACTTTAGGCAAGAACTTGTAGATCAATTTGACAAGAATGTAAAGATGCAAATAAAATAATATTAAGAGAAATTAACGAGATAGGTTATGGAAAGGTTGTGGAGAAAAACCTGAAGGGTTTTTGAGCAGGGGGATTGTGGGAAGATAGTTGTGTTTCAGGAAGATTATTCTGGCAACTGTGTGTAGCTTGACTTGGAGATAGGAGATAATAGAGACAGGTAGACTAAATGAGAGGTTATTGTAATAACCTAGGTGACTGGTGGTAAGGATCTCACTAGGTTGGGGGCAGCATGCATGGAGTAAAAGGGATGGATGAAGGTGATATTGTAGAGGTAGATTGGCTGAATGTGGCCACTTATTGAATATGTGGGATCAGAAAGAGGCAAGAGGCAAGGTTTAAAGCCTAGATGACTGGAATAATATCGATTTTAGTGATAGAAATAAGTTTGGAGGAGGGATAATTTTAAAGGGAAAGAAGATAGACTCGTTTGTAGTGTTACTGGTTTGGGGAAGCCAATAGGACATAGATGTGAAATTTTCTAGCAGTCAGTTGGAGACAGAATATGAAAGTTCAACAGAAAGACTAGACCTAGATATGTAGATAGAGGCATCAATGATGTAGATCCTAGAAGAGCTTATGACATCATCAAGGCATAAGAAAAGAGGCACTAGGGCAGGGCCCTCAGGGGATCCTCCAGGCTTGGGTTATGGGAGAAAGATGTGAAGGAAACTAGGGAGTGGTCAAACAAATGAACTAAGAAAAAGCAGAGCCATGAATATCAATGGATGGGGGAATACCTAAGAGAAGGGGATTGGTCATCAGTGTCTAATGGTGCAGAAAGATCAGGGACTGAGAGGAGGTTATGGGACTTAGTCATTAAAAGGTCATTAATTTTAAGAGTATTAATCACTGTTGAGAGGGCAAATTTGGGGAGCTTGGTGTGCCATTGGGCTAAGAAGAGAGAGAAAAAATAGGTATGCCCTAGAAGCTACAATTGGGGCCCAGTCCAGATATGGACTGATGAAGGCAGAGTTTAGCAAGACAAAGATTGTTGGGTTTTTTTGCTTTGTCGTCGTTGTTGTTGTTGTTGTTGTTTTCCCTGGAAGCTAAGCAACTTTTAATAAAATCTAAGTCCATACTAACTCTGTTGGCTGCCACATCACACCATTGACTTACTAAAATAATTCATATGTCTGCTCCTCTGAGATTCTCTGGGGCTGAATGAAAATTGGGTCCCCAAAATTTTGGAAGATCTTGGCAAAAAGGTGCTATGAGAAATCAACACGTAATTCTACTCATCATTCATTCAACAAATATTTTCTACAAGCTGTACTCTTGACAATCCAGGATTTCTTTATAATGCCCCAGAAACTTCTTCATGCTAGAAGTTCACTGTACTCCTGCACTTTCCACACTAGAAGAACCCTCCATGCCTGTGACCTCTCCCCATGATTAGATGGATCCATAATTTTGATTTCACAGAGGGATGCCCATGCCTGGCACATCTTCACTCCTCTCCAGGCTACACTCCTGACTCTCCTAAATTTTCTCCACGATTGCCCCTGGACTGGGCACTACTACCACCCTCCTTTTAAAATACCTTTAATGTATTCGCATTACAATGTAGGCTTCTTGAGGACAGAGACTGTCTTTTTGCTTTTTGTATTTGTATTTCCAGCACTTACAACATCTGGCACACAGTGCTCAGTTAGTGCTTTTGTAAAAAATGAGTTTCAGATTGCCTGCTGTCAGGGGGAGGGAGGAAGGGAGGGGAAGGAGAAAAACTTGAAATTGGAAATATTATGTAAACAAATGCTGAAAGCTATCTCTACATGTAACTGGAAAATAATAAAATACTTTTTATTTTTAATTTTTTAAATGAGTGGCTACTCTGTGTGACCCTGGGCAAGTCACTTAATCCCCATTGCCCTGCAAAAAAAAAAAAAATGAGTGGCTACTATATGCTTTCCCTATAGTATGGCCCCATGATCCAACCACTCATTCAATAAATAATATTTATTGAGTTGCTATATGTGCTTATCCTATGCACAAAATACCATATCTGCTCTCAAAGATATTATAGCATAGAGATGACAGAGTGATGGAAGGAAGGAAGCAAGCAAGCAAGCAAGCTAGTACTTAATATGTGCCAGCTACTGTGCTAAGAGCTGGGAATACCAATACCAGTAACAAGACCATTCCTGCTTTCAAGGGCTTATTGTATAATGGGGGAAGACAATACAAAAAGGGGAGCTGGAAGAAGAGTGGGAAGAAGGGTATATCCTTGTGGAGACAAAGCTGCTGTCCAAGAGGTAAAGAGAAAATGAAGACAGGGAGTCTAGTTAGGAATAAAGTGAATAGACTGTTTTCCCTCAAGAAATGGCAGCCCAGACTAGGGATTCACAGATCAGGATGGCAGGCCCCAGAACAGAGGGTGTTCTATCAATAAAAGTTATAATTAAAAGGTAACACTTTAAGGAGAACTAATGTCAAATACTATTTTCCACAACATGGAGCTTTAAATTATTATTCAGCTTAAAATGCATTTATTAAGTACTTACCACATATCTAGCATTTCCCCACACTGGCCTTGTTAGAGAGCTTTATCATTGCTTCTTTATCATAATTATATGGCTGGTCTTCTCATTCCACATCAGTGCCCAAAGTCAAGACTCATGGTCTGTTACACCTATAAACATACTGAGCTATATGCACTCCATGAAGGTACTGTCAGTACCCATCTTGAATTACCCTAAAGAAGTCCCGTAAAAGTATTTAGCTCCAAAGAATAGCAAAATACTGGGGAAGGCCTTTGAGATCATAACAAACCATGACCCAAAGGCCAAATCCAAGGCTGTCTAAGTGAGCTAAGAATGTGCTCTCTCTCTGTCTCTCTGTTTCTCTGTTTCTCTGTCTCTCTCTCTATATATATATGTGTGTGTGTGTATGTGTGTTTATACATATATAAATACAATATAATATATTTATATAGATATATATATAATACAATAAAACAATTTTAAAACATAAAAAATCATTCTTAGCTAGAGGCTGAATTTGACTCGCCCACAATATTTTGCTGACCATAGAGGAGCCTAAGGTCTAATGAAGCCCCTTGGTTCCAGGGTAAGACATTAGTCTTTTCCATTTAATGGACAAAATGGGAGTGTTACTCACCCCCTCCACCTTCTCCTTTAAGACTGGGTGTCAGGGTGAAGGTTGGAGCATGGCTGACTTATTACCCAGGTCTGTTACTGACCCTTGATGCCCATCGCCCATGCTTACTCTCTTTGAAGACAATGATAACCTGCCTCTCTTCCTTCCCTATGGTGCTAATTGAAATCTTAAATCACTTTGCTATTCTACTGGAATTTATTAATATTCACAGTACCACATTTAATTGCCTGTGACAACAAATTCATTATCAAAATGTCAAGCCTCACAGACATAAGGTATTGTCTTTAAATGACATTTTCATCATTGCTATTTTAAAAAGACTCAGCCACTGCCATATATTGGACACTAAACTGTCTATCACTCCAGAAAAACCAACATATTCACAAACTATTGGGGAAATACTTGCTACTTGACAAAAAAATGTTGGGAAAATTGGAAAGGACTTTGGTGGAAGTGTGTAATTTAAGATTCTAAATGTGGATTCTAATGTGTTCCCCCAGTTTGGGGGAAACTGACTAAAAATCACTGATAAAAGGAGTTTAGGTTTTTAAGGGTTTATCGGAAAATAGAAAGAAAAAGATTGAGAACAGAATTCTAACAGCCTGGCATTCCTATCTTTCCTCAAATTTCCTGTGAAGTCCTCTGCCGCCACCACCATCAAGTCCGGAAGCCAAAAAGGGCAGCGCTCTCTGCGCAGGCTCCCTTTCCTCCTTCCTGTCTCCTCCCAGACCATAGGAGGCTCCTCCAGTTGATTGGCTGGTAGACTTGATAGACAGCACCCATGAGCAAACGTCATTTCCTGACGCCAAGGAAAAGCCACAATGCCTCTGAGGCATTTTCCTCATGGTGGAGCTCTCCACAGCAAGTCTCCAGTAGGTGGTGTCATTCCAATCATTACAGAAGGTAGGTTTGGAAAAGCCATTCAGAGCATAAACTTATACTAGTAAAATACAATTACACAATCTAAATCTAAAAAGTTAGAGCTTTAAACATAATTAAAGAAGACTAAATGTTTTAAAACTATGGTTCAGGAAAAATTCATGTTTAACAAGGAATGGAGTTTATAAGAGAAGAAATAGTTTCTGTGATGTTAAATTAAAGAACTTCATGAACAAAATCAGAATAGCCAGAATGAGAAGAGAAGCTGTGGATGGGGGAGAGGCTGGGAAGAGGCATCTTTACAATGAGAAACTGTTAAAAGTATGAAATTCAAAATGCCATATGCAATTAACACAAATATATCAGACTAAGAGTCATTTCCCAATAGATAAGTAGTCAAAAATATCAATAGTTTTAAAAAGAAGAAATCCTTGATATCACAACTATGCAAATGTTTCAAATCATATAGGAAAATGCATTTTTAAAATTTGTTTTATTTCATATTCATCTCATTGGAAAATATTATAAAAGGAAGACATAAGCAATGTGGGAGGAGCTGTAGTAAAATAGAAATGCTCTGTAATGCACTTTGAATGGAGCTATAAAAATGTCCGTGCATCTCATAAATACAACTTGAAATTATGCAAAAAAATCACTATACTGTTTATACTCAATCAAATAATACCACTTTAGGACATGTTCCCCAAGGAGATGAAAGATAGAAGGGATGAGCAAATATCCAAAACTTACTGTAGTTAAAAAGAAAAACAAAAATCATCAGGAAACAAAATGGGTCCTCGTCAATTAGGGGATGGATGAAAAATTAGGAATGGCAAACATATTGTGGTATGTGAGTATTATGGAATATATTGCACCACAAGGAATTATGAATATGACTTGGGAAAACTTATCTGGATTAATGCAGAAACAAAGCAAGCAGAAACTAGGAGGACAAGATATACCACTATAGGAATAAGAAAGGCCCCACTAAAATAACAAAAATTTAGGTCACCTGGAATAACCAACGTTAGATTTCAGAGGTTGTCCAACTCTTTGTGACCCCATTTTGGGATTCTCTTGGTAAAGATACTGGAATGGTTTTCCATTTCCTTCTCCAGCTCCTTTTTTTTTTTTTTTCAAATGAGGAAAATGAGGCAAACAGGATTAAGTGACTTGCTCAGGGCACACAGCTAGTTAGAGTCTGAGGTTAGATTTGAATTTAGATTTCCCTGACTCCAGGCCGGCTGCTCTATCCACTGCACCACCTAGTTCTCCTGGTTTCAGAGGACTTAGATGAAAATACATTTTCTTCTTTCCGGTAGAAAACTGGTTCCCTAATGGTACAGAATGGTATATTTTCTATCAGTAGAGCTTGTCATAAGTCATATTTTTGTTTGACTACTTTTTAACGAAGGGGATTTAAGAGGATATTGGAAAGTAATTGTGGTTTAAAACATTTTTTAAAACATTTTTTAAAAAATGAACCTTCAAATATGGACACTCACATAATTTTATTCTAGGACGAAGTGACATTTAGATGAACCCCAAAGATTAGGCTACTTCTGTGCATATGATGCTGTTGGCTTCATTTTAGTGTTCCTGACCATACCTTGAAATGGAGGAAAGCTGTAGACAGCAAGTTTCCTATTGTTATTAGTGTCCAAAGCAAAGCTGGGCAGGATGGTAGCTGGTTTAGACATTGACACAGCAATTATACTACTTCCCTTAAAGGACCTGAAAGATTTCAGGAAGTGTTCTACTCTGAACAAGGTAACACACACTTTTAAAAAAAACTGAACCACAACAACAATGAACAAAAACCAAGGATTATTCTAGGTTCCTACCTCCATCTTTTTTTCCTTGGTCTTGCTTACAACACTTATCACCTAATCTGCCATTTATTTAATGCGGGTAGGACTTCTAATTTCCTAAACTCAGCATGGGGAAACATGCAGGAAGTGAATATTGGGAAGGGAAGGAATAAGAGAGAACAAGGTCCCAACAGAGCTATTTCTCACAAGACACATTCTCATGGTAGAAAGTTTGTCATATAATTTGGTTCTGAATAGCTTTACCATATTCCTTGGAACTCTGACCTGTAATATAGTGAAGTTACAGGCATGACCTGGATTGGGCTGACTTTAGTGTTACTCTTAATCTACAGAGTTCTCAGGTTAATTAAGAATAATAAACTCCCTCACTATTAACTTGACATGGTTATATGTGAGATATGTTCATAGATGCATTAGTGTACAGTTAAAAGAATTTTCTGGCTCAATAAATTAATTAATATTCATTTCTAAAGTGTCTATTTTGTGCCAAGTACTGTGCTTGGTTCTTGGGGTACAACAATGAAACAGTTCTTTCCCTTGAGTTCCATGAAAGATTTGGATTACAATTCAAGTATGCCATATAATTTTCTGACATTTGTCCATGCTTTGGGGCAGCTAGGTAGTGCAGTGGATAGAGCACTGGCCCTGGATTCAGGAGGACCTGAGTTCAAACGTGATCTCAGACATTTGACACTTACTAACTGTGTGACCTTGAACAAGTCACAACACTAATTGACCCACCCCCCCAAAAAAAATTATCCATGCTCTCCCAAAAGTTTTCCACATGGGGTTCACCCAACATATTGAAGTCATTCCCTCCTTATTTTTGAAATTATATTACAAACATAAGTGGAGCACTCTGGCAGTCCATTGGTCCTCCCTGGCTCTTGTCACATGACCAACTATTCTTCCTGTCATACAAATCCTTGATGATCTTTAGGACTTTTCATCAGTTATGTGTTGCAGCCTGCTCACATCCACCATGTACCTCATGATTGCTAATATTTAGGGTTTTTTTAGGTATAGAAGTGTTCCACATCTTATTGTCATATAATATTGAAAAAAACAGTCCTTGGTCACTAGGGAATTCTTGGAGTCAGTAAAAAAGAGTTTTGCTATTTCCTGAAAGTCATCCATCCTTCTATCTTCCTTTTCAACTCAGGACCCAGCTCATTGCCCAACTGTACTATATATCCTGTTCAACATATTGTTTGACAAGCTTTATGGGGTGTCTATCCAAATGCAAATTGAAATATTTGCAATAGATGTTCATCCATTTGGTCTTTCCTGTGTGAATGGACAGGACAAATACATACAGACATATATACAAAATATATGCGAAGCAGATACAATAGACAAATTATTTTCCAATGTTTTCAACCCATGGACTACTTTAACAGGGTAAAAGATCCCCTAGAGCAGGGTTTCTTAAACTTTTTCCACTTTCAACCCCTTTTTGCCCAAGAAATTTTTATGCAACCCTGGGTATATAAGTATATATAATAGATACACATAACCTTTCACTGTTACCAAGTTTTTCATGACCCCCACATTCAGTTATATCATATGGGGTCATGACCCACAGTTTAGGAAGCTAGGCCCTAGAGCACATTCTGCACTTTGATAAGCTTATGAATGCCAGAAAAGTAAGGGACTTAAGTGGTAATCCAATTATCTCAAATACCACCTCCCAAGTCAGGCCTTTTCTGTTCCCTCTAAATACTAAATCAACCCCCAAGACATAAGTTCAAATCTAGCCTCAAACACTAGCCGTGTGACCCTGGTCAATTTATTCAAATATTATCTGCCTCAGTTTTCTCATCGGTAAAATAGAGATAACAATGGAATCAATTTGCTATAGTTGTTTTGAGGACAAAATAAGATATGTATAAAGTGCTTTTTAACCTTAAAACAATATATAAACATAGTTATCATTACTACCACTACTACCACCACCATCATCATTATCATTGCTATTGTGGTTGTTACTGTATATTGTATTTTTTTGCCTCCCCTGTAGCTCTTGAGCTACTTAAGGGGAGGGATTGTTTTATTTTTGTCTTTTTATGTGCAATCCCCTAGCACAAGGCCTGGCATTGTACATAAGAGGAACTTTAAAAGGGCTTGTTGATGGATTGGCTGACTGATTGACTGAGTGACTGTTTGATAGATGTCTACACAGTCAGCTTTAGCAGCACTGAAACCAAAAGCTAGAATCCAGCTATTTGCATCCCTATATTCCACCCAAGGTGGAGTTGGTATTTCTCTTAGCTGAAGACACTGCTAAATCTTTACTAAGAAAGAGACTAATGTGAACAACTAGCACAAATTTCACATAGAAGTATAATTGACCAGAGAACATTTTCTAGGGAAGAAAACTAAAATCATGTAGATAATTATAAATTTAGTCATAGAAAAAAATATAAATATCTGGGGAGAGACAAAGAGAGACAGAGAGAGAGGCTTGTAGTGAATTCAGGACAAGCCTAGTTACCAATCAGTCCTCATTATGCTACCAAAGGCATTCTTTGCTGCATTCACACATTATCTCTTAGATGAGAGTTATTTATATCTTATCTCTCTTACCAGACTTTAGGCTTCTTTGAGGCATAGGCTACAGTTAAGTTCCCCATAGTACTGAGCACAATGCCCTATGTAGAGTCAACATGCTAAATTTTTTGAATCAATTAATAATCAATTTGGAGTCTGTTTTTTTGGACAAATCAAGGAATCATTTTAGTGTTTTTATACCCTATGTTGGTGACACTCAACTTACGTACCCCTTCCCACAAACTTAAAATATGCTTTTTAGCTTCTACTGCTCTGTCCTCATAAAAAATGACCAAGAGATTAGCAAAACTCTGACAAGGAAAGTATGCTTTGAAATGTGCCAGATGCAAAGCATCACTTATTTATTCATCATGGACATCTAGCTGGCTGTTTATCTATCTCTCCCAAAGACATAATTTGGAAAGCATTGGTGGGGTGTGTGTGGTGGGGGAGGGATAGATGATTTTTCCCTTTCAGCTCAAGTAATATCATGAAATCTTGGCTGGGAATGGTAACTAATAGGAACATTGACTGTGAGCTGGAAGGGACCTCGGGGGTAATGTAGGCCACACATACCCCTTATTTTGCAGTCAAAGAAATTGAGACCCAGAAAAATGAAGAAATTTTCCCAGATGGGATTTGAACCCATGACTCTAATTTCAAACTATGCCATGTTAATTGATTGACATATTAGACAATGATAGCAAAGAAATGGATATTTGTCCAGAGACAATTAGTAAGAGGTTACTCTCAGAGGCATTGCCCTAAGTTAGAAATGTGTCTGAAACAAGAAGCTTGATGCCCATTGAGTCTTACCTTCACAACCAGTATTGAGGAATCAAGTGTGTGCCCACTAACCATCTACAGGATCATGAAGTCCTAGTTTTGGAACTGGATGGGACCTGAGTGGCCACTGAGTCCAAAACTCCCATTTTACATGGGTAGCCCAGAGAGTTTATGGGACTTTCCTCAGGTCACACAGGTAATAGATGAGCAGGGTGTTGAACAAGAGCATAAGAAATGGACTCTAAACTCCAGGATGGTGGGGATAGGTCACTGACTCTCCTATCATGATCAGCTTCATGTCTTAATAATTATAGGATGCACCATTATGGAGGGACTAAAGAAATTAACTTTACATCAAGAATGCCTGGGTTCTAATCTTGCCTCAGATATTTACTAGCTGTATAACCATAGGCAAGTCTTTCAACCTTTTGGGGCCTCAGTTTCCTCATATGTAAATTGAAAGCATTTGGACAGAATTTGGAATTCAAAACTTTAAATAAAAATAAATGGTTATTGGCTTAGAAAAAATGGAAAAGGTTATGGTCAATGGCCTCTAAAGATCCTCCCCATTCTAAGTCTAGGATCCTGTGATCCTACAACATTTCTGAATGTCCAATCTGGGAAAAATCTGGCTCAGGGCAACATTCACCCATAACATTAATGTTACTTGGATGACTTTGGAAAATAACACCCAACAGGGAGTGGTGGAGAAAAGCCAGATGACATTCATGTGCCCCACCCCCCACTTGGTTCATATGTTTAGCCAGTAATTAGAATAGAATTATTGTCCTAAACCATAAAGGACCAATGCTTCTTAGTCATTTACCTGTCTTATGAAGTCCAACTATAATCAGAAGGGTATAGGCACATCCCCATGTAGGCTCCTGGTCATTCTATAAGCTGTGATCCTGAATAATTTGCCTCCCCCCCCCCAAAAAAAAAAGTAGTGCAAATTAGAGCTGGCATCTTGGATATTAGTATATAAAACTGTGAGAACCATCAGCATCTCCTCTCCCCACCCCACCCCAAAGGAGACTGCAGCCCACAGGTGTTCAATAAATGGATTGCCTGAGTACATTGAGCTCAGCCAAGTTCTCCTACTCTCTTTAGTGCCCTACTCATCATTGAGGCAGAGAGATGCCACTGTTGTTGTTTAGAGGCAAGGGAGCTCAATGCCCAGAAAGTAGGAGAACAGAGGGCGGTGGGAACTCAGCCCAAGCGAAAATGTTTATTTTAAATACAGCTGTAATGTAATGAGCAGTGAGGAAAACTGCAATACATTCCCAATTAACCATGTCAATGGAAATGAGAAGAGCCCAATTAATGGGGTGGTAGAAAGTTCACTGCAGTAGGTTTCAGAAGATCTGTATTCTAATTCCAGTTCTACCACTAACTAGTGGCATTTCTTTAACAAGTCATTTAAACTCTCTAGGCCTCAATTTCCTCTTAAGTAAAATGTGAAGTCTAAACTAGATCTTGACCTTTACAGCTCAAAATTCTATGAAATCAAGCTTGTTTTGTCCAGTGCTTTGAACACTAAAGTCCACAAGCTTTTGTTTTACTTCACTTACATTTGATTTGGCTTCTAGAATCAAAGGAACCCAGAGTTGGAAAGAACCTCGAAGTCCTTTTTGTTCAAGTCCTACCTGAAAAATATTCTCTCTACAACATTCCCAAGTGACTGGCCAGCCTCCAGTGAGGTTGACCTCAATACCTCCAAACTGGCAACCATTTTTGTTAGCTCTAATTGTTAGATCTGCCTTTTCATTTATCCTTCCCATCCAATAGGTCCAATGTGAAGCAGGCACCATTGCCTTCCCTCTCTGTTTCCCTGCCCTGCCTAGCTCAGCCTCTGGTCCTAAGGTAGTGGGGATCAGAGTGAAGCAAACATGCTCAGAAACACTTCCTCCCTGAAACTTCCTGCCAATACAAAGACTATACACCGCCTCCCACAGAGAAGGGGGGCAGGTAGGGATCAGCATCTTGCTAGGAGGCAAAAAGACCTTACCATATGCCCTGCCACTAAACCCTCTAGACACCCCTCCGGGAGTTGCTGTCTCTTCCATGCTAGTGAACTCTAAGGAACCCTGATCCTTGCCATTCACCCTAAAACCGTACCCTTAGGATCATCAGGGTCTTGTATTCACCCTGAAGTTGACCCTCTCTATTTTTATGATCTTTCTTATTTAAAATGTAGGCCCACTGAGGTCAAAGGCCGTCTAGATTTTCTATTTGTATCCTTAGCACTTAGCACAATGCTTTGCACACAGTATTTGCTTTTTCATTCATTCCTTATTCCTTATATTGAGTAGAAATCTTCACCTCTACAACATCTGCCCATTGTTCCTAGTCCTATTATTTAGGGCCAAGAACATAGTTAGTTTCTTTTCTGCATAATGCTTGACTTCTGTCCAAATTTGATCATTCCCTCCAAACTCTACCGTCTAATCTCTAAACAAAAGAATAGAACAAAAACTCCTGCACTATAACTCTTTCCCTAAAGCATGATGTTCTGATTTGAATTTTTCCTTCCTTCCCTTGCCTTGCCTTGCCTTTCTACTATTGGAAAGGATAATGCCCATCTAAGAATCCAGTGATTGTACAATGGTGAGGTATAAATTACCTGGCATGAGCTTGTAGCCAGTGTCGTTTGTCATCATTTATTTAAGCCATTGAGATCATAATGGATCTAGAAAGCAAAGGGTCTTCAGAAGCCATCTAATACAACCAAGGTAGCCACCCATCTAGTGACCATAAAAGATGGGATTTGAACCCAGTCCCTGAGAATTCAATCAGCATTCTTTTCACTGTCCCACAATACCTTCTGCTTAGTACATGAGCTCTAGATGTAGGCTATAAAAATCTAGTTTAACTGCTTATTATCCACATGACCTCTTTGACCTCAATTTTTCCATAACTAAACTGAAGATATTGGATTCTCTGACTCACAGCAGCCTCTCTGATTTCTCAGATACCAAAATAAAAGTAGCATTTTCAAATCACATTATAGCTTATTTTTTCTAGGCACTATGCTTAGAAATTCAAGTAGGTGCCACAAGGTGAAAGGGGTACTTAATGTTATAGGTTCAACCAAATTAGAATAGCCCCAGATATGAAAGACTGAGAAATGTAAAAGATGACTACAAATGATCCATAAGTCTGGAGAAAATAGCTCTTAAAATAATATTAGTGAGGGGCAGCTAGATGGCACAGTGGATAGAGCACCGGCCCTGGATTCAGAAGTACCTGAGTTCAAATCCGGCCTCAGACACTTAACACTTACTAGCTGTGTGACCCTGGGCAAGTCACTTAACCCCAATTGCCCCTCAAAAAAAATAATATTAGTGGGGGCAGCAAAGGTGGCACAGTGGATAGAGCACCAGCCCTGGAATCAGGAGTACCTGAGTTCAAATCCGGCCTCAAACACTTAATACTTACTAGCTGTGTGACACTGAGCAAGTCACTTAACCCCAATTGCCCCACTAAAAAGAAAACAACAACAACAACAACAACAATAATAATAATATGAATTAAGTATTCTCTTTAAAATTGGTTAAATCAGAGATGTACAGACCTAACAGCACCTTCACTTTTCACCAGCTGCTCATAACTTAATTCTTGGGCAGCATGTAGTTTCAAGTGCTTCTGTTTTGGAGAAGTAATACTTCCCTGGCTATACTTCAAACAAATGGCAGGAATTCTGGTTTTGTCACATGTCAAAACTTCAAGGAACATGACCACTACCACCCTAAACTGTTTCTGTTTTGTTTTTTTTTGTTTGTTTGTTTGTTTTTGTGGGGCAATGAGGTTTAAGTGACTTGTTCAGGGTCACACAGCTAGTAAGTGTCAAGTGTCTGAGGCCAGATTCAAACTCAGGTCCTCCTGAATTCAAGGCTGGTGCTTTATCCAGCACACCACCTAGCTGCCCCTCATACTGTTTCCTAATGGGTCAAGAAAAATATGGTGGTCACAAGCCAATGACTTTTTTATTTTTAAATAATTTTTATTAAGTATAAACATTTCAACATAAAATAACAAAAAGACCACTGAATACAAAATTGAATTTCTATTATGTCTAGAATTTTTAGGTGTATATTAAATATAATACAGTAGTAAGAAAACTAGCCAGCTTCTCTAAAGCTCCCTTTCTTGGTTTCTTTTTGCTCTTGTTTGTGTTTTCTGGTGATTCATGGATGCTTTTTGCTTTATTTTCTTTTTTTGAATCTTTATCACTACCTAACAAATATTCCTACCACAAATAGAACCTCATCCTTTTAATATAAGATGTAGTCAGGGAAAACAAGTCAACACGTTGATCATGCCACAGGCTTTTTTTTTTCCAGAAAGAGCACATGAAAAGGCATAGTACAAGGTACAAAGATTTAGAAAGCACAGATCCAATCCTATCAAAAGCAGATAATCCATCCCAACATTTTCCACTCTGATATCTGGATCCTTAAAGTCAGAAAGAGTGACATTCCAAGCAAAAAAAAAAAACCCAAAGTCCACATTAATTAGACATAGTAAACACAAACTGGGGAATTTTCAGTGACATGGTTTGTCACAGGCATAACAAGAAGTATTTCATGGTTTTGTGCTTGCCCATTGTTTTAGGGGCAAGTGCCAAGAGGTTATCAAGGTCATCACAAATCCTGAAAACACTGTCCCATTTATGAAACTTTGTTTGAAAGGCATGTAATGTCTTTTCGGGGCAGCTAGATGGCGCAGTGGTTAAAGCGCTGACCTTGGATTCAGGAGGACCTGAGTTCAAATCCGGCCTCAGACACTTGACACTTACTAGCTGTGTGACCCTGGGCAAGTCACTTAACCCCCACTGCCCCACCAAAAAAAAAAAAAAAAGTCTCTTTTCAGAATTCACATAGGCATCTGCTTCAAATGGCGACAATGAATGTTCCACTTTGTCAGCCTATGTACTAGGGTTGCCCTGTTATACAAGCCACTAGACAGACAACTCTTCAGTTATGACCAACAAACCCACGTAAGAGGTCTGGCTATGGCAGAGTAAAGGTACAGGAAGAGGGTGCTTGAATAAGTAGAAGAAAGAAGAGATGCCAGACCCTGTTCTCAATCCATCCATGGTTACCTTGGGACATAGATGTGCAGTATCACTTAAAGACCAATGATCAAGTAGGTATCATTTTCAGTAAAGGAAGAGAAGTGGTCATACCCTCTTCCTCATGATAAACGGTATTGGATCCAGTTGAGTTGCTTGCATATTAGCCGCTGGCTCAGTGACAAGAACTTAGCTTCCTTGGGATCAAATGATTCAGTTCAATCCTGGTAAACCATATTGCTAAGTCATGGAAAATGATGGCTAAAATTGGCTAGAAAGAGAGCACACCGAATGGAAAAAAGCTGAACACTAATTGTAAATCCAAGGCCCAATCTAAATGGTTTCTTTTTCCTTTTTCTATGTGTTTTGGCAGAAGAAGAGACATGGAGATGATGATGGGAAATTGATAGTGATGTCATTGTTTTTATTTTAATGAGATACATGCAATGGATTCAATCTATTAGTGATTATATTATGAACTTCTTGAGGGTAGAGAATGATCATGGGAACAATCATAAATTTGGAGTTGAAAGAAATCATAAAGGTCATTTACTCCAACCTCCTCATTTCATGAATGAAGAAAATGAGAGTCAGAGAAATTGTGATTTGTCCAAGGCCTACAGGTAGTAAACAGAAGAGGCAGGATTTGAATCCATGCCTTTTGCTTCCAAATTCAGTATTCATTCTATTGTACCATACCAAGTTTTTATCACCTGTGGCACCCCAAAGCATTCCAATGTTTGAGAACCCTAGGCTTAAGGAGGTTCATCTTTAAAGTTAACATTTCTCTTTGGTGAATGATGAGGCTGATATTCCACTGTGACTCCATGAGTTTTTACATCTCTTCCTTATCTTTAAAACTGCCTTATCTTTAAAATCAGGATGTTAACAGTGCCTATTTTATGAGTTTGTTGTGAGATAAGTGCTTTGTAAACTATAAAGTACCATAGAAATATAAGCTATTCTTCTTCCTTTAGAAATGTTGCAAGTCACTTGGAAAATCAGTATCTGCATCAGTATCATTTTATGATCATCTATCATATCTACTTCTTGGATTGAAAATATCGGGGTTTAGGGGGCAGCTAGGTGGTGCAGTGGATAGAGCACTGGCCCTGGATTCAGGAGGACCTGAGTTCAAATCTGGCCTCAGACACTTAACAATTACTAGTTGTGTGACCCTAGGCAAGTCACTTAACCCCAATTGCCTCACCAAAAAAAAAATCAGAGTTTGAAGTTTGAGTTTCTATAAGGATGGAAATGGGAATATTTTATAAATATCTACATTGAACTTCATTCATTGAAAATTTACAAAGTCTTACTGCCTCAGGGAGGGGGAGGGGAGGAACGGAGGGATAGAATTTGGAAATCAAAACTTTAAATAAAAATGCTTCTAAAAATAACAAAGTCAAATCACAGTAAATCACACTCAAAAGGAAGTCAAGGTAACAGGGAAAAGTCAAAATTGTCCAAAAAAACCCTTTTAATGTACCTTTGTTGTTTTCACATGTGGCCAGAAGTGCCACAGGGAGAAAAAGAGAAAAGAAGACCCTGGCTCTTGATTTTAAAAAGTTTGTAACCACTTAAACAAATGGTTAGAGATCATCCCTAGTGATCATATAGATGATGGACATGAGAACTACTAAAGTAATTGAGAATCATTCACTTCCAAGTACAATCCACAAATCTCAGTGATGGAAGGGCTCTCAGAAGCCACATGGTACCCAAATAAGAATTTTTGCAATGTACTTGAGAAATGGTCATTCAGGCTCTACTTGAATACCTCAAGTGACTGGAAATTCACTACCTTCTCACGCATTCCATTCCACTTTAGAAAAATTCCACTTTAGAAAAATTCGAATTAGGAGGTTTTCCCTTGCACTGAGTCTTTGTATAGAGATACTCTGTCCATTTGCCAAGAAAATCCTTTTGCCTAAAACAATGTTGAAAGGGATCAAAATATAAATGAATGAAAACTTAATGAAGAGTGAAACTTCATTGTGACCTCATCAAATATTTGGACACTTCCACAAATGTTCCACAAGATTTTTCCCAGTATGGATGTTCTATATGTTCAAACCATGATGCATTATGCTTTGTCATCCTGTAAGTTTTATTTTGTTCCCCAAGTCCTCCAGGTAAGGACCTCAATGCGCAATATCCCACAGGACCACCAGTGGTTCTTTTAATGTTTTACACATCCCATGTCAGTCCTTACATTGGCCATCTGTCATCCCTTGCTCTTACTACATTACTGCCTCCTCTAGTTCATCTTTATCAATGTCTTCTATAGCCTGCTTATACTGGTTCCCCTCACGTTTAAGTGCCTTCCATCCTAATATTAATTTATACTTATTTTGTATATTTTTGTTTGTATCTATTAATCTGTGTAAATGTCATTTCCTTGCAGTTAAATGTGAAATACTTGAGGGCAGGGCCTGCTTTTTTTTTCTTTGTATCCCCAAGCCTAGTATCATCTCTAGCATGTAACAAACAAATACTTTAAAAATTCTTGATGAATGAATGACTATATTTGTTATACACCTATACTCATTTTTATTCTTTGCTAATCATGGTATTTTGTTTTACAGACAAGTGTCTGAATAATCACAAATGATACTCAATCTATCAATGAGCATTTATTAGTGATAAATGAGTGACTAGTGAATTAATAGAGTTTTAGGGTTTAAAATTAAACCTGATACGGGACATGTAGGTGGCACAGTGGGTAAAGCACCAGCCCTGGATTCAGGAGGACCTGAGTTCAAATCCATCCTCAGACACTTGACATTTACTAGCTGTGTGACCCTGAGCAAGTCACTTAACCCTCATTGCCCCACAAAACAAACAAACAAACAAACAAAAACCAAAACAAAACAAAACAAAAAAACCTAAAATTAAACCTGATAAATAGGATGCTGTAGTTTTCAAGGCCAAAGAACAGAGCCACCACTGTGCCATGGATTCATAAGTAATAGCAGGAGTAGGAAGAGGAGAGCTCAAATATTGCTGCATTCTATCTCTCAACTAGCCAACATTTGCCCTAGGGTTTAGTTTTGCTGTCTGGCATGTCTGGGATAACTACTGGGATATTCTGAGCAAATGCAAAATTAATAGGCAGCAGCCATAACAACTCTAGACAACTGTCTATTGGTTCGTTAACTCTTCTCAAGAGTATGTAAGCCTCCATTCCACTGATGTGTAGAGAGGTTGCCAAAGAAAACCATTCTACTTATTTCACATTTATTCCTCCATATCCAAGTCATGTTATCTGCTGTTCTATAAGATTCAGGCTATTTCCTAATGATGTAAATTTTCTATCTCATCTCTGACCACATGCAACTTTTATGGGCAAAGAGAACATAAAAGGTCCCAGATCTCTTATCCCGTCTTCCAGGCTAGAAAGCTTGCCCCTTCTCTCATTATGCCCTAATTAAATTCTACTGAAATATCAATTCAACACTAACAGAAACTTCAATGAATCCTCACATTAAT
The DNA here is from genome assembly GCF_019393635.1 of Dromiciops gliroides. Lineage (NCBI taxonomy): Eukaryota > Metazoa > Chordata > Mammalia > Microbiotheria > Microbiotheriidae > Dromiciops > Dromiciops gliroides. Next base: position 27,304,983 of record NC_057865.1, on the reverse strand, counting down.
AGAGTGTATCACTGTCATGTTTTCACTTAAACCACATGACAATCCTGTAAGGTAAGTAGTATTATCATTCCCATTTTAGAGACGAAAATACTGATGCTTAGAGAGGTAAAATGATTTTTCCAACATCTTGTGACGATGGATAACAAGTGAAAGAGTTAGAACTTAACACCCAAGTCTCCTAATCTCATGTTCAGCATTCTTTTCATTGTGATAGGTATGAGTACAACAGAAATTTAAGACATGGGTCCTTGCCATCTAAGCTCCTCTACACCAGGGCGTTTCACTCTTTATATCCTATCGATCCATTGCCAATGCAGTGCCCAACCCAGAGCTTTGTTATTCATCCTTCATTTTCAAAGAGGACCGATGATATCACAGGTCAAGGAATTGCAAGTATATTAGATTTTAGTGAGGCAGAACTGTATACAGTCATCAGCCTCACTCTCCCTTCCTATGTCATAGAAGTCTAGCGGCAAGACAAAAGTTCAGATGACTTGCAATGGTCAAAGAGGCAATGGATGACCTTTTTGTCCAAGTTCCAAGTGTTCCACAGTGTCTACTTTAGCTGCCTTCATTGTCATTGAAACAAATTGTTCTCATCCATCACTTCATCTGGGAAAGTATTCGCATGCTTGTAAACACAGTAGGTCCTTTAACAAATGTTTGTTAATTAAGTAATTGTCCTCAAGGAACTTAAAATGTTGACAGGCAAGTGAAAATTAAGTACAAGAGGAGGAAAAGAAAAAAAACACAGCAAGAAACATTCAAGGGAAATGATTTGTGAAAGAGATAGTGTTATGAGAGTTTAAGAATAAGAGAGATTACTGTGGGCCAGCATTATCAAGAAATTCATACCAGAAGAGCTGGGATTTGGGATGGATCCTGGAGAAGGGGTAGGGGTATTTAGAATACCAGAGGGGTTCAAGGGGATAATCATAAGGGTGATGATGATATCTTTGTATTTAAGCAGTAATTTGATGTTTCAAAAGCATTTTACAAGTCACCTGATCTGAGACTCACAACAATCTTGTGAGTTAGCTGTTATTGTTATTATCCTCTTTTTATACATAAAGAAACTGAGGTTTCATGGTGGATGTTATCTTCAGGATAACACAGCTAGTAAGTGTCAGAATCAGGATTTGAACACAAATTTTCCTGCCTCCAAGTTCAATGATCCATTCTCTCTACCATCTAGCTTCCAGGAAAACAAAACAAAACAAAACAAAACAAAACAAAACAAAACAAAAACAAAACCTAAGATAAACAAAGGGATGCTCTTTCATAGAGTCTTCAGCTAGAGGAAGAAGGCCATAGAGAGAGACTGTGAGCTGGGCCTAAGAAGAATGTCACCTTCTGTACAATATGGGCTATATTTGAGCCTTGAATATTTGCAATCATACAAGAATAGACAATGGAGACTGTGACCTGGATCTGATTACAAGGTATCAGGATTAAACCTGGATTTCAGGAATCATTGATTTGGAGTTAGAAAAGTCTTCAGCAGTAATCTAGTCTAGCCCATTTATTTTACAGCTGGGAAACCTGAGACCCACCCACAGAAGGAAAGTGACTGAGCTAAATTCACACAGAAAACATAGCAAAATCTTGTATATGAACCCAAATCTCAGATTCATAAGATCAGCGATTCTGAGCTGAAGGGACCTTAGAAATCATCTAATCCAGATCTCTCATTGTAGAAAACTGAGGTCCAGAGAGGTGGATGGATTTGCCAACTGCATTTAATTAGTAAATAGCTGATTGGGGATTTGAATGGAGATCCTGTGATTCCACGTGCCACAATGTCTACATGAAATTGTGCTGTCACTTTAAAAGAACTCTCTTCATTTTTCACCCGCAAGAGGTTTTTCCTAAGCATTTCTTACTTTCCCTCCCTCTCTCTCTCCCTCCCTCTTTCCCTCTCTCCCTCTCTCCCTCTCTCTCTCCCTCCCTCCCCTCTCTCTCTCTCTCTCTCTCTCTCTCTCTCTCTCTCTCTCTCTCTCTCTCTCTCTCTCTGTCTCCCTGTCTCTCTGTGTTTCATTAAATCTTTGCTGTTTTGACCAACCTATGTGACTATTGTAACTACTTGACAACGTATTTGTAATGTCTATGTTAACTTGACTGATCTTGCTAAATCTTTCCTGCTAAGGAGGGTAATTTGAAATGTAAAGATAACTCCAAGATGGTTTCAGGCACTAATGAGATGAAAGAAACAGGCCTTTAGTTCTGTGATATGATTATGAAAGTGTGGAAAGAACAATGTTGACATTAAGAGCAACAATCCCTGAAACATTCATCCTACATCTGGTGATTGCACACAACATCAGGAGATAGGGGTCACAAATTGACCCTCCAATTATAATTCAATGATTAATTTAGCCAATGAGCATTTAATATGAGCCTTCTTTGTTCCAGACACAGTGTTAAGAACAGGGAATAGATTTTTGTTGTTTGGTCATTTCAGTCATGTCTGACCATGACTCCATTTAGTTTGTTCTTGTTCTTTGTTTTCGTTTTTTCCCGCAAGGGATACTGGGGTGGTTTGTCATTTCATTCTCCAGCTCATTTTAACAGATGAGGAAATGGAGGCAAATATGCATAAATGACTTTCCCAAGGTCACACAGCTAGTAAGTTTCTGAGGTCAGAGGTTAACTCAGGTCTTCCTGAATCCAGAGCTGGTATTCTATCTACTATATACTATCTAGCTGCCCCAGGGAACAGATACAGAGGGGGGAAAATTAAATAGTTCCTGTCCTCAATGAACTTGAATTCTATCTGGTGGGACAACATGAACATAGCTAATCAAATTCAAAGTATATACAAAATTAATATCAAAGGAATTCCATGACTGTGGCACTAGCAACTGGCAGACATTAGGATACTGTGAGCAAACCCTTGAGCTGAACCTTGAAGGGAACTGGATATTAAGATACAAGTGGTGGAGAGAAGGTACAGAGAAGAAGGAAATGCATTTCAGGTAGGGGTTGGGTAAGGTCACAAAGGTGGGAAACGAAATGACCAAAATGTTAACTGCACAGAAAGAGGCAAATATACAATAAGCCTGGAAAAATAGGTTGGAATCATATTGTGAAGGACTTTTAATGCTGAACAAAAGAGGTGGTAGTTTATTCTAAAGGCAATAGGGAGCTATAACAGTTTCTTGAGAAACTTAGTAACTTGGTCCTATCTGTGCTTTAGGAAAATAAAAATGGTAGACATGTGGAAGATGGACTGGAGAGGAGAGATCATAGAGACAGAGACATCATTTAAGAGGTTATTGTAATAGAGTGAGTCACCCAGAAGGGTTCAGTTATGAGTAAAAGTTGCTAGAAATGTCAGAGAGGTCAAATCTAGAACATTTCATCTCTGATTTAATATATGTTGGGAGGTCAGAGAGGACTTAAGGAAGACTCAAAAGTTATAAATAAAGCTGGCTTTGGGATGATTTGGGAGTTGAAAAATTAAAATTTATTCAAGTTTTCTACAACTATAGGGAAAGGATTATACTATAAAGAAACTGTTTCTAATAGACCATTCTCCCAGCCTTTCCCCAGACAATCTACTACCTATGATTCATGCATGTGAAACCCCTTAGGGTTGCTGGCTCCATGGCTCATTGGTGAAGTAGTAGTATTCCTTAATGATTATACCTGGTAGCCAGACTCAGAATATTATTAACAGTCCCATAATGTCTTAAATAGTAAGTTTCAATAATCAAAGTCTCATATGGGTTCAGCTATTGAGGATAATAATGATAACAAAAAATGTGAATTTCCTTAACTCAGGATATAGTTGCAAAATATAATAATTCCAGATATTACTACAAACACATAATTATAATCACATATACATTAAATTACAAATGTAAATGATTATTAATTCAAATTTTTCATGACTACATAATTTCCATCAACATATTAATAATAAAGTTCCCATGACCTCAGGAATCAATGTAATTTGTCCATGAATCCCTTATTTATAAGCTAAGTCTATACAATCATCAATATATTTTATTATTTTTTGCAGGGCAATGAGAGTGAAGTGACTTGCCCAGGGTCATACAGCTAGTAAGTGTCAAGTGTCTGAGGCCAGATTTGAACTCAGGTCTTCCTGAATTCAGGGTCAGTGCTTTATCTATTGTGCCACCCAGCTGCTCCCCATCACTACATTCTTTATTGGTAGTGGGTATTGCTGAAACTTTCTCTTTGGTGAAAGACCAGAGCATATCTTAGTACGCTAAAACACAATTTTATTTATTTATTTATTTTTGCAATTCGGTTGAAGGCTAGTTTGTTTTTTTTTAAACCAATTAAACAGATACTCTATGTACCAGTGTGTACATTGTACACATTTAAATGATGTATGAGAATGAAGTTTAATTCATTTACATTTTAAGATGACACTACCTTGTTTATGAGAAGATGCTCACAGGAAAGTCTGATTCCAAACTGCACACCGACCTGATGCCTTAGCACCAGACCCCAGGAACAAACATGCTACAATGCCACTGGTAATGAAGCTTTTGAATGACTCTACTAAAAGACAGGATAGAAAGCAAGAAGTTGAGTATTTATTCTACCTAGACTGGTTCAAGAATGGAATTTGTCCCCACTAATACTAGCACTTTTCACTCCTCTGCTGCCATTTTTAGTAAGTACTCCTTATTGATCTCAAAAAAGTCTCCATCCTTCCTCACTGGACAGATCAGAAGCCCCTCTTCTCTGGTAGAACTTGATGGATGGCTTATTCCATTCAGCCACTAAGAAGTGCATGCTGTTGCAGCAGTATTTGACTGCAACCTGACTTAGGTTCTTCAGAATTTCAGAACCAATGCCAAACCCTCTGAAGTCACTCATCACAAAGAAATCTTCAAGATATAACAGCTTCCCAATCCATGGGTCATAAGTAAAGTAGTACATAGCAAAGCCAACAATGCTGTATCCTTCAGGTGTCCAATGTTCTTTGGGCACTTCTGCAACCAGGCAATGGTAGAAAGGGTGATCTCCAAACCCATCTTCAAGCAGATCTTTTTCAGTAAGCACTAATTGTTCTTCCATTTTTTCATATTTAGCTAGTTCCTTGATTAGGCGGAGAATATCACTGCAGTCGGCAGGCGTGGCAGAGCGGATCACAAAATTAGTCATTTTTGCCTTTTTTGCTTTTTTTCCCTTTGCAGATTAAGCCCCTGTACTTGAACAGCAGGAGAAAGTAGTTCCTCATTCGTCTCTCGGGAGCTTCCTCTCCTCAGTCAGGCTGGCACCATGACCCGGGGTCCAGTGAAAAACAACGAAGGGTCTCTTCCCAGAGGTTTCACTAATAACACAATTAGACAGTTGCAGAGTTGTGTTAAAACACAAGTTTAAAAGAATAACAATTCCCATGGCAATAAAAACCCATTTAATTGAAATGACCAACAGACTGGACCCCTGTAACCAGGTAAACCATGAAGAGGGGTCCCACCATGAGCCCTTATCAGGTGTCCCATGGATTTCTTTCACAATTTGCTGTGTCATTCATAATTCTCTGAAGCTGATGGACATTTGTTTTGGGGTTGTTTTTTATTTCATTCATTTATTTATTTATTCATTCATTCATTATTTATTTATTTATTCATTCATTTATCTATCCATTCATTCATTTAATTAATTATCTATTTTGCTGATAGGTGTTTGTTACAATTTCCCCTGACCTATTAATATAGATAGGAACAACAGGATTGGTTAATGAGAGCACAGGCTCCTCCTGAAGATGCTGTGTAAAGATCTATTCTGTAGGATTGTTTTTGCTAGAAAGTCAGTCTCTTCCTGGAGGAAGAAGATAACTTTAGTTTTCTGAGCAGTGGCTTGAGTTGTATCCTGAGCCAACTTTTCAACCTTACCAGAGTGGATGGAGCACAGGAATCTAGGTCCTTGACCTAAATAGCTGCAGGGTGAGTGGGTGGAGTCATAGACATTGTTATCAGTCATGGCAGGAGGAGGAAGAGGTATGGTGGCCACTTCAGGAGGAGTGGGCCAAGCCTCCATGAGCTCAGCAGTATCAGAGAAGGGCTGAGTGTCTTAGCCAGAGAAGTGGGAGGAGGGGGAAATGCAGCAAGTTGAGAGGGGTCTAGGACCCTAGGGATTGGGATAATTAGGTGGGAAGCTGTCAAAAGGATGGATGAAAGGATAACAAAATGAAGGCTATGGTGAGAACGGTGTAATAGTTTGGAAAAGGTGAGGGAAGAGAAAGGTTGGTCTGAGCAGATCCCAGAGGAGTGGAAGAGTTTGTAGCAGGAGGAGTTGAAGCAGATTGGGAAGGTGAAAGCATATCTGACAAGGCACAAGTAGAGGTGGGGGAGGGAGAAGCTGGGTATGTGTTCCCACTGCATGGTCTCTGAATCTGCTAATGTGCTCTACAGATACCAATAAACCAATTCATTGGGAGCTCTATTCCCAATGACTAATTTTAAATCTCTCAGTGTTTGAGAATTAAAAGAATGATATTTAGGCCACAAAGGTTCCCTTGATAAGTTAATGTAAGTTTTATACCAGGTGTAACAGAGTTTAATAAGCTAGTCTTTTTTCATTCCTGGTTTGACTGGTAAAGTGCCCTTATCCCATTCTACAAGAATCTTTTCTAAGGGGGTTCCTTGGGTAATCTATTTCTTACTGTGTTTGGCTCCCATTATATATAATTTGAAATATTCTTATGAACTTATTCTGTAAAAGGATTTGGGCTTGGCTTGTTAAGACAAAAGGCCCCAAATCTCTCAGAAGGCCCTTTCCCTTATCTCCATGTCTGCACTTAGAAGGTCAAATCAGATAATTTGAGAGTAAAATTCCCCAAATACTTAGAAACACATAAAAACACATATGAAAACTTAGAGACAGGCATATAACAAAATGCCAAAAATAGATGTGGACATACAGACAGAGGTTCTCACCCAGATTGATTCAAAATCAAAATCAGAAATTTCAGAAGATAAAAATCAGATGTGATCGCCAACTGTGTTTTTTTTATTTTAATCTAAAATTTTGTTGGATTGAACTCATGTCTCCCTAACTTCTCATGGTCTCAGGCCTTCAGACCTACCTTGTCCTAAGTGGAAGAATGCACACCCAAGAGTCCGACTACTTCTTTTCTGTGGCAACTGAGAAGAGATTTTAGTGCCACTGAAGGCAGTGTTTCTGAGAAGAAGGATGTTCTGCTTTTATAGGAGGTAGCCACACCCCTTGAGGGTCTCCCACAGAAGGTGTGAATTCCCCAGGCATGGACACTTCCAGGTCAACCTGTGAAATCTTGCTGCTTGCAGAAAGTCTGAGGCCTTCAGAGTCCACACTTCTGATTGACTCCTTTGAATGGACAGGGTTCACCAAGCTAAGGGTGCTGCTGTGTTTGTAAGGAGGAATACTATGGAAACATGAAGGTTTTAGTGTAATTAATTTTCAAATCTGATTTTGCACAGATACTCTGTAGACAGAAATGTCTATAGTCAGTTCTTTGAAAGTCTTGCTAAACAAAACTATAAAAACATCAGAGGAACATCTACCATAAGTTATTTACCTCAAATGAAATTGAAAGGAAAATCACAACATTTCCATGCAAAGTTATGCTCCGGTGGGCCAGATGCTTTTTTGGTGCTTATTCATCTATTCTATGGTAACAGCTTCCACAGAGACTCTGAATCAGCCATTGGTGTGGTCAAAAGACACCTAGTTCCAGAATTCAGAGAAATTTGAACATTCCTTCTTAGAGACACAAGAGCACTCTCAGAACTATGAACCCTGTCCAGCCAAAGGCATCAACCAGAAGTGTTAACTCTGCCATTCACACCTTTTAGAAGGCATACAAGAGTAGGGGTTTGTTATTGTTGTTTTGTGAGGCAATTGGGGTTAAGTGACTTGCCCAGGGTCACACAGCTAGTAAGTGTTAAATGTCTGAGGCCAGATTTGAACTCAGGTTCTCCTGACTCTAGAGTGGGTGCTCTATCCACTGCACCACCTAGTTGCCCTTAGATTAGTTTTGATTGTAAAACCTATACCACCTTCATGAGACTCCCCTTCACTGCAGCCATTCCAGAAAAAAAAAATTGTATAGCCATCTCTGACTTCAGTAATCTGTGCTTCGTTTCTAAGTTTTGTTTCACTCAAGACTGCTATTTGGATGCAATACTTGCTGAGTTCTCTCACAACAAGATTTGTTTGTCTTTCAGGTCTACTTGATTGTGTGCTTTCCATAAGCATGCACATACTCTATATAGCATACTGATGGGGAAGGGAATCATCTTTGCAGAAATCTTTGTATATTTCATTATATTTCAACTACAAGGTGGGATCCCTGCCTGCCAGGGGTAAACAGGCCAGGGTTGGGTAAGCAGACAATTTTAAGTCACTTTTTTAGCCCTTTCCTCAGACTAGGAGGTGAGGGGTACTGTCCTTAAAAGACTTTTCAGACACCCGCTGCTGCTTCCAGTGAGAAGATAATCTTATGGCCTGGGCTGCTTACATTCAAGGTTGTGACTACAGTTCCCAGTGTATGTACAACTACTGCTTTATCACGTGCTTGTTGCCTCAGGACTTAGATAAAAATGGTAAAATGATATGAGTAATATGTTTAAGTGAGACAGAGTTGAACAAAGAACTTGGCCTTACTCTTTCTTCCAGAGTTATCAGAGTCCAGTAGCAGGACAGATGGCTCAAGAAGCAATGGATGACCCTGGGATCTTTGATGTCTAACCAAGCTAGAAGTGCCCCATAGCACCTACTTCAGCTGCCTTCATGACCATTGAAACAAATTGGTCTTATCTGCCCATTTCATCAGGACAAGTCTTTACATGTTTGGGGAAGACACCCCTAATTCACCAAAGGGTTTGAGACTGCTCAATTGCCCACAAGCTAGTTTCACCTATCTTCCAAAACCTTTTACCTGGGTGTGGCCATTGTGGATGCTACAGCTTCTTGGAGCCACAGGTGAGAGTTAGGTGAATCAGGTAGACTTCAGAGGTGGAAAGCAGCCCTGAGAGGGGCTCTGCAGCCTTCACACCAGAGGTACTAGTCTTCCCTGAAGATACCCTTATGTCCCAAAAGAAGGAAGACATAGTTTGAATATGACATCATTCCTGCTACAGTGCTGCCTACTCTCCTTCAGTTTGAGTCCCAGCACAAATGCAATGGTAAGAGACAAACCAACCCCTGTTTTCTATAAGCAGAATCCCTGGGTCTCGAGCAATAGCTCTGTAAAAACATAGACTTGCTTTTCTAAAATGCTGCTGCTGACAATGAAGATGAGGATGAAGGTAATAGCTGGTGATTATTAGCTACTGCATGGCCAAAAGAGAGGATAGAGAAGGAAGGACATTATTTCCCAGTTTTGCATTCTATTTCAAAGCAAAAATCCTTCTAATATTCATTGGGAATAAAAATAAGGTATTAATGCATGGAATATTTCAGAATGTATGGACAACACCAAGGTCAGTAAATCAAGGCTCACCAGATTCCTTTCATCTAAGCGAAGGGTTTTGCCTTTAGTTTCTGGGGGATCAAAGAGGTTGGACAACTTACCCAAGGTCACATGGGCAGAAATTTGATCCCTCCCTCAGTATTCTAGACCAGGCACTTTAACCATTAGGGTATATTGCCTCTCCTAACAGATGCAGTGGACAGGAACTTGGTCTCTGAGTCAGAAAGACCTAGGTAAAAACCCTTTCCTGGACCACATTTATGTTTGTTACCTTAGAAAATTCACCTCACATTATAGAAAACTCTTAGAGACACTAAGTCCTAGAGAAGGTGCCCATTACTATTGGTAGAGAAACTTAGAAAATCCCTTGCCTTGAGTTGCCTGCATCATAATCCTAGCTATGATTTATATGGTGCTTTGAAGGTTTGGAAAGTTCTTTTCATTTATTATCTTATTGGATCCTGACCACAGCCCAGGAATGCAGAAATACATTTAATGTGATTGTACATATATAACCTATGTCAGATTGCTTTCTGTCTTGGGGAGGGGGGAGGGAAGGGAGAGTGGGGGAAAATTTGAATCTAGAAATCTTATAAAATGTTGAAAACTATCTCTACATGTAACTGGAAATAATAAAATACTATTATGAAAAAAAGGTCTATCATTTTTTACTATTGATTACTATTACTATTAAAAATGATGAGCAGGATGCTATCAGAAAGACCTGAAAGGACCTGCATGAGCTGATGCAAAGTGAAATGTACTGTATAAAAAATAACATCAATATTGTGAGATGATCTGTTGTGAATAACTCAGTTATTTTCAGCAATGCAATGATCGAAGACAACTCTGAAGGTATTATGAAAAAATGCAATCTATCTACAGAGAGATAAATTGTATTTGAATACAGATTGAAGCATAATTTTTTTTGTTAGTTCCTTTATCTGAAATTTCGTTTCTGTCTGTTTTCTTTGACAACCTGGCTAATGTGGAAATATATAGCTTATATTGAATTGCTTGAGTTCTTGGGTGGGGAAGGAGGGAGGAAGAGAATTTGGAACACAAAGTTTTTTTTTTAAATGATGTCAAAATTTGTATTTTACATGTAATTCAGGAAAATAAAATTCTAAATATAAAATAAAAAAATAATACTGCTTAATTAGAACATCTGGGACCTGATGAGATTGGACTAGATGCCCTCTGAGGTCACTTTTTTTCTAGTTATTTTGATCCTTTCAGAATTGGCTAGTATTTTTTTTTGACTATACCAAGGATAGAATGACTTGACTTCTTTGGATAGACAGGTATCACTATCCTGAGAGTGCTCCTACGTCTGTAAGGAGGAATGCTATGAAAAACTTGGAGATTTAGCTCATTGGATTTTCAAATTTCATTTGTGCAGAGATACTCTTTTGACATAAGAGTCTATAGGCAGGTTCTTTCCTTTCTCCTTTCACACCCAATAAGTTCCCAAGTCTTCTGAAGAATCTTTTCCATTCTTCCCTTTCAATCAACTTACTGAGAATCACAAGTTGAGATTTGGAAGGGAACTTTCTAGTCATTTTGTTCAACCCACATATGAAGGTCACCCCCATCATAACATATACAAGAAGTGGCTGTCCATTCTCTGTTGGAAGAGGAAAGTTGTTGCCCAAACTGGGGTTCCCATGACCTCTGTTCTATTATAGTAACCTCCACATCTGTTTCCCTGCTGTCTCTTTCCTCCCCAAAGCATCCTCTCCACAGTTACCAAATAACCTTCATCAATCAGTTTGAAGATTGAAAATGTCTGAAGAACTATTAAGTGGAATGATAAAACAATAGACTTGTTTCTTATTTTAAATAAGTTTGATAAATAAATGCATTTTCCCCATTTTTTTTATTTTCCCTAATAAATAAATGTAAAAACAACTTTTAACATTCCTTTCTTTTTTTGCAGGGCACTGAGGGTTAAGTGACTTGCCCAGGGTCACACAACTAGCTAGTAAGTGTCAAGTGACTGAGGCCAGATTTGAACTCAGGTACTCCTGCCCACTAGGGGGCAGCTAGGTGGTACAGTGGATAAAGCACCGGCCTGGATTCAGGAGTACCTGAGTTCAAATCCGGCCTCAGACACTTGACACTTACTAGCTAGCTGTGTGACCCTGGGCAAGTCACTTAACCCTCATTGACCCACAAAACAAAACAAAACAAAAAAAGTTCTGAGTTCTGGAGCAGCTAGGTGGCACAGTGGATAAAGCACAGGCCCTGGATTCAGGAGGATCTGAGTTCAAATATGACCTCAGACCCTTGATACTTACTAGTTGTGTGACCCTGGGCAAGTCACTTAACCCCCATATCCCTGCAAAAAAAAAGAAGTTCTGAGTTCTAAATTCTCTCTCTTCCTCCCTTGCCTCCCATCTCCCTAAGATATTAAGCAATTTGATATTGGTTAAATGTGCAATCATGCAAAACATGTTTCGATATTAGTCATATAATCTATTTTTTCATATAATTTATTTTTAAAAGTAATTCTGCATACAGAGCAATTCATTTAACTTACATATTAGTGATAATAGACCACAAGTTAAAATGTTAGTGGACTGGACTTCCAGGGCGGAGCCAAGATGGCGGAGGAAAGGCAGTGAGCTCCCAAACTCATGACAGGATCGCTCCAAAAAAACATCCAAATAAGGTCATAGGAAAATGCCCAGAGAAGCAAAACTCACAGAAGAATGTGCTGAAATCATCTTCTTATCAAGAACTGCTCGGAAGGTCAGAAGGAGGGAGCTGCTGTGCTGATACAGGAGTCGGGCCCAACCCCACAGTCACCCTGACACAGATCCAGTCTCAGGAAGTCCTCACCAGAGAAGGAGACCCCCAGAGCCTATGAATCAGCTGAAGCACCAGGGTCGTCTGGAACTAAGCTCACAATCTGGTGAGTGGGCTGAGCCCTGGGCAGGGGAGAGACTACAGGGGTCTATGCTGGTGCTAAGGCAGAACTTGGATTCTTCACCCCTGCTGAGAACCAGGTGGTAGGCTTGAGTAGAAGTGGCCCAGGTGGGGGAGGGGCACAGGCTCGTTGGAGCTAACAACCACAACACACAAAGCTGGTTGATTGGCAAGTTGTTCTGGGGTCATCTAGGACCAATTAACAGGCCGGGTATGGAAAGAACCTGATTCTCCTTAAATCATACCATCTGGGACTTCTTAAGTTTGGGATACTGCAGCCTGGAAACAGTGCCCCACTTTAAGGAGCTAAAAGTCTAGTAAAAGAAAGGCAAGATGAGCTGACACAGAAAGGTGAGGACCATAGAAAGTTTCTTCAGTAACAAGGAAGACCAAGGGGCACCCTCAGAGGAAGTTGTCAACATCAGGGCCCCTATATCTAAAGCTTCCAAGAAAAATATGAATTGGTCTCAGGCCATAGAGGTGCTCAAAAAGGACTTTGAAGATAAAATTAGAGAGGTAGAGGAAAAAATGCAAAGAGAAATGAGGGTGATGCAGGAAAGGCATGAGAAAAAAGTCAACATCTTGAAAAGCCAAATGGAAAAGGAGGTACAAAAGCTCTCTGATGAAAATAATTGCCCAAGAATTAGGATTGAACAAATGGAAGCCAGTGACTTTATGAGAAACCAAGACACAATAAAGCAAATCCAAATGAATAAAAAAATAGAGGGCAATGTGAAATATCTTCTGGGAAAAACTGCCAACCAGGAAAATAGGTCCAGGAGAGAGAATTTGGAAATTATTGGTCTACCTGAAAACCATGATCAAGGAAAGAGCTTAGACACCATCTTCCAAGATATTCTCAGGGAAAATTGCCCTGAAATTCTAGAAGAAGAAGCTAAAATAGAAACTGAAAGAATCCACTGATCACCTCCAGAAAGAGATCACAAAAAGAAAACTCCTAGGAATACTATAGCCACATTCCAGAGCTCTCAGGTCAAGGAGAAAATACTGCAAGCTGCCAAAAAGAAAGAATTCAAGTACTGTGGAGCCCCAGTCAGGATAGCACAAGATCTAGCAACTTCTACATTAAAGGACCGGAGGGCATGGAACATGATATTCCAAAGGGCAAAGGAAATGGGATTACAACCAAGAATCACCTGCCCAGCAAAACTCAGCATTATCTTTCAGTGGAAAAAATGGGATTTTAATGAAAAAGAAGACTTTCAGATATTTGTGATGAAAAGATATGAACCGAATGGCAAATTTGACTTTCAAATACAAGACCCTAGAGAACCATAAAAAAAAAAAATTGGAGCTGGGGGACATACCTGGGGTCATACAGTGGGTGACTGTCTTGTGTCTGAGGCCAGGTTTTGGCTGGGATTTCCCTGGGTCCAGGGGTGATGATTTGTCCACTGTGTCACTTAGCTAGATGATAACATCTTTAGGGTTAAATTGAGGGGTAAAGGGAATTCACTGGGGGAGGGGGAAGGGCAGAAGCAAAATCCTACATGAATGTAACAGGAAAAGACTTATGGTGTGGGGGAAGAGATGGGAGAGCAGCAGGGTAGTAAATGAATTTTACACTCATCAGAAAAGGCTCAAAGATCTTAAACTCATCAGAGCTACCTCAAGGAGGGACTAATAGACACAGCCAGCTGGGTGGAGTAATCTATTTAATCTGGGCAGTAAATGAGCCTAACACTCATCAAAATTGGCTCAAAGTCCTCAGTCTCATTAGAATTGGCTCCAGGAGGTAAAAATGTAAGCACTCAATTGGGTGGAGTAATCTCTATAATCCTGGAGGAAAATAGGAGGGGAAAGGGATAAAGAGAGAGGGGCAAAAGAAGGAAGGGCAGAGTGGGGGAGGGGACAGACAGAAGCAAATCCCTTTTGAAGAGTGATAGGATAAAAGAAGATGGATAATAGAATAAATATCAAGGGGAAGGGAATAGGATGGAAGGAAAACAGTTAACAATAGTAATCATGAAAAAGTGAAAAGGGGGAAAAATTGTACAAAAAATATTTATTAGCAACTCTTGGTGGAGGCTAAGAATTGAGAATCAAGGGAATGTCCATCAATTGAGGAATTATGGAAAAAGCTGTGTTATATGATTGTAGTGGAATGGACTTGTGCTACAGGTGTAATGATTGGAATGATGCCACCTACTGGAGACTTGCTGTGGGAATGCTCTAACATGAGGAAAATGCCTCAGAGGGCAAGGCCATGTGGCTTTTCCTTGGCATCAGGAAATGACGTTTGCTCATGGGTTCTGTCTATCAAGGCTACCAGCCAATCAACTTGAGGAGCCTCCTATTTTCTGGGAGGAGACAGGAAGGAGGAAAGAGAGCCTGCTCAGAGAGCTCTCGCTCTTTTTGGGTTCCTGACTTGATGGTGGTGGTGGTGGCAGAGGACTTCACAGGAAATTTGAGGAAAGATAGGAATGCCAGGCTGTTGGAATTCTGTTCTCAATCTTTTTCAATAAACCATTAAAAACCTAAACTCGTTTTATCAGTGATTTTAGTCAGTTTCCCCCAAAACTGGAGGAACAGATTAGAATCCACATTTAGAATCTTAAATTACACACAGGAAATGTCAAACAGTATGATCCCCGAAAAACCTTGAAAGACTATTGAACATTGATGTATACTGAAGTGAGCAGAGCTGAGAGGACATTGTGTGTAGTGATAGCAGCATTGTTCAATGAGTAATTGTGAATGACTTAACTACTCTCAGCAGTGCAATGATCCAAGGCAATCCCAAGGAACTAATGAGGAAGCTTACTATGCACCCCTATAGAAAGAACTGATAAAAAGAACACTTGTGGATTGTACATATATAACCTGATTGCAATCTTATGGAGAGGGGAGGAAAGGGAGGGAGGGAGAAAAATTTAGAACTCTAAATATTATGAAAATGAATGTTGAAAACTACCCATACATGTAAATGGAAAATAAAAAATAAATGTTTGTTGAAAGAAAAAAATGTTAGGGGGCTTTCAAAATTATCTAGGAACTTATCATTCCCCACCACTCTCAATTTTTTTCCAAATGGGGGTTTCTTGAGGGCAGTGTCTGTTTTGTTTTTCTTTTTATTCATTTTTTCTGAAATTAAGAAATAAAACAATAATTTCTGTAATGTAATAGAAGAGGGGAAAATGTTAAAACAGAAATGTATTATGCTGTCAACCCAACTTTTCAGAACAGGTCTCAAATCTACATAAGCAGGAGCTGCACAGAATAGGCCAGAGATGCATGTAAGGAATTAGAGAGAGTATGTTTTCTAAGTGAGAAAAAAGGCTTGCAAGCAAGGTGGAGCCATACACATATGTGTTGGGCCCCACTCCTAGTGGCAGCATGGGGAGATCTCAGTACTTATACTAGTGACTACTCAGTGAATTGTAGCCTTAACAATGAGGGAATAGCAAGCATGTGACAAGTTTGATTCACTGCAGGACATTCTGACTTTGTCCAGTGTTTGTCTTTGTCCAGAGAACACCTGGTGAATTGTGTGACTAGCCCAGAGGGTAAGATCATCCAGAGGGTGATCACAAAGGATTGTTGTTCTGCTCAATGTTCAGGGCACAGCTTGCTTGCTGGGCATTAGCTCTGGAAACAAGGAGTCTAAACTTTACTTTGTCAATGTACAAATTGCTATTCCTTTTAAATACACAAAAATGTTATCCTGTAACTTTCTTTTCTTTTTTCTTCCCTTCCCCTACAACCCCACCTAGAGATGGCTACCATTAGACACAATTATGTGTATTTACCTATGTAAAATCATTCTAAAAATACATCCATTTATCATTCTTTCTCTGGATACATATAGCATTTTCCTCCATAGGTCTTTTGTGGTAGATTTTGGTATTTATAAGAGTCAAAATGACTTGCTTGCTCAAAGCTTTTCTTAAAATAATGCTGTTACTCTATATATTAAGTACTGCATACAGTTCTGCTCATTTCTATTTTCACTATTTCCTGCAAGTCTATCCATATTTTTTTATAGAATCATGGAGCTCATCATTTCCTCATGATCACATAACACAACTTGTTCTACTCTTTCCCAATTGACAGGCATTCCTGTAATTTCCAGTTATTTGCTACCACAAAGAGAGTTGCTATAAATATATTAGAACATATAGATCCCTAATGAATATTGATGCTAAAATCTTAAATAAGATATTAGCAAGGAATTATAGCAAGTGATCACCAGGATAATACACTATGACTAGGTGGGATTTATACCAGGAATGCAGGGCTGGGTCAACATTAGGAAAACTATTTACATAATCAACCACATCAATAAGGAAACTAACCAAAATCATATACTTACCTCAATAGATGCAGAGAAAGCTTTTGACAAAATACAGCACCCATTCCTAATAAAAACACTAGAAAGCTTAGGAATAGGTGGAACTTTCCTTAAAATAATAAGCAGTATCTACCTAAAACCATCAGCAAGCATTATATGTAATGGAGATATGTTAGAGGCCTTCCCAATAAGATCATGGGTGAAACAGGGATGTCCATTATCACCTCTATTATTTAATACCGTGCTAAAAATGTTATCGTTAGCAATCAGAGAAGAAAAAATGAATTAAAAGAATTAGAATAGGCAAGGAGGAAACAAAACTATCACTCTTTGCAGATGATATACTTAGAGAATCCTAGAGAATCAACTCAAAAATTACTTGAAACAAGGAACAGCTTTAGCAAAGTAGCAGGATATAAAATAAATCCACACAAATCATTAGCACTTCTATACATGACCAACAAAGTCCAGCAGCAAGAGATAGAAAGAGAAATTCCATTTAAAGTAGTGGCAGATACTATAAAATACTTGGGAGTCTACTTGCCAAGACAAACTCAGGAACTCTATGAACACAATTAAAAACCACTTTTCACACAAATCAAATCATATCTAAATAATTGGAAAGATATCAATTGCTCATGGATAGGCAGAGTTAATATAGTAAAAATGACAATTCTACCTAAATTAATTTATTTATTTAGTGTCATACCAATCAGATTACCTAAAATTTATAGAGCTAGAAAAATAATAAAAAAAATCCATCTGGAAAAACAAAAAGTCAAGAATATCAAGGGAAATAATGAAAAAAAAAATGCACAGGAAGGTGGGTTAGCTGTACCAAATCTGAAGCTCTACTATAAAGTGGCAGTCATCAACATTATCTGGTACTGGCTAAGAAACAGAGTGGAGGATCAATGGAATAGGCTAGGCACCGGAGACACAGTAGTAAATGACATTAGTAGTGTATTGTTTGATAAACCCAAAGACTCCAGTTTCTGGGATAGGAATTCAGTATTTGACAAAAACTGCTGGGAAAACTAGAAGATAGTATGGCAGAAATGAGGCATAGACCAACATCTTACCCCTTATACTAAAATAAGCTCAAAATAGGTACATGATTTAGACATAAGAGGTGATACCATAGGTAAATTAGGAGAGGAAGGAATAGACTACCTTTCAGATCTTTGGAAAGGAGAACAGTTTATTACCGAACAAGAGATAGAGAATATTATGAAATGCAAAATGGATGATTTTGATTACATTAAATTAAAAAAATTTTGTACAAACAGAAGCAATGCATCCAAAATTAGAAGGGAGGCAGAAAGCTGGGAAACAATTTTTCTGGCCAGTACTTCTGATAAAGGCCTCATTTCCAAACTATATAGGGAACTAAATCAAATGTATAAGGATCCAAGTCATTCCCGAATTGAGAAATGGTCAAAGGATATGAACAGGCAGTATTCTGATAAAGAAAACAAAGCTATCTATTCCCATATGACAAAATGCTCTAAATCACTACTGAATAGAGAGATGCAAATTACAACAACTCTGAGGTACTACCTTACACCTATCAGATTGGCTAATATGACAAAAAAAAAAGAAATTATAGGGGCAGCTAGGTGGCACAGTGGATAAAGCACAATTGGAAATTGGAAATCTTATATAAACAAATGCTGAAAACTATCTCTACATGTAACTGGAAAATAATAAAATACTTTTATTTTTAAAAAGAATATAGAGTTTTCAAAACAATTTACAGTCATATGAAAATATTCTAAATCATTACTGATTGGAGAAATGCAAAGTAAAACAACCTTCCAATATCATTTTATACCTTTCTAATTCACTGAAATGATTGAAGGGCAAAGCAACAAATGTTGGAAAGTATTTGAAAAAATTCAGACACCAATTCACTGTTGTTATTCTAATATCTTCTACAATTCATGGCAAAGAGTTGGTGGCTAAAAAAAGTCAGCTAAATTAAATTGAAATGAGTGATAATTAACTTAATGAAGTAAACAGGAAGGCAACAGCTTCTTTTCTTTTTTTTTCTTTTCTTTTTTAACCACTAGGCATATTTCTCCATTTGGTCAAGTATTGACCACTATCTCTGGAGCTTCTCTGGAGCTAAACTGGTATTGAAAGTCTCTTCAAGGCCTCCTGTCAGCAACTGGGGATGGGATGGTACTGTGAGGGGAAGTTTACACTTGCAACATCCCTAATCTCTTTTAAAGCCTCAGGATTTGTTGGCAGTGGGGAGGGGTTGGTTAGAAGTAGGGAAGCATGGAGGCTTATGAGTTGCGTTTATTGACTGATTAAGAGTGGCTTCTGGGGCAGCTAGGTGGCACAGTGGATAAAGCACCAGCCCTAGATTCAGGAGGACCTGAGTTCAAATTTGGCCTCAAACACTTGACACTTACTAGCTGTGTGACCCTGGGCAAATCACTTAATCCCAATTGCCCCCCCCCCAAATAAAAAAAAAGAGTGACTTCTAGGAGAGAAGGATTCAAGTTGTGTTTCAGGGGCATGGTGGTAGTAGAAAGCTTGAAGGATTGTGTAGAGTTGTGTGTGAGGGGTGCTTCACTCAACTTATACAGACACTTGGATAAGTAAGTCCCAGAGTGCTGGGGTGAGTAAGGAGCTGGGCAACAGTGGTCTGCTCTGAAAGTATGTTCCAGGAATAGTGGATAGCATGGAATGGGGGGGTGTATTTGTGGGGAGGGAGAATAAGGGCATTTAGTCTAAGCCAGATTTCAATTTACCAGAAGGTACATTTCCAAAAGCCCAACTTCCAGCCAGAAGTGCACTTTGAACTTTCTGCATTTACTCTAGTCTCATTCTTCAGAATGGTTATTCTTCTGGGCTCTGCAAGTTTTCCTTTCTTCTTCAAAGTAGAAATGCCAAGACACAACTGCTCCCATCACAGTTGGTTTCATTGGGTTCCCTGGGTCTCTTTTATGTTTAAATCTCTGATCATATAAAGTTGTTACTTGCCCACAGTCACAGCAAATACGGGTAAAGGCAGTATTTGAAGTCACATCTCTGCAGTGTCTGAACCCAGGCATCACTAGTTGCAACAGAGGCTCATTGGAGACTAGCATCACAGAACAGATGAGAAAGCTCTGAGAAAGCATCTGACCCACCAGAACTCAAATTGACCCCTTTAATCAAATCACAACTCCAAGACACAGAGTTCTAGGTAATTATTAGCCAATTCATTAATTAATCTGGCTAAAAATCAATAATGTGATGGTCAGTGGTTTCTCTTGGTAACCAAACATACTATTGGTGACTATGAAGTGCTTTAAAGTCTTTCTTAAAGGGAACTCCACCACAAAATGAAAGTCAACCCTGATTGGTAGCCATTGGCTGAAGAAAGTGGACTAAGAATCTTCAGCTCCAATGTGGATTGATCATGAGATTTAGCAGACACATCGGCAGATGAAGTCATTTCCATTAGGAAATCTCCAGATAGTTTTTCTTTTCCTTCATGAGCTGAGTTGCCCTATTCCCTGATAGAAGTCATCAAGGACTAGGGCTTCTTCCCCCAGGTAAAGTCTTGCCCAGACTTTGGATTCTATCTATGCTCTGAACAGAAATTGGGTGTCCCAGTTAGATGGGGTCCTACCTGCCCAACTAAGAACCTATAACCAAAGTGCTAGGAGTTAATCTCATCACCCCAGCCATGACCTTCATAGAATGACTGACCTTTTTCAAGAACCTGGTTTTCAAAGAAATGAAAGGAAAAGGGTAGATGACAAAGTGAATAATTATTTATTAATATAATGGTATAATATACATTTCTCTCACTCTGACATTTGTTGTTTTCTCTTTGTATTACATTTATTAAGACAATGACTTATGGGAAATATTCTTCTCATGGTTTTATAGATCTATATAGCCAGATTCACAAAGCACTTTCTGTACATTACCTTCTTGGACATTTACCATAATCCTTCAAGGTTAATGGAAGCTTCATTTGACAGAGGAAGAAGCTAAGTCCTGGAAAGATTAAGTGTTGTCATCAGCAACAAGTGTGAAAATTTGGATTGAACCCAGGTCCCTTATGAATCTAAGTCCAATATGCTATGTACCTCACCATTCACTCACTTATTGTCTTCTGTGAAATAAATATACTTTATTAAGAGGTGAAAAAAATACTACTCCTTTGTCACACTGACAGTCTTCTTTGAATGCATTTCAAAATGCAAGGAGGTACCTATATTCCCCAATGCTCAGAAAATCAAAATTACTACCAGGAACTGACATCATAGGGCATCTAGTACAATCTTATCAGGTCACAATGTTACAACGAAGCGGTATTTTTAAAAACTCAGTTGCAGTGCATAGAGCATTGTTCTTAAAGTCAGGAAAAACTGACTTCAATAATGCCCCCAAGCACTTATTACTTGGGCAAAGTCAAAATGAATTAGAATAGGAGGTATATTGAAATGAGTTGCTTCTCTGTTCTCCCTTCCCAAACACTTATAGAGGCTTCATGTTTGTGTTTTCAGATTTTTTGCTTCCTTTCATAGGTGGTATCTTTCTCCTGACTGAGAGGATGGAGTGCTTTTTGCCCTAGGTATTAATTATAATATATACATCAGGTATAAAAAATAATATTTATGATTCTTGTTAGAGTTCTGGGAAAAAACTCACCAATGGGAGAAAAATCCCAAAGAGGCAAAGGGAGGATGCAGGTGATTCATGATGGTGAAATACAGAGAAAATCCTTTTCATCTCTAGATTGATTATTTTAAGACCTATGGGGTTAATGAGATGTATAGACAAGTATAGATTATTCAAATAAGAATATGATAAGGTCATCAGAGAAGCACAAAGTACTATGAATATTGTCAGAGAACTCTAAAATTGGAATGAACCCTTAAAAATTTGTGCAGATGAGGAAACTGGGACCAAGAGGGGTAAAGAAATTTCCTCAAATTAGTGCATCTAATCAGTAACAACATCCAAGAACTCAAACCCTTGTCTTTATTACTCTTTTGGCTTTCCAATAATGCTTTTCTTCAGATTATGGGTCCTTCCACTTTGAAGATACTCCAGTCCCTTGCCCATATCCAGATGATAGGACCTTTTGAGAGTCAGGTCAAACTTCTATATCATCATAGTTACCCCTCTAGAAGGAATCAGAATGGAGAGGAGGGGAGTTTCATTCCCATCCAATTCTGAAAGGACATTTTACTATTGGATCCTGTTAAATGAAGAATCTGTCTCTTACCTAAGATAGGGTATATTTACTGTCTTACTTTTGCTTCCACCAGACATGCAATAGAGCTGGGGCATATTGTGCTACAGAAAAAAAAAAAATATATATATATATATATACACACACACACACACACACACACACATATATATATATATATATATATATATATATATATATATATAAGCAAGCACAGAGACACACATGTGAAGCTTGAATGAAGAAAGCTCCGTGTTTGTTTGTTTAATGAGTTCGAAATGGGCTTTAAAAATTTAAACATTTTTTTTAAAGTTTGCCTCTTTAATAAAAGACTTCAATATAAAGCAGGCTTAAAACTGCTAAGTTGCCACCTACCTTAAGTTCAATGCTATTACCAAATACCTAAGAGAAGTATTCATTTGAGGTCTTTGATGTATTCTGCTGAGCCTAGTGAATGATGAATTTAGGATGGAACACCTATCCAGCTTCCTTTCACCAATGTCTCAGGCAGATGGACCAGATATACTCTAAAATCCATCATTCAAAATCTCCTTAGCTTTCCCTCAAAGGCATTATTCAAATTGTCCTTAACATTCCCTCAAAATAAAACAAAAATTCTCATTTGTGCTAGGTCATAATGTAACTAATTTGGAATCAAGGTTGAATTACATTACATATCATTACAAGTCAGTTAAACTTATATGAGTGGCACAGAAAACCCAGACTTGAACTGACAAGTGCCAGACTTCCACATGCTATTTGTGCTTTAATGAAGTCATTGTCATTCTATTTGATCTGCTCAGGTCATAATTTAGCTCTATGGGTTTTGTTTTGTTTTTTTTTTTACTCATATCCAAAGGTAAATTCTCTTAAGCATTCTTCACAGAGTTCCCAGAACAAATGCCTTTGGTGGAAAGATCTCATTGTCTGATATCGTGGAATGTTTTGAAGTTTAGCAGATGGCTCATTTTACAGATGAATGATGAATAATGCATTCCTAAATTCATGAAAAATAGATTTAGAATTAGAATGTGCCAAGTTGAAAGGCACCAGGGCATCTGTGTGTCTTCATACAGGTGTGCATGATTTTCCAAATACCAGGGAATAAAGTCAGTGAGCCAACTTAGATAGGAAAGTCTCAGTTCCAGTTGGATTCTCAATGATGGGCTTGGAGAGTATTAACGGTTGTTTCTCCATGATTGTACCATTAAGGTAGAGAGGTGACACATGGGAAGGAGTGCTGGGTAAAATAAATAGAGATCAAATAATGATACTGTTTACTCTATGTGACCTTAAGTCATTGTACTAGGCTCCAGTTTCCTCAGCTGTAGAATGAAGGTTTTACTCAATTACCCTTGAGATCTCTCCCAGCTTTATATCTGGGATCCTATAATCTATTGTTGAACCAGAAATTTTCAGACCAAAATGGTTCTTTTAGAACTTTACGTGATTTTAAATAGGAATATAAATGATTTCTAACTTCTTCAAGGTTCAAAATAATCTGTAGCTAAAAGTATAGAATGAATGAAAAATATAATGGCAAAGAGCTACTATGGACTGAGTGAATTTCCATTTAATTATTCACAAAAGTGTTTCTACATATTTGAAAAACAGTAATTGAAAGACAGAGAGAACGTTGCATAATTGACATGGGGAAGGGAGATATGGTTCAAAACCATGCTTTGACCCTTTATAGCTATTAACCCCTGAGCAAATTACTTCATCTCTTGACACTTCAGTTTCTTCATATATTAAATGAAAGGACTGGATGACATTGCCTCTGTAGTACCTTTTGTCATTAGGTCTATGATCCTACACTTTTTCATAGATAGGATTCAACCTGCCTTAGTAGAAAGACTTCCCATTGCAGGGATTCTCTTTGCTGGCCAAATCACAGATTCTCCAGGTACTTGTGTAATACCTGTATATTTGAAATATTATTCACTCATTGTATAGAAGGAATATTTAATAATAATGCTTAACATTTATATAGTTTTTTAAAGGGCTTTTCATTTGTTATCTCATTTGACCTTCACAATAACCCTGTGAGACTGGGGGAGGATAAGTGATTTACCTAGTGTCACATGGCTAGTTTGCATTTAAGTAGGCCAACCCAGTTCTTCCTGACTCCAAGTTGACAATTCTGTTATACCATGTTGCCTTTATTTATAAAATTAAGATAAAAATGATAACATTTAGAGCACATATAGATTAATGTAATCCTATCCTAATTGCACATATGCTAAAGGTCATGCCCTGAGGCTGAGAAGTACTATGATAAGTTATTTTGAAGAAAAGATTGTTGGGGTGATCTAATCTATATACTGGAACCCATCAGTCATGGAAGAGTGTCTTTCTGTCTCTCTGTATCTCCCTTTCTGTGTGTGTGTGTGTGTGTGTGTGTGTGTGTGTGTCTTTCTCTCTCCCTCCCTCTTTCTCTCCCTTTCTCCTACCCTTCCCCACTTCTTTCTTTCCCCAATCCCCCTTCTCTCTGAAGTATGGGCATCCAAAACAAGCTAATAGTTTAAAGGAAACCTGTTTGTTTAAAATCTGAAACAAACCAACCCCAAACAAAGGCAATCTGTTTTCCCAAATCCCCTGGGCAATGCCAAGTTAGGTCAGCTTCAAGGGAGAAGGCAATGCCCATCAGTCAAAGGAGGACATGCCAGGCACTAGGTATTGGTACAAGAACAAAGCCAACCTGATATTCTAAAGAGGAATCATTCAACAAAGTAAAAAGAAATCACCTTGTTTAGCATATTAGCTCAAAACCATTGGGGTTAAATATTGGCATTAAAGCTAGCTCGGTCATTATAATTTGTTTTAAATTTTAAGAGGCTATTACAATGTAGGGCATTCTTTGGAAAGTAATAAATTATAGAGGAGGGAGCACAGGATTTTGAGTTAGGGGACCTATATTCATATCAGAGCTCTGCCACTTCTACTCAATCTTGGGCAAGTTTCTTTATCTCTCTGGGCCTCAGTTGTTGTTTTTTTTATCTTGAAAAATGGGAGTATTCTGCTAAATGGCATCAAAGTTTCCACATAGAAGTTCTATGCACATATTTTTATGTGAACATTGGCTAAAGAAGGAATGTCAGCTGACATCTCTTACAGAATAATTAACAAAATCATGAACTGGTTTTTGCTTCTTTTCTACTGTGAATTATTTTAAACCTTTATTAGAGATATCAACATCAATTTTGGCTGAGGATGGGTCTCTTCTTTGAAATGTAATATTTATAAATTTGAAATATGCTCACTAATTTCAAGCAGTTTCACTTATTTATTAGTAGTATTTATTTTAATACAGGCAGAATGTATTTTGTTGTTGTTGTTGTTGGGTTTTGTTGCAGGGCAATGAGGGTTAAGTGACTTACCCAGGGTCACACAGATAGTAAGTGTCTGAGGCAGTATATATATATATATATATATATATATATATATATATATATATATATATGAGAGGCAATTGGGGTTAAGTGACTTTCCCAGGTTCACACAACTAGTAAGTGTCAAGTGTCTAAGGCCAGATTTGAACTCAGGTCCTCCTGACTCCAGGGCCGGTGCTCTATCCACTGCACCACCTAGCTGCCCATATTTTGTTAAGTTATTAGTTTGGACAAGGGAAGTACATGCCACAGAATCAAAATTTTTCTGGTTGGAAACCTCAAAGGGCCTATGTCCTTGTTGATGTGAGGACTATGTAATGCTAAAGATTATGATCCATTCATGCCTTCTCATTCTAACTCCTTTTTTTTTTTGTCTTCCCATAAATCCTTCATATGAGTTCTGACCAAGGAACTAAGGTACTTCTTCAAAGTCTGGGTTGATGCCAATGAGGCATGTGAGTTCTACACTATTTATCCCTTACTCTTGCTTAATAACTAGCCCATTTCTTTAGGTGGTAACATATATCTGTTGATATCTTTTAAGTTCCTTTCCTGGCACAATTTCGCATTGATAGATGTTTCAACTGACTTACACCCACTGTCAGGGAAATTTTTAAGTCCGACAGAAGAACAAAAACAACAAACTTTTCAAGGCTAAAGAAAATAGGTTTATTGAGAGAGGGTTAGTCCCCCAACAAAGCCAATTGGTTTATTGAGAGAGTTTTAGTCTCCCAATAAAGCCAGTCATCCAGGCATTGGACCTGAAAGACCCAGAATTACAAAATCCATGGGTTTATATACCCTTCCAAAAGTTACACTTGTATAACATTTTATCATTATTAGTTGTCCTTCTAAAACTAAAACATATTCTTAGGAAATATGAGGAACTACCTAAATGACCATAAATGTCAGCATTATGATGACAATAGGGTGGGTCATTGTCAGGTCACTGGTCATCAGCGTGAACTCTTTTAAGAAAAGTATGTCATTCTTGATTACTAAAATATACCATTGCTGACTACTATATATTGTGATATTACTTAATGCTTGACATTGGAAAGTTAGGAAGTATGAGGAAAGAATTAACCTTTTGACCTTATGTAATTGTAACCAAATAATATCTAAATATAATAAATCACAATTTTTTAGTTAATATATTGATTATTATCTTAACCAAATCACTTATAACTATGGTGAATCTCTTATAACTAAGGGATGGGGAAAATCTCACTCACACCCACCATACAACTGTGACATGTAAAACTACATATGTGGTTGCCTATTTCTGTCCCAAGTTTGGAGAAAATTAGCTGGAGTTTCTAATATATTTGTTACTTATAAATTAGAAGTTTTAGCACCGCTTTGGGGGCATTAAGTATTTATTAAAGTATATCAAGTATTAGTAAAAAGAGAACATCTGGGTCAGAAAGTTAAGCAAAGGCCTATCTAGCCTAGAACTCCAGCCTGGCCTGCTTCTTCCTCCAAGTCCTCTACCACAGGCCTTCCAGAGCCAAACTGAGAGTGGAAGATTTCCCTCTGTCCTGTCCCTAGGAGAGAGTTCTTCCACACTGCTTCAAGCTAATTGGCTAGCATCACCCAAATCCATTGGTTCACTGGACTTGAGGGTGGTCCAGTGTTGAGGTCAGAGTTCACACCCACTTGAGGGCCAGGCACATGTGGTTTTAATTGAATTAACTTTATGTGACTTAATCAACAAAGTCAGTCAATCCAATCAATCCAATCAATCCTCTCAGCTGGGGCCTTTAGGCGGTCCAAAACCCATTAATTCCTGACACAATTATTCATTGTCCTTTGGATGCCCTACCATATTAAGTTTTTTTTGTGAAGCAATTGGGGTTAAGTGACTTCCCCAAAGTCACACAGCTAGTAAGTGTTAAGTGTCTGAGGTTGGATTTGAACTCAGGTCCTCCTGAATCCAGGGGCAGTGCTTTATCCAATGAGTCACCTAGCTGCCCCACTACTATATTAATTATTCACATTCTTTGGTGTTTCATGACTGGCAGCTTTGCAGCAATGCCCAAATAATCAGGAAATAAATAGTCAAGAATATTTATTACTCAACCATTCAGTCAACAATCGTTTATCACATACTTACTAGGTGCCTATGTTAAGGGCTATGGATACAAAGAGAGGCAAAAGACAATCCACACCCTTAAGGAACTCATGTTTTAATGGGAGAAATAGTATGCATACAACTCTGTACATATAAGAAATACATAGAATGAATGGAAAGTAATGTTAGAGGGAAGGCAGTAGTGGTGGAGAAGTTCAGGAAAAGCATCTTGTAGCATTTGGGATTTGTGATGAGTCTTGAAGGAAACCAGAGGAAGTAGGGGGTGGAGGAGAAGAGGGATAGCATTCCAGCCATGGTAAACAGTCAAACAAAAGGCACCAGAATTGAGGCAGGAGAAAAACAAACAGCAAACAATAACAGATGATGACTGCATTAGATTATTGCTTGTTTCCCATCTTTCAGTAAGTTATGAACCTGTGAAGATAGGGACTAGTCTAGGATGACATGTGTAAAAGCCTATCTTTTCCTCCTCGTATTTTCATTAGGATGCCTCTGATTGTTCCATGGTTATAATTTCCTTAGGTCTTTCATTTTCATTTATGACAAGAAGGTCAATATTGTTATAATTAGTACCTTCATTATTATGTCCACTCAATCACTGAGTAAGGAACATGATTTAGAATTCCAAGAGTTCAGCTAACATTTAGAGATGATGTTTCATCCTTCACCCCCTCCACCCACTTTGCTTCCATCCTGCCTCCATTAATGCAGGAATAGAAAGGGTCGAAGTAAGACTGAGGACCATTTGGTATTTGTTTTTGTTACACAGGTTGCTATGGTGTACTAGTGCCAGGACCCGCCCACTTAGCTAGGCTTGTCCTGGAAAAGATGTTATTTGTCACCATTCCCATAGTTGTAACTTTTCCATCTTGGTAAAGTATGCTGGCTTAATTCTTTTAAAATCCAAAGGCCACCTTTATGCCATAAATAAACATCCAGTTTCTTTAACCAGTCACACATCTATGTGGTGATATCTTTTAAGTTCCTTTACAATGCCAATGTTGGGGCACCAGAGTAGGATTTTGTGGAAGAGTGACTGAATGTAGCCAATCTTTGCTATTTTTTTCTTTGATTAAGGATAGTGTTAGCTAGTGTTAAACTTTCAGTTATAACATTGACACATGATGGATGACAACTTCAGCTTTCTATAATTCAATAGCCTGCACACATACCTGTGCTTACTTGTATGAAGAGATACTAGAGTACAATCATTGATGCTCACAAATCCAGGGACTATGTCTTTACAGAATCACAGATTTAGAAGGGATCTCAACTTTTATCAGCCCAACTGCTACCTAAAAATAAATCCTTTCTGCAATATATCTGGCAAGTTGTCTTCTAGATTTTTTTAAACATGTCCATTGAATGAAACCCACTAATTCCCAAATTGGTCCATTTTATTTGGGATTTTTCTTATTGTTAGTAGTTGGCTTTTTCCTTACTTCAGTCTTTTTAACTTCTATTTACTTGTCCAAATCCTGCCCTCTGAAGACTAATAAAACAAGTCTAATTCCCTTAACATTTCCCTTCAATAACTTCCAAATTGTCTTCAGATATTTATTTTTTTAATTGTTAAATGAATGAAGACATAAATGAAAAACAAATCAATCAATTATTTGACAAATGTCTGTCACTGGTTTATATAATATGTCGAATGGTCCAATTGCATTGAAATTATTTGGCAAGGGTCCTTAACCTGGGTGGTGATTATTCTTTAAAAAAATGTTTTTGATAACTAGATTTCAATATAATTGTTTTTCTTCATAATCATTTATTTTTTGCTTAAATGAATTTAATTCATTATTTTGAGGAGTCCATTGCTTTTATCAGACTGCCAGCAGGGTTCATAACATTAAAAAAATATTGTTATTTTTAGAGCTTATCAGTTTACAGGAACTAGTGAAAAACACCCCTAGATTGTGGCCATGAACTGCCTCGATGTTTTTATTTATTGTTTATTTATGAGTAAAATATATTATAAAGTAACTTGTTCTTCATAAGTAATCAGCTAACAGAGCAATTATTTTTTATTTAGTTTAAAGTGTGTCTTTATTTTCTTTCTTGTTTTGGGATATACTTAGTAATTTATTTTCCCACAATTACATGTAAAAACAATGAACATTCATATTTTTTTTTACTTTTTTAAAATTTATTTTAGGTTTCACTATTTGTTTAGATAAGATTTCCAATTTCAAATTCTACCTCCCTTCCCTTCCTCCCCTAGACATCAGGTAATCTGATATAGGTTTTATATATATATATATATATATATATAAAACATTAAACATATTTCTGCATTAGTCATGTAATAAGAGAAGAATCAGAGCAAAAAGGAAAACCTCAAAAAAGAAAAACAACAGCAACGAAAACAAAAAATAGTATGGTTTAATGAGCATCTATACTCTACAGTTCCTTTTTTTTCTGAATATGGAGAGCCTTTTCCATCATGAGTCCCCTGGAACTTCCCTGTACCATTGCATTGGTGAGAAGAATGTAGTCTATCACAGTTGATCAACATACAATGTTGATGATACTGTTCACAATGTTCTCCTGGTTTTGCTCATCTCACTCATCATGAGGCCATGTGAGTCCATCCAGGTTTCTCTGAATTCCTCTTGCTCATAGTTTCTTACAGCAAAATAGTGGTCCATTACATTCATATACCACAACTTGTCCAACCATTCCCCAATTGATGGGCATCCCCTCAAATTCGAATTCCTTGCCACCACAAAAAGAACAGCATGTGTGGGTCCTTTCCCCTTTTCCATGATCTCTTTAGGAAAAAGACCCAAAAGTGGTATTGCTGGATCAAAGGGCATGCACAGCTTTATAGCCCTTTGGGCATAATTCCAGTTTGCTCTTCAGAATGGTTGGATCAGTTCACAGCTCCACAAACAATGCATAAGTGTTTTAATTTTCCCACAGCTTCTCCAACATTTATTATTTTCATTTTTTGTCATGTTAGCCAATGTGATGGTGTAAGGTGGTACCTTAGAGTTGTTTTAATTTGCATCTCTCTAATCAGTAGTGATTTAGAGCATTTTTTCATATGGGAATAGATAGCTTTGATTTCTTCATCAGAAAACTGCCTGTTCATATCTTTTGACTATTTCTCAATTGGGGAATGACTCGAATTCTTAGAAATTTGATTTAGTTCTCTACATAGTTTGGAAATGAGGCCTTAATCAGAAGTACTGGCCATAAAAATTATTTCCCAGCTTTCTGCATCCCTTCTAATTTTGGATGCATTGCTTCTGTTTGTGCAATTTTTTTTTAATTTAATGTAATCAAAATCATCCATTTTGTATTTCATAATATTCTCTAGCTCTTGTTTGGTCATAAACTGTTCTCCTTTTCAAAGATCTGAAAGGTAAACTATTACTTCTCCTAATTGACCTATGGTATCACCTCTTATTTCTAAATCATGTACCCATTTTGACCTTATTTTAATATAAAGTGTAAGATGTGGGTCTATGCCTCATTTCTGCCATACTATTTTCCAGTTTTCCCAGCAGTTTTTGTCAAATATTGAATGCCTATCCCAGAAGCTGGAGTCTTTGGGTTTATCAAACATTACTAATGTCATTTACTACTGTGTCTCCTGTACCTAGCCTATTCCATTGATCCTCCACTCTGTTTCTCAGCCAGTACCAGATAGTTTTTATGACTGCCACTTTATAGTAGAGCTTCAGATTTGGTACAGCTAATCCACTTTCCTGTGCTTTTTTGTTCATTATTTCCCTTGATATTCTTGGCTTTTTGTTTTTCCAGATGGATTTTGTTATTATTTTTTCTAGCTCTATAAAATAATTTTTAGGTAGTCTGATTGGTATGGCACTGAATAAGTATATTAATTTAGGTAGGATTTTCATTTTTATTATATTAGCTCAGCCTATCCATGAGCAATTAATATCTTTCCAATTATTTAGATCTGATTTGATTTGTGTGAAAATTGTTTTGTAATTGTGTTATAGAGTTCCTGGGTTTGTCTTGGCAAGTAGACTCCCAAGTATTTTATAGTATCTACTATTACTTTAAATGGAATTTCTCTTTCTATCTCTTGCTGCTGGACTTCATTGGTCTTGTATAGAAATGGTGATGATTTATGTGGATTTATTTTATATCCTGTTACTTTACTAAAGGGTTTCTTTGTTTCAAGTAATTTTTGAGTTGATTCTCTAGGATTCCCTAAGTATACCATCATATCATATGCAAAGAGTGATAGTTTTGTTTCCTCATTGCCTATTCTAATTCCTTTAATTCATTTTTCTTCTCTGATTGCTAAAGCTAACATTTCCAGTACAGTATTAAATAATAGAGGTTATAATGGACATCCCTGTTTCACCCCTGATCTTATTGGGAAGGCCTCTAACATATCTACATTTCATGTAATGCTTGCTGATGGGTTTATTTAGATACTGATTATTATTTTAAGGAAAGATCCACCTATTCCTAAGCTCTCTTGTGTTTTTATTAGGAATGGGTGCTGTATTTTGTCAAAAGCTTTCTCTGCATCTATTGAGGTAAGTATATGATTTTGGTTAGTTTCCTTATTGATGTGGTTGATTATGTTAATAGTTTTACTATGTTGAACCAGCCCTGCATTCATGGTATAAATCCTACCTGGTCATAGTGTATTATCCTAGTGATAACTTGCTGTAATTTCCTTGCTAATATCTTAATTAAGATTTTATCATCAATATTCATTAGGGAAATTGGTCTATAATTTTCTATCTCTGTTTTTGCTCTGCCTGGTTTTGTTATCACCACTATATTTGTGTCATAAAAAGAATTTGGTAGAACTCCTTCTTCACCTATATTTCCAAATAATTTGCATGATATTGGAATTAATTGTTCTTTAAATGTTTGATAGAATTCACCTGTATAACCATCTGGCCCTGGGGATTTTTTCTTAGGGAGTTCATTAATGGCTTGTTCAATTTCTTTTTCTAATATGGGTTTATTTAAGGATTTTATTTCCTCTTCAGTTAACCTGGGCAGCCCTTTCATTTTTGATACTAGTAATTTTGTTTTCTTATTCATTTTTTCTAATCAAATTAACCTGTGGTTTATCTATTTTATTGTGTTTTGTTTTCATAAAACCAGCTCTTAGTTTTATTGATTAATTCTATAGTTTTATTGCTTTTGGTTTTATGAATTTCTCCTTTAATTTTCAGGATTTCTAATTTAATATTTAATTGGGGATTTCTAATTTGTTCTTTTTCTAGCTTTTTAAGTTGCATGCCCAATTCATTGATCTCCTCTTTCTCTTTTTTATTCATGTAAACAGTTAAAGTTATAAAATTTCACATAAGCACTGCTTTGGCTGTATCCCATAAATGTTGGTATTTTGTCTCATTATTGTCATTCTCTTGGATAAAATTAGTGATTGTTTCTATGACTTGTTGTTTGAACCACTCATTCTTTAGAACGAAATTATTTAGTTTCCAATTGATTTTCACTCTACCTTTCCCTGGCACTTTATTACATGTAATTTTTTATTGCATCATTATCTGAGAAGGATGCCTTTACTATTTCTGCCTTTCTACATTTGACTATGATGTTTTTGTGCCCTAATACATGGTCAATTTTTGAAAATGTGCCATGTACTGCTGAGAAAAAGGTATACTCCTTTCTATCCCCATTCAGTTTTCTCCAGACATCTATCATGTCTAACTTCTCTAGTATTCTATTCATCTCTTTCACTTCATTCTTATTTATTTTGTGGCTAGATTTATCTAATTCTGAGAGGAGAAGATTCAGATCCCCCAGTAGTATAGTATTACTCTCTGTTTCCTCTTGTAACTCATTTAACTTCTCCTCTAAGAATTTGGATGCTATAACACTTGGAACATAAATGTTTAATATTGATATTACTTAATTATCTATAGTACCTTTTAGCAAGATGTAGTTTCCTTCCTTATGTCTTTTTTTTAGTGAGGCAATTAGGGTTAAGTGATTTGTTCAGGGTCACACAGCTAGTAAGTGTTAAGTGTCTGAGGCCGGATTTGAACTCAGGTAGGTACTCCTGAATCCAGGGCCAGAGCTCTATCCACTGCATAATATATTTTGCTCCAGCCTTTTACCTTTACTCTGTGTATATTTCTCTGCTTCAAATGTGTTTCTTGTAAACAGCATATTGTAGGATTCTGGTTTTTAATCCACTCTGCAATTCGCTTCTGTTTTATGGCAGAGTTCATCCCATTCACATTTACAGTTATTATTACTCACTATCTATTTCCCTCCATTCTATTTACCCCCTTTGTACTTTCCCCACCTTCTTTCAACCTATTCCTCCTCACCAACGTTTTGCTTCTTACCCCTGCCTCCCCCAATCTGCCCTCCCTTTTAATTACCCCCTCCCTTTTAATTACCCTTTTCTCCCTTGCTTTTGCCCTCCCTTCTATCAGTCCCCCCTTTCCCCTTACCCTTTTACTTCCCTAAAGAACAAGCTAAGTTTCTTTATCCAAAAGAACATATATGTTATTCCCTCTTTGAATCAAACCTAGTGAGAGTAGGGTTGAAACAATGTTCACCTCTCCCTTCTTTACCTCTATTGTGATAGGTTTTTTCACCTCTTCATATGATGTAATTCACCTCATTCCACCTCCTCTTTCCTCTTCTCCTCACAAATTCCCTTTTAATCCCTTAATTTTCTTGATATCATCACATCAAAGACAGTTTATATTTATACACTCTGTGTATAATCCTTCTGTCTGCCCAAATACATATACAATTCTCAAGAGTTATAAGTATTCTCTTCCCATGTAGTGATATAAACAGTTTAACCTTATTGAGTAACTTTTTTCCCTCTGTTTACCTTTTAAAACTTCTCTTGAGTCTTGTTTGTTAAGATTGAATTTTCTATTCAGGTCTGGTCTTTTTATCAGGAAACCTTAAGAGTCCCCAATGTCATTGAATGTCCATTTTTTCCCTTGAAAGAGAATGTTCAGTTTTGCTGTGTAACAGATTCTTGGCTGCAATCCAAGCTCCTCTGCCTTCCAGAATATCATATTCCAAGCCTTGTGATCTTTTAATGTTGAAGCTGCCAGTTCCTGACCAATCCTTACTGAGGCTCCATGATACTTAAATTGCTTCTTTCTCACTGATTGGAGTATTTTTTTCCTTCAATGGATAATTCTGGAATTTGGCTACAACATTCCTTGGAGTGTTCCTTTTGGGATCTCTTTCAGGTAGTGATCAGTGGATTCTTTCAATTATGATTTTATTCTCTGATTCCATAATATCAGGGCAGTTCTCCTTAATAATTTCCTGTAATATGGTGTCTAGACTCTTTCTGATCATGGCTTTCAGGCAGTCCAATGATTCTCAAATTGTCTCTCCTGGATCTGTTTTCCAGGTCAGTTGTCTTTCCAATGAGGAATTTCACATTTTCTTCTATTTTTTCATTCTTTTTATCCTGCTTGACTGATTCCCGGTGTCTCATGGATTCATTACCTTCCAACTGTGCAATTTAAATTTTTAAGGCATTGTTTTCTTCAGTGAGATTATGCACTTTTTTTTACATTGGGCCAGATGAATTTTTTAAGGAATTGTTTTCTTTAGTCAATCTTTGTGCTTCCTTTTCGAAGCTGCTAATTCTTTTTTTTTTTTTTTTTTTTTTGTGGGGCAATGGGGGTCAAGTGTCTTGCCCAGGATCACACAGCTAGTATGTGTCAAGTGTCTGAGGCCGGATTTGAACTCATGTCCTCCTGAATCCAGGTCCGGTGCTTTATCCATTGCACCACCTAGCTGCCTCCATGATTCTTTTTTTCATAATTTTCCTGTATTGCTTTTATTTCTCTCCCAATTTTTCTACATTGAGTTTTTTTCTGATAAAAGTATTTTATTTTTTCCAGTTACATGTAAAGATAGTTCTCAACATTTGTTTATACAAGCTTTCCAATTTCAGATTTTTCTCCCTCCCTCCCCTCCCTCCCCCCTCCCTAGACAGCAGGTAATCTAATATAGGTTTTATATATATAACATTAAACATATTTCTGCATTAGTCATGTTATAAGAGAAGAATCAGTGCAATGAGGAAAAATTTCAAAATAGAAAAACAACTGTACCAAAAACAAAAGAAATTGTATGGTACAATCAGCATCTGTACTCCATAGTTCTTTTTCTTCTGGATTTGGAGATCCCCTTCCATCATGAGTCGCCTGGAACTTTTCTGTACCATTGCATTGGTGAGAAGAATCTAGTCCATCACAGTTGATCAACACACAATGTTGATGATGCTGTGTACAGTATTCTTCTGGTTCTGCTCATCTCACTCATCATCAGTTCATGCAAGTCCTTCCAGATTTCTCTGAACTCCTCCTGTTCATTGTTTCTTACAGCAAAATAGAATTCCATTAGATTCATATACCACAACTTGTTCAGCCATTCCACAATTTATGGGCAACCCTTCAATTTCCAATTCCTTCCAACCACAAAAAGAGCAGCTATAAATATAAAATCATCCATTTTGCATTTCATAATATTCTCTATCTCTTGTTTGGTCATAAGCTGTTCTCCTTTCCAAAGATCTGAACGGTAGACTATTCCTTCCTCTCCTAATTTACCTAAGGTATCACCTCTTATGTCTAAATCATGTACTCTATCCTGATAAGTGTGAGGCTCATTCACTGACCTACTCCTCCCCCATCTCTTCCCCTACTCCATAAGCCCTTTTCTTTTTCTTTCATGTTGGATTTCATCCCATTCTACCTCTCCCTTTCCCCTTCCCCAATGCAATACTCTCACCCCTCAATTTTACCCTAAAGATGTCATCATAGGTCAACTAGGTGACACAGTGGACAAAGCATCCACCCTGAACCAAGATGGAACACAGTCCAAATCATTCCCCAGGCACAAGATATTTATCCACTGCTCAACCCAGGCATGTCACCCAACTCTGACCATCTTGTGCACTCCAGCAAACACACACACACACACACACACACACACTAAACAAAAAATAAATGCTTTATAGATATCATCCCTTCATAATCAATTCCCACCTGTGCCCTCTGTCTAAATTTATTTCAGTCATCTTCCCTAAATTGAGAAATTTCTTATGGGTTCTAGTATTATGCAGTGATTCTTGAAAAAATATCATTTGCCTCATGAGGCTTTTATATTCATTATTTGTATATCTACTCTTCTTCTGTAATCATATGTAAGCTCCATGATAGCAGGGACTGTCCTTGTTTACATCTTTGTACTTAGCTCATGGTATATCCTAAATAGAGGCTTATTTTACTTTAAGTTGTCTCATTTTTCTGGATGGTAATACTGAGATCTAAAGGAGCTCAAACATAGACTTTGAAATAATTCTGAGATAAGAAACAAATTTTCCTAATTCACTTTTTAGCTCTAGACCCAGAGCTGGCAACCCTAGCATGTATTATGGAGAGAAGTACATCCTTCCTGGCAGGCAGGCTACCTCCAATAGAAGAAGGGGCCCAGGTTGTTTTCTTCCATCCACATAAATGGACCCAATCTCTCTTTAGAAGGAATTTAGGGAAGGATTATTATCCTGTTCTAGAAAAGCATTCAGCCTACATAACTGCAACATTTGGATGATTCATGAAGGAACATACACAAATCAGCTGAGCTTCTTGAAGGAGGCTGGGATAGAGAGTAAGGAGCAAGATGGACAAATCCAAGAATTTCAATATGGACTGGTTCCCTCCACTGTAAAGAGCAGAGAATTATTTATTTCCAAGAGCCTATTTTAGAAATTGGAGAAAGCAAAGAGTACAATAGGGAAAGTGTATCCATGTCCCAAAAGACCTAAAGAAAGCCTGGCACAAAGCAAATAAGGCAATCCTTTCCAGGTGGCATTGCTACCCAGCACTGTCTGGAATGTCTGCACAGGGGAATGAAAAATGGATATTGTATTAGGGTGATTTGTAAGCTTTAATGGTCAATTATGCTCTGCAGTGCTTGAAATTGGCTAAAGAATGAATTGCCATATAACTATTGGAGCCAGAGGAAACAGAAGGGAGAAGGTTGTCTGGGAATGTTCAGGTTGAAAGGAAAAGTTTAGGGAAGGGATAGGAGAATTCCCTTCCTAACACTGAAATTTCTGTTCCATGGTATACTCTTTACTCTTTATGGAGTCACAGAATCCAATCTCTAGAGTTGCAAGGATCATAGATTACCTTATAGATGATGTAAGACTAAGCCAACCTTCTCATTTTTCAAATAATGAAACAGGCCCAAAGAAATTAAGTTACTAACTTATGGCCATACAGTAAAACAATGGAGCCAGAATTTTAACCTGTGTCCTCTGTCTGACTCTGGAGCTCTTTGGTCATATGGCTACTTGTCAATTTAACTATTCCTCTTAAAGCCTGGATGAAAGAAGAGAAGCCATCATCACTGTCATCACCACCATCATCACTGTCATCATCATTATCATCATCTCCTTCTTCTCCTTCTTCCTCCTTTTTTTCCTTTTCCATTTTTCATTTCCCCCTTTCCTCCTTATCTTCCTCTGCCTGAGTCTCCCTATCTAATCAAAGCTGGAATGCAATGACCCTCCATGGTACCAACTACACTGCTGATAATCATGAAAGGTTTTAACTCTTCATTTATGACCTATCCCCCCTTAGGCATCCTAGTGGCTCCCACCCCATTCCTAGGGGGTTACCATAGAAATGCTAAATTGAGTTCGGACATCTGATCAGCTTTAGCATGATGGCTGCCCAGAACTCCCAAACTCAAGGGATCCACTAGCCTCAGCCTCCCCAAGTACCAAGGAATACAGCCATTTGCCACCATATATGGATTCTGGTTTTTGATGAGATTCACACAGAAACAATGATGGGGGAAATTCCATTGGTGGGGGGATTGGTCTACACTACTGCACAACTGGGTGAAGTAACTGGATTTGTTTTATAATTAAAGGATTAGGATTTAAGCTCATTCTCACTTGACTCCTTGAAAGCATCCTTGACATACACACCAAGAAGACAAAAGATGTGAGATATACCTCACACTATTATCAAATGACTTTGGCAAGCTTTAATAAATCTCTATATGCTGAAAGCTTTCCTTGCACTGCATATTAGAGATTCTGAATAATTGCTATGATGGTATTTATTAAAAACTTTGTTCTTCAGTTTTTATGGATCTACATTCTCTCAGGGCTTTCTTGGGCAATAGTTCAGCCTTTGATTCCAGGACTGTTTATTGGTTGAGTGTGGGTTTGTCATCTATAGGTCCATGAAAGATAGTGAGAGCCTAGTGTCTAGACAGAAGATCAGGGTTTCCTTAGTATTCAAAAGATACTAAATGCTTATAGCCTGTAGTACTTCATTATACTTAAAAAAAACCTTTCCTTTAATTTATTATTGTTGTTGTAGCATAGGACAAGAGATGGCATTTATTTCAGGCCCAACATACAATTAGGCTGATTTTATGATATCTCTCAAATAAGCACTTACTAGCTGCAGTTCTGTACTTGAAAATTCCAATAATTTTTATTACTGTAATGATTGGAGTGACACCACCTGCTGGAGAGTTACTATAGGAAAGCTCTGCCATGAAGAGAAGGCATCTGAGGGCAAGCCATGTGGTCAGTTCCTTGGCATCAGGAAGTGACGTTTGCTCATGGGTACTGTCTATCAAAGCTACCAGCCAATGAACTTGAGGAGCCTCCCATTTCTGGGAGGAGAACACAAAGTAGGAAGCAGACACAGGTGGAGGGCTTCTTCCTCTTTGGGTTCAAGATATTGGATTGGTGGCAGGACTTCACAATGGAGGTTAGGAAGGTTAGGATTTCCATGCTATAAGAAATCTGTTCTCAATATTTCTCTCTCTCTACCATTTTATATCTTTTAACAAACCCTTAAAAGCCTAAACTCTTGGTGAATTTATCGGTGATTTTAGCCAGTTTCCCCCCAAAACTGAGGGGAACAGATTAGAACCCACATTTAGATTTTTAAACAACAGATTACCTTCAGGCATTATGTGTCTCTGTGTATATTTTTATGTGAGGGTATATATGCATGTATTTATGAAGCAAAAGGATCATTCTTTTAGGTCATAGAATGAGGGGATCTCAGAAATGGGAGGAATCTCAGAGACCATAAAGTCTAACCACTGCCTATATAAGACACATTTCCACATCCTACCTGACAAGTGGTCATACCAGCCTTTTCTGAAGACCTAAAGTGAGGAGCAAACTCAGCAGTTCTAGAGGCAGTCCATCTCATTTCTGGATGGCTCCAATTAGGAAGTTTTTACTTCCATCTACTCAAAATCTTTTTCTTGATAACTTTGTACTGCCCCGTGGTCATGGCATGTCATGTCTGGTCTTCCTCACTGCTCACCTCCTTAGCAATGGACAATCTGAATTTTCCCCTCATCCCCTTCTAGTCTCTCTCTGTGTCCTTTCTACAACAGTCACTCTTTCTCTTTTCCCATCTCTATCTCTGTCTGCCTGTCTCTGAATGTCCGTCTCTGTGCCACTTTCCATATTTTTCTATCTAACTTTGTGCATACTTGACTATCCCCGTCTCTATGTCTCTCTCTGTGACTGTCAATATCTGTGCCTCTTTCTGCCTCTGTTGTACCCGCCTTCAACGTCTCTGTATCTCTCTGTCCTCGTATCTTTACTTCTCTCTATTTCTGTCTTTCTCTCCCCCATCTCTCTGTCTTCCTCCATCGTCTCTCTATCTCTCTGTCCTCATATCTTTACTTCTCTCTATTTCTGTCTTTCTCTCCCCCATCTCTCTGTCTTCCTCCATCTACCCCTACCTCCACTTCTTGCAAGGGGGCTACATTTGACTAAGGAGAAGAACAGAATTCGCTTGCTATTTTGCTCCAGCAGAAAGCTCATAAATCTTTCTTTCCACCATTACTATTTATGTTTAGTAACTGTAAAGATGAAAGCTTCTTTTGCAATTCAGGTACTGCAGACTCAGAAAGCTTAGCCCTTCATGAAAAAATAAACACAAAGACCATAAATAACCTTTGACTATTTGCTCAGCTCCTTCACAAGCGATTGGGTTTCCAGGTGGATGCAGCACTGGCCCATGTACCTCTGTTCTCTCTTACTTTGCATCATTGCCATTCTTGGGGATGTATTGGGATAAATAAGTGGAACAAAAGAGTTAACACTAGTTGGGGTGGCTATAGGTATTTCACAGGTGTCAGTATCTTCTGTGGCTTATTCTGGAGTTGATTCTATCAGGATACACTGTAAGAACTGGCTGAAAGGGAGAAAAATTAATGAGTTATGTTGTCTACAGAGCACCAATCAGGTTTTTTTTCAGTACTTTAATGGAAATGATAAAGATTCATTCATTCATTCATCCAATAAATCATTTTGGGGTGCTTATGATGTCTAAGGCACTGGGCTAGACTGGAAAGACTATTTGTTTTAGGATTTCCTAGATAGAACAAAAGTGTTTTCTTTTTCTAACTTTAAAAATTTGGAGAATTTTGGTAGAGACAAGATGGCAGAGAGAAGCCAGGAACTTGCCTGAGCTTTCCCAAGTTTCCCTCAGAAACAACATTAAATCAAGCCTCAAAACAGATTCTGGAACTACAGAGCCTACAGAAAGGTAGAGAGACACAATCTTCCAACCTGAAATAATTAAAAGACTTCAGGAAAGCTCTGTATCATCGGGCAATCTTCAAATATAAGATTCAAGGGAATTATAAAAAGGCAAACAGGAAAAATGTTATTCAATAAGGTTAAATGGTTTACATCCCTACACAGGAAGATAACACATAACCTTTGAGAACTGTATCTCTATTTGGGCAGATAGATGGAGTATACATACAGGTATAAATTGACTTTGATGTGATGATCTAAAGAAAATGAAGGGGTTGAAAAAGTGAGTATATGGGAAGAAGAGGAAAGGGGAGGTGGAATGGGATTAATTACATCATATGAAGATGTACAAAAAACCTATTACAAATAGAGGGAAAGAAGGGAGGGGTGAGCATTGTTTCAACCTTACTCTCATCAGATTTGGTACAAAGAGAGAATAACATATGCCCTCATTTGTATAAAGAAACTTGACTTACCCTTTAGAGAAGTAAAAGGGTAAGGGAGAAAGGGGGGTACATAAGGGCAGGCAGAAGCAGGGAAGGAAAGGGGAAAGAAAGGAAGAGGTGGATAAAAGGGAGGACATATTGAGGGAAGCAGTGATTAGAAGCAAAATTCTGGTAAGGAAGAATAGGGTGAAAGAAGAAAAAAAGTACAAAGGGGAAAAGAGGACAGAGGGAAATAAACAGTAATCTTAACTATGAATGTGAATGGGATGAAATTTCCCATAAAATGGAAGCGAATAGCAGTGGATAAAAAAAATGGAGTTCTACAATATGCTGTTTACAAGAAACACAAAGTAAAGGTAAAAGGTTGGAGCAGAATTTATTGTGCTTCAGCTGAAGTAAAAAAAAAAAGGCAGGAGTAGCAATTCTTATCTCAGACAAAGCAAAAGCAATTAATTAAATGAGATAAGGAAGGAAACTACATCTTGCTAAAACGTACCATTGACAATGAAGTAATATCAATGGTAAACATATATACACCAAGTAGTAGAGCATCCAAATTCTAAGAAGAGAAGTTAAATGAGTTACAACAGGAAGTAGACAACAAAATTATATTGGTGGTGGATCTTAACCTTCTACTATCAGAACTATATAAATCTAACCACAAAATAAATAAAAATAAGTTAAATAGGTGAATAAAATTTAGAAAAGTTAGATATGTAGAATGCTGGAGAAAATTGAATGGGGATAGAAAGGAATATACCTTTTTCTTATCAGTACATGGCAAATGCACAAAAATTAACCATGTATTAGAACACAAAAACCTCACAGTCAAATGTAGAAAGGTAGAAATAGTAAATGCATCCTTTTCAGATCATGACACAATAAAAATTATATGTAATAAAGAGCCATGGAAAGATAGACTGGAAATTAATTGGAAACTATATAATCTCATCCTAAAGAATGAGTGGGTCAAATAACAAATCATAGAAACAATCAGTAACTTCATCCAAGAGAATGAGAACAATGAGACAATATACCAAAACTTATGGAATGCAGCTAAAGCAGTTCTTAAGGGAGATTTTATAACTGTAAGTGCTTACATGAATAAAATAGAGAAAAATGAGATCTGCAACTAAAAATGTTAGAAAAAGAACAAATTTAAAATACTCAATTAAATACTAAATTAGAAATTCTGTAAATCAAAAGAGCTTAATAAAATTGAAAGTAAGAAATTATATAATTAATAAATAAAACTAAGAGGTGGTTCTATGAAAAAAATCAATAAAATAGATAAACCTTTGGTTAATTTGAGTTTTTTTTAAAAGAAGAAAACCAAACTACCAGTATGAAAAATGAAAGGGGCAAATTCATCAACAATAAAGTGGAAATTAAAGCAATAGTTAGGAGCTATTTTGCCCAAATTTATGACTAAAAAATGTAACAATCTAAATGAAATGAATGAATATTTACAAAAATATGAATTGCCCAGATTAATTAAAGAGGAAATAGAAGACCCAAAGAGCTCCATTTTAGACAAATAAATTGAACAAGTCAGCAATGAACTCCCTAAGAAAAAAAAATCTCCAGGGCTAGATGGTTAATTCTACCAAATATTTAAAGAACAATTAATTCCAATGCTATATAAAATATTTGGGAAAATAGATGAAGTTCTACCAAATTCCTTTTATGAGACAAATATACTGTTAATACCTAAACCAAGCAGAGCAAAAACAGGGAACGAAAATTATAGACCAATTTCCCTAATGAATATCGATAGAAAAAAATTTAAATAAAATATTAGCAAGGAGATTACAGCAATTTATCACCAGGGTAATACACTGGGGGGGGGGGGCGGTGGTGTTATACCAGGAATGCAGGGCTGGTTCAACATTAGGAAAAATATCAACAAAATCAACCACATCAATAAAAAAACTAAACTAAATCATATGATTATATCAATAGATGCAGAGAAAGCTTTTGACAACATACAGCACCCATTCCTATTAAAAACACTAGGGAGCATAAGAATAAATGGAGCTTGCCTTAAAATAATAAGCAGCATTTACCTAAAAGCATCAGCAAACATTATATTGAATGAGGGTAAGTTAGAGGTATTCCCAATGAGATCAGGGGTGAAACAGGGATGTCCATTATTACCTCTATTATTTAATATTGTACTAGTAAAGTTAGGTTTAGCAATAAGAGAAGAAAAAGGAATTAAGGGAATTAGAATAGGCAAGGGAGAAACAAAACTATTACTCTTTGTGGATGATATGATGGTATACTTAGAGAATCCTAAAGAGTCACTTAAAGAGCTACTTGAAACAACTAGCAAAGTTGTAGGTTATTAAATAAACCCACATTAATCATTAGCATTTCTATACATGACCAACAAAGCTCAGCAGCAAAAGATAGAAAGAGAAATTACATTTAAAGTAATGATAGACAATATAAAATACCTTCCAAGACAAACCCAGGAACTCTATGAACACAATAACAAAACACTTTTCACACAAATCACATCAGATCTAAATAACTGGGAAAATATCAATTGCTCATGGATAGGCTAAGCCAATATCATAGAAATGAACATTCTACATAAATTAATTTAATTATTCAGTGTCATACCAATCCAACTCTCTCAAATTTATAGAGGTAGAAAAGGTAGAAAAGCTTTTGTTCTAGAAGAACAAGGGGTCAAGAATAT
Source organism: Dromiciops gliroides (assembly GCF_019393635.1). Lineage (NCBI taxonomy): Eukaryota > Metazoa > Chordata > Mammalia > Microbiotheria > Microbiotheriidae > Dromiciops > Dromiciops gliroides. The sequence goes on along the minus strand of NC_057865.1, from coordinate 27,260,900 downwards.
AAAGGGAACTAATAAAAAAATGCACAAGAAGGTGAGCTAGCTACACCTAATCTGAAGCTATACTATAAAATGGCAGTCATCAAAACTATTTAGTACTGGTTAATAAATAGAGTGGTGGATCAAAGGGGAGGTTAGGCAAAGGAGACAGAATAGTGTGAGAAAATAATGGGATTTGGCAGATGCCCAAAGGACCCACCTGTAGATTGATTTAGAATTGATTGAATTAAGTGAGAATGACTGAGAGAATGACTGAGAACCTATTTAAAGTTAATTAAATTGAAAGCACACCTGGTGAGCACTAAACAGGGTATTGTTATTAGAAGCTAAAGACTTTGAACTAAACAAGACCATGCTAAAGTCCAATGACCCAATTTAATCCATCAGCTTGAAAGATTGTCTCTTCTGGGGAGGGAGGCAGGCAATAGGAAGTAATGTTGGCTCTCTGGCTCTGTCCCCTCCCCCCAAATGGCTGAAACCTTGTGGTGGCAAAAAGGGAAGGAAAAGAAGGAGGCCAGGTTAAACCCTAGGGTAGATAGGTTTCTTCTTAAACTTTCTGAAATCCACTTGTTCTCTCTTTACTATGCTTTAATAAATGCTTAATGCCCCAAGACTGGTGCTAAAAGCTTCTAAGTTAAGGCAATCACACATTTAATTTTACTTGCCACAGTTGATGACCCATGAAGGGATGTGCTGAACCCTTCAATCTTCTGGTCTTCATGTTGGGTAAGAAATGTTCTCCTATTTCCATATGGCTGTTACTTTAAATTTTCAAATGGATCTCTTCAACCTCCTAGGTATTTAGTCTGGTTAATCAGACAAGTGGAGGTTAAGATCATGTTTACACTTGATCCCTTTGAATTTGAACATTCTATTCCTATTTTTATTTTTATTTGTGTTATAGCAAGGAAATATTTTAGTTGCAATGAGGGGACTAAAAATGCTGAAACCTACCATATAATACAAGGGTCTCCCCTAGAAAAGATACTGACAGTATGGGATTCTTATAAGCTACTAATTCAGTCAGATATGAAAAAAATCAAAGCTTATCAAACTGTGTTTTAAGTGGCATAAAAATATTTTAGCTTATTAAAGAATCAGTGGCTAGAGAATGGATCTTTTGATTCCCCAAAATTTAGAAATTTGAAATTACTCCTGCCCTTTAATTCTCCCAAAGATGTAACTTATTGGGATATCTGGAATATAGGGAGCAAGGAATTGGCCCAAGGGGATGCAAAATAAGGGAAATCCAAGCCAAGTTTGAATGCAAGCCTGTTTCTCAGGCTGAAACACCAAATGACCCAACACACACAAAAATGAAAAAAATAAAGAGAAAATTTACCTCTAGAGGATGCAACTCTTATTCCCTCTCCCTCTATTCCCTCTATGCCAAACAAAAAAAAGAAAAAAAGAGAAAATTCACCTTTAGAGGAGGCAGAGAAGCTCAAAATTCTTCCCCTTCAAGAGATCCTCACCCATGGTACAAATGTTGCTGTACTAAAGCTCAGACAATACACACCTTTTGGGCCCAAAGATTTGAGTTCATGGAAATGAAATATTCCTAAATTTGATGAGGATCCCACAGCAGTTATCAGCCAGTTTAGGGAAATTTTCAGAGGATATCAACCCACTTGGAGTGATGTTACTGATCTCATGGAAATGATATTATCCCCATGGGAAAGAACTGATAAAATAGCTTCAGTGAAATCCTCAGAAACATCAGGAAAAGCTGCTATTCAATGGCCTTTAGAATGCCCTAACTGGGACCCCAATATCCCTGAACATTTTAGTAAGTTGCAGGGAGCAAGGGAACCATTGTTAAAGGCAATGGAAATGACTATAGTAATCTACTGTTTGATAAACCCAAAGATACCATCTTCTCGGATAAGAAGTCACTATTCGACAAAAACTGCTAGGAAAACTGGAAGCTAGTATGGCAGAAAGTAGGCATAGACTAATATCTTACACCATTTACCAAAATAAGCTCAAAATGGGCACAAGATTTATTTATTCATTTCTTTTCGTGTGGCAATTGGGGTTAAATGACTTGCCGAGGGTCACACAGCTAGTAAATGTCCAATGTCTGAAGTCAGATTTGAACTCAGGTCCTCCTGACTCCAGGGCTAGTACTCTATCCACTGCACCACCTAGCTGCCCCACAAGATTTAGACATAAAGGGTGATACCATAGGCAAATTAGGAGAGGAAGGAATAGTTTGCCTCTCAGATCTAGGGAAAGGGGAATTTATGACCAAACAAGAGATAGAGAATATTATGAAATGCAAAATGGGTAATTTTGATTACATTAAATTAAAAAGGTTTTTTACAACCAGAAGCAATGCAGCCAAAATTAGAAGGGAAGCAGAAAGCTGGGAAACCATTTTTACAGCCAGTGTTTCTTATAAAGTCCTCATTTCTAAAATATATAGGGAACTAAAGCAAACTTATAAGAATGCAAGTCATTCCCCAATTAAGAAATGATCCAAGGATATGAAAAGGTAGTTTTCAGATGAAGAAATCAAAGCTAAATATTGCCATATGAAAAATTGCTCTAAATCACTATTGATTAGAGAAATGCAAACTAAAACAACTCTGAGGTACCACCTCACACCTACCAGATATGCTAATATGACAAAAAAAGGTAAATAATAAATGTCAGAGAAGTCATGGGAAAATTGTAACACTAATGTATTTTTGGTGGCATTGTGAACTCATCCAATCATTCTGGAGAGCAATTTGGAACTATTCCCAAAGGGCTATGGGGCCGTGCAAAACCTTTGACCCAGTAATAACACTACTAAGTCTGTATCCCAAAGAGAGAGTAAAAAGAGAAAAGGACCTAAATGTACAAAAATATTTATAGCAGCTCTCTTTGTAGTGGCAAAGAATTGGAAATTGAGAGAATGAACATTAATTAGGGAATAGCTGAACAACGTGTGGTATATGAATGTAATTGAATACTATTGTTCTTTTAGAAATGTTGAGCAAGGGGGCAGCTAGGTGGTGCAGTGGATAAAGTGCCAGCCCTGGATTCAGGAAGACCTGAGTTCAAATCCGGCCTCAGACACTTGACACTTACTAGCTGTGTGACCCTGGGCATGTCGCTTAGCCCCCATTGCCCTGCAAAAAAAAAATTGAGCAGGTAGATTTCAGAAGACTGGAAAGACTTAAGTGCACTGATGCTGAGTGAAGAGAACAGAACCAGATGAACATTGTACACAGTAACGGCAACATTGTGTGATGATCGACTGTGATAGACTTAACTCTTCTCAGCAATACAATGATCCAAGATAATTCCAAAGGACTCATGATAGAAAATGCTCTCTACACCCAGAAAAAAGAACTGTGCAATCTCGCTACAGATTAAACCATACATTTTCTACTTTTGTTTTTTGAGGTTTTTCCCTTTTGTTCTGATTTTTCTTTAAGCACATGGCTATTGCAGAGATAAGTTTAATTTGATTGTGTGTGTGTGTGTGTGTGTGTGTGTATATATATATATATACACATATATATATATATATATATATATATATGAACCTATATCAGATTACTTTCTTTCTTGGGCAAGGGGGAGGGAAGGGAGGGAGAGAGAAAAATTTGGAACACAAAATCTTACAAAAACAATTGTTGAAAAATATCTTTACATGTAACTGGAAAATTAAAAAAACACTTTTATGATTAAAAAAGAAAGAAAATTTGCAGAATTTGGGAATTGGAATTACTTCAGAAGCCATCTTGTTCAATCTGTAACTCCCCCCACAAAAAATTCCCAGTATTAAGCACCTAATATATGCAAAGCCCTTCAAGGAGTTTGTGTTCTACTGTATCTAGAGGTGCAGGATAGTGATGGTGGTGGTGGTGGTATAACATATATAGAGATATTTATAATAGAAAATGGTGACTTGTTGGAGAGAGTGGGAGGTAAAGGAGACAATGCAAAATCCTCTCTTAAACAAATAAAAACCTCTAGGAATGTTAGAGAATTAAGAGAATGCTACCATCTGTGGCAATCTAGGAAAGCTCCATGGAGAAGGTAGAACAATAGGTGAACTTCAAAGGAAGATAATTCTGAAAGCTATAGATGAAGAGAGAGTGAATTCTAAGAAGAGAGCATGACCTGAATGGGTGCATATAGGCTAGAGATTTAAGATTGAGTTTGAGAATAACTATCTTCATTTGAATGAGGACTACCTTTTTGTTGTTCAGTAGTTTTCAGCTGTGTTAATTCTTCATGGCCCATTTAGGGTTTTCTTGAGAAAGATACTACAGTGGGTTGCAGTTTCATTTTCCAGCTCATTTAACAGATGAGAAAACTGAGGTCAACATGGTGTTAAGTGACTTGCCCACAGTCAAACAGATAGGGTTTGTGGCCCAATTTGAACTCAGGAAGATGATTTTCTGACTTCAGGATAAGTACTGTAGCCACCTAGCTGCACTTAATAAAGGTATGGAAAAATGTAAAACCACCTGAGGACCATTTCTCATAACTCACTTAATAAATTAAGTTCAAAAAAGGACCACAAAATTGCAGGGACAAAGTTGAGCTCTGGTGGGTCAGATGCTTTCTTGGAACTTCCTCACCTCTTGGACACCAGCCTCCACAGAGCCACATGACCAGCAAATGGGGGAGTAGAAAGATCCCTGGTTTCAGACACTGTCTAGATATGACTCCAAAACCTGCCTTGACCCTAATCACCAGTGACTGTAAACAGGTGACTTTATTAAAGCTGATCAAAGATTTTGATATAGAAAAGACCTAGGGGGCCCCATGAAGCCAACCATGATGGAACCAGTTGAGGTAAACCATCCTGAATCTTGGCATTTCTTTTTTGGAAAAGAAAGGAAAACTTACAAAGTACAGAAGAATAACCACTGTGAAGAGTAAGACTGGGCTAAATGCCAAAGGTTTCAAGTGTACTACTGTCTAGAAGTTGGGACTTTGGAAACGTGCCTTCTGGGAAATTCAAATCTGGCCTACACTACTTGTCCCTTTCTTGCCTCCTTCCAACCCCTAATCCTTTCCATACTAGCCCCTGTTCATGGAACAGTACTGTCAGAGCAGACCAGGGCTGTCTGGCACTCCCTCACTCAACTTTCCATATAATTTGACTGACACAACCCTCACACACAACTCACGGGTTTCTACACAATCCTTCAAGCTCTCTTTCACCACCATATCCCTCACACATAACTTAAATCCTTGTCCCCTAGAAGTCACTCTTAATCAATCAATAAACACAAATTTCAGGCTTCAACCTTCTTGCTTCCCTACTCCAATACCAACTTCTCTCCCCTGACAACAGTTCCTGAGGTTTTTAATTATATCAGTGATGTTGCAAATGCAAGCTTACCCTCTCTGTACCATGTCATCTCCAGGTGCTGTTGCCTTTAATAGAGTCCCCTTTACTCAATTCAATTTTGCTACACATTTTGCAAGCACTGTGCAAGATATTAGAAGTCATGCAAAACATACCCTGCCCTCTAGGAGCTCCCATTTGGAAAATAAGGGTGTGGGGGTGTGAAGGTAACCATAAGTTTCCAGATAAGTTTTAAAGACCATTAAGGTTTTTCCTGGTGATTTATAATAATAAAAAATAAAAGTCAATTAAAATGCTTTGTATGATAAACTGTTTCTTTAAAAAATTTCTGACAGAAAATAAGAAACAAGATTGCTCTTTTATTATTCCATTTAGCAGTTTTTACACATTTTTAATCCTCAAATTGCTTGAAGAAGGTTACTTGACAAGACTGGAAAAGATAGATTAGGGAGAGAAAGGAGACAGTAAGCAGGGAGACAGAGGTGGAGGCGACTGCAGCAGAGAAGAGGTCATGAGAAACCCAATGTTGGTGGCCACTTTCCTCCTACAGCAGAAAATGGACAGCCACTTTTCAGATATGTTATGGGGACGGCCTTCATCTGTGGGTTGGATTAAATGACTAGAGAAGTCCCTTCCAAATCTTCTACTCTGATTCTTAGTAAGTGGATTCAAATGGACAGAAAGAAAGGATTCTTGAGGAGACCTGGGAACTGAATGGGAGTGGAAGAGGAAAGGAAAGAACCTGCATCTAGACTCTTCTGTCTGGAGAGGGTCTGTCCACAAATCAGATTAGAAAATCCATGAACCTAAAAGCTCCATGTTTCTGTAGCATTTCTCCTTACAGAACCAGAAGTATTCTCAATATGGTGAACCCTGTCCATCCAAGGGAGTCCACCACAAGTGTGAACTCTGTGGGCCACAAAGCTGCTGAAAGCTGAAAGAGTTCACAAGTTGACCTGGAGGTTTCCATGCCAGGGGAATTCACACCTTCCTGAGGAGACACTCAAAGGGTGGGGCTAGATGCTATAAAATCAGGGCATTCTTCTGCTCAGAAGCACTGCCTTCAGTGGAACTGAAGTCTCTTCATCTCAGCTGCTACACAAAAGAAGCAGTTGGAGAGAGAAGAATGGCTGCTGCTAGGGAAAGGCTGCAGGAATTGCAAAAGGAAATCACCTGTGGTGTCTGTCAGAGCTACTTCTCTGAGCCAGTCACCATTGAGTGTGGGCACAGCTTTTGCCGAGCATGTCTCTCCTTGAGCTGGAGAGTTGGAGCTACCAACTTCTCTTGTCCCGAATGCAGGCAAGTGCCCCAGGTCAGAGAATTGCCAGCAATGAACAGGCACCTAGCACATCTGACTGGAGTGGTCAAAGAGCTCAGCTGCCAGCTTTTGCATAGTGCTGAAGGACAGCACCAGTGTGCCGCTCACAAGAAAGGCCTCAAGCTCTTCTGTGAAGATGACCGGACAGTCGTCTGTGTGAGATGTTCGCAAAGCTCAGAGCATGGGGCTCACATGCTCTCTCCTGTAGAAGAGGCTGCTCCCAGATGCAGGGAGAAGCTCCAGAATATCATGAGTCAGTTGGAGAAGCATTTGGAGGAAGCTGATACACTTCTTGCTCAGGAGAAGAGAACTGATGTCGAGTGGCTTTGGATGATCTCAGGAGAATATGACAAACTGCACCACTTCCTGATGATGGAGGAATTCCAATGTCTTGAAAGCATAAGGCAAGAGAAAAAGGCAAGCCAGGACAGAATCTTCCAGCAGATGCAAAGGGTTCAGAAACTCATGCTAAATCTGCAGCAAGCAGGCCACAAACCCAATGTGGACCTACTACAGGATGTCAGGCAGCTGCTGGGAAGGAGTGAGTCAGCATTGTCCCAGATGGTCAAGGCTGCCACCCCAGAGATGAATGAATGTCCTATTCCGGGCCTGATAGAGATGCTGAACCGATTCAGAGTGGACATCACAATGGATCCCACAACAGCCAGTCCTTTTGTGACAGTTTCTGAAGATCTGAAGAGTGTGAAGGCTGGAGAAGCCTGGCAGGTGGACACTGAGCATCCTGAAGACTCTTTTTGTCATTATGTCTTTGCTGAGCAGGACTTCAGCTCGGGAAGACAGTACTGGGAAGTGGATGTGAGTCAACTACCTCAGTGGATACTGGGGATTAATGCCTCACACTTGAAGAGAAGGATAGGCAGGAATGTGGACTCCAGTGCCTCTGTGTTCCTGCTTCAATGTGTCAAGAAAAAAGATGGTTACTATTTGCAAACTTATCCAGAATCATTGAATCATCGAGTGAAAGGCCCTGTGCCAAGGGTCGGGGTGTACCTGGAATATGCCCTTGGCACTGTTGTCTTTTACAATGTTTACCGGTGCTCCCCCATTTATAGGTTTTTTCCTATTTCTTTCACAGAACCCATAACACCCGTCTTTTCTCCTGGTCCCCCACTCCCAGGAACAAAGACTGGTCCCATGTCTATCTGTCCGGTAGACTCTCATCTTGGTGCTTGCTGCTTTTCATGTCTCTGAGCATTTCTCCAGAGAGAAATTCTCAACCCCCCCCCCCCCACCAGGCTCCCTGGCTGTGATTCTTCAATTTCCAGCCTTCCCCTCAAAGACGATGAGCATCACTTACTTCATGATGAAGAATAGAATTCATGGTTATGAATTGGACCTTTGCCTTCCCCACTGCAAGCTGATTGGTACTTTTTCCAGCAGTCCCATTCCTCTGGAATCTCAATAAACCCTGAAACTAGATTTGACGCCAGGAAAATTGGAATTCCTGACTCCAGGCCAGCTATTTTATCTGTTTTGACAACCTGGATATCCCCTTATGTACATCAGAAATAAAATTAATTAATTAATTTTAAAAGTCTAATAAAACTAGTTGTCAAATATTCCCAGTGCCATGTGATAAACTTCTCCTACTCCCTCAGTTTTTTTATCCCACATTTAGAATCCCTGATGTCTATTTGGGCTATATATACATGGAAATGATATATGTGGGTATGGGAATAGCCATTTAAGGGCAATTAACTCTTGAGTGTTTGTGCCTTCCAGGCATAGTGAGAACCTGAGTAACATGTTCCAGTCCAAATTTCATGAAGAAATATTTTCTTTTATTATCATTATGTTGATTTGAGGTTCTATTCTCACTTTTGACCTACCTCTGTGATGAATTTTTAGCCTTGCAAGGAAAAATAGCATGAATATGACATGATTCTTGCTACAGTGCTTTCTCCTCTTCTCCCCATTTGAGTTTCAGCACAAATGCTTTGCATGGGAACTCCTAAATGCTTCTCCTTCTCCTTTTTCTCCTCCTTCTCTACCTCCCCCTCCTCTTTCTTCATCATCTTCTTCTTCTTCAAAAATTATTTTATAGAGGTAGAAAAATAACAAAAATCCATCAGGAAGAACAAAATTCAATAATATCAAGAGAATCAATGAAAAACTGTGAAAGAAGGTTGTCTAGCTGTACCAGGTTTCAAACTGTATTATAAAGTGGTAATTATCAAAACAATCTGGTACTGGCTAAGAAAAAGATCAGTGGAATAGAATAGGTATGAAATACACTATAGTAAATGAACATAGTAATCTAGTTTTTTGATAAACCCGAAGATCCAAGCTTTTGAAACAAAAAACTCATTGTTTGACAAAAAAAACTTCTGGGAAAACTGGAAAACTATGGCAGAAACTAGGTATCTACCATTATTCTTATTAAAATGTCATGGATTGAGTATGACGGAGGTCACTTCCAGATTTAAGTCTATGATCCCATCATTGTCATTATTATTGTTTTCTACTTATTACTAGAGAAACCTCAGCAGTGATTGTTTTATTTCCCTGAGAGAAATATTTTTTCAAGCTTTCCCTGAAGGCTTTGCAGCTGGACACTTTGGGAATGTTTCCCTAGAAAACCCAGCCAGGAATTCAGCTGAGACCAACAGATGTCTATTTAATGGCTGATCTGCCTTCCTGCACTGAGGGTCCTATGCCAACCAACCCACAAAGTACCCCATGGTAAGAGGCAAGCATCCTAAGGCAGATCTCATGGCAAATTCCACAGACTTTTTGCACATAAAAGTCATTTCATAAATGCTTTTTAAATTGAATTCCCACAATCCCAGCTGCTCCCAAACTCAACAGGTTAAGTTGTTCCCATGTGGAGATAAAGGTTAGTGAATTGTTTGGGAAATAAGACTAGTAGCCTGGGATGTAGGTAGTGATATGCTGGTAAATGTTTAGCAAACAGCTCTTGGTCGGGGCTGGGGGGAGGGAATGGACACACAACACGTTTTCAAGTTTAATCTGTGTTATTTTCTCTGTCACTTTCTTAAATCTAAACAATCAGCAACAACAAAAAATAAAACCCTCATTTTTAGTATTTGCTAATTTCCTGATTTTAGTATTTGTAAATATTCATACTGAAAATTTAACAATCAGCTCTCATAAACCAGCTTCAGCACACCCCTGGATTGGGGGTCCAACAATTGAAAGAGAATATTATATGTCATCCAGTCCAACCCCTTCATTTTGTAGCTGAGGAAACTGAAGTGAATAAAGGCAAAATGATGTGTCCAAATTTACACAGAGGTCTTAGTAAGTAGCAGAGCCAGAATTCGAACCAAGGTCTTCTGACTCCAAAAGTGATGTTTTTCGTACTTCACCAGGCTGTGGTTTGGGAAGCATTACTTCCATTGTTACTTACCCTCATGAAGCACCATCAGAGGATCATGACACCATGGGGGTCCTTCTAGAAGATGCCTAAGTTTTCTTTTTCCTTAAAAAAAAAACTTAATCATACACCAAATTCTTTGATTGCCACAGTTGATATCTCTTATTTCTATGACATTTAGAAGGCCAAAGTCTATCCATAGAGATCACCCATTAAGAAACTTCAGTACAAAAATCCAAGGGTAAGCACTGGTCCTGGATTCAGAAGGACCTGAGTTCAAATCCAGTCTCAGAAACTTGACACTTAACTAGCTATGTGACCTTGGACAAGTCTCTTAACCCCAATTGCCTCACCAAAATTAAAAAAAAATCCAAGGGTAGAACTTGGCCTATGACCATGGAATGATTGAACATACCACTTCACTCCATTCCTTTGGTTAAATTTCCACATACCGAAACTCACTGGTATTGAATAATTATTCTTCCAGTGTTTTTACATGATTACAAATTCTTACAAAACACAAAGAATTCGATTACATATGACCAAGAATCATTCACTAAACGAATACATCCCTGGGCTTCAATTGCCTCATCTAGAAAATAAAGGATTTACAACTACATAGCTTTAGTTCTACAGAATAGATACCAGTAAGAGGGAGTTGAACTATAGTAAATTAATTAAAGGAAGATTACAGTGCAATGAGAAATAAGGAATTCAGAGATACATGGGAAGGAGTTTGACATAGTACTTGGTGACACAAGCAGAATCAGAATAATGTATATTAAAATTACAATAATAGACATAAAAAGAGCATTAAAGGACAGTAAACTCTAAGGAATTCTAATGGTCCATCTTGACCCAAGAACATGGGTAATGAAACACATGTGCAAAAGTGGCAAAAGGAAATCACTACGTTTAGAATATTGGGTATATAATCTCAAATCCTCTGTCTGCTATTTACTACCTCTAGGATCTCAAGCAAATAATTTGATTTCTTGGGGCCTCAGATGTATTAAAAGAGGGGCTCAGACCACATAATTTGAAAATGTCGTCTTCAGATCAGCACTAATAATTTATCTTGACAGAGAGGTTAGGGACTACAGGTGACAGATCTTTGGCTACATTGTCATATGCAGTTACTGCGTGGTTGTATTTTTGCTTACGAGTTTACAAGGGAATTATCAAGTGAGAGGATGTATGTTATATGCATGTGTTTGAGAAAGAGAGGGAGGGAGGAAGAGAGAGAGAAACACAGACAGAAAATAAGGGAGATAGAGACAGAGACAGAGGGATGGGGGGAGCATAATTCAAAGGAAAGAAGATGAGAAGAGAGGAGAGAGAAGAGAAGCGGAGCGGAGAGAAGAGGAGAGAAGCAGAGAAGCGAGGAGAGGAGAGGAGAGGAGAGGAGAGGAGAGGAGAGGAGAGGAGAGGAGAGGAGAGGAGAGGAGAGGAGAGGAGAGGAGAGGAGAGGAGAGGAGAGGAGAGGAGAGGAGAGGAGAGGAGAGGAGAGGAGAGGAGAGGAGAGGAGAGGAGAGAAGGGGAGAGAAGGGGAGAGGAGAGGAGAGAAGGGGAGAGGAGAGGAGAGAAGGGGAGAGGAGTGGAGAAGAGAAGAAAAGAGAAAAGAGGAGGGGAGAGGACATAAGGACAGACTGAGACAGAGAGAAAGAGGCAGAGGGAGAGATACAAAGAAAGAAGTATAAGGAGAGACAGATAGCAGAGAGACAAAGACAGTGAGAAAGACAGTAACAGTGAGAGAGACAGAGGGATATAGGGATATATAAACATTTATTGAATTTACCATGTGACAGGCATCGTGCTGAATTCTAAGACCACAAAAATACAAGCAAACCATTCAGTTCCTGCTCATAAAGAGTGTATAATCTGGTAGAGGAAAATTATAAGTATAAAGGAATTTGAGCTGGAGGCAGGGTCAAGGAAGGCAAGTCTAAGTATGGCAGGAGTCCAAAATAGGATCTGGTCACCTGGTTTCAGGAAAGAGAAGATGAAAGTTCAACTATCAGAGCCAAGGGAAAATAGATTTAATACTTACTCAAACATGGCAGGACAAATTTTCAAATAGAACGAGAATTTGACTTGGGAACAGATTGCTCAAGTCATGGTGTTGATAGCTGGGCATCACATGGTCATCATTATTTGGCGGCTTCCAAAGCTGAAAATCATCCAATTTCTAAGACTGTAGGGCTACTCTTCAGAATTGTGATATTCTCTGCTCCTCTCTCTTCAGATCAGAGCGCCTTCTGTAGATCAATAATCAATTCATTTCACAAAGGTCACTGGAAAGTTGGCTAGTGATCATGATTTTCTTTCTATTGGCCCCAGCTAAATTTGAACTTATATTATAGGAGTGAGAAAAATACACCCAATGAACCTTTCCATTACAACCTCCTCAAGCTGCTTCAACACACCATAGAGCACCACTGAGAGCATTGTGATATGTTCACAAACTTCAGCCTGGCATTCGAGGCTTTACAACCAGATTTTACATTTTTAAATCTTATCCCCTCTATATATTATGTACTCAACATTAACCAAAACAACAGCTCCTAAACAGGTCCGTGGTTCTCCTATTTTTCTTTGCTCACTCTCTTCCCTCTACCTGTAACAAATACCTATTTTCCCTTTATAATATAGTCCTCCACTTTTGCTGGTCACTAAGTTCTCACGCAGTATTTTATATCTTTTTCACACACAAAAGTATATTGCAGTTGTCTGTGTGTCACATAAATTAATGAATAAATGAAAAAGTATTTATTAGGCACTTTACTTACAAGACAGGACAGCTAGGTGCTGCTGCGGTGGATAGAGTGGTGGGCCTGGACTCAAAAAGACTCATCTTCAATAAGTTCAAATCTGGCCTCAGACTCTTCATAGATGTGTGACCCTGGGCAAGTCTGCCTCATTTTCCTCATCTGTAAAATATGCTGAGGAAGGGAACAGCAAACACTCTGTCAAGAAAACCCCAAATGGTGTCATGAAGGTTCAGACACAACCCAACAGAAACAATAACAACAATAACATTTGCAAAAGACACTATACAGTGCCTTGATAAGCAAGGCAGTGGCTGCTCTTAAGGAGTTCATATTCTTAAATCTTCTCCAACCCAACCTATATAGAGCCATCTCTTTCTTCAAAATGCAGTTTGAGGGGTGGCTAGGTGATGCAGTGGATAAAGCACCAGCCCTGGATTCAGGAGTACCTGAGTTCAAATCCGGCCTCAGACATTTAACACTTACTAGCTGTGTGACCCTGGGCAAGTCACTTAACCCCAATTGCCTCACTAAAAAAAAAAAATGCAGTTCAAGCACCATCTTGTACATGATGTTTTTTTCCTGATCCTCACAAATGCTGGAGACTTCCTCCCCAATCTTCTTTGTATTTAACTAATTTATAAATGCTTACACACGTACTTCTTGGCTCTGCAGTTAAACTGGAAACTCACTGTGAGTAGGGATTGTTCAATTCTTTGAAATTTTGTATATCCAATATGTAGCGCAGTGCCTGGTACATAATAGGTTTTTAAATGAATATGAATAATGAATATATTTGTTGATTGAAGTACAGAGTTTTAACCCTTTCTACTAGTGAGGCTTCAGACTTTCCCAGCCATGACCCAAAAAGGAACATGGAAAAATAAGATCTTATATTTAGAACTGGAAGAGACCTTAAATGCTATCTAGTTCAACTCCTTCATTAAAAAATATTTTTATTTATTTCATTAGATAATTTCCAATTGTATATAAAAATTAATTTAACATTCATTTAAAAAATTCTGAGTTCCAAATTCCCTCCCTCTTACCTACCCACTCCACGAGAAGGCAAGCAATATGATGTTAATTATGCATGTGAAGTCATGCAAAATATATTTCCTCATTAGCCATGTTGCAAGAGAAAATGCACACAACAAAAGCAAGGAAAATAAAAAAGTGGAAATAGACTTCAGTCTGCACTCAGAGTTCATTAGTTATCTATCTGGTGGATGGCATTTTTCATCATGGGTCCTTTGGAATTGCCTTAGATTATTGTCTTGATCAGTCCCTTATTTTACAGATGAAAAATCTGAAGCTCAAAGAAGTTAAGCATTTTGTCTATAGTCACAAAGAACATGTTAGAGACTGATTTTGACCCCAGATTATCTTGACACAAGGCCCAACTTTCAGTCTAATATTCAACCATTCACACTCTCTAAAGCATTAGTGTTACAGTAGAACACAATTAAAACAGAAGACCTTGCTTTGAATGATCTTTGCTCTGCTTCCACTGGACCTCAGTTTCCTCATTTATAAATCAACAGCGGATTAGATGTTTGAAATTGTTAAGATTTTACTAAGTGCCAGAATTAAGAATCTTTCTGGAGCTAAAACCTATTTTTTCCATCTCATTGGGGTTATACAGGAATCTTCTTGGAGGTAATAACAGAGAAAACATGTAGAAGGAATCTCTAAGAAGGAGGTAGTTAGAGACATTGACAATCTTTACTTTCTGGCATGAGGTAAAAGTTAAACCAATCGACATAAATAAAGACAAGACAATAGGATCAGCATTATTCATTCCTCATTTTTCAATCCAGTGGAGAAGAAAAATGTGATAATAAGAATGACAGCTGGTTTCCAGAGCATCATAAACCCAGCAAATTACAAGGAAGGACCTTAGAAAAATACTGATTAAAATCAGAGCATTAGAGAAAGAGCACACAGCTTGGTGATCATTATTAACCACATGGCACAAATGATTGGGCACAAATTAGTTCATCATGTTAAAGCTGAAGTGTTGAACCTTAATGAGCTGAGCATTAATTCATTATGTTTTCAATCTATCTTCTTGCCCAAGGCTTCTTTTTCCTTTCCTCTTGCCCATATGCCTTCTTCTCTTGAAGTTTCCTAAGCATGAATGGTAGCCTAGTCATGCCATAGCCTTGACTAAACTAACACACCTCTTAAGCACCCAACAAGGGAAGAGAGCTGCCTTTCATCACATCTTCACATGGGAGATTTTACAAATCACTTGCAGAAAAACCCAGAGGATATTTCTTCATGCTATCATTGAAAAGCTGGTAGAGTACAAAGTACCATTCTGGGACATCATTTTGGACTCGGAATTCAGAGTGACCCAGCCACCTTGAAGTTGACCTGATGGCTGGTGGTTTCTTTGTGAACTGGAGTCATGGTGATCCAGGGAATGGGTTAAAGTGAGTGGTTTTTTAATACATTTCTTGTCCTTCTCCCCCACCACTATTACAATTAAATTCTTTATATTGTTTTCTTTTCTGGGGTAATTTAATGCTTCTCTGCACTAGCTCCCTTTATTTTCAGAGGTTTGCTTCTAAAGAGTCATGCTTGCCGATATGGGCCTGTGCAATGAGAAATTCATTTTCTGCTTCACTCTCTAAGTGAAATTACACTCTCCTTCCATTTCTTTTCAGTGCAGCTGAAAGGCATTAATGAAATATGACACCTGGAATTTCTTTGGAAGGTTGTCTCCTAGAATATTCTCCTGTCTGAAAATAGTGTTTTTTCCCCAGATCTCTTCCATAGAAGAAGGGGGAAAATATTTTCATTGTGTCCAAAATTATGTGTATACATTTTAATTCTATGAATTGAAGTTCACAATTTTAAGAGGTTCAAAATGTCACCATTGTGACAGTTACAAAAGATGAATGAATGCCCATAGATGATAAAATACAGACACATACATTCATACATACAAATACACATGAATTTCACTTCTGCTGCCAGATTCAGAGAGCTGGGACACCATTGATGAATTAGCTCCTAAAGTATGTGTCAACAAGCTCCAGGTAACCAACAACAGTCCAGTCTTCATAAAAAGAGTCCATCTCGGTGATCACAAGCCATTGTACGAGAAGCAGTCACAGAAGCCAAAACTTTGAGAAATACATCTATTTTATAGATGCAATTTTCTCTTTTCAGGGTTTTTCTAAGCCTTTTCTCTTGTCTTTCATTGTCTTCTTTGACTAGATTTCTGCCTTTGACTTATATTGCTTTCTCTTTGTTTCTTAATGAAAACAAACCCAATATACTCTCTGCCACCTTGGATTTAGTCAGGATATATAAACAGAAATTGTTGCATGAGCACAGCCCCACTCAAATTCTAGGTGAATCCAATGTTAAGCTACCAGAGAATATAATATTTTTTTATGTATGAGGTATTTTATTTTTTCCATTACATGTAAAGATAGTTCTCAACTTTTGTTTATACATGCTTTACAATTTCAGATTTTTCTCCCTCCCACCCCCTCCCTCCCCCCTCCCCTAGACAGCAGGTAATCTGATATAGGTTATATCTATATATCTCTATATATATACATATAGATATATATATATACACACACACATATATATATACACATAATAACATTAATCCTATTTCTGCATTAATCCTGTTACAAGAGAAAGAATCAGAGCAGTGATGCAAAACCTCAAAATAGAAAGAAAAAAAAAAAACCAACAGCACCCAAAACAAAAGAAATAATATGGTTCAATCAGCATCTATACTCCACAGTTCTTTCTTTCTTTTTTTTCTTGGATTTGGAGATCCTCTTCTATCATGAGTTCCCCGGAACTCTTCTGTACCATTGCATTGGTGAGAAGAATATAGTCCATCACAGTAGGTCAACACTCAATGTTGATGATACTGTGTACAATGTTCTTCTGGTTCTGCTCATCTCACTCATCATCAGCTTCACGTAAGACCCTCCAGGGTTTCTCTGAACTCTTCCTGCTCATCATTTCTTACAGCACAATAGTATTCCATTGTATTCATATACCACAACTTGTCCAGCCATTCCCCAATTGATGGGCACCCCCTCAACTTCCAATTCCTTGCTACCACATAAAGAGCAGCTATAAATATTTTTGTACAGTGGGTCCCTTTCCCCCTTCATGATTTCTTTGGGCAAAAGACCTAAAAGTGGGATTGCTGGGTCAAAGGGTATGCACAGCTTTATTGCCCTTTGGGCATAATTCCAAATTGCCAGAGAATATAATATTAAGGAGTCACAAAATAATGGGACCTCAACGGTAGAAAGGACCTCAGAGATCGCCCAGAATCCTTAATTGGCAAGTATATTCAGCCTCTGGAGCCCTCTAGTAAGGGATGACCCACTAACACCAAAATAGCCAATTCTATTTTTGGATAATTATAATGGCTAGGATTTTCCCCCTCATATAATCAAACTTAAATTGGATTCACGATTTCCAACAATTATTCCTATTACCATACATTGATATCTAGCATCACTCACTAGGACTTTTAGGCTCAACCAAAACAAGACTCATACACCTTCCAAAAGACACCTCTTGAAATACTTAAAGATAACTGGCATGCCTCACTTATTTTCCTCTTGACAAAACAGCCCCAGGTACTTTCAACCAATCCTTATATATCATAACCCTAACACCTTTTCTCATCCTAATTGCCCTCCTCTACATATTCTCCAGCCTATCAATGTACCTCCTAAATGGCACAAAATGTTATGGATGTTTTCTTGACATATGCTCCTATGTTCCTATGAACTTTGGGGGCCACAGGGACAGAGTGCAAGAGGGCTATAACCTCTTTATTCTTGGACCCCGTGTTGGCACTCACCATGTTCATGAGCCTCTTCAATCTTTCCATGACCTCTTCTAATGATGCTTCTTTCTTAAAAGAGCTGCTTAATTTTCAGATCAAAAGATGTCTCTAAAGCACCATCAACACTTTAAGTTTTTCATGGCAGTCACCTCTGAACAGATGAAAACGTAAACTTTATATGATGAAGGTTCCCAACCTTAAATATAGAGAGAATAAACCTTAAACCACAATACTACCTTGATCTCCTCCCAGTCCCATTCCTTTCCTTTGAGATTATATTTCATCTACTCTGTATATATCTTATATCCAACAAAAATGTTTCCAGTTAGAATGTGAGCTCTTAGAGGGCAAGGGCCATGTTTTTTTTCTTTTTCTTTGTATTCCCAGTACTTAGCAAAGTGCTGGGCAATCATATTGATAGACTATGTGGACTTCTGATTGATAAACTATGGACTGATCCTTATGATATCTTATGGAAATAGCAAGTATTTTAATCTCACTCAATAGCTCTGGTCTCTCAACCAAAAGCCCATGTCATGTCTCCTAATGCATCAAAATGAGGGAGCCTTAACAATGGTTCAACCAGCTAGGTGCTGAAGAAGAAATGGTATATTTTCATGTGACCCCTAATCAATTATAGATGAATAGAGAATCCATATGTATGGACACTTTTATGGACACTTGTTTCTTCCCCTTGACTTTTACTTTTCTTTTTTTGTTGACTTTTTCTTTTCTGTGAAAAGTCCCTAAACACATAATGTCCAAAAGCCTTGTTTTATACCATTTCAAAAGGTGAGTAAGCAATAACTCTCACTCCATTTTCACTGAGAATCCATATACCAACAATCCCAGCTCAGTAATGGTGACACCTTGCTGGTAGAACAAACTGTTTCCAGCATCAGAAAAATGTTGAACACTAGAAAGGACACAGGTTAAGAGTCTTTAAAAAGAGCACAAGATATTCCTTGCTGTGAGATCCATATAGATTTCCACAGTGTGTTGCTTTTTTCCCCAAGGGAAAAGAACAGATAGGTTCTTTCTTTGGCAGCATCAGAATTGAAAGCAACTGTGCTGTGACCTGTGGATGTTAGAAATGAGGATGAACACTCTCATTATTCTCCAATGGCAAGCTTCTCTGAGGCAAAGGAAGCTTTGTATGTGGGGCTATTATAAACCATTACTACTAAAAACTACATATTGACAATCATTAATTTTTTTCATAAAATCATTTTATTATTATCCAGTTACATGTAGAGATAGTTTTCAACATTAGGTTTTATAAGATTTCTAGTTTCAAAGTTTTCTCCCTCCCTCCCCCCTTACCAAGACAACAAGTAATCTGATATAGGTTATTTATGTACAACCACATTAAACATATTTCTGCATTAGTCATGCTGTGAAAGAAGAATCAGGGCAAAAGGAAAAACCTCAAAAAAGAAAAACAACAAAAGCTAAAAGAATAGAAATAGTATGGCTCAATCTCCATATAGGTTCCACAATTCTTTCTTTTTTCTGGATTTGGAGAGCACCTTCCATCATGAGACCCCCAGAACTATTCTGGACCATTGCATTGCTTAGAAGAATCAAGTCTATCACACTTGATCAGCACATAATGTTGTTGATATGGTGCACAATGTTCTTCTGGTTCTGCTCATCTCACTCAGCATCAGTTCATCTAAGTCCTTCCAGGTTTCTCTGAAATCTTCCTGCACATCATTTCTTACAGAACAATAGCATTCCATTACATTCATATACCAGAACTTGTTTAGACCATACCCCAAGAGATGGGGAACCCCTCAATTTCCAATTCCTTGCTGCCACAAAAAAGAGCAGCTATAAATATTTTTGTACATGTGGGTCTTTTTCCTTTTTATGATCTCTTTGGGAAAAAAAGACCTAATAGTGGTATTGCTGGGTCAAAGGGTATGCACAACTTTATAGCCCTTTGGGCATAATTCCAAATTGTCCTCCAGAATGGTTGGGTCACTTCACAGCTCCACCAACACATTAGTGTTCCAATTTTTCCACAGCTTCTCCAACATTTATTATTTTCCCTTTTTTGTCATATTAGCCAATCTGATAGGTGTCAGGTGGTACCTCAGAGTTGTTTTAATTTGCATCTCTCTAATCAATAATGATTTAGAGCATTTTTACCATATGGCAATAGATAGCTTTGATTTCTTCATCAGAAAACAGCCTGTTCATATCCTTTCACCATTTCGCAATTGGGGAATGACTAGATTTCTTTTTTTTGTGGGGCTATAGGGGGTTGAGTGACTTGCCCAGGGTCACACAGCCAGTAAGTGTCAAATGTCTGAGGCTGGATTTGAACTCAGGTACTCCTGAATCCAGGGCTGGTGCTTTATCCATTGCACCACCTAGCTGCCCCCATGATTTGATTTCTTATAAATTTGATTTCGTTCCCAATATATTTTAGAAATTAGGCTTTTAACAGAAATACTGGCTATATAAATTGTTTTCCGGCTTTCTGCCTCCCTTCTAATTTTGGATGCATTGCTTCTGATTGTACAAATTTTTTTTTAATTTAATGTAATCAAAATCATCCATTGTGCATTTCATGATATTCTCTATATCTTGTTTGGTCATAAACTGTTCTCCTTTCCAAAGATCTGAGAGGTAAACTATAACTTCCTTTCTAATTTACCTATGATATCAACTTTTATGTCTAAATCATCTACCTATTTTGACCTTATTTTAGTATAAGGTGTAAGATGTTGGTCTATGCCTGGTTTCTGCCATACTATCTTCCAGTTTTCCCAGCAGTTTTGGTCGAACACTGAGTTCCTATCCCAGAAGCTGGAGTCTTTGGGTTTATCAAGCAGCACATTACTAAAGTCTCCTGTGTCTCCTGTGTCCAACCTATCCCATTCATCCTCCACTCTGTTTCTTAGCCAGTACCAGATAGTGTTGATGACTGCTGCTTTATAGTATGGCTCCAGATTTGGTACAGCTAGCCAATCTTTCTGTGCATTTTTCATAGTTCCTTAGATATTCTTGATCTTTTGTTTTTCCAGATGTATTTTGTTATTATTTTTTTAGCTCTATAAAATAATTTTAGGTGGTCTGATTGTATGGCATATAATAAGTAAATTAATTAGGTAGAATTGTCAATTTTATTATATTAGCTCAGCCTATCCATGAGCAATTGATATTTTTCCAATTAATCAGATCTGATTTTATTCATGTGAAAAGTGTTTTGTAATTGTGTTCATAGAGTTCCTGGGTTTGTCTTGCCAAGTAGACCCCCAAGTATTTTATATTGTCTGCCACTACTTTAAATGGAATTTCTCTTTCTATCTCTTGCTGCTGGACTATGTTGGTCATGTATAGAAATGCTCATTATTTATGTGTATTTATTTTATATCCTGATACTTTGCTAAAGTCGTTCATTGTTTCAAGTAAATTTTTAGTTGACTCTCTAGGATTCTCTAAATATACCATCATATCATCTGCAAAGAGTGATAGTTTTGTTTCCTCCTTGCCTATTCTAATTCCTTTAATTCCCTTCTCTCTCTGATTGCTAAAGCTAACATTTCGAGAACAATATTAAATAATAGAGGTGATGATGGACATCCCTGTTCTCACACCTGATCTTATTGGGAAGGCCTCTAACTTATCCTCATTACATATAATGCTTGCTGATGGTTTTAGGTAGATGCTGCTTATTATTTGAAGGAAAGCTCCATCTATTCCTAAGCTCTCTAATGATTTTATTAGGAATAGGTGCTATATTTTGTCAAAAGCTTTCTCTGCATCTATTGGAGATAATCATATGATTTTGGTTAGTTTTCTTATTGATGTGGTTGATTGTGTTGATAGTTTTCCTAATGTTGAACCAGCCTGGTGATCACTTGCTGTAATCTTGCTAATATCTTATTAAGATTTTGACAATCATCAATTTTGCAGAAGAAAATTTTAAAAATGTTTTTGTTTGAAACTAACAATAGGTATAAACATTTGATTAACTCAGCTTTTTGTTAATTGCAGACAGCTGGTAGGGGAAATGAACAGATTGTCTTTATCAAGGCCACTGAGCCCCAATCCAGAAATCCCTTTGTGCAGAAACAAATTATTTTGCAATGGGAATCAACAACTAAAAATAAGAAAGTTCTCCAGACTCTTGGGGAATATATGATCATAGGATCAAAAATTGAGATATAGAAAGGGGTTTTGTATACCATATCATTTCACCCCCTCTTTTATAGATAAGTGAAATTGAGCCCATGGAGAGGAAAAATTGTCTAGGGTCACACAGGTATTGAATGATAGTGGTCCTTTCCTGGGAGCCAATTATAGTTGTAATACTGGGTTGATTGATGAGCCAACTATGCCACTAAAAAAAATACCTAACATAAAATACTATTACAAAAAGAAATACATCCCTCCAAAAACTGTACACAACCCAGACCATGCATGAAAAGATATTGGTCTTGAAATCCTAATACCTCATTCAAGTTTGAGTTTAACTTTTAGTAGCAATATGATCCTCCTTAAGTGACATAACTTTTCTTTTTTTAAAACTTTTTTTTTTGGGGGGGGGCAGAGCAATGGGTGCTTAAGTGACTTGCTGAGGGTCACACAGCTAGTAAGTGTCAAGTGTCTGAGGCCAGATTTGAACCCAGGTACTCCTGAATTCAAGGCCTGACCTTTATCCACTGTACCACCTAGCTGCCCCAACATAACTTTTCTGAAGCCTAGTTTCCTCTTCTGTAAAATATACCTAATATGTTTGCAATACCCATCTGGGTTGTTATGAGGAAAGTGCTTTATTAACATTAAATTCTCAAATACACAAATTAATATGTAATACCATCAGTTCTGTCATCCCAATCCAACCATGTCCTGCCCATCCTATGCAATGTTCATACCATAGCCATCCAGATGATCTGAAAAGGTTGGGGGTTGGGGGGGAGGAGGGGTTATCCAGTCTGTTTCTCCTAACATTACTGATAGTGGGGCACTCTGGTCGTCCACTTGTAATTCATAGCTATCACCATGTGACCAGCCCATCTTTCTTTCTGTCATATAGTTCATTGATGACATCCTTTATTCCTGTTCTTGTTTCTAAATTTCTCATTGGCTATTTGTTGCATTCTACTCACACCCACACATCACCTTTTAATAGCTTCTTTTGTGATGTTCATCTTTAGTTCTTTGCAAGCAGCTAGGTTCCATGGGTAGCTGCCATATATCAAAACCAATAAAATGTTTAGATTAAAAGGGGGGGGGAGTTGCTATGATAGAAGCTTTGAATCAGTAAAAGCCTTTCAAATTTCCTCAAAACAAACCAGCCCCACCCTTGACTTTTTTCTTTATTTTTTAAATTAATAAAAAATTTTATTTATAATTTTGTTTTCAATTTTTATCCCCTCCTCCCCTTCCTCCCATCCCCTCTTCCTGAGGTAGTAAGCAATGAGAATAGGTTATACATGTGCAATTATGTAAAACATTGTCATATTAGTCATTTTGTATAAGAAAACTTGAATAAAAAGAAAAAGTGAAAGAAAGTGAAAGATAGTGTGCTTCAGGCAGTGTTCAATAAATATCAGTTCTTTCTTGGAGGTGGATAGTGTGCATTAGTCTTTGGGATTGCCTTCAATCATTGTATTGCTGAGAATAGTTAAGTCATTCACAGTTCTTCATTAAACAATATTGCTGTCACTGTGTACAATGTTTTCCTGATTCTGCTCACTTCACTTTGTATCAGTTCATATAAATCTTTCCAGGCCTTTCTGAAATCATCTTGCTTGTCATTTCTTATCACACAATAATATTCCATCACCATCATATAACACAGCTTATTTAGCCATTCCCAATTGATAAGCTTTCCTTTTATTTCCAATTCTAAGTCACTACAAAAAGAGCTGCTATAAATATTTTTGTACAAATAAGTCTTTTTTCTCTTTTTTGGGATGACATTGAGATATAAATCTAGTAGAGATATTGCTCTATATACTAAAATAAGGTCATGATTTACACATGAAGGTTGATGCCATAAGTAAATTGAGAGCATGGAATAGATTATCTGTCATATTTATGGACAGAGGAAGAATTTAGGACCAAAGAAAATAGAGCAAAAGAAAATGTAAAATAGATCATTTTGATTATACAAAATTAAAGAGGTTTTGAACAAACAAAATTTAACCAAAGGGAAGCAGAAAACTGGGAAAGAATTTTTGAAACAAATATCTCTGATAAAGGCCTCTTTTCTCGACTATATAGAGAAATTAGTCAAATTTATAAAAATGCAAGTTATTCCCCAATTGACAAATTGTCAAAGGATATGAACAGGTAGTTTTCAGAAAAAGAAATCAAAGCTATCTATGATCATGTGAAAAAATAATGTAGATCACTATTGATCAGAGAAATGAAATTAAGACAACACTTAAGTTATCAACAAATATAGCAAAAATGGAAAATATTGGATGTTGGAGGGGATGTGGGAAATCTGGGACTCTAATTCACTGTGGCAGATTTGTGGAAAGATCCAACCTTTTCTGGAGAGCAATTGGAAACTATGCCAAAGGGCATAGAAATGTGCATACGCTTTGATCCAGTAATGCCACTGCTAGGTTTATATCCCAATGACATCCCCCAAAAGATAAAAAGATATATGTGTACAAAAGTATTTATAGCAGCTCTTTTTCTGGTGGCTCAGAATTGGAAATCAAAGGAATGCCTATCAATTGGGGAATGGCTAAACAAGCTGTGGTATATGATGGTGATGGAAGATGATTGTGCTATAAGAAATGACAAGCAGGATGATGTCAGAAGGGCCTGGAAGACTTACATAAACTGGTACAAAGTGAAATGAGGCAAAACCAGGAGAACATTGTGTACAAAGACAGCAATATTGTTTGATTGAAGAACTGTGAATGACTTAACTTTTCTTTATGTGAAAAAATAATGGAATTTGGCAGATGCCCAGGGGTCCCACCTGAATGGTCTAGTACTGTTTGGGAAACAGGCTAGGGATGATTTGATATCGGCCACACCTGGCCTAACCCTGAGTGATTATGTTGCTGATGTCAGCAGGGGAACCACTCTTCACATGTAGCTTGAAGGTCCTCCCTTTTGGGGGAGGGAGAGTAAAAGTAGAAAAGGGAATGCTCGCGAGGGGAGCTCATCTTTTCCTGTCAGTGAGCTTCCAGAGCAGACTACTGAGAAATGCACAGACTGTTTCCTATTGAAACTACAGCCCCCCCCCCCTCCCCACCCCCACGCCCCCCCCCAGGTGGTGAGTTAATAAAAACAAATCTGGCTCTTTGAATTAGCTGAGCTGGAAGCAAGTTTGGGGATTGTGTCAGGTCTTTGCTAGAGCCAGGAGTGTATCCATTTTCCTCTTCCCCTACTCCCTTGTCACTGGCTTAATTAATTTCACCTTTGCTGTGACTTTATTTCCATTAATAAAACCTGATTTGTTTGTGGAAATGAAGCTGTTTATCTCCTTTCTTATTGGCCTGAGAAAAATAACTTAAAAAGGCAGGTTTGGAAGGAAAAAACTTTGACCTAGAGGGGCCCTCATTATTTTCTGAACCCCAATATTACTGTGAGCAACCAATTAACTCTCCCCATATTAAATTTGACCCCAACATCAACAATACAATGATCCAAGACAATCCCAAAGGACTAATGCTGAAGCATACCATAGGCTCCAAAGAAAGAACTTATATTGCTGGAACACAGACTGAAGCATGCTATTTTTTCACTTTCTTTCATTTTTTTCTTTTATTTAAGTTTTCTTATACCGAATGACTAAGTGTAATGTTTCACATAATTGCATATATATAAGCGCCAATATCTATTTGCTTACCAACTCAGGAGGGGGGGAGGGAGGAAGGGAAGGAGGGATAGAAATTGAATTACTCAAAACTATAAATACAAAATTGTTTATTAAAACAATTTTAAAAGACTGTATTATCTCAGGGAATTTCACTTATGAGATCCAATCCAATGGCTCGAATCTATCAAGGTTCTTTTAGACCTGACTTTGACATCCCTTGTATTAGCTCCCCTCTCAGCTTTACAAAATCTGCATATGTGATGAGCATACCACATTTGGCTTTTTTCAACTCATTGATTAAAGTTTTTAAACAGTACTTGGCCAAGCATGGATCCCTCTGATTCATACCTGGCTTGTACTCTGGGCAGATCACTTAGATTCTCGATGCCCCAAGTAATTCTAAAACTAAAACCTATAAATCAGTTAAGAAGCCTTTATTGGTAGATGGGGTTTCCTTCCCTGGAAAGTCCCTATACCAAAAAAATCACAGGTGTACTCCTTCTCCTTATCTCTAATAACCATCAGGAAATGTAAACATTTCAGTATACAAATGATAGGAGGATAGTATATGAAACCAAACATTTCTGTAATGTATACAGGTTTTTAAGTGAATAGTTCAATTTAATAAAGGCAGCATAGCTTAGGAAGGAGGGGGCAAAATTCATGGACACAGGCTTCAAAACAATCAAAAAAAAGAGTGCAGTCAGAATCAGCTTAAAATGTAATTAGAGGAGCAGCTAGGTGGTGCAATGGTTAGAGCACCAGCTCTGGATTCAGGAGGATCTGAGTTCAAATTTGACCTCAGACAATTAACACTTACTAGCTGTGTGACCCTGGGCAAGTCACTTAACCCCAATTGCCTTACCAAAAAAAATGTAATTGTAAAATGTTAGGGAAAATAAATTAAAATGTAATAAACCATAAATAATGCTTATTTGTGGTTGTCTAAGTCATTATGCAGGATCAGGAATTGGGTTCTATTTGAGTTTGATATCACAAGCACAGGGGATAGAGAGCATGCCTCAGAGGCTGAAAGACCTAGTGTTTGGGGCCTGCCTCCATCATTTCTTGGCTGTGGGATCCCTGAGCAAACTTCTTAATTTCTCTGTGCCCCCCCCCCCACAGAGAACTCTCTAAAGCTATAAACTCCAGGGGATGTGCCTCTCTCTGCTGCTAGAGAGAGATCTTCACCAGTAATTCCTTCTACTGATGAGATCACAGGACCACTTTTTCTAAAAATTAACATGATACTAACAAAATGTCCTGATTTTTGTATTTCCTTCTGAACTTTTTGTTTCTTTTTGTGTATTTTTAAACTTTATAGATCATCTTTTTCCCCTTTTTTGCCTCTTCATCTTTGTATCACTACCCACTATTTTGTTGCTGCCTGCCTGCCAAGTAGAAGCCAACAGATTAAATGTAGTCAAGCAAACTAATTCGACACCCCAAATATCATAATAATAGCTATACAAGTCTACCCTGTACAAGTAACAACATTGCCTGGCAAAAAAACCCAAAAAACCAACAACAACAACAATAACTAATAATAACTAACATTTATTAGTGTCTACTAAGGTGCCAGGCACTGTGCTAAAGCACTTTACAGTTATTGTCTCATTTGATCCTCACAACAACCCTGGCAGGTAGGTGCTATTATTATCTCCATTTTACAGATGAGGAAACTGAAGCAATAAAGATTATGTGACTTATCCAAAGTTACAACAGATAGTATCCAAGGCTGGACTTGAACTCAGGTCTCCTGACTCCAGGTCTGATGTTTTACCCATGTACCACTCAGCTGCTCCAAATCATCTGAAAATCATGTCTCATTCTACTCCTCTAGGCCATCCCCTCTCTGCTAAGAGGTAGGAAGTCTATTCTCTTTATCAGTCTCCTGAAGTCCCTGGGCACTCTTTTTTTCAGGGCAATGAGGGTTAAGTGACTTGCCCAGGGTCACACAGCTAGTAAGTGTCATGTGTCTGAAGCCAGATTTGAACTCAGGTACTCCTGAATCTATGGGCCAGTGCTTTATCCACTGTGCCCTAGGTGCCCCACTAGGCACTCTAAGAAGAATCTGAACAATAAGAAAAAGAGGCTCTGCAGAACAACAAAGCATTGGGTAATGGAAGGTAAAAACAGCATGTGGCAGGTTGCCAAGTGGATAGATAGCAGGGGCAGGAGTCAGAAAGAACTGATTTCAAATCCAATGCCAGATACTTAATAGTTGTGTCAACCTGGGCAAGTCACTTAACCTCTATTTGTCTCAGTTTCCTCAACTGTAAAATGGTTATAATAACAGCACCCACATCCCAGGTTTGTTGTGAGGATCAAATGATATAATGTGTGTAAAGTGCTTAGCATTGTGCCTGCCACATGATGAACACTATCTAAATGTTAGCTATTATATTATCAGGTGCCACATACAATAAGTTGAGCCAAGCTCCCCCTCTACTTCTTCCTTTCAGTCCATTTTACTAGGCCTTCAAGGCATCTCAGTATCTGAGAAATTCGGAGTCCATTGGCTGCCAATAGATGAAAGAATTCTTGTAGATTGGTGAGAAGAACGTTTGGGATAAGGATTGCATGCAAATTTCATGAGCCTAAGAATACTTTTTCATAACTTATGAGTTTTGAAAATATGATGACAAGTATGTCTACCTCTGAACAGCAGTGTGATACCATAGCAGGACCCTAGATTAGGAAGTCAGAAGACTGGTGTTCAAACCCAAAATATGCCACTAATTAGCTATATGACCTTGGAGTGTCACTTAATTTGGAGAAGCCTAAATTTCTTCATATGAAAAACAAGGAGATTAGGGGCAGCTAGGCGGTGTATTGGAAAGAGCACTGGCCCTAGTTTCAGAGGACCTAAGTTCAAATACAGCCTCAGACACTTAATACTAGCTGTGTGACCCTGTGCAAGTCACTTAACCTCAATTGACTCACACAAAAAAAGAAAAGAAAGAAAGAAAAGGAAAAACCAAGAAATTAAACAAGATGACGTGTGAAGAGCTGGGGATGCTATGGGATATGTCAGCCTATCTTTCCAGCCTCCTAAATAAATACCATGGCCATACCAAATTGTCCCTACTGTTGCTCATACAAAAGATTCCATCTCCAACCTCCCTGTTTATAGAGGCAAACTTTAAACTGGTAATCCTTCATTCTTAGAATATACAACAATTCTCTCTCCCCACCTGTCTCAGAATCCCTAATATCTTCCATGATTTCAGTTCAAGCATCAACCATCTTCATCAACCCTACTTCCCTCCCCCGCCCATCAAATCACTTTATATCTATGCTTTATACTTCCATATAAGCGCAGGTCTCCCTACCTGGATTGGTGAGAGCCTCAAAAGGACAAGGATAGTTTTGCTTTTGCTTTGTGTGCCTGGGGCTTAGCAAACTGGTCAATATATTGTAGGCAGGAATAAAAGCTTATTGATGAACTAACTGATTGGACTAGCTCTTAGAATGGTTCTTGGCACATAGTAGGAGCTTAATAAATACTAGTTCACTAACTGAAGGAAAGGGTATGAAAGTTAGAAAGAAATTTCTGAATATTCTAGGAGCCTGGTGAGGGTAACCTGAACTCATTATACCAGAGGCCTGAGGATGAAGAATGTTATATACCACCTGGCAGAGGGGGTGATAGACTAATATGCAGAATGAGACATATTTGAGGACATGACAATACAGAATTTTTTATTAGATAATACCTATTTGTTACAAAAGTTTCATTTTCTTTTTTTGACAGTTAGAAGGAGAAAAAGCAAGTGATTATTACATGAAAAAAATAATTCAATAACACAAAAATAAAAGAATAGCCACAGGCCTGGTCCAGTCTACAACCTAGGAGAGGAAAAGAAGGAATTTTGATGTTAGTGTCTGGAATTAGAGTGACTGAGTGGGTAGGTAGACAGAGAAATTGAGAGTGCAATTAGAGAATGTACTATGTATTTGCTAGGAATGTGATTTAGCCATTACATAGGAGAGAGGCAGGGGGAAAACTGGAGCAATGATGGAGGAAATGTGGGATGATTACATACTGAAAAGGCCCTTTGGGAAGTGATATTGATGAGCAAGCAGTTTCAATGAGGGGATAAAGGAAGAATTATTCTGAGAGTACTAGGGGAGGAAGATGGGGGTGTTGGTCCTAGCCCTTGCCTGTCACATCCATACAAAGCAAGTGACACTTATCAAGTGGCTACTATATGCTAGGTTTTGAGGGGTACCAAGGCAAAACTGAAACAGGCCCTGGCCTCAAGGAGGCTACTCTCTTTTCCATTTAGAGAAAGTGGTGACTAAAGACTATACAACCAGTGTTGGAATGGCTCGTCTGAATTGTGCTCTTCTGAGGTGCTCCTGGTTCTAAGAAGAGACTGCATAGGGTAAGTTGAGGGCACAAAGGAATATATGGATGAGATAATAATGGGACAGTACAGTGCTTCCAATCATACAAAACTCTATATTCTTCTTTTGAAGACAGATTTATACTGATATCTTTTGTTTGTGTGAGGTCTAGTTTTCTTTATATTACTTCTCCCTTAACAAAGAACCATCCTTTATAACAACATTGTTTTAAGGAAAAAAATCAGGCAAACCAATAAATATATGGAAGAAATCTGATATTAGATCATCCCTTTACATTGTAGTAGTCTTTGTGTATATTATTTTCCTATCTCAGGTGATTTCACTTTGCATCATTTCATGGAAATCTTGTCATGCTTCTCCTTATCAATATCTGTTCTATTTTTTTCTGTTCTATCTTACAGCATAGTAATGTTCCATTGTGAGAAAATTATGGGTTTCAGAACTCCCACAGCACCGCTCCCTCTCCTCTTTCTCTTTTTTATTCATGTAAGCAGTTAGAGTGATAAAATTTCCCATACAGCACTGCCTTTGGCTGCATCCCATAGATTTTGGTATATTGTCTCATTATTGTCATTCTCTTGGATAAAGTTATTGATTGTTTCTATGATTTGTTATTTGACCCACTCATTCTTTAGAATGAAAATTATTTTAGTTTCCAATTGATTTTCAGTCTAACTTTCCATGGCTCTTTATTACATGTAATTTTTATTGCATCATGATATGAGAAGGATGCATTTACTATTTCTGCCTTTCTACATTTGACTATGATGTTTTATGCCCTAATACATGGTCAATTTGAAATGTGCCATGTACTGCTGAGAAAAAGGTATATTCCTTTCTATCCCCATTCAGTTTTCTCCAGACATCTATGGTGTCTAACTTTTCTAGTATTCTATTCACCCACTTTCACTTCTTTCTTATTTATTTGTGGCTAGATTATCTAATTCTGAGAGGGGAAGGATCAGATCCTCCACTAGTATAATATTACTGTCTATTTCCTCTTGTAACTCATTTAACTAATCCTCTAAGAATTTGGATGCTATAACACTTGGCGCATACATGTTTAATATTGATATTATTTCATTATCTATAGTACCTTTCAGCAAGATGTAGTTTCCTTCCTTATCTCTTTTAATTAGATCTATTTGTTTCCTTTGCTTTGTCTGAGATAAGGATTGGTACCCATGCTTTTTTGACTTTAGCTGGAACATAATATATTCTGCTCCAGTCCTTTACCTTTACTCTGTGTGTACCTCTCTGCTTCAAATGTGTTTCTTGTAAACAGCATATTGTACTATTCTGTTTTATAATAAACTCTGCAATTCACTTTTGTTTTATGGCAGAGTTCATTCCATTCACATTCACAATTATTATTACTAGCTGTCTGTTTTCATCCATTCTATTACCCCCTTTGGATTTCCCCCGCTTCTTTCACCCTATTCCTCCTCACGAATGTTTTGTTTCTTACCCTGCCTCTCCCAATCTGCCCTCCCTTTTTATCACCCCCTCCCTTTCTTTACCCTTTTCCTCCCTTGCTTTTGGCCTCCCTTCTATCAGTTCCCCCCCTTTCCCCTTACACTTTTATTTCCCTAAAAATTAAGCTAAGTATTTTTTTTATCCAAATGAATGTATATGTTGTTCCTTCTTTGAATATAATCTAGTGAGAGTAGGGTTGATACAAAGTTAGCCCCCTCCTTCTTTCCCTCTATTGTAATAGGTTTTTTTTCACTTCTTCATATGATGTAATTCACCCCATTTCACCTTGCCTTTCCTCTTCTCCCCATAAACTCCCCTTTTAACCCTTAATTTTATTGATATCATCACATCAAAGACAGTTTACATTTATACCCTCTGTGTATAATCCTTCTGTATGCCCAAATACATAGACAATTCTCAAGAGTTATAAGTATTATCTTCCCATGTAAGGATGTAAGCAGTTTGACTTTATTGAGTAACTTTTTCCCCCCTGTTTACCTTTTTAAACTTCTCTTGAGTCTTGTATGTTGTGGTAAAAAGTTTTAACAGTCGGTTAGATAATGGAGAGATGCCAGTTTTTTTTAGGACCACCCTTTTGGGGAGGAGACCAACAGCATGAGCTACGCATACCAGTCCACCTGCGACACAGGCCAGATTGCCTGCTGAGCACTCAACTTCCGGGGTGCGAGCTTAAAAGGCAAGGAGAGAACGGAAGTGGGGCCTTTTTTCCTGCTCCGCTGGTCTCCTGGCTGCGCTGCACAGACAGATGCTGACTGGAGTTTGACTCGGCCTAGCTCTCGGTTAACAGCACACGCTTGACTCGGTCTCTCTCCCCAAAGGTGGCCTTGGGTTTTGGTGAATTTTATACAGAATATAGACTAAGCCTAGACTTAAGATGATTTGTATTGTATTTCTACTTTCCTATCCTTCTAATCAACATCACCTTGTGACTACCATACAATAAAAGCTCTATCTAGAAAACCAGAAGCTTCTTCCATTTACTAGTCTGGGAGATAAATTAAGGGAAAGGTTAAGTAGGGTAGATTTATGATCTAATATCCAATTTTAATCTCACAATGTTAAGATTGAATTTTTTATTGAGATCTGGTCTTTTCATTAGGAAACCTTGAACGTCCCCAATATTATTGAATGCCCATCTTTTCCCCTGAAAGAGAATAATCAGTTTTGCTGGGTAATAGATTTTTGGCTGCAATCCACGCTCCTTTGCCTTCTGGAATATCATATTCCAAGCCTTGTGATCCTTTAATGTTAAAGCTTCCAGGTCTAGGCAATCCTGACTGTGGCTCCATGATACTTAACTTGCTTCTTTCTGACTGCTTAGAGTATTTTCTCCTTCACCTGATAATTCTGGGATTTGGCTACAATATTCCTTGGAGTGTTCCTTTTGGGGTCTCTTTCAGGAGGTGATCAGTGGATTCTTTCAATGATGATTTTATTCTCTGATTCTATAATATCAGGGTGGTTCTCCTTAATAATTTCCTGGAATAGGGGCAGCTAGGTGGTGCAGTGGATAAAGCACCGGCCATGGATTCAGGAGGACCTGAGTTCAATCCGGCCTCAGACACTTAACACTTACTAGCTGTGTGACCCTGGGCAAGTCACTTAACCCCCACTGCCCAGCAATAAATAAATACATAAATACATAAACAAACAACAAATAAATAAATGATTTCCTGGAATATGGTGTCTAGACTATTTTTCTGATGATGGCTTTCTGGAAGTCTAATGATTCTCAAATTTTCTCTCCTGGATCTGTTTTCCCGGTCAGTTGTCTTTCCAATGAGTTATTTCACATTTTCTTCTATTTTTTAATTCTTTTGATTCTTCTTGACTGCTTCTTGGTGTCTCATGGATTCATTATCTTCCAACTGTCCAATTTTAATTGTTAAGGTATTGTTTTCTTCAGTAAGATTATGCACCTTTTTTCCATTTGGCCAAAAGAATTTTTTAAGGCACTGTTTTCTTCAGTCAGATTATGCAC
The DNA here is from genome assembly GCF_019393635.1 of Dromiciops gliroides. Taxonomy (NCBI): domain Eukaryota; kingdom Metazoa; phylum Chordata; class Mammalia; order Microbiotheria; family Microbiotheriidae; genus Dromiciops; species Dromiciops gliroides. The sequence continues at coordinate 27,227,640 of NC_057865.1, read as the reverse complement.
CTTCTTTTCCATTTGGCCAGATTAACTTTTTAAGGAATTGTTGTCTTCAGTCAAGCTTTGTGTTTCCTTTTCCAAGCTGCTGATTCTTTTTTCATAATTTTCTTGTGTTACTTTCATTTCTCTCAATTGATTTTAAAATCCTTTTTGAGCTCTTCCAAGAAGTCCTTTTGTTCTTGAGACCAATTATCTTTCTTCTTGAGGCTTCACATGTAGGCAATTTGGAGTATTGTCCTCATCTCAGTTTGTGTTTGCCTCTTCCCTGTCAATACAGAAGCTCTCAATTGTGAGAGCTCTTTTTTTGTTTCTTACTCATACTGCAGCTAATATATATTTTTAAAGTTGAGGTCTCCTCTGGGGGCACTAGGGCCCCTGTTTCCAGCTTCTTGTGCTGGAGTATAGGGACTGTATCACTGGCTTTCTACACTGAGGTCTCTATGGCTTGTGTATTTCTCACCACCCTAGGCTTGCTGACTCTGTGCTGGGATTCATAGGCCTGGTTGTGCCTGTCCTGTGGCTGGCTCTCCAGCTGGCAACCTGCCCTCTCAGCTGGTTCAGGTGGGTTTCACCACTGTCCTGCTGTGCCACCAGCTTGTTTAGCCAGTATCCAGGGTCCTCAGTTGCTCAGCTGTGGCCCATAGCTTCCTTCTGACTTGCCCTGACCCCCTTGGCACTGTGCTGCCACAGAACGCTGTGCCACCCTTTTGCCCCAGTGAGACAGAACTTTCCTGAAGTCTTCTAAATTATCTCTGGGTGGAAGACTGTGTCTCTCTGCCTCTTTTCAGGTTTTGTACTTTCAGAATCCATCTAGAGGCTTGATTTAATATTCTATTTGAGGGAATAGAAGGAGAGCTCAGGCAATTTGCTGGCTACTCTCTGCCATCTTGGTTCCACCCCCCCTCAAGATAAAACATTGTAATATAATCAATTTGTAGATTTTCAAAAGGTGTATATGCTGAAGGATGCCTCTCATACTCTTTAGCAAGGAAGGCATGTTGATTATGAGTCTGACAGGCAGAGCAAGAGGCACACCACTGATTCTGTTACAGTTAGTCATCATGGAACCCTTTACAAGTACTTGCAATATTATTCCTTCCTTTAAGGAAACAATATTTCTTAATGCAGCACAGTGGGGTTTGTGAGAAAATGATGGGTTTTGGGACAACCAGAGGCCCTGCTTGGGAGGATAATATTGGGATTCATTGGATTGACTTTGCTGATTAACTCATTTAAAGTTGACTTGATTGAAATCACATCTACCTGAGAGCCTGGCCCCTGGGGGGGGGGGGCGGGGGCATGTTCTCTGAATTCTGACCTCAGCAAATTCTACTCATGGACTGCCCTCCAGTCCAGTCAACCAATGGATTTGGGTGATGCTATCCAATGAGCTTGAAGTAGTGTGTAAGGACCACCTCTCTTTGGGACCGGCAGGAAGTTTCTGCACATAGAGGCACAGACTTCCTTTTTCGCCTGGAACTCATAGGTGGAGGTGCCTTTTTCTCTCTGCTCCTTTATCCTAGCAAGGCTTTCCTAACTTTCTGAGCCATGTGCTATCTCTCTTTACTAATATCTAATATACTTCAATAAATGCTTGATGCCCCAAAATGTGCTAAAGCTTCTAATTTATCATTTGCAATATATTAGAAACCCAAGCTAATTTTCCTCAAATTTGGGACAGAAATAAGGTGACTACATATAGTTTTACTTGCCACAGATATTTTTCCTTTTTCATGACTACCACCTGTGACTCCTTGTTCAGTCCTTTGGAGCCAAGCAGAAGTTCTAAAAGTTCTTCTCTATGATAGGCTTTCAAATAATTTCAGACAGCAACTGTGTTCACCTAACTCTTTCCCTGGGTTGATTCATCCCTCATATTGGGACCCCTCATATTTCTGGTGGTTCATCTCTGAAAGCTCACTACTTGTTGCCTCCATCACTCCAAGAAAACAATGCTCTGTATCATAAATATGCATCACAAACCTCTTCTAATTAGGGTGGGGATGAGCTCAGGCAAAAGGGAGACCATACATTTATTCCATATTAGACACATCTTCCTTATTTCATAGCCTATAGGATTAGGGCCCATTTTGGAAGGAGGGATGAAAGCCTCTGAGATGCCATTCAAATGCTATTGAACATCAGTATGTATTAACCAAAAAGGCAGCCCAAGAAACCACTGTCCTTTTCCACAGGTCACTATAGAAAGGAAAGTGTGGATGGGAATTATTATGATGATCATTTTTCTTATAGGACATGTGACTTTCCTCTTGGCAGTTAGCCTGAAACAAGTAATCAGCTTCAGACCCGTCTGAGGCATATATCCCCACTTGTCAAAAGTCATACTAATGAAACTTGACATGGAAATCAGCAGCCTTGTGTCTTCATTATAACTTCCATCTCAAAGAAAATACAGATTACTACCCACAGAACCTAGGCTCACATAGTAAGGATCCCAACCAATAATGGGGAATATAATAAATATACATGCTTTTAACAGCCTTTATTGCAGGCCTTTACAACAGACTATCTGGTAGCACTTGGAAAAGAATAAGAAGCTCTTCTCCTCTATTACATGAATAATGTGACATTGAAATGTAATCATTTCCAATATCCCCTCTGTGTTGCCTCTGACCCCTGTTCCCGCATCCTCTTTTGGACTATCATTTCTCTCCAAGAGGCTGCAGAACTGACTTTTAAAACTTCCTGCTATGGTTGTTCTGTGGGGTGGAGCAGTACATGTCCTATAGTAAATCAACTTCAATCAAGCTTGATTAAATGGAGAGAACACCAGATTTCAAATAAAAGGATCTGTATTTAAATCCTGTGTCTGATGCTGACTGTGCCTTTGTTGTCTCCTTCATTAGAATACAAAGTGCTTAGAAAGAGGTATTCTTTGATTGATTATATTTGTCTCCTGATATCCTAGCAAGCTGTTGATGCTAAATAATTGCTTGTTGATTAATTGGTGACCTTGGGCAAACCCTATCACCACCACCACCATCACTACCACCACCACCACCACCACCATCATTATCATAATGCTTCAAACTTTGCCAAGCACTTTGCATATGTGAATCTCCTTTGATCCACACAAAAATCCTGTGAGGTAAGGGGTATCATTATCCTCATTTTACAGATGAAGGAAATGAGGGAAATAGAGGTTAAATGACTTGCCCAAGGTCACCTAGCTAGTAAGTGAGGCAAGATTGGAAGACTCCAAATGCATCATTCTGTCCACTTTGCCCCAAGCTTTTAACTTCTCTAGATCTCAGTTTATTCATCTATTCAAGTTGGTGATTGGACTAGATAGCTTCTAAAGCATAGGGTCCTCTGATCTTGATATCTAAGGATTTGAATTTGAATCCCAGCTCCTTTGCCCCATAGATAGAGATATACAGAGAAGGAAAAAGGAAGGATAAAAGGGAGGGAAGGATAGATGGAATGTAGATAAACAAAATAGATAGATGATAGATAGATTGACAGATTTGGCAGACAATTAAACTACAGTACAAAACCAAAAAAGAATGTTTAAGAATACAGTGGGGGAGGGGCAGCTAGGTGGCACAGTGGATAGAGCATTGGCCATGGAATCAGTAGGATCTGAGTTCAAATCCATCCTCAGACACTTGACAGTTACTAGCTGTGTGACCCTAGGCAAGTCACTTAATCCCAATTGCCTCACTAAAAACAAAATGAAACAAAACAAAAAACCAAGAATACAGTGGGAGAAAGGTGAGATGTTTGTAGCTTGGTTATTTGAATCCCAAAGCATTCCAGTGACTAGGAGTAAATAGGTGAATGCTGAGGAATCTTGTGGTATGAAACAGTTGTTTTTTCTGCCTCTAACCACTAGAAAGGATGAAGATGAATTATTCTGGGAAGATGTGATTTGTATACTGCTAAATTATTTGCAATCTGGTAAGACCAGAAGGTCTTGAAACTCAAACATTGTGTGTTTCCCCCTTCCTCTTATCTTCGGCCATAATGTGTCCACTTTCACAATAGCCAATATGGTAAACAAACTAACTTTTGTTAAAACATTTGGAAGACTTAAAAGATTCAAATTAGAAAGATCTCACTGGGGGCAGCTAGGTGGTGCAGTGGATAAAGCACTAGCCCTGGATTCAGGAAGACCTGAGTTCAAATCCAGCCTAAGACACTTGGTAGTTACTAGGTGTGTGGCCCTGGGCAAGTCACTTAATCCTCATTGCCCCACAAAAAACTGGAAAAAAAGAAAGATCTGACCAGAAATTTCCCTCAAATTAGATTACAATTCTGTGATTTTCCTTTGTATTTAATTTATTAACTAAGTGATTTATGGGAGATGTTCCTCAGTTAGTTTTATACTTTGGTGTAACAACATTTGCAAGGCACATTATATAATTTAAATTCTTGGACATTTACTAAAATTATTAAAATTCTGTGAGGCTAATGATATGTATAAGTATTAGTTCCTTTTGACAGAGGGAGAGACTAGGGTTTGGAAACATTCAGTGGTAGTGTCAGTCAGAAGTGTAAGCATTTGGATTGAACAAAGGTTTCTCATTAAGCAAAGTACAATATGCTATCTACCTCACCATTCATTCAAGTTTTTTCTTCTGTGAAATAAATACATCTTAGACAGAGGTGAAAGAAGATAAACTACCTCTTATTCACACTAACAGTCTTCTTTGAATACATCCTAAAAACCAAGGATATACTTATATTCCCCAAAGTTCAGATGATCAAAATTACTATCAGGTAGTGACTGAAAAAGGCATTTACTTCAATTTCATCAGTTCATAGATGTTATAATGAAGAAGTATTTTCTTAAATCCATTTCAGTGAATAGAGTGGTGGCCTTGAAATCAGGAAAAGCTAAATTCAATACTGACCCAAGAATTTGCTATCTGGGTGACCCTGAGCAAAGTCACTTAATCTCTCTCAGCATCTAACTCAGTGAAATGGGAATTGGAATAACACCTACTTCACTAGGTTGTGGTCAGGATCCCATGAGGTAAGAAATGAAAAGCATTTTGCAAACCTTCAAAGCACCATGCAAATGGTAGCTGGGATTATGATGCAGGCAATTCCAGGCAAGAAAATGTCTAAGTTTCTCCACCAAGAGAAATGGGCAACTCCTCAGGAACTTATACTCTCTGAGTTTTCTGAGGCAATGAGATGTTATGTGACTTTCCATAGGTAACACACTAAAATGTGGCCCAGGAAAGGATTTGAAGCTAGGTCTTCCTGACTCTGAAGTCAAGTTTCTGTCCACTGCATCTCTCAGGATGGCCAATATGGGCTAATGGTTAGAGTGTTGGACCTAGAATCCTGAAGAAGGGATGAAATGTTTGCCTGCATGATCCTGGGCAAGTCACCCAAACTCTCTGGTTCCCTGTTACCTAAAGTTAAAACCCTTAGCTTAGAACAAAGGAATCTGGAGAGCCTTGATGTACTGCCCTAGGGTTTGTCCAAACATTCTGCAATATTTCATGCTTCAATAAATTATTTTGATTCCTAATAGATATAAGAAAGGAGCAAATAGAAAGTAAAACTGGACGATAATGACCTGCCTACTCCATCCTCGATTTTGGTCTTAAAAATAATACAGGGTAGCTAGGTGGCCGAGTGGATAAAGCACTGGCCTTGGATTCAGGAGGACCTGAGTTCAAATCTGGCCTCAGACACTTGACACTTAACTAGCTGTGTGACCTTGGGCAAGTCACTTAACCCTCATTGCCCCATCAAAAAAGCAAAATAATAATACAGAAACATTACAAAATAGGTTATATAAAATTAAAAATCTTTTGCATAGGGGCAGCTAGGTGGCATAATGGATAAAGCACTGGTCCTGGATTCAGGAGAACCTGAGTTCAAACCCAGCCTGAGACACTTGGCACTTCCTAGTTGTGTGACCCTGGGCAAGTCACTTAACCCTCATTGCCCTAAAAAACAAAATTTAAAGTTAAAAATTTAAAAAAATCTTTTGCATAAACAAAACCAGTATAACAAAATTTATAAAGAAAGCATAAAACTGAAAAAGAATTTTTGCAACAAGTATCACTGATAAAGGCCTTATTTTTCAAATGTATAGAGAACCAATGCAAGTTTATAAAATACAAGTCATTACCCAACTGATAAATGGTCAAAGGATATGAACAAGCAGTTTTTAGACAAAGAAATCAAAGCTATCTGTAGTCATATAAAATGCTCAAAATCATCATTGTTCAGAAAAATGTAAATTAAAACAACTCTGACATACCACCTCACATCTATAATAGTGGCCAATATAACATTAAAGGAAAATGTTGGATGTTGGAGATGTGGGAAAACTGGGATGCTAATCCACTGTTGGTGGAATTGTGAAAGATCCAACCATTCTGGTCAGCAATTGGGAACTATGTCCAATGGGCTATAAAATTGCACATACCTTTGTGTCCAGCAATACCACTTCTAGGTTTATGCTGTGGAGCTTAAAAATCTAACTGTGATGTCTAAAAATCTAATGAGTGGTCGCCTTAAAATAGAGATGTATAGCACCAATCTTTGTGCATTGAGTATTTATTAAAGTATATTATGGGTTAATAAAGAGAACACTTGGAGAAAGAAAGAAAAAATCCTAGCTCCCTGCACCTAAAGCTACTCTTCTCACCACCTCCAACAGAAAAAGACCTACTTGCCCCTCCATCTCTTGAGCAGAAGCCCTCTGCAGGCCTGCCCAGGCTTGGTCCCTACACACACAGCTCCAAGCTAATTGGCTGGTAACAGTGATTGACATGACTTATGGGTGTTTCTATGAAGATATGTAACTGTTTGGATGCTAATCACACGCTTTTTCCTGAGGGTGGCACTCTGATTCTCACACTCCACCCTGTACTTCATGTGAAGAAACACAGTTTCCTTACATGAAACAATAACATTACATACATCTATGACTAACAAATTAAAGGGAATGAAAAGAGAGAAAAAGAAATTGATCCACTCATTAACAAAGGCTGAAGGGGATACTCCCCTTTTAGCAGGTGAACATTACAAACAGAGAAAAACTAAAGGGGGCACTGCCCTTTAGTAAGTGGATCTTATAAACAGCATATACAATGAGGAAAAGGAAAATAGGAAAATGTCCATTTAAGTCTTTGGAAGTCTTTTCTCAGATAATTCTTGAGATGTTCTCTTGATATAGTTGTGGAATGTCTTTCAGGTGTGGATGTGTGGATGCTGATGATCGACTAACAAGTCTCAGCTGTAGAGTTTCAGGTGTGGTTGTAAAGTCTGTCAGGTGTTTCAGATACTGGTAATCAGCTGGGAAAGTTTCCTACAAAACTGAGCTTAACACAACTTTAAATAGCTTTACCAATAACCAAACCAAACAATGAGAGTTCTCAAAAAGCATGTCTAAGGAAATTCAGAATCTTTTTGAGATTTTATAATTATTGTCCAGTTGTTACACATGAAACATATAATAAAAACAAAAATTGAAACATTCTCTAAAACCTAATATTACTACACTCCCCCCGTGGAGAATAAATTGGGAAGACAATTGTGATATTAATTTAGAAAATAATTTATATCTTTGTTTCATCACTTTTTGCATCATCTGCCTAATTATCCTCATGATATTATGAGAGATTAAATAATCTAATATAATTGGTAACAGATGTCAAGGCCAAGTTCAACATTGTATTTATCCTGACACCTGAGATAATTATGAGGGTTACCATAAAAGAACAAAGAAATGACTGAGTCAGGCTTAATAAGATGCATAGAATTGAGATGTCCATGACATCAGGCATATGGGAGGGGGAACTGAAGTCAGATGTTGAATGAGATGGCATAGCCCAGCCACCTGGTGCCATGTGGGGGGAAATTAAACCAAGAAAATCCAACCTCAACTCTTGCCAATAGCTGTTTTCTCAGCCTTTCCGAAGGCAGTGCAGTACCTGGACTTTGTGCTTGTCTCCCCTTTTATGACAGTTCAATGTCTGCTTTTGTATGTATTCCTCTTGTGATTGGCTAGCACCTTGGCCAACTGGCATCTGGTAAATCAGAATGAAGGCAATTAATGTCTTAAATGATAAATTCCCATAATCCAAGTCTCATATGGATTTAAAACAAGGATAATAATGGTCAAAAAAAATGTGAATGTGCCTAGACTCTGAATATGATATACAATTATGCAATAATTCCAAGTAATAACTTTTTTTACTAAGTATACAATTACTTTTGTGAAAAATCTGAACATATTTTAATATAAGTTAAGACACAATTTTAAAAGAATAAGAATCTCTAAAATATAAGCCCATACTATTGAGTTCAAAATGTAGTTGCGATAGCATAAAAAGGAAACCCTTATGTAATATTTGAACTGACTTTTTTAATTAAATTTTTTAAGTCTAGAACATTTTTCATATTGATAACTAAAAAGATCCAAATCACATATTATTATATTACACAATATGTCCCTATTTATGGCAATAATAAATTTGATTACATGAATATAAAAAAAAACTTTTCCAAATGTTCCCCTCTTTTTATGCTTATCAAAAATAATACTTCTAGAATTAATTTACACTTGCCATAGCAACCAATTTGCTAGGGAAATGTTTTATAGAATTTGATCAAATAATCAGTTGGAAAAAACAAACAATTTGGAATATGGGAGCACAATACTCCCAGAATTAATATTGTATTATGAAATAAAAACCTTCTTGCAATGGTTCAAAATTGGAGAGATAGATGAATGGAACAAAATACACATGGAAGAATAAGAGACAGTGATAGAAGCTCTGGGGAAGAAGCAGCTTCCCCTCAGAAGTAACCCAGACTCTATTGACTTCTTTTAGCTTCCACCAGTTCACAGGAATGTATGTTATTCTTTTTTCCCATTGTTTATCTGAGGGGACCGGGGCAGCTAGGTGGTGCAGTGGATAAAGCACTGGCCCTCGATTTGGAAGGACCTGAATTCAAATCCAGACTCAGACACTTGACACTTACTAAAAAAAAAGCCTCCTATCTGAGAGGACCAAGAGTTTAATGCAAGAAACATGAATCCATGTATTTTGCCCCTCAAGATTTATAGCTTTTGGTATTGAAAGGATGACTCTGAAGTGATTTGGGAATGCCAAACCCATGAGTTGTTACTCGAGAAGGGCTTTTATAACATCCTGCCCTTTTTAGGTTTTGCTGGGAAAGGCTTCTACCCATTCAGTAAATATCTACAAAGACCAAAATTACTCTATACCTTTTATAAGATGGTAAATGAGTAACATCTATCTACCAATCTTCCCCAGTAGTTCCCCTGTCTTTGAACCAGCTTAAGGAAGGGGATGTTTGAGGGCCCCAGTGGTATTAGTTTGGGTGAAGAGGGCACTGGATTTGCAGACATCTCAGATGGTCTTAGGGATGTCTTTGACCATAGGGGGAAACGTTATCACAGTGGTTAGAGCTTCTCTGCCCAGGGGAGTGGAATTGTGGACACCCACTGCAAATTCCCACATCATGTTCCTGGAGGAAAAGCAGCAAGCCAGAAGGAGAACACCACCATCCTCTATCCTCAGGAATGAAACCTTGAATTTTATCCTGTTTTAGTCTCCACCTTGGTATAGGAAGGGGAGATACCTTGGGGCACAATAGGGAGCAAAGGGGCCAGGGCTAGGGTGGATGGATGAATAGACTTGGCAACCAATTTAGCAGCAAAGTCTGCCCTATGATTCCCTTGTGCTGTGGTGGAGTTGATAGCTTGGTGCCCTTGGAAGTGCATAACAGAAACCTACCTGGGCAGGTTTATGGCCTCAAGTAAGTCCATAATGTCCTTTCCAGTAGAATTATTTGAGGTCAATGGTCCTCTTTCTTTCAAAATGGAAAATATGAAATGCATACCTATATTTAAAACATAAATAAATCTTCCTAGTTACCATCCTCCCTCTCATCAAAATGTGTTTGCAATGGGAAAGAATTTCAGTTTCTTCTAAACCAAAAAGATACCCAGTTAATTTAACCTTATCATAATACCACGTAGACATTAGCAGGCAGATGGAAACACTAAGTATTAATGTATCTCGTTGTTTGGCATATCAAGTGACCGCATATTTAAACAGAAAAAAGTAAGAGGGGCGGGGGGGCAGAGCCAAGGTGGCGGAGAGGATCCAGCTGGTTGCTTGAACTCTCCTTCCCTCAAAAAGAACATTAAATAAAGCCTTTGGATGGATTCTGAAACTACAGAAACTGCAAAGACAAAGAGAGACACAGTCTTCCAACCAGAGATAATTTAGAAAACTTCACGAAAGGTCGGTCTCACTTGGGCAAAAGGGAGGCACAGTGCACACTGGAAGTGCAGCTCCAAGGGGGTCGAGGAAAGTCAGCAGGAAGCTGTAGCCCACAGTGGAGCAACTGAGGACCCTGGGTCTTGGCTCAACAAGTTGGTGGCACAGCAAGACAGTGGCAAAACCCACCCGCACCAGCTGAGAGGGCAGGTTGCCAGCTGGAGAGCCAGCCACAGGACAGGCACAACCAGGCCTATGAATCCCAGCACAGAGCCAGCAAGCCTAGGGTGGTGAGAAATACACAAGCCATAGAGGCCTCATTGTAGAAAGCCAGTGACACAGCCCCTATACCCCAGCACAAGAAGCTTAAAATAGGGACCCTAGTGCCCTGAGAGCAGACCTCAACTTAAAAAAAATTTAGGTGTAGTATGAGTAAGAAACAAAAAAAGAGCTCTCACCATTGAGAGCTTCTTATCAACAGGGAAGAGGCAAACACAAACTCAGATGAGGACAATACTCGCAAATTGCCTACATGTGAAGCCTCAAGAGGGAAGATGAATTGGTTTCAAGAATAAAAAGCCTTCTTGGAAGAGCTCAAAAAGGATTTTAAAAATCAACTGACTGAGGTAGAAGGAAAAATGGGAAGAGAGCTCAAAAAGGATTTTCAAAGTCACTTGTGAGAGGTAGAAGAAAAAATTGGGAGAGAAATGAAAGCAACACAAGAAAATTATGAAAAAAGAATCAGCAGCTTGGAAAAGGAAGCACAAAGATTGACTGAAGACAACAATTTCTTTAAAAAAATCATCTGGACAAATGGAAAAGAAGGTGCATAATCTCACTGAAGAAAGCAATGCCTTAAAAACTAACATTGGAAAAAAAGAAAAAATTAAAATTGGACAGTTGGAAGATAATGAATCCATGAGACACCAAGAATCAATCAAACAGAATCAAGAGATTGAAAAAATAGAAGAAAATGTGAAAATACCTCATTGGAAAGACAACTGACCAGGAAATCAGATCCAGGAGAGATAATTTGAGTATTATTGGACTGCATGAAAACCATGATCAGAAAATGAGTCTAGACACCATATTCGAGGAAATTATTAAGGAGAACTGCCCTGATATTATATAATCTGGGGATTAAATTGTCATTGAAAGAATCCACCAATCACCTCCTGAAAGAGACCCCAAGAGGAAAACTCCAAGGAATATTGTAGCCAAATCCCAGAATTATCAGGTGAAGGAGAAAATACTCCAAGTAGCCAGAAAGGAGCAATTTAAATATCATGGAGCCACATTCATGATTGCTCAGAACCTGGCAGCTTCAATATTAAAGGATCACATGGCTTGGAATATGATATTCCGGAAGGCAAAGGAGAGTGGATTGCAGCCAAAAATCTATTACCCAGCAAAACTGAGTGTTCTCTTTCAGGGGAAAAGATGGACATATAATGAAATTAGGGACATTCAAGGTTTCCTGATGAAAAGACCATATCTCAATAGAAAGTTCAATCTTAACATACAAGACTCAAGAGTACTTTAAAAAGGTAAACGGGGGGGGGGGGAGTTACTCAATAAGGTTAAACTGTTTACAACCCTACATGGGAAGATAATAGTTATAACTCTTGAGAACTGTATATATATTTGGGCATACAGAAGGATTATACACAGAGGGTATAAATATAAACTGTCTTTGATGTGATGATATCAAGAAAATTAAGGGGTTAAAATGGGAGTTTATGGGGAGAAGAAAGGCAAGATGAAATGGGGTGAATTACATCATATGAAGAGGTGAAAAAAAACCTATTACAATAGAGGGAAAGAAGGGAGGAGTGAACATTGTTTCAACCCTACTCTCACTAGATTAGATTCAAAGAGGGAACAACATATACATTCATTTGGATAAAAAAAAACTTATCTTATTCTTTAGGGAAATAAAAGGGTAAGGGGAAAGGGGGAATGATAAAAGGGAGGGCAACAGCAAGGGAAAAAAGGGTAAAGAAAGGGGAGGGGGTGATAAAAAGGGAGGGCAGATTGGGGGAGGCAGGGGTAAGAAGCAAAACATTCGTGAGGAGGAATAGGGTAAAAGAAGTGGGGGGAAATACAAAGGAGGTAAATAGAATGAACAGGAACAGACAGTTAGTAATAATAACTGTGAATGTGAACGGAATGAACTCTGCCATAAAACAAAAGTGAATTGCAGAGTGGATTAAAAAAGAGAATAGTACAATATGCTGTTTACAAAAAACACATTTGAAGCAGAGAGGTACACACAGAGTAAAGGTAAAGGGCTGGAGCAGAATATATTATGCTTCAGCTAAAGTCAAAAAAGCATGGGTACCAATCCTTATCTCAGACAAAGCAAAGGAAAAAATAGATCTAATTAAAAGAGATAAGGAAGGAAACTACATCTTGCTAAAAGGTACTATAGATAATGAAATAATATCAATATTAAACATGTATGCGCCAAGTGTTATAGCATCCAAATTCTTAGAGGATTAGTTAAATGAGTTATAAGAGGAAATAGACAGTAATACTATACTAGTGGGGGATCTGATTCTTCCCCTCTCAGAATTAGATAAATCTAGCCAAAAAATAAATAAGAAAGAAGTGAAAGTGGTGAATAGAATACTAGAAAAGTTAGACATGATAGATGTCTGGAGAAAACTGAATGGGGATAGAAAGGAATATACCTTTTTCTCAGCAGTACATGGCATGTTTTGAAAATTGACCATGTATTAGGGCATAAAAACAGCATAGTCAAATGTAGAAAGGCAGAAATAGTAAATGCATGCTTCTCAGATCATGATGCAGTAAAAATTACATGTAATAAAGAGCCATGGTAAGATAGACTGAAAATCAATTGGAAACTAAATAATTTCATTCTAAAGAATGAGTGGGTCAAACAACAAATCAGAGAAACAATCAATAACTTTATCCAGGAGAATGACAATAATGAGACAACATACCAAAATCTATGGGATGCAGCCAAAGCAGTGCTTATGTTAAATTTTGTAGCTGTAACTGCTTAAATGAATAAAAAAGAGAAAGAGGAGATCAATGAATTGTCTATGCAACTTAAAAAGCTAGAACATGAACAAATTAGAAATCCCCAATTAAATGCTAAATTAGAAATCCTGAAAATTAAAGGAGAAATTAATAAAATTGAAAGTAATAAAACTACAGAATTAATCAATAAAACTAAGAGCTGGCTTTATGAAAAACCAATAAAATAGATTAACCATTGGTTAATTTGATTTTAAAAAAAGAAAGCAGAAAATAAAATTACCAGTATCAAAAATGAAAGGGGTGATTTTACCACCAATGACGTGGAAATTAAAGCAAAAATTAGGGACTATTTTGCCCAACTGTATGCCAATAAATTTAACAATCTAAATGAAATGGATAAACATTTACAAAAATACAAGCTGCCCAGGTTAACTGAAGAGGAAATAAAATCCTTAAATAAGCCCATGTTAGAAAAATAAATTAAATAAGCCATTAATCACCTCCCTAAGAAAAAATCCCCAAGGCCAGATGGATTTACCAGTGGATTCTACCAAACATTTAAAGAACAATTAATTCCAATATTATACAAATTATTTGGAAAAATAGGTGAAGAAGGAGTTCTACCAAATTCGTTTTAAGACACAAATACAGTGGTGATACCAAAAACAGGCAAAGCAAAAACAGAGAAATAAAATTATGGATCAAGTTCCCTAATGAATATTGATGCTAAAATCTTAAATAAGATATTAGCAAGGAGATGACAGCAAGTGATCACCAGGATAATACACTATGATCAGGTGGGATTTATACCAGGAATGCAGGGCTGGTTCAACATTAGGAAAACTATCAACATAATCAACCACATTAATAAGAAAACTAACCAAAATCATATGATTATCTCAATAAATGCAAAGAAAGCTTTTGACAAAATACAGCATCCATTCCTAATAAAAACACTAGCGAGCTTAGGGACAAGTGGAGCTTTCCTTAAAATAATAAGCAGTATCTACCTAAAAACATCAACAAGCATTATATGTAATGGAGATAAGTTAGAGGCCTTCCCAATAAGATCAGCAGTGAAACAGGGGTGTCCATTATCACCCCTATTATTTAATATTGTACTAGAAATGTTAGCTTTAGCAATCAGAGAAGAGAAAGGAATTAAAGGAATTAAACATGTATGCGCCAAGTGTTATAGCATCCAAATTCTTAGAGGATGAGTTAAATGAGTTACAAGAGGAAATAGACAGGGAGTCTATAGGCAGGGAGGAAACAAAACTATCACTCTTGGCAGATGATATGATGGTATACTTAAAGAATCCTAGAGAATCAACTAAAAATTACTTGAAACAATAAACAACTTTAGCAAAGTAGCAGGATATAAAATAAATCCACATAAATCATCAGCATTTCTTTACATGACCAACAAAGTCCAGCATCAAGAGAGAGAAAGAAAAATTCCATTTAAAGTAATAGTAGATAATATAAAATACTTGGGAGTCTACTTGCCAAGACAAACCCAGGAACTCTATAACACAATTACAAAACAATTTTCACACAAATCAAATCAGATCTAAATAATTGGAAAGATATCAATTGCTCATGGATAGGCCGAGGTAATATAATAAAAATGAAAATTCTACCTAAATTAATTTACTTATTCAGTGCCATACCAATCAGACCACCTAAAAATTATTTTATTGAGCTAGAAAAAAATAACAAAATTCATCTGGAAAAACAAAAAGTCAAGAATATCAAGGGAAATAATGAAAAAATACACAGGAATGTGGGCTAGCGGTACCAAACCTAGAGCTTTATTACAAAGCAGCAGTCATTAAAACTATCTGGTACTGGCTAAGAAATAGAGTGGAGGATCAATGGAATGGGCTAGGCACAGGAGACACAGTAGTAAATGACATTAGTAATGTACTGTTTGATAAACCCAAAGACTTCAGTTTCTGGGATAGGAATTCAGTATTTGACAAAAACTGCTGGCAAAACTGGAAGATAGTATGGCAGAAATGAGGCATAGACCAACATCTCACACCTTATACTAAAATAAGGTCAAAATGAGTACGTGATTTAGGCATAAGAGGTAATTTACCATAGGTATATTAGGAGAGGAAGGAATAGTCTACATTTAAGATCTTTGGAAAGGAGAACAATTTATGACCAAACAAGAGATAGAGAATATTATGAAATGCAAAATGAATGATTTTGATTACATTAAATTTAAAAAGTTTTCATACAAACAATGCATCCAAAATTAGAAGAGATGAAGAAAACTGGGACACAATTTTTATGGCCAGGACTTCTGATAAAGGCCTCATTTATAAAATATATTGGGAACTAAATCAAATTTCTAAGAATCCAAGTCATTCCCCAATTGATAAATGGTCAAAGGATATGAATAGGCAGTTTTCTGATGAAGAAATCAAAGCTATCTATTGCCATATGAAAAAATGCTCCAAATCACTATTGATTAGACAGATGCAAATTAGAACATCTCTGAGGTACCACCTAACACCTATCAGATTGGCTAATATGATGAAAAAGGAAAATAATAAATGTTGGAGAAGCTGTGGAAAAATTGGAATGATAATGCATTGTTGGTGGAGCTGTGAACTGATCCAACCATTCTGGAGAGCAATTTGGAATTATGCCCAAAGGGCTATAAAGCTGTTCATACCCTTTGACCCAGCAATACTACTTTTGTTTCTTTTTCCCAAAGAGATAATAAGAAAAAGGGAAAGGTCCCACATGTACAAAAATATTTATAGCTGCTCTTTTTGTGGTTGCAAGGAATTGGAAATTGAAGGGTTGCCCATCAATTGGGTTAGGTTCTCAATTTATGCATTTTCCATTGACTTGTTTTTAATGGGGAACATGTCTTTTTTGGGGTGGGGGGCAGGGCAATGAGGTTTCCCAGAGCAGGCCTTTCTTTCACCTTGAGTCTTTCTGTCTGTAAGCCCCAGAAATTCCATAAATCCCCATCAATTGGCGAAATGGCTAAACAAGTTGTGGTATATAAATGGAATGGAATTCTATTGTGCTGTAAGAAAGGATGAGCAGGAGTTGTTGAGAGAAACCTGGAGGGATGAGTAAGATGCACAGAACCAGAAGAACATTGTACACAGCATCATCAACATTATGTGTTGATCAACTGTGATAGACTAGATTGTTCTCAGCAATACAATGGTACAAGAAAGTTCCAAAGGACTCATCATCAAAGGATCTCCATATCCAGAAAAAAAAAGAACTGTGGAGTATGGATGCTGTTTGAGCCATACTATTTCTTTTGGTTTTGGTGCTGTTGTTTTTCTTTTTTGAGGTTTTTCCTTTTTGCTGATTCTTCTCTTATAACATAACTAATGAAGAATTAGCTTTGATATTATACACACACACACACACACACACACACACACACACACACATATAACCTATATCTGATTACCTGCTGTCTAGAGGAGGGGGGATATGGGGGGAGGGAGGGGAGGGAGGGAGAAAAATTCGAATTTGGAAATCTTATTAAAAAAATGTTGAAAACTGTCTCTACACGTACCTGGAAATTAATAAAATGCTTTTATTCCAAAAAAGGAAAGAAAACAGTAAGATCTTACATTTTTGTAGTGTGTTGATGTCTTCTACTGACTACTTGCTCTGATTATAGAAATCTACTATAAAAGAAAAATCAAGGACATGATTATAATAGCCACGATAAAGCATCCTTAGCTCTGTTTGATTTCAGGTAAGAGTTACCAGTGACCACCAATCATGCAGTAATAGCCAGATAGATTCAGGAATAGCCAGGTGGGAAATATTTCCTGTTCAGTAGGAATACAATGGGGAAACGAGCCAGAAGGGATCCTACTTTAGATGAGACCAAGATTGTCCTCTCAGTTTTTTCTCAGATACCTCCACCTATTGCAGCCTCTAAGTAACTTGTGGCATTCTATTAAGTGGTGGATAACTGATTTAATGATCCAGACAACTATACCTGAATTCAAAACTCAAAATAATATCAATTACAGTCCCAAAATATTTAATCTTAAATAACAAATCTCTACACTCATGGAGTTGCAATGAGCAAAAATGTTTACCAGGAGACACATACATGTAAGGTTTCACATAGCGTATTTCACTTTTTTCCCCTTCTTCTCGAGTTTAAACTTATGCTGGTGTAAAGATCAATCATTAGAAATTACTTCTAGGGGTACCTAGGTAGTGCAATGCATAAAACACTGACCCTGGATTCAGGAGGATCTGAGTTCAAATCCAGTCTCATACACTTGACACTTACTAGCTGTGTGACCCTAGGCATGTCACTTAACCCCCATTGCCCCACAAAAAAATAAAAATAAATACTTTTTTTCCTTTGCAACTTTTACACATTACAAATAATTCCTGATTTTCAATTAAACTTGTAGGATTGGAAGGGTTGACTTACAGTTCGATATCTAACATTAATTACTTTTTTAAAAAAGTTTTTACAAAGTTCATCTAATGTATGAATACCTAGCAGAGAATTTACATTCAGTGCCAAATTCAAACAGCGAGTAATTCACAGGGTAAAGATATTCTGAAGTCAGAGACTACCCTTTCCCTACCTTCAGAGCCTGGCCACAGCTTGGGAAGGCAACAGTGTTTAGAATCAGCTTTATCAGTCTCAAGCAAACATTTCCATAGTAATTACAACATTTGACAGACACATAAACGCACGTAAGACAACAAGCAAACAAACAGCTGTGAGACGTTACTTCTTACTGTCTAGCCCATTCTGGGAAATGGTAGGGACTGATCAGAAGGCCTGTTGACCTTTGAAGACTGTAAGTCTTCTGTAATTCTCCTTTCTCTGCCAAATCATGGCCATTTTGTGTTACAATAGAAAATAATTTTCGCCTACATCCAATTTTTCCCCAATTTTTAAGGATACCTCCAAGGGGTGGGGGTTGGGCTAGAGCACACCAAGAAAGACAACCACCCTTGCTTCCAAGTGGGTGCCGACAAAAAGCTGAGGGCTATTTCTCTAAGTCAGGACATCTCCCGACTGTAGAGAAAGGAGAATTTGGAAGTAGTCTGGCTATTCTGACCTTAGACCTTGGGGCCCACCAACTCTACTGAGGATCCCAACAGAGGAGAGAAACACAGTGCATACCCCACCAGGGGAATCCAAAAGTCAAATGAACAGCCCCCTTTTTACCTGTCTGATGACTTTTCCCTGGCTTTGGCACCAGAAATGTTCGGGGGTGGGGGGTGGGGGGTGGGGGGTGGGGACTTGTGACCTGGATTGAGGGGCTAGCTCACCCAAAGAATTGGAGGCTCATCACAAATCTTATAAAATAAAAAGGAATTTATTAGGAGAGGAATATGTGTTCAGAGTACAGAACACCATGGGGATTGTCCCTTATTAAAGCTCTTTTACCCATAACTTTGTTTGAAATCATAATTGGTACCCCCGCCTTTTTTTGCATCAGCTTATGCATAAGGAATTCTACTCTAACCCTCTCTTTTAACTCATTGTTTATGTCTCATTCTTTTTTAATCATAAAATATTTTACTATTTTGCAGTTACATATAAAGATGGTTTTCAACATTTGTTTTTATAAAATTTTTAGTTCCAAATTTTTCTTCCTCCCTTACTTCCCTCCACCCTCCCCAAGACAGAAAGCTATCTGATATAGGTTATATATGTACAATCATATTAAACGTATTTCTGAAGTAGTCATATTGTGAAAGAAGAATCAGAACAAAAGGGAAAAACCTCAAAAACAAAAATAGAAAATGTATGGTTCAATCTGCAGCCAGATTCCAAAGTTCTTTTTTTCTGGACGTGGACGACATTTTCCATCACGAGTCCTTTGGAATTGTCTTGCATCATTGTACTGCTGAGAATAATTAAGTCATTTACAATTCTTCATTGAACAATGTTGCTGTTACTATGTACAATGTTCTCCTGTTCTGCTCACTTCACTCAGCATCAATCTACTGAAGTCTTTCCAAGTTTTTCTGGATTCTGCCTGCTCATCATTTCTTATAGCACAATAGTATTCCATTACATTCATATACTACAACTTGTTCAGCCATTCCCCAATTGATGGGCATTCCCTCAATTTCCAATTATTTTATACCACAAAGAGAGCTGTTATAAATATTTTTGTACATGTGGATCCTTTTCCTCTTTTATGATCTCAATGGGATACAGACCTAGTAGTGCCCCATAGTCCTTTGGGAATAGTTCCAGATTGCTCTCCAGAATGGTTGGATGAGTTTACAACTCCACCAACAACGTGTTCCAATTTTCCCACAACTTCTCTGACATTTATTATTTTCCTTTTTTGTAATATTAGCCAATATGATAAGTGTGAGGTAGTACCTCAGAGTTGTTTTAATTTGTATTTTTCTAATCAATAATGATTTAGAGCATTTTTTCATATGGCATTAGATAGCTTTGATTTCTTCATCTGAAAACTGCCTGTTCATATCTTTGACCATTTGTCAATTGGGAAATGCCTTACATTCTTATAAATTTGATTTAGTGCCCTATGTATTTTAGAAATGAGACCTCTATCAGAAATACTATCTGTAAAAATGGTTTCCCAGTTTCCCTTCTAATTTTGGCTGCATTGCTTCTGTTTGTACAAAACCCTTTAATTTAATGTAATCAAAATTGTCCATTTTGCATTTCATAATATTCTCTATTTCTTGTGTGGTCATAAATCCTTCTCCTCTCCATAGATCTGAGAGGTAGACTACTTCCTTTCCTAATTTATCTATGGTATCACCCTTTTTGTCTAAATCATGTACCCATTTTTTCCTTATTTTGGTTCTATGTCTCATTCTTAAATGTGTTTCTTGTAAAGAACATATTGTTGTATTCTCATTGTTAACACATTCTGTATGCATTTCCATTTTATGGGTGATTTTATGCCATTCACATTCAAAGTCATAATTACTATTGGGGAATTTCCCTCCATCTTATGTTAAACACTATATTCCTTTTAAGTCTCTCTTGTTACCCTATTCCTATCACCTTATCTTCTCCCATTACCCTTTTATGCCTTATTTTACCCATCCCTCTAAAATGCCTTCTCTTATCTTTGCCCAATTTCCTATATCTCAATTTATACACATTTATAAAAGCCCCTCCCCCACCCTATTCCCCAGTTCTCTAACTTCCTAGAAGTTCAGAAGACATTTAAGCCCCTGCAGATGTCCATGTTGTTTCCTCTTCAAACCAGATCAGTGTAAGGTTCTAACTTTACCAGGATTCCCACCAACCTGATTCCTCTGTATAGTTCTTTTCATATCCTGTTTTATGGGATAATTGCTCATTCTTACCGTTTCCTACCCAATTTGGTTTTTAAAACCACCTCAATACATAACTCAGCCCCAACCTTTCTTTTGAACTACCTTAGTGGTGATGACAGGTTTAAGAATACTTATAACATTTTCATACAACATATGTAAACAGTTAGATCTTAATGAATGCCTTATAGTTACACTTTAATGCTATCTTTATATGTCTTCTGGATTTTTTATGGTATTTTTTTTACAAATACCCCAAGTCTTTCAGTTCCTCAAATTTTTATTTTTCATTCAGGATTACGCAGCTTTCCTGGGTAAGGTATTCTTGAAGGCAACATCAGTTCTTCTGTTCTTCAAAATATAATGTTTGGCATTGGGCCCAGTGACAGCAATATTCTTTGATGAAGAATGTGAATAATAACTATCCTCAACAAATACAACAATCCAAGACAATCCCTAAGGACTAATGATGAAGCAAATTATCCACCACCAAAGAAAGAACTGATATTGACTGAACACAGAATAAAGCATTCTATTTTTCACTTTCATTTTTGTCCAAATTGTCTTATATAAAATTACTAATATGGTAATGTTTAACATGATTGCACAAGTATAACCTATATCTGATTGCTTGCCCATCAGGGAGGGGGCAAGGGGAGAGAGGGAGGGAAGGAGAGATAAAATTTGGAACTCAAAACTTTAAATAAAAATGTTTATTATTTTTAATGTAATATTCTGAGAACTGCTGTCTATTAGTGTAGAAGCTGCTAGGTCTTATGAAAGGCTGGATTTGACTGTATTTCTGTAGTATGTAAATGACTGTCCTTCTGCTGTAGTTCAATTGTTGTTTTTTTCTTGTTGTTTAGAATATTTTCTCCTTAACCTGGGAGTTATATAACTTGACCATGACATTCCTGTTAAGTTTTACTCCTGGAAAAAAGAGCTATTTATGCAAAAATATTTATAACAGCTCTTTTTTGTGGTGGCTAAGAACTGGAAATCAAAGTAAAGCCCATCAATTGGGGAATGGCTAAACAAGCTGTGGTTCATGATGGCAATGGAATATTATTGTGCTATAAGAAATGACAAGCAGGATGATTTCAGAAAGACCTGGGAAGACTTGTGTGAACTGTTGTATAATGAAGTGAGCAGAACCAAGAGAACATTATGCACAGAAACAGCAGAGCTGTCTGATGAAGAACTGTGAATGATTTAACTATTCTCAGCAATACAATGATCCAAGATAATCCCAAAATACTAAAGATGAAGCATACTGTCCAGCATCAAAGAAAGAATTGATATTGATTGAATACTGACTGAAACATGCTATTTTTCACTTTCATCTTTCTTTTATTCAAGTTTTCTTGTAAAAAATGACTAATATGGTAATGTTTTACATCATCTTACATATATAACCTATATTTGATTGCTTATCACCTCAGGGAGTGGGCAGAGGAGGGAAGGAAGGAGGGATAAAATTTGGAACTCAAAACTATAAATAAAAATATTTATTACTTTAAGAAAGGTCTTCCTCCTGGGATCTCATTCAGGTAGTGAATAGTAATCTTTTACTATTTCTACTTTTCTCTTTTATTCTAGAACTTCAAGGGAAATTTCTTAATAATTTCTTGGAATATTTTATTCAGATTCTATTTTTCATCATAAGGTAAAGGTAGTCCGACAATTCATCCATTATCTCTCTTCAATCTGCTCTCCAGATCAGTTGTTTTTCAAATAATATGTTTGAGAATCTCTTCTATTTTTCTATTATTTATTATTAAATTCAAGTCAAAGGGAAACTACAAGATACAAGGTTTCTGGCCAATCATGAATTAATTTATCAATTATGCTAGCCAGCAATCAATAAGCGAGAGGCAATGCTTCCTCTTGGTAACCAAACACATCAATGGAGACTGAAAAAACCCTTCTGAAAGGAATGTCCCTGACAAGTAAAAATCAACCCTGATTTGTAGATATTGACTGAGGAGGGGTATAAAAATTCTTCAGCTCTTCCTGCTGAGAATGTGACTTCATCAAGAGACTTAGAAGCTTCAAAGTATGTGGCAGGGGAAGTCTTTTCTATCAGGGGGTCTCCAGCTAGGTTTCTCATTTTTGAGCCATGGATTGACCCAGGTCTCTATGATGCCAAGTCCAATATGATACCTACCTCAACATTCATTCATTTATTTTCTTCTGTGAAATAAAAACAGCCATGACAAAAGACAGCCATGAAAAAAGAAATACAACCAGTTTATCACACTAACAATCTTGGAATGCATCTCAAAATGCACATAGGTACCTATATTCCCCAATGCTCAGAGAACCAAAATTACAATCAGGAAGTGACTTCAGAGGGCACCAAATTCAATTTCATCAGGTTACAGATATTATAATGAAGTAGTATTTGTTTAAACAATTAGGTGCAGCACATAGAGTATTGGTCTTGAAGTCAGTAAGACTTGAGTCCAGTCCTGCACCAAGCACTTACTATCTAGGTGACCCTGTGCAGAATCACTTAATCTCAGCCTCAGTCTCTTCCTCTGTGAAATGGGAATTGGAATAACACCTACCTCACTGGGTGGTTAAGATTCAATAAGATAAAAAATAAAAGGCACTTTTCAAACCTTCAAAGCATTATGCAAATGTTAGCTAGAATTATGATGCAGGCAACCCAAGGCAAGGAATTTTCCAACTTTCCCTCCAATAGTACTGGGCACATCCTCTGGAATTAGTGTTTTTGAGACTTTCTAGAAACAATGAGATGCTATGTGACTTTCCTAAGGTAACACTAAATATGGTCCAGGAAATTATTTGAACCTAGGTCTCCCAGACACTGAGGCCAAGTTACTATCCACTTAATCTCTCACTATGGACAATATGGCCTAATGTTTAGAGAGATAGACATGAAATCCCAAAGAAGGGATCAAATTTCTGATTGGGGAAGACACCCAAGCGCTCTGATCAACCAGAAACTTGAGGCAGAAACCTTAGCTTAGATCACAGAAATCTGTAGAGCCTTGATTCACTTACCTAGGTTTTGTACAAACATTCTGTAATATCCCATTCTTTAATAAGTTAAATATTTAATTCCTTAAATATTAAAATAATGAAAACTATAATTAGGTCAAGGGAATTGGGGAGGCAAGTTCTCCCTTCCCCCATTCTACTTATTTCTCCATTTAATCAAGGCTTGACCAATTTCTCCATATCTTCACTGGAGCTATCCTGGGGTTGGAGGCTCCACTAAGAGATGTCAGCATCTGAGAGTGTGACTGGACTCAAGAAGATGCTTGAACTTACAAGATCCCTGATCTATTAGAAAGCCTCAAAAATTTTTGTCAGGGCAGAAAAGTTGATCTACAAGGGGGGAACAAGGAGGCCTGAAAGTTGTGTTGATTGACTGACTGATTGAGAGTGGCCTCTTGGGGAGAAGGAAGGATTCCAGTTGTGTGGAAGGGACATGGTGGTAGAACTGAACAGAAAGGATTGAGTAGAAAACCCCACAAGTTGTATCTGATGGGTGCTTCAGGAGATTTACATGGACCCATATAAATTACATATAAAGATGAGTATGTCTAAGAGTGTCTGTTTGTGATAGAAACTGGTGAGCCCCACATCTGTTCTGAGAGGGGTGTTACAGGAATAGGAGCTAGCATAAGGAGGGTGGGCTGGGCTGGGGAGGAAAGGGGCATTTAGTCTAAGCCACATATGAATTTCCCAGAAGGTACATTTCCAAAGACCCAAATTCCAGTCAGAAGTGGAATTTGAAACTTCTGCATTTCACCCAGTCTCCCTCTTCCCAATCATTGTTCTTGTGAACTCTCTAAGTTTTCCTTCTTCAAAGTAGAAATGACCAGACCCAAGACAGTTAACATCAACAGGTCCTATCAGAATAAGTTTCCTTTGGCCCACTATGTCTCTTATATCTCAAAACCTTTGATCACATGATATTACCTGCCCACAGTCAAAACCAAAAAAGGGAAAGTCAAGATTTGAACTCAAATCTCTCTGAAGTCTGAACATAGATATCTTTCGACCACAACATTGGCTGCTACAGAGGCTCTGTGGAAGCCAGTATCACAGAACAGATGAGGAAGCTCCAAAAAAACATCTGGTCCAACAGAGCTCACCTTTGCCCCTGAAATTATTTTTTTTTCATTTTCCTTTGCGTTTCATTTATTAAGTGACTTGTGGGACATGTTCCTGTTATAGATTTATAGTTCTGTATAGCAAGATTTGCTTTTTTAAAAATTTAAGCATTTTTATTTAAACTACTGTGTTCCAAACTCTATCCCTCCCATCCCTTCCCTCTCTGAGGAAGTAAGCAGATATAAGGTATACATGTGCAATTATGTAAAGCATTACCATATTAGTCATTTTGTAAAAGAAAACTTGAATAAAAGAAAAATGAAATAAAGTGGAAAATAGTATGCTTCATTCTGTGTTCAATATCAGTTCTTTCTTTAGAGGGGGATAGTATGCTTCCTCATTATTCCTATGAAATTGTCTTGGATCATTGTATTGCTGAGAATAGGTAAGTCATTCACAGTTATTCATGGAACAAAATTGCTGTCACTGTACACAATGTCTCCTGGTGCTCCTCACTTCACTTTGTTATCACTTCATGTAAGTCCTTCGAGAACTTGCTGAAGTCATCTTGCTTGTCATTTCTTATACAATAATATTCCATCACAATCATATAAAACAGCTCCTTTAGCTATTTCCTAGTTGATGGGCATAACTTTGATTTCCAATTGTGAGCCATTTCAAGAAAAAAAGAGCTGCTGTAAATATTTTTGAACAAATAGATGTTTTTCTCTTTTGGGGGATGACTTTGGGATATAAACCTAGCAGTGGTCATGTTGCATCAAAAGACATGCACAGTTTTACAGTCCTTAAGGCATAGTTACAAATTGCTCTGCAGAATGGGTAGATCCCTTCCCAAATCCACCCACAATGGATTACCATCCAATTTTTCCAAATCCCCTCCAACATCCAACACCACACCCTAATAGCTGTGTGTATGTATGAAAAATTGATCAATACATATTTTTATTTATCAGTTCTTCTTCTGGATGGAGATAGATTCTTTCTTCATATTTCCCTTACAGTTAAAATGAGTATTATAATATCATAGTGACTTTTTGGCCATCACTTTATAGTATGTGTTTTAAGGGAAAATAAGAAGTAAATACCATAAAAGTTTTAAAACAAAACATGCTGAGATAAATATTTTCCTTCAACAATTGATAGCCTTATTGTTTTGGGGCAAGGAAGGAAGGCAGCTATTTTGAAAGTAATCCCAGAGTAAATCAATAAATAAAGTACATGGTGTGCCCTTTATAGCTACCTCTTGGTAAACCTTCCTTCCCCATGAAAGGAGAGAAAAAAAAAAGCATTTAAACCAAAGACCTCTTGGGACTCCCCAATTTCAGAGATCCTCTCCCTCTAATCTCATTAGCCCTTCTCATCTCAGATGAAGTTTCCAAAAAAAGGTTTTGAAAATAAGTTCTGGAGAAATAGAAGGTAACTTGGTTGACCTTTCAATTCCAAAAATTTATTAGCTGTCAAATATTTAGCAAGTCATCTTTTCCCTGTTTGTTCCAGTATTCTCAACTGTAAAGAGAAAAAAAATAATGGTACACACATCACAGGGTTGTGGGCATCTGAATATTACAATGATTGTAAAGTATTTGCATAAGGTAAATACTATATTATAATGTAATTAATCCATGTCTGATAATTCTAAAGTGAGTTTAATGTCAGAAAGATAATGAGAATCATGATTTTTATATGATATAATTTGAAATGCATTCAACTGAATTGATATCATGGCTGTTACTAGAGTTGTTTTCAAGTTTACAATACAGTGTATTGTTTATGTCATTGTTGTATTTCTACCTTTGCTTGTCTTCTGAAATTTGAGAAACCATTTAACAGAAATGCTATTAGATGAAACAACTAAATTTTTTAATCTGGATGCTTTTAAAATGATGTGATAAAATACATCTTTGAAAAATGTTCAATACTTAAGGAAATATAGTTTGTTATAAAACATGCAATAATAATGATAACTAATAAATTTACTATAATAATGAATTTTCAGAGGAAAATTTCTGACTATTATGAAAGAGTATAGGATTGATTAAATATATATATTCAATATATTAATAATGAGTCAACTATCAGGTATTTGATATATTCTGAAGCCCCAGAACGTGGTTGTTTTAATTTATGAATAAAGGATAAATGAAACAGTAACTGTTAGAGACACATGAGTAAAGATATTCAAGTCCCAAGTTGTGGTTAATGAAATTTTGCTATTGGAGATAAAAGGGCCTGGGAATATAATTTATTATAATTTTGAGTTTTGATCACAAGGATAGTTGCCTGAATTGTCATGAAGCCCATATTAGAAAACGGTATGTGCTACAGTCTAAGAAGTGCTGAAGCTGGGTGTTTGTGCATGAGAAAAGATGTTCTTGATGATTGTGGCATGATTGAAAGTAGGATATTTTTAAACTCTATTTCTTCATTGTCTTCCTTTCTGAAAAAGAAATTTCCTCAGATGGTTAATCCGGAACCTTGCTTCTCATAACCAGTGTCTGGATGAGAAAAACACTCAGGGGTTAACTACCCTTAAATTGTCAAGCCCCTACCCATCTAGAGGCTCCATGTATATACAGCCAATAGATAGAAAGATAGATAGAAAGATAGATAGATAGATAGATAGATAGATAGATAGATAGATAGAAGATACATGGAAAAATAGCTACATGAATAGAGGTATGTGCATGGGTATGGGTATATTCATGGTTATGTATATAGGGAGAGGGAGAGAGATTACAGGGAGAGGGACAATTTAGAGAGAGACATGTAACTGGGAGAAATATATATATATATATATATATATATATATATATATATATATATATATATAGTGTGTGTGTGTGTGTGTGTGTGTGTGTGTGTGTGTGTGTGTGTGTGTATGGTTAGCCATGTATCCATCTGAGATTCCCAATCTGGTATATGCAGATCTCCATGAAGGAGGGGAAGCTTATCAAATATTTGGAAACTGAATTGATGATCCCTGAGGAATTAATTAATTAATGTCCATGTGCCTAATGGGGGCAGCTAGGTGGAATACTGGATAAAATGCCTAACTGGAATGAAGAAGACTCATCTTCCTGAATTCATGTCTAGACTCAGATACTTGGTAGACGTGTGACTCTGAGTAAGCCATTTTACTCTGTTTGCCTCAGTTTCCTCATCTGTAATATGAGTTGGAAATGGACATGGAAAACCCTTAGACTTACTTTGCCAAGAAAATCCCAAATGGGGGACAGGAAGAGCTGGATATCAATTAAATGAATTAACAATAAGAACACATAAGAGCACAGCAATTGCTCGATTTATTGAATATTAAATCAAATAGGAAAAAAGGAAGATTTTTAGTAAGTCAATGGGTATAGCAGAGAAAGACCTTGAAATCTATGAACCTCATAGGACTTTGATAAATTCTAAGAAGAAAGGAAGACATCAGCATTTGAAAACCATAGCCCTACTATGAGTATTTGATAACTGCAGGAACAGGATTGATTTCTTCAGGAACCTCATAAACAGACAGGATCCAAGAAGAATCCAAGGGTACCAAAGCCTTGGGAGTGATCCCCTTCAGCTTGCAGTGTGGAAGGCAAGTCTCCAGTTGTAGATCAGAGAGTTTCTCTTTCATCATGAATAGGTGATGCTAATGGAAGTCTGGAAATTGGAGGACCCAAGCCAGAGAGCCTGGTGTTCGATTCAGGATCCCTCCCTGGAGGAATAGCAGCAAGCACACGGGTGAGAGTCCCCTGGACAGAGAATCATAGGACCAGCTTTTGTTCCTTGAAGTGGGGGGCCAGGAGAAAAGATGGGTGAGACAGGTGCTGCAAAGGGAATAGACTGGAAGCTGTAAATGAGGGAGTGTTGCAGAACGTTGTAAAAGGCAAGGGTGCCAGCGGTATATTCCAGGAACACCCCAACTCTGGGCACAGGCCCTTTCACTCGATGCATCAGTGATCCTGGATATGTTTGCAAACAGTAATCATCTTCTTTCTTGAAGAAGCAAAGCAGGAACACAGAGTCGAAGGAGTCCACATTCCTCCTCCTTTTTCTCCTCAAATAGGAGGTATAGATTCCCAGTACCCATTGAGGTAGTTGGCTCACATCCACCTCCCAGTACTGTCTGCCTGAGCTGAAGGCCTGCTCAGCAATCACACCATGGCAGGGAAAGCATTTAGCATGCTCGGGGCCCACCTTCCAGCCTTCTCCAGCCTTCACACTCTTGAGATCCTCAGAAACTGTTACACAGGGACTGGCTGATTTAGGATCCATGGTGATGTCCACTCTGAATCTGTTCAGCATCTCTATCATGCCAGGGATGGGATATTCTCTCATCTCGGGGCTGACAGCCTCGGCCCTTTGGGACAACACTGACTCACTCCTTGCCAGCAACTGCCTGGCATCCTGTAGCAGGTCCACATTGGCTTGGTGACTTGCTTCCTGCAGATCCACCACGACCGTCTGAAGCCTTTTTCGATACTGGCAGATCATGTCCTGGCGTGCATTTTGCTCTTGCCTTATCCTTTCATGACATCTGGATTTTTCCTCCGTCAGGAATTGGTGTAGTCTGCGGTATTCCAAAGTGATCATCCGACTGTCGACAGCAGGTCTTTCCTCCTGATCGAGACGTGTTGCAGCTTCCTCAAAATGCTTCTCCACCTGACTCAGGACGTGCTGGAGCTTCTCCCTGAATTTGGGAGCAGCCTCTTCTACAGGAGAGAGCATGTGAGCCCCATGCTCTGAGCTTTGCAAACATCTCACACACAGGGCTGTCTGGTCATCTTCACAGAAGAGCTTGAGGACTTGCTTGTGAGTGGCACACTGGCTCTGTCCTTCAGCACTCTGCAGAAGCTGGCCGCTGAGCTCTTTGCCCACCTCAGTCAGCTGTGCTAGGCGCCTGTTGACTGCTGGGAATTCTTTGACCTGGGGCACTTGCCTGCATTCGGGACAAGAGAAAGCTCCAGCTCCAGCTCTCCAGCTCAAGGAGAGACATGCTCGGCAAAAGCTGTGCCCACACCCAATGGTGACTGGCTCAGAGAAGTAGCTCTGACAGACACCACAGGTGATTTCCCTTTGCAATTCTTGCAGCCTTTCCCTAGCAGCAGCCATTCTTCTCTCTGCAACAGCTTCTTTTCGGCCTCGGCAGGGGCAGGGGCAGGGGCAGGGGCAGGGGCAGGGGCAGGGGCAGGGGCAGGGGCAGGGGCAGGGGCAGGGGCAGGGGCAGGGGCAGGGGCAGGGGCAGGGGCAGGGGCGGAGGCGGAGGCGGAGGCGGAGGCGGAGGCGGCGGCGGCGGCGGAGGCGGCGGCGGCGGCAGGGGCAAAGGCTAGGAACAGACTTCAAGGCACCTGAAGGCAGTGCTTCTCAGCAGAAGGATGCTCTGCTTTTATAGCAGCTAAGCCCAGCCCCTGGAATGCCTTCCCCTCAAGGTGTGAATTCCCTGGGCGTGGAAGCCTCCACTTCAACCACTTAAGCCTGGCCCCTTGCAGCAGCCCCAGTGTTGTGTAAACACTTTGGCTTGACTCCTTTGGATGGACAGCTTTCACCAAGCTAATCCTCCAACTATCACTCAGAAAGTCAATCCCCAAGATAACCTATCTAAGAAGTGGCTGTGCAATATCTGCTTCTGGAGGAAAGTTGACATCCACCATGGGTTCTCATCACCTCTTTTCTATTTCAGGGCCCTTCACATCTGTCTCCTTCTTCTATAATGCAGTCTCATGACCTTCCTCAAACCATTTGGCCATTAAAATTCTCTGAAATTCTATGATGGGGAACAACAGAAAAGCAGGAGACTATGTCTTCCTTTAAGCAGTAGAATGGATTTTTAAAACAGTTCAGCATACAAACCCTCGAATTCAGTTTTCTTTTGAGAATCCATAAATGTCCAGGAAAACCCTCAGTGGGTTGGAGAAAATATCTAGGAATTTCTGTTTCTGTTCCCCTCACCCCACCCTTCTTTCTCAAATGGCAGCTCCTTGAGGACAGGGTCCTGTTTGCTGGGCTTTGTCTTTCCCTATCTTGCAGTGTGCCTCCAAAATTGTAGGTGGCTTAAAATGTGTTCGCTGAATGGAATGGAATGGAATGGAATCATGAAGGATACAATGAAGGGCAGGCCATTGGGAAGGTAAGTGCTTTTCCCCTACCCCCCACCCATCCCCTGATTCTGCTTGTGTCAGCATTTGACCAAGTCTTGACTAATCTCTCCATACCTCCTCTGGTGCTGGCCTGGGGTCAGGGACTCCTCTAAGGGACCTCAGCATCTGGGACAGTGACAGGACTGACAAGAGAAGCTTGCACTTGCAACATCCCTGATCTCTTGGAAAGCCTCAGGAATTGTTGTCAGGGCAGAGAAATTGGCCTCCAAGTGGGGAACAAGGAGGAGTGAACGTTGTGTTGATTGGCTGGCTGACTGAGACTGTCCTCTGTCTGGGGGAAAAGGAAGAATTCCAGTTGTGTGGAAGTGACATGGTGGTGGAACTGAACTGAAGGGATTGTCTAGAAGAACCCAGAACTTGGGTCTGCTGTGTGCTTCAGTCGATTGATGTGGACACACAGATGAGTGAGTGTCTGTCCTTATTAGAAGCTGGGGAGCCCTGGTCTGCAATGACAGGGGTGTTACAGCAATAGGAGGCTGGGCTAGGCTGGGGAGCAAAGGGGCATCTAGTCTAAGCCACAAATGAATTTCCTGGAAGGTATATTTCCAAAGGCCCAAATTCCCATCAGAAGTGCCCTTTGAAACTTGTGCCTTTCACCCAGTCTCCCTCTCCTCAATGATCATTCTTGGTAGCTCTGTAAGTTCCCCTTCCTTCTTCACAGTTGAAATTCCAAGAGAGGAGAGAGTTAACATCAATGGGTCTTATCACAGTTAGTTTCTTTTGGCTCCCTATGTGTCTTCCATCTCAAAATCGTTGATCACATGTTGTTACCTGCCCACAGTCAAAACCCAAAAAGGGAAAGGAAAGGTTTGTTTTTGTTTTTTTGAGAGGCAATTGGGGTTAATTGACTTGCCCAGTGTCACACACCTAATAAGTGTTAAGTTTCTGAGGCCGGCTTTGAACTCATGTCCTCCCGCATCCTGGGGAAGTGCTTTGTCCACTGAGCCTCCTAGCTGCCCCCTAAAGGCAAGATTTGAACTCAAATCTCTCTGAAGTCTGAACCGAGACATCTTTCTACCACACCATTGGCTGCTACACAGGTTCTGTGAATGACAGCATCACTCTATGTTACCATCTGGTCCAACAGAGCTCAACTTTGCCTCTGAATTTTTTTTTAAATTTTCCTTTGCATTTCATTTGTTTAGTGTGGTAAAAATTATTTATGGTAAAGATTAACATTCCTGTTTTTAGCTAACTCATTTGGGAGGGGCCACACCTGGCCCACCCCAAGATTAGGAAGGCAGCTTTTTGAAGGACCTCCCATTTTCAGGGAGGGGAGATTGGATGCTCCCGGAAGGGAGGCAGACTTCTTCCAGAACTGGAGGTTTTTTCTGGAACTCAGCCTTTTAGCTTGGGCCCTTGTGGTGGTGGTGCTTGGCTAGTGTTTGTGCTCTGTCTCAAGTAACTGCTGTCTCTCGTCAGAAACTGTAGACTTTCAGGTTCAGTGAGTTACTTAATTATGGAAAACCCTAAATTCCTTTGAACTAGCTAAATTGGAAAGGATCTGGGTTAAGCTTAGAATTAAGAATATCTATCTGTATTTCTATTTTCCTACTTCCTTGTTTTTGATTTTTATTAGTTTCACCTTTGTTGTTTAATTAATTCCAAAGTAACAAAATCTGATCCTTTTGTGAACTAAAGCTTAGATGCTCCTTTTCTTATTAAACTGGGAAAAATATATAAAAAGTTCATAGGGGAGGATAAAACTAAAAGTTCCCTCATATTTCCAGGACCCCAATATTAAGGCGAGTCACCCAAATAATGCTCCATATATCAAACGTTAGCCCTCACAGTTTTGGCAAGCCTAAGCCAGGTGGTTACTGATTCACCCACCCACCCCTTGCTTGGTCACAAGCCAGCTACTGTGATGGATACTCTTTTAACTCTCCCCCATGGACTTTCTCTCATTTGACTAATCTCCTTTGCTTTAAGCCTCTAAAAACCTTGCTTTAAAGAGAAAAGTCAGTCCAGTTGAATGGGCAACATGCTTGAATATTTTGCTTTCCCTTTGATTTTTCTCATTGGAATGGATTGGGACAGCATAACGTCCCGACTTAGAGAATTAGCTTATTTGATGTTCCTTCATAACATTATTGGTTTCCTCCTCATTCACACAGCAAAAAGGTTTTGGTATAAAAGCGTAAACGTCACTTTCTCCACTGAGAGCGAGTTTAATATTAGTAGAAATTTCATTCCTGCAGTTGAAATAAATTCTAATACCACATTCATAGTTCAAATGACTATGAAGTTCATTTTCACTATTTTCATTGTTATACTGCTGGAGAAGATCCAAGTTTAGAATTCAGATCAGCAGAAATTGCTCCCCTGCGTGAAGCCATAGAACATACCAAAAAAGGAGCACCATGTCATGTTAAAAAACATACCCCTTTAGACCAAGTGACTTGAGCACATGGAAATCAATCATCCCTAGTTTTGATAAAAATCCGAACCCTGCAATTTCACAGTTAAGGACTATATTTAATGCATATGAACCCACTTAGGCTGATGTTACTTGACTTATGGAAACTTTACTATCCCTGAGTGAGACTACAGATATTATCTCAGCAGGAAATACCCTTGTCTCCAAGGGCCAGGAGATTGTCCCATGGCCTCTTAGGGACCCAAAGTGGAATTATAGCAATGACAAACAATGCCAAGAATTAAAAGATGCTAGGGAACCACTTCTGAAGGGAATGGAATCTTGTTCTAGAAAACCCCCAAACTGGCAGAATTTTGGTTTTTTTGCAGGGCAATGAGGATTAAGTGACTTGCCCAGGGTCACACAGCTAGTAAGTGTCAAGTGTCTGAGGCTGGATTTGAACTCAGGTACTCCTGAATCCAGGGCTGGTGCTTTACCACTGCACCATCTCGCTGTCCCAATGAATATTTTTGAACAAATAGATGTTTTTCTCTTTTGGGGGATGTCTTTGGGATATAAACCTAGCAGTGGTCATGTTGGATCATGTGATGTTTAAAATCTATATTGTGTGATCTCCTTAAATTAGAAGCTTCAGCACCAGTCTTTGGGCATTAAACATTTATTAAAGCATACAGGTATTCACATGGAGTTCAGAAAGTTAAGAAAAAGCCTATCTAGCCTAGAGTTCCAGCCCAGTCTGGTCTGGTCTGGTCTGGTCTGGTTCTTCCTCAAATCTTCTACCACAAGCCTGCTTCAATCACAAACTCTCTAGCAAACTGATTGTGGAGGCTTTTTATAGGTCTGGAACAGAGGCGGTCCGTACACACTGCTTCAAGCTGATTGGTTGGCATCATCCAAATCCATTGGCTTTGAAGGTGTTCTCAAGTTGAGTTCAGAGTCTAGTTTCTGAGAACAATACCTTCTTATGGGCTAGCCAGGTGTGATTACAATCTAGTTAACTTGAAGTAGGCTAATCAGCAGTCAATCACTCTCACCTGATTCAATCAGTTTAGATTAATCTCCAGGTGGGTCTTTGAGTATCTGCTAAATCCCATGATTTTGTCACATTCAAAAGGCATGCCCAGTTTTACAGTCCTTTAGGCATAGTTACAAATTGCTCTCCAGAATGGGTGGATCCCTCCCCAAATCCACCCATCCTAATTTTTCCATACCCCTTCAACATCCAACACTAGACCCTGCCTCCAAAACAAAACAAACTCACCACACCAGAAATCTGTGGCTTTAAGGAGAATCAGCTGTGCAGTCTCTTCTGTTTTGTTTGTAGGTCAAACACCAGGAACTCCTCTAAATGTCTGCCTTCCTTCCTCATTACCTCAGAATCCTCCCTAACTCACTTTTTCTCCTAAGCCTTCTAACACCAACCCCTAACTGTCTAACTGATATTTACTGTATCTTAACCATCTCCCCCACCAGAAGGGGATGGGTCTGTAATTAGCCCTGCTGATGCTCCTATTCATTCAGCACCCCCACATCGTCTGTCCCCATTTTAATCTTGCCAGACCCCTGTGGGATTGGGAAAGCTATTTGAGGGAGGCTTTTGAAACAATAACTGTTTAAATAACTGTTCTCTGTGGTTAGAGCTCCTCTTGTTTGTTCAATTATCCCCCCCCCAAAAAAAAAACACCGATGTTCTCTAAGGCTTTTCTTTTAGTCTGACCATAATAAAGCAAAGATAGAGTTATGAAAACCCCAAAGTACAATTAATTCCTTACAACCATAATAGATGTGTGTTTGTATGAAAAATTCTTCAATAAACATTTCTGTTTATCAGTTCTTCTTCTGAATGTGTATAGAATCTTTCTTCATATGTCCTTTAGAGTTCAGGGAGGTATTTATAATATCTTAATGTGTTTTGGGGCAACACTTTAGAGTATGTGTTTTCAGGGAAAAGAAGAATTCAATACCATAAAAGTTTTAAAACTAAAAGATGATGAGATATTTATTTTCCCTCAACAATTGATATCCTTATTGTTTCAGTGCAAGGAAGGCAGCTAGTTTGAAAGTAATCCCAGATTAAAGCAATAAATTAAGTGCATGGTGTGCCCTTTTTAGCCACCTCTTGATAACCCTTCCTTCCCCATGAAAAGAGGGAAAAAATTTAAAGCAAAGACCCCCGGGGACTCCCCAACTTCAGAGATCCTCTCCCTCTAATCTCATTAGGCCTTCTCTTCTCAGATAAGGTCCCCAAATGAAGGTGGTGGAAATAAATGCTAGAAAAATAAACAGTAAATTGGGTTACATGTCAGTTCCAAAAATGGATTAGCTGTCTAATCTTTCACATGTCACCTTATCCCTGTTTGTTTCAGTATTCTGATCTGTAATTGGAAAAAAAAAATAATGGTACCGACATAAAAGGATTGTGGGGATCAAAATAATACAATGATTGTAAAGAATTTGCATAAGGTAAACACTATATTACAATGTAATTGATCCATGTCTGATCATTCTAAAGTGAGCGTCATGTCAGAAAAATAATGAAAATCATGATTTTTAAATGATATAATTTCAAAAGCTTTCAAATGAATTGATATCATCTGACTGTTATTAGAGTTGTTTTCAAGTTTATATTACAGCATATTGTTTATGTCACTGTTGTATTTCTAAGTTTCCTTGTCTTCTGTAATCTGAGATACCATTTAACAGAAATGCTACTAGACAAAACAATTAATTTTTAATCTGGATGCTTTTAAAATGATGTGATAATATACATGAATGAAAACTGTTCAATACTTAATGAAGTATAGTTTCATAAAAACACACAATAATAGTTATAATAATAATAAATTTACTATACTGATGACTTTTCAGTGAAAAATCTCTGGATATTATGAAAGTGTGTAGGATTGAATAAATATGTAGCTTCAGTCTATTAATAATGAGTCAACTATCAGGTATTTCATGTATTTAGAAGCCCCAGAATGTGGCTAGCTTTCATTTATGAATAAAGAATGAATGAAATGGCAACTGTTAGGGACACATGAGTAAAGTCCCAAGTTGTGATTAATGAAATTTTGGTATTTGAGATAAAAGTTCCTGAAAATATAATTTATTACCATTTTGAGTTTTGATAACAAGGATAGTTGCTTAAATTGCCATGAAGCACATGCTAGAAAATGGCATGTGCTATAATCTCAGAAGTGCTTAAACTGAATGTCTATGCATGAGAAAAGTTTTAGGGGATGATTTTGGCAAGATCAAAAGTAGCATTTTGTTGACTCTATTTCCTCATTCTCTTCCTTTCTGAAAAAGAAATAACCTCAGCTGGGTAATCCAGACCCTTGCTTCTCACAACCAGTATGTGAATGAGAAAAACACTCAAGGGATAAGGGCCCTTAAATTGCCAATCCTGTGCCTATCTAGAGACTCCATGTATATACAGCCAATAGGGAGAAAGATAGATAGATAGATAGATAGATAGATAGATAGATAGATAGATAGATAGATAGATAGATAGAAAATACATGGATAAATAGATATATAAATATATGTATGGGTATGGGTGTGGGTATATTCATGGTTATGTATATAGGAAGAGGGAGAGAGAGTTTAGAGGTAGAGATACAATTACAGATAGAAACATGTAACAGAGATATATATATTATATATATATATTTCACAGACACATATATATAGATATAGATATAGAAAAAGATATATAGATATATATGTAAATATCTGTCTGTCTCACTGTTTAGCTAGCTAGCTATCCATCTGGGATTCCCAATCTGGTATATGCAGATCTCCATGAAGGAGGGGAAGCTTCTCAAATATTTGGAAACTCAATTGATGATGCCTGTGGAATTAATTAATTAATTAATGTCCATGTGCCTAATGGGGGTAGCTAGGATGAATATTGGATCAAAGGCCTGACTGGAGGGAAGAAGACTCATCTTCCTGAATTCAGGTCTGGTCTCAGATACTTGGTAGATGGGTGACTCTGAGTAAGCCACTTGACTCTCTTTGCCTCAGTTTCCTCATCCTTAAGATGAGTTAGAAATTGACAAGGAAAACCCTTAGAGTTGCTTTGCCAAGAAAATCCCAAATGGGGGATAGAAAGAGCTGGATATCAATGAAATGAATGAACAATAAGAACACAGAAAAGCTCAGCTCAGTTTATCGAATATTAAATCAAATAGGGCAATAGCGAAGGTTTTCAGTAAGTCAAGGGGTAAAGCACTGAAAGAGCTTGAAATCTTTTTTTAATCAAAGTATTTTATTGTTTTCCAGTTACATATAGAGATAGTTTTCAACATTTTTATAAGATTACAAATTTCTATTTTTCTCCCTCCTTCCCCTCCCTTCCACCCTTCCTTAGACAGCAGGTAACCTGATACAGGATATAGGATGTAGTAGTAGTAATAGTAATAGTAGTAGTAGGGCTCCACCAGTGAAGGAGGACCATGGATCAGTGCCTTGAAGAGCCACAGGCCACAGTGTGGCTGTGCAGGCCCATATGGGAGCCGCAGCCCCTGAGTGACTTATAACCAGTAAGTGCCTCATCCTGGGTTGTATCTACCCCATAAGGAATAGCTGGAGTATCCTCTCTAGGGTGCTGGCCTGGGCAGATCAATATGGAAAAGAAGCTGCTGCCTATGCAGCAGGTTTTCCCTCTCCTGGACAGTGCTGGATCCAAAGGAGAGGCAGAGCCAGTACACTTTGGCACCAGTTCCCCCACAGGAGTCACCAGAGGGATGTGATGTCCAACATCTAACTGCCCAAGGGACTGTGACTCCTGACTTTTCCTTGGGGTTCACTCCCAAAGCCTTTCCCATATGTGGGTATAGGCCCAAGGCATCAGAGGTTTAAAATCAGGGTTCCTTCCCCTAAGTGTGTTGCCTGGCAAGGCTAAGGAGCCCCACCTTCTCGAAGCAACTGGTTTTAAGGCACCAGTGACTGGCCTTCTCCCCCTCTCCTGTCAGTGGAAACAGTTCTGCCACGAGAAGGCCAGGAGTTGGGCTTTGTTTGTCAGAGGCTATTGGAGACCCACGCCATTGGAGCATTTTATAGAGAGTGTGAGCTTATCAGCTTATCCCCACTCCCACCCCGGCATGACAAACTTTGGAACCAGGAGATATACATATGTATACACACACACACACACACACACATATATATATAATTAAACATATTTCTGCATTAGTCATGTTATGAGAGAAGAATCAGATTAAAAAGGAAAACCAGCACCAAAAACAAAAGAAATAGTACAGCTCACTCAGCATCTATATCCCACAGTTCTTTTTTTTTTTCGTCTGGATTTGCAGATCATTTTCCATCATGAGTCCTTTGGAACTTTCTTGTACCATTGTAGTGGTGAGAAGAATCTAGTCTATCTCAGGTGATCAAGACATAATGATGATGATACTGTGTACAATGTCCTTCTGCTTTGGCTCATCATCATCAGTTCACGCAAGTCCCTCCAGGTTTCTCTGAACTCCTCCTGCTCATCGTTTCTTACAGCACAAGAGAAAGAGCTTGAAATCTATGAACCTCATAGGACTTTGATCAATTCTCAGAAGAAAGGAAGACATCAGCATTTGGAAACCATAGCCCTCCTATGAGCTGTAACGATTGGAATAACGCCACCTGCTGGATACTTACTGTAGAGGAGTTCTGCCCATGAAGGGAACGTCTTTGAGGGCAAGACCAGGAGTCAGGAAGTGACGCGGACTAGTGGGAGGAGGAAGGAAGAGACTGGCGCTCAGTCTCACCCTCTTTTCCTCTGGACTCTGGTGGAGAAGGGAGCTAGAAATGTGCTCTCCCTTTAATAGATAGGAATCTAGGCCTTTTTCTCTCTCTTTACCAAATTCTTATTCTCCTTAATAAATGCTTAAAAGTCTAACTCTTGCTAAAGCTTGTAATT
Source organism: Dromiciops gliroides (assembly GCF_019393635.1). NCBI lineage: Eukaryota > Metazoa > Chordata > Mammalia > Microbiotheria > Microbiotheriidae > Dromiciops > Dromiciops gliroides. The sequence continues at coordinate 27,188,529 of NC_057865.1, read as the reverse complement.
GATTGGCGACCACTCATTAGATATTTTAGACAGTTTAGCTAGAATTTTAGCCCTTAACAGATGGCTGACCACGAAGAGGAAAGCTGAACCTCACTTCTGATCTTCCGGTTGGGTAAGAAATTTCCCCTACCCTTTAAACTGCTAAGTACTGGTGTACTGGCTGTGTTTTCCTTTAAATTTTTTCAAATGGACCTTTCAAACTCCCTAATTATCCTATTTTTGATTTTGGTCTGTTTAACCAGACAAATGGGAGATAAGATCATGTTAATGCTTTGTTTTTGTGGATTTTCTATTTTTCTTTTTATTTTTGTTAAAAGAGCCAGCAACTTACTCACACAAGGAAATATCTCTCCCTCTCCCAACCATGCTTTTTCAGAGAAACCTGAAGAGATTCCCGCAGCTTTTCCCAGTTCTAACACTAATTGTTGCTCTAATTTTGCATGCCTGGAGGCAATGACCCACCCTCTAGAAGCTTTTAATCCCCTAGCACCTGGAGGCAAAGTGGGGGAAGAGGAATCCAGGCCTGAGTTCAAAATCAAGTCTGATTCAAATTGCTCTGGTCCCTCCCCTCCTCTCCAGACCCCACCCTCTACTCCTCCCATGGCCAAGCCCATTGCTTCCCCTGCCTGGGAAGTCCAGAGATCTGATGCGCATGCTCAACTTTTTCTACCTGCATTTGCAGCTTCAGGCTCAGCCCTTCCCCGGCCTGGCTGTGCTTTTGAGACAATCTTAGAAAACTCTTTAAATTCCAGATATGCTTGTTTTGTTCATAATTTTGCTAACCTGCTTTTGTCTTTAATTAGTAATCTTATAAAGCATTTGTATGGTGAAAAGGCTGACAGACAATATAGAGGGGTTAAAGAAGAAAAACTTAAGCTGAATAAGAATGACAATCATCACCATAGTTCAAGACTCCGCTTCTTTTGCCATGGAAGGGTATATATTGTACAGAAATGTAGAAGTAAGCAGCAAGGTATTGATATGAGTATTGGGGATTTTAGATATCGGAATCAAGAGTGTTCTGAATTCACTCAGATTATTGTCAGTTCAGAGGTTACATAGGATTTCTATGCTATTACATATACATTTTGGAATTAATGGTATAGGTTTATTTTCATAGAGATTTTCATGCTTTTGAGATTGTGTCTTATACTTAGTTTCTAAAACAAGGAGAATATTTGTAAAGCTTTTTATAGTCATATGATCAAGTTTATATTTTATAATACTCTTATTAATATTAAGTTCATATTCATTTAGACTTCCTTAGTTTGAATTTCATTGTCTTTTATTGTTCCATGTGTATTTTCTTCTATTCATTTGTCTATCTAATTTTGAAACATTGCAAGATGGTTTTGATTTTATTATACAATGTTAATTCTAGGAGTATTGTGCTCCCATATTCTGAGTTATTTGTTTTTGTTATTTTTTCTCAACTGATTATTTGATCAAACTCTTTAAAGCATTTCCCTAGCAAATTGTTTGCCATGGCAAGTGTAAATTGATTCTAGAAGTATTATTTTTGATAAGCATATTCCAAAAAAAAAAAAAAAAGAGGGGAACATTTGTAAAAGTTTTCTTTTTAAAAAAAAAGTTTTCTTTGAGATTCTGTTGTGCTTTAACTTGTATTTAAATATGTTCTGATTTTTCACAAAAGTAATTGTATACTAAGTAAAAAAAAGGTATTATTTGAAATTGTTGCATAATTATATATTATATTCTGAGTCAAGATGTATTCACATTTTTTGCAATCATTTATTATCCTCAATTTTTAAATCCATATGAGACTTGGATTATGGGAACTTATCATTTAAGACATTAATTGCCTTTATTCTGAGTTATCAGATGCCAGTTGGCCAAGATGCCATCCAATCACAAGAGGAATACATGCAAGAGCAGACACTGAACTGTCACATGAGGGGAGACATGCATGAAGTCAAGGTATGGCCAAGGGAACGGCTTTTGACAAATGTTGAGGTTGGATTCTCTTGGTTTAATATTTTATTTTATTTTTCCCCACAATATTGTACAGATGGCTGGAAGTATTGATCCCACCCATCTCACTTCTACACCTGGCTTCTATGCTCCCTCCTATATGCCTGATGCCATGGACCATCTTAATCCCATGGATCTGATTAAGTCTGACTCAGTTTCCTCCAATATGTTCGGTGGCATGGACGTATATTCCATCCACCTATTTTAAGCCTGGCATACTGTATGGGCAGTACATATTGCTCAAGTGTGGGAATGCTCATATCCCATCATTTCTCTGTTTTTTATGGTAACCCCCATAATTATCTCAGGTGTCATGATAAATACAGTGTTGAATTTGGCCTTGACACCTGTTACCAATTATATTAGATTTTAAAATTTCTCATAATGGCATGAGGATAATTAGGCAGATGATGCAAAAAGTGATGAAACAAAGATAAAAATTATTTTTATTAATTAATATTGCAGCAATTGTCTTCTCAATTACCCTCCATAAGGGGGGGACTATAGTAATATTATAATTTTAAAGAATGGTTCAATTTTTGTTTTATTATATGTTTCATGTGTAACAACTAAGATTCTGAATTCCCTTAGACATGTTTTTGAGAACTTTCATTGTTTGATTTGATTATTGACAAAGCTATTTTAAAGTTCTGTTAAGCTCAATTTTGTAGGAAATTTTCCTGGCTGATTACCAGCATCCACACATCAACCCCTGAAAAGACTTCCATTCCACGACTACACCTAGAGGACATCTGAGAAAAGACTTTCAGAGACTTTAAATGAACAGTTTTGATTTGTTCTTTTTGTTGGTTTTTTTCTCTTTCTGTTATAATATGCACCATCTGTAACATGTATTCTCTGCAGAGGCCCTCCCTTTGCAAGACTAATGTCAAAGCGTCGGTTCATGAGGACAAAAAAAATCGCCCCTCTGGACAAAACTTTCCTCTCTTCCTTTTCTATATTGTTGTTCACATATTATTAGTTAGCAATAGTTATCATATTGTTTTTACTGTTCCGTCAAGGAAACATTTTGTTTCTTGAGGAACAACAGGGGGGACTGTAACGATTGGAATAACGCCACCTGCTGGATACTTACTGTAGAGGAGTTCTGCCCATGAAGGGAACGTCTTTGAGGGCAAGACCAGGAGTCAGGAAGTGACGCGGACTAGTGGGAGGAGGAAGGAAGAGACTGGCGCTCAGTCTCACCCTCTTTTCCTCTGGACTCTGGTGGAGAAGGGAGCTAGAAATGTGCTCTCCCTTTAATAGATAGGAATCTAGGCCTTTTTCTCTCTCTTTACCAAATTCTTATTCTCCTTAATAAATGCTTAAAAGTCTAACTCTTGCTAAAGCTTATAATTTATTGGCGACCACTCATTAGATATTTTAGACAGTTTAGCTAGAATTTTAGCCCTTAACAGAGCATTGGATAACTGCAGGAACAAGATTGGTTTCTTCAGGAACCTCATAAACAGACAGGATCCAGGGAGAATCCGAGGGTACCAAAGCCTTGGGAGTGATCCCCTTCAGCTTGCAGTGTGGAAGGCAAGTCTCCAGTTGTAGATCAGAGAGTTTCTCTTTCATCATGAATAGGTGATGCTAATGGAAGCCTGGAAATTGGAGGACCCAAGCCAGAGAGAGCCTGGTGTTCGATTCAGGATCCCTCCCTGGAGGAATAGCAGCAAGCCCCCAGATGAGAGTCCACTGGACAGAGAGTCATAGGACCAGCCTTGGTTCCTGGAAGTGGCGGGCCAGGAGAAAAGATGGGTGAGACAGGTGCTGTAAAGGGAATAGACTGGAAGCTGTAAATGAGGGAGTGTTGCAGAACATTGTAAAAGGCAAGGGTGCCAGCGGTATATTCCAGGAACACCCCAACTCTGGGCACAGGCCCTTTCACTCGATGCATCAGTGATCCTGGATATGTTTGCAAACAGTAATCATCTTCTTTCTTGAAGAAGCAAAGCAGGAACACAGAGTTGAAGGAGTCCACATTCCTCCTCCTTTTTCTCCTCAAATAGGAGGTATAGATTCCCAGTACCCATTGAGGTAGTTGGCTCACATCCACCTCCCAGTACTGTCTGCCTGAGCTGAAGGCCTGCTCAGCAATCACACCATGGCAGGGAAAGCATTTAGCATGCTCGGGGCCCACCTTCCAGCCTTCTCCAGCCTTCACACTCTTGAGATCCTCAGAAACTGTCACACAGGGACTGGCTGATTTAGGATCCATGGTGATGTCCACTCTGAATCTGTTCAGCATCTCTATCATGCCAGGGATGGGATATTCTCTCATCTCGGGGCTGAGAGCCTCGGCCCTTTGGGACAACACTGACTCACTCCTTGCCAGCAGCTGCCTGGCATCCTGTAGCAGGTCCACATTGGCTTGGTGACTTGCTTCCTGCAGATCCACCACGACCGTCTGAAGCCTTTTTCGATACTGGCAGATCATGTCCTGGCGTGCATTTTGCTCTTGCCTTATCCTTTCATGACATCTGGATTCTTCCTCCATCAGGAATTGGTGTAGTCTGCGGTATTCCAAAGTGATCATCCGACTGTCGACAGCAGGTCTTTCCTCCTGATCGAGACGTGTTGCAGCTTCTTCAAAATGCTTCTCCACCTGACTCAGGACGTGCTGGAGCTTCTCCCTGAATTTGGGAGCAGCCTCTTCTACAGGAGAGAGCATGTGAGCCCCATGCTCTGAGCTTTGCAAACATCTCACACACAGGGCTGTCTGGTCATCTTCACAGAAGAGCTTGAGGACTTGCTTGTGAGTGGCACACTGGCTCTGTCCTTCAGCACTCTGCAGAAGCTGGCCGCTGAGCTCTTTGCCCACCTCAGTCAGCTGTGCTAGGCGCCTGTTGACTGCTGGGAATTCTTTGACCTGGGGCACTTGCCTGCATTCGGGACAAGAGAAAGCTCCAGCTCCAGCTCTCCAGCTCAAGGAGAGACATGCTCGGCAAAAGCTGTGCCCACACCCAATGGTGACTGGCTCAGAGAAGTAGCTCTGACAGACACCACAGGTGATTTCCCTTTGCAATTCTTGCAGCTTTTCCCTAGCAGCAGCCATTCTTCTCTCTGCAACAGCTTCTTTTCGGCCGGGGCAGGGGCGGGGGCGGGGGCGGGGGCAGGGGCAAAGGCTAGGAACAGACTTCAAGGCACCTGAAGGCAGTGCTTCTCAGCAGAAGGATGCTCTGCTTTTATAGCAGCTAAGCCCAGCCCCTGGAATGCCTTCCCCTCAAGGTGTGAATTCCCTGGGCGTGGAAGCCTCCACTTCAACCACTTAAGCCTGGCCCCTTGCAGCAGCCCCAGTGTTGTGTAAACACTTTGGCTTGACTCCTTTGGATGGACAGCTTTCACCAAGCTAATCCTCCAACTATCACTCAGAAAGTCAATCCCCAAGATAACCTATCTAAGAAGTGGCTGTGCAATATCTGCTTCTGGAGGAAAGTTGACATCCACCATGGGTTCTCATCACCTCTTTTCTATTTCAGGGCCCTTCACATCTGTCTCCTTCTTCTATAATGCAGTCTCATGACCTTCCTCAAACCATTTGGCCATTAAAATTCTCTGAAATTCTATGATGGGGAACAACAGAAAAGCAGGAGACTATGTCTTCCTTTAAGCAGTAGAATGGATTTTTAAAACAGTTCAGCATACAAACCCTCGAATTCAGTTTTCTTTTGAGAATCCATAAATGTCCAGGAAAACCCTCAGTGGGTTGGAGAAAATATCTAGGAATTTCTGTTTCTGTTCCCCTCACCCCACCCTTCTTTCTCAAATGGCAGCTCCTTGAGGACAGGGTCCTGTTTGCTGGGCTTTGTCTTTCCCTATCTTGCAGTGTGCCTCCAAAATTGTAGGTGGCTTAAAATGTGTTCGCTGAATGGAATGGAATGGAATGGAATCATGAAGGATACAATGAAGGGCAGGCCATTGGGAAGGTAAGTGCTTTTCCCCTACCCCCCACCCATCCCCTGATTCTGCTTGTGTCAGCATTTGACCAAGTCTTGACTAATCTCTCCATACCTCCTCTGGTGCTGGCCTGGGGTCAGGGACTCCTCTAAGGGACCTCAGCATCTGGGACAGTGACAGGACTGACAAGAGAAGCTTGCACTTGCAACATCCCTGATCTCTTGGAAAGCCTCAGGAATTGTTGTCAGGGCAGAGAAATTGGCCTCCAAGTGGGGAACAAGGAGGAGTGAACGTTGTGTTGATTGGCTGGCTGACTGAGACTGTCCTCTGTCTGGGGGAAAAGGAAGAATTCCAGTTGTGTGGAAGTGACATGGTGGTGGAACTGAACTGAAGGGATTGTCTAGAAGAACCCAGAACTTGGGTCTGCTGTGTGCTTCAGTCGATTGATGTGGACACACAGATGAGTGAGTGCCTGTCCTTATTAGAAGCTGGGGAGCCCTGGTCTGCAATGACAGGGGTGTTACAGCAATAGGAGGCTGGGCTAGGCTGGGGAGCAAAGGGGCATCTAGTCTAAGCCACAAATGAATTTCCTGGAAGGTATATTTCCAGTGGCCCAAGTTCCAGTCAGAAGTGCCCTTTGAAACTTGTGCCTTTCACCCAGTCTCCCTCTCCTCAATGATCATTCTTGGTAGCTCTGTAAGTTCCCCTTCCTTCTTCACAGTTGAAATTCCAAGAGAGGAGAGAGTTAACATCAATGGGTCTTATAACAGTTAGTTTCCTTTGGCTCCCTATGTGTCTTCCATCTCAAAATCGTTGATCACATGTTGTTACCTGCCCAGAGTCAAAACCAAAAAAACCTCAAAGCAAGATTTGAACTCAAATCTCTCTGAAGTCTGAACTCAGACATCTCATTGGCTGCTACAGAAGTTCTGTGGATGCCCCTATCACTCTAAGATAACATCTGGACCAACAGAGCTCAACTTTGTCCCTGAAATGTTTGTTTTTTGTTTAATTTTCCTTTGTGTTTCATTTATTTAGTGTGGTAAAAATGATGTGTGGTAAAGATTGATATTCCTGTTTTTAGCTAACTCGTTTGAGAGGGGCCACACCTGGCCCATCCTGAGGTTAGGCTGGCAGCCTTTTGAAGGACCTCCCCTTTTGGGGGATGGCAGATTGAACGCTCCTGGAAGGGAGGCAGGAGAACTCCAGGGTTTTTCCCAAAACTGGGCCTTTGGGCTTGGGCCCTTGTGATGGTGGTGCACTGCAAGTGATTGTGCTCTGTGTCAGGCGACTGCTGTCTCTGCTCAGCAACTGTAAACTTTCAGGTTTGCTGAGTTACTTACAGAAAACCCTAAACTCCTTGGAACTGGCTGAATTGGAAAGGGTCTGGGTTCATCTTAGAGTGAAGAATATCAATCTGTATTTCTATTTTCCGACTTCCTTGTCTTTGATTTTTATTCCTTTCACCTTTGTTGTGTAATTAATTCCCAAGTAAGAAAATCTGACCCTTTTCTGAACTCAAGCTTAGAGGCTCCTTTTCTTGGGAGCCGGGGAGAAATATCTAAAAGGGACAGTTCAGAGGGGAGGATTCCCAGGACATCAATATGAAGGGGAGTCACCCAAAGAACTCTCTGTATATCAAATTTTCGCCCTCACATTAGTAAGAGATTGATGGTAGATGTGACTCTTATATGTTTATACTTTTACATCACAAGATTCATGTAAAAACATAAACATTGTGAGTTTTGATCACAAGGAGAGTTGCCTGAATTGTCATGAAGCCCACCTTAGAGAACAGCATGTGCTGCCATCTCTGAAGTGCTTAAGCTGGATGTCTGTGCATGAGAGAAATGTGGGGGGATGATTTTGGCATGATGACTCTATTTCCTCATCGTCTTCCTTTCTGAAAAAGAAATAACCTCAGCTGGGTAATCCAGACCCTTGCTTCTCACAGCCAGTATCTGAATGAGAAAATCACTCAAGGGTTAAGGACCCTCAAAAATGGCTAATTCCATGCCCATCTAGAGACTCCATGTCTACATAGCCAATAGATAGACAGATAGCTGAATGGATGGATGGATAGATAGATACATAATTAAAACATGGATGAACAGATAGAAAAATAGAGGTATGGGCATGGGTATGGTTATATTCATGGTTATGTGTATAGGAAGAGAGAGAGTGTTTAGAGGTAGAGATACAATTACAGCTAGAAACATATAACAGAAATGTATATATTACACATAGATTTCATATAGATAGATATAATTGTATAGGAATAAACATCTCAGTATTAATATCCTTTTCACTACAGGGAAGAATAGCTCCAAATCCCTACAAAGTCCTTTGCCGACCTGTTCTGGAATAACTGAAGAAGACACAGGAACCGCCCCGCCCACGCTAAAATCTGGGTTTAGAGTAAGCAGAACAACATGGGAAGCTGGTCTTCCCAAAGCACAAACATAACCGTTGTTTTTGTTTAGGCTTTTAGTGGGATCTCTGACCCATTCCATCCAAGCATTCAAATCTCCAAACCCAGTCTCTACCTCCACTGGCTGTCTCACATACTTAACTCCAATGACCTGTACCTCAGGAGTTTTAGGGCTTCCTAATTCCCCCTCAGGACTCAGAGAGGTTGTCTCTGAAGTCTTAAAAGGATTGGGGGTGTTGGGTCCATGAGATTTTCAAAGGATATTTCTATTCTTCCCACGGGGTCAGTTCCTTTTCCTGATACCCATATACCAAATGCATATTTCCTGATTATAGTTTCTTCAGGATTTACAAAGATCAGTCTATTTGGGTTGAATTGCTCTTTTTGACACTCATCTCCCTGAATACTTCCCTTAGTAAGTAAAATCTTAGAGGTTAATCCTTATTTGTCCTTATTTTGGGCATTATAGCATCTCCATCCAGATGTCATACACCATATCTCTGACCAATAGGGACATGGTATCTTTTTCTGATCATTCTGTGGGTTATAAATTAGTTCTGGGCACATGGATCTCTCATAATTTCTAATCCTCTGCCGTACCCCAAGATCATGGTTACACAGGGCAACCTTACAAGTATCAAATTCTACTGTTTGTACTGACACACTCCTTTTGATTGTGATACAATGCACTGGAATGGGATCAAGGGCATAACAATACCCGTTCACCACTCCAGTCCTGATGATTAGTATAAAAAGGAGGGCATGTGCCTTCCAGCAGCCCAGGGATGAGCTCCCATTCCTCCTTTTTCCTCCCATAATACCCATCCTTTGGCTCTTCCACTACTCATTTGCCTGAGCAGCTCCCACTACCCCAAAATGTTACCTCCCTTCCCCTGATTGTATAACTATCAATACACTTCTGTACCAGGCTTGGTCTGCTGCCCTTCTATACTATTATCTCTGAGGGGTACCCTTAAACTAAAGCCCTCCCACTTGCTAATAGTATGCCATACACCAGAGATCAAATGCCCATGAAAACATCAGTTGATATCCCTCAACAGGTCCCCTCCCAGGCTCATGCCACGGGGTAGAGGAAGACTATCTTTTCATGAAGTCCTCACTTCTCTCTTTCTATATCAGTCAATTACGTGTACTACAATAGAAAAACAGGACAGTGTTATTCCCAACCCGCCTTATGAATCCTACCCCTCTTCCTTGACGCCAATGAAAAGTATACATTAGTCTTTTAAACTTCATCCTCAGTCCATCAGATTCCTTATTCGCATTCTACCACTCATGCTTTGGCTCTGATTTTTCTTCTGCAAAAGGTGCTCCTTTTATTTGGGCGGGGGGTAGTTTTATCAAACAATTAGACAACACTTTCCTTCTAAATTCCAAGCACAAACTTACATTGTCTCGTGTGTTCAGGTTTCTTTTGAAAATCTCACACATTTACACAGAGACAAGACAATATAGACACACATGAAACAATCCCATATAATTTCTTCTTCGACCCAGTTTAGACCGGTCAAAGGAGCTTTAATAGGCCAATTTGGTTTGTCATTATCTTTAGTCAATTCCAAGCATTTAAAAATATTTTTTGTGCACATCAAAAATACATTCCTTAACCATTTGCAATGCAACAGATCTATAAGGGAGCTCAGCTAAACTAGATAATTTGACATTTGTATGCCCCAACCATTTACCCCGAGACATTCCTAGCTTTGAGAAATAGCTTGTGATGGTGCTCCAGAGCTTCTTCAGGGCTGCAGGCACCTCCCACCAGAGCCAAGCCATTCAAACCCAGAAACCATTCCTAGGCAGAGTGGCTCAATGGCCAGACCCCTCCCCACCAACAAAAAAACCCCAAACCAACAACATCTTTCCCTGAAACCTCCACATACCACAAACAATTCCTGATCCCAAAGCACTCCACCATAAAAGATTTCAAAGGTAGATATATATCAAAGATCAAAATCTTAGGCATTAGATACCCACCAAATCCCTCCCCTCCCCCATAACAGAAACTTCCATGTAGAAAGAGAGGGGGAGGGGCTTTACAACACATGGTGACCTCCAGTTTGATTTTAGCCCCTGTAACCATTTTGGAAATGAAAAAGAATCCACCAGACTGTTATACCCAAATTCAAAACTCATGAATCCCAAAATATTTTATCCCATTTCAACCACTTTCTGGTTCTTCCCACATAACGGCAGGTAAGCACTTAAAGGACAGAACACATTTTTTCCTTTCAAGTTTTTCACTGTCAGTACAAACGGTTCAATTTCTTTCTCTGAGCCTTGGTGTCTCTAAGAGTTTTCCAAATCACTGAAATGTGAAAGTATTTTCCTAGGGTACCACACTCAAACACAGTCCAGGAGAGGATTTGAAATTGGGCTTCCCTGACTCTGACGCCAAAGTCTATCTGACAATCTCTCAGACTGGGCCACAAGGCCTAATAGTTAGTGCGTGGGGTCTGGAATCCTGAAGAAGGGGACACACTTCTGCCTGTGTGAGCCTGGGCAAGTCATCCAACCTCTCAGATCCTCCAGAATCCAAAGGAAAAACCCTTAGCTTAGATGAAAGGAATCTGGAGATCTAGCCTAGGTTCCATGACCTCGGCTTTGTACAAGGCTTCTGTCACTTTGCATATTTTAATTACTTTTATTCCTGAGAGATCTTAGAAAGGACTTAGGGCTGCAACCAGAACACAGAACTGGGAAACCGTCTCCTTTCTACTCTATCCTCTATTTTGGCCACAAAGTAGTTAATGACCTCCAAGTAACTTCTGGATCTTTATCCTCACTGTCAGGAACAGCAGCAGCAGCAGAAGTAGCAGCAGTGACAACAACCCCCACGGTAGCAGCAGCAACTCCCTGTTTCCAAGCAGCTCCTGCAAGAGACAGAGATTCTTCTCACAGAGAACAGGGGTTGGTTTGGAGTTCTCCCCCATGGCATTTGCCCTGAGACCCGAATGTGAGGAGGGGTGGAAGCAATGGAGTGGGAATGATGGCATATTCATACGATGTCTTTCTGCCAGGGCCAGAGTCTGCCCAGAGAAAAGTCTAGTGTGAGAGCAGAAACTCCAACCAAATTCACCGTGAGGAAAGAGAGTATTTCTAGGTGAAATGTGGCCTGGAATGATCGTCCTAGATTCTCACTGTTTATGGAAGAGACAGACAGCAAAGGGTTTGCTACCTCAATGGCCACAGCCATACATACAGACATAAATACATACATACATGTCAGTACATACGTACACCCATGTACACACAAAGGATCACATGCACAAACATAAACACATATATACACACATACATAATACATAAATACATATATACATCAGGGATTCCTGATGTGGAATAAAGACACCTCAGGGGAGTAGGAGAAGTTTTCACAGGGCGTTGGGTAGTACATGACAATGAATTTTATTATCTCATTAAAATTAGTTACATTTATGATGTGCACAAGGGGGTAGCTAGGTGGCCCATATCCATAAAATAACTGGAGAGGGGTCAAGAAGTCTTGTTTCCTGCCTTCACATCTAGCCTAAGACTTTAGCTGCTCTGTGACATTGGATATTTTTTTAATCTTGTTTCCCTTAGTTGCTTCATCCATCCAATGGGATGGAGAAGGAAAGGGAAAACTATTCCATCATCTTTGGCCAGCAAACCACAAATGAGATCAAAAAGACTGGGATGGGGGCAGCTTGGTGATGCAGTGGATACAGAACCAGTCCTAGATTTAGGAGGACCTGAGTTCAAATCTGTCCTCAGACACTTGACATGTACTAGGGGTGTGACCTTTGGCAAGTCACTTAACCCTCATTGCCGGTCCCGGCCCCCCCCCCCCCAAAAAAAAATGGGATAGGACTGAAAGGCATGTGAAATAAAGAAAATATGCATAAGCACATTGAAAGACAACATTTACTTCATATTATATAAAATAACATTCAAAGTGGGTTTTACTGAACTTCCAGAGGGATGGTCCTGGAAAAAGCATCAACCAGCTTTCAATGTGGATGGCAAGTGTCCAGTGGGTGACCGTGGATTCTGTCCTGTCATGAAATAGGTGAAGCTCATCCTCTTGGAGGGGAAGGCTGGAAATTGAAGGACCACAGCCAGGGAGCCTGGTGGTGGGTTGAGAATAACTCTATGGAGAAATGCTCAGAGAGATGAATAGCATCAAACACAAAGAGGAGAGTGGACTGGACAGAGAACCATGGGACCAGCCTTTGTTCCTGGAAGTGAGGGGCCAGGAGAAAAGAAGGGTTTGACAGGCTCGTTCATGGGAATAGGGGAGAACCTATAGATGAGGGAGCTGTGGAGAATGTTATAAAAGACAAGAGTGCCAGGCATGAAGTCCAGGACTTGAGGACTGTATTCCAGGTAGACTCCGACTCTGGGCACAGGACCTTTCAATCGATGGTTCAATGATCCTGGATAGGTCTGCAAATAGTAATCATCTTCTTTCTTGACACATCGCAGCAGGAACACAGAGGCACAGGGATATTCATCCCTGCCACTCCTTCTCCTCAGCTCTGGGGAAAAGACCCCTAGTGCCCACTGAGATAGTTGACTTACATCCACCTCCCAGTACTGTCTGCCTGAGCTGAAGGCCTGCTCTGCAAAAATATAATGGCCAAGAGAGTCCTCAGGATGATCAGTCCCCACCTGCCAGCCTTCTGTAGCCTTCACACTCTTCAGATCCTCAGAAACAGTCAGAGCCTGGCTGATGTGGGATCCATTGTGATGTCCACCCTGAATCTCATTAGTATCTCTATCATGCCCGGTATGGGACATGATCTCAGTTCTGAGGTGATAGCCTTGGTCATTTGGAACAACACTGATTCACTCCTTCCCACCAGCTGCTTGATATCCCACAGCAGGTCCACATTGGGTCATTGGCCTGCTTCCTGCAGATCCAGCATGAGTGTCTGAAGCCTTTTCATTTACTGGCAGATTCTACTCTAGCTTGCCCTTTGCTCTTGCCTTATCCTTTGAAGACATCTGGATTCTTTCTCCATCAGTAAGTAGTGTTTTTGTAGTATTCTTCTTCAATCATCATATACCAGTTGACACTAAGTCTCTACTCCTGAACAAGAAGTGTCTATGCTTCTTCTACTTTCTTCCCCACCTGAGTCAGGATGTGCTGGAGCTTCTCCCTGCATCTGGGAGCAGCTTCTTCTACAGGAGAGAGCACGTGAGCCCTATGCTCTGGGCTTTGGGAACATCTCACACAGATGGCTATCTGGTCATCTTCACAGAAAAGCTTGAGGCTTTTCTCGTGAGTGGCACACTGGTGCTGCCCTTCAGCAGTATGCAAAACCTGGCAGCTGAGCTCTTTGCCCACCTCAGTCAGCTGTGCTAGGTGCCTGTTCACTGCTGGGAATTCTCTGACCTGGGGCACTTGCCTGCATTTGGGACAAGAGAAGCTGGTAGCTCCAGCTCTCCAGCTCAAGGAGAGACATCCTTGGCAAAAGCTGTGCCCACACTCCATGGTGACTAGCTCAGAGAAGTAGCTCTGACAGACACCACAGGTGATTTCCCTTTGCAATTCCTGTGACTCTGTAAAAGGATTGAAAGGAAGGGTGGAAAGGATGCTTAAGACTTTGGTGTTGATTCAGTGTGGAAGGGGAAAGGAAGGAAGCTATCTTTCAACTCTGCTGTCTACAGAAGAGCTGTGAAGAGATCAGATTTGAGAATCCATTAACCTAAAACCTCCATGTTTCTATAGCATTTCCTTAGAAACACAGGAGCACTCTCAGCATGTCTAACCTGTCAATCCCAAGGAGTCAACCAGACATGTGAACTCTGGGGACTAAGAATTGGAAATCAAAGGAATGCTCTTCAACTGGGGAATGACTAAACAACCTCTAGTATATGATGGTGATGAAGTGTACCATAAGAAATGACAAGCAGGATCATTTCAGAGAGGCCTGAAAAGACTTCTATGAACTGATGGATAGTGAAGTGAGCAGGACCATGAGAACTTTGTGCACAGTGACAGCAATATTGTTTGATGAAGGACTCTGAATGACTCACCTATTCACAGCAAAACAATGAGCCAAGACAGTCCCAAAGAACTAATGAGGAAGCATGCTATCCACCTCCAAAGAAAGAACCGGTATTGATTGAACACAGAGGGAAACATACTATTTTTGCTTTCTTTCATTTTTTCTTTTATTCAAATTTTCTTATACAAAATAACTAACATGGTAATGTTTTACATAATTGCATGTGTATAACCTAAATCTGATTGCTTACTGCCTCAGGGAGGGAGGGGGGAAAGAGGGTAAGAGGGTTAAAATTTGCAACTCAAACGTTAGATAAAAATGTTTATAATTATTTAATCAAAGAATAATGTGCCAGGGGCATCTAGGTGGCACAGTGGATAGAGCACAGGCCCTGGAGTCAGGAGTACCTGAGTTCAAATCCGGCCTCAGACACTTAACACTTACTAGCTGTGTGACCCTGGGCAAGTCACTTAACCCCCATTGCCTCACTAAAAAAAAAAAAAAAAAAAGAATAATGTTCCATTCCTACTATGTCTTCCTTTCAAGGATAGGGTTCATCACAGAGATAAGTGAAAAGTAGAATTAGATTATCAAACCAAATGAAAATAAGTCAAATGGAATATTTCTTTCTGAAATTTGGATTTGAGATCCTATGGAGATTTTCCCTCTGTCTGGAAGAGACCAAGACTCAAGGGTTAACTATCCTTACATTGCCAATGCCATACTTTTTAAAGACTCCATGCATAGAGAGCCCATACATACATCAGGGAATCACAATCTCGAATATCCAGAAACTTTCCCCTCCTCCCTATAAACCCCTACCAGGGGAGTATGGGAAGATTGTCAAAAGGCATGGGAAATATTTGGCAACTGATATCATGATCCCATTGGAATTAATACATAACTTCTGAGGTGCACAAGAGGGCAGATAAGTAGCACATTGAATAAATTAAAGTGAGGAAGACTCATCTTCCTGAGTTCAGGTCTGGCTTCAGACAAATAATAGATGTCTGAGCCTGGCCAAGTCATTTTACCCTGTTTGCTTCAGTTTCCTCCTTTGTAAAATGAGCTGGAAATGGAAATGGTGAACCATTACAGTATTTTTGCCAAGAAAACCCTGTGATAAAATAATGGCATTTAGCAGATGCCCAGGGGCCCCACCTAATTGACTTAGTTTTGTTTGAATTGGGTGAGAATGAGAAACTTACTAAGTACCTACTTAAGGATGATTAGATTGTAGCCACACCTGGCTGGCCCTGAGTGAAGTGTTGGTGTACTACTGACATCAACAGGGGACCACTCTCAGCCAACCAGCTTGAAGGATCTCCCCTTTGGGGGAGGGAGAAAGAAAGTAGAAAGTAGAATGGTGGGCTTTGGAGCTTAACAGAGAGGGACTGCACAGCTGACTCTCATTGAAACTATGGACCCCAGGTGGTGAGTTATTGGAAGCGAGGCCAGCTCTTCGAGCTAGCTGAACTGGAAGCAGGTTTGGGGTTTGAGTTAGTGTTTGCTAGAGCCAGGGAGCTTATCTGTTTTTCTCTTCCCCTATTCCCTTTTCCCTGGCTTTATTGATATCACCTTTATTTTAAATTTTATTATCATTAATAAAACCTGATTTGTTTGTGGAAAAGGGTCTGTTAATCTTCTTTCTTATTAGCCTGGGAGAAATAACTAAAAAGGCAGTTTGGAAGGGAGGAAATTTTGGACCTAGAGATCTCTCATTCTTTTCTGAACCCCAATATTACAGCGAGCCACCTGTGAGGTTAAAATTGGATATTAGATCATAAATCTACCCTACTTAACCTTTCCCTTAATTTATCTCCCAGACAAGTAAATGGAAGAAGCTTCTGGTTTTCTAGATAGACCTTTTATTGTATGGTAGTCACAAGGTGATGTTGATTAGAAGGATAGGAAAGTAGAAATACAATACAAATCATCTTAAGTCCAGGCTTAGTCTATGTTCTGTATAAAACTCACCAAAAGCCGAAGGCCACCTTTGGGGAGAGAGACCGAGTCAAGCGTGTGCTGTTAACCAAGAGCCGGGCCGAGTCAAACTCCAGTCCGTGTCTGTCTGTGCAGCGCAGCCAGGAGACCAGCGGAGCAGGAAAAAAGGCCCCACTTCCGTTCTCTCCTTGCCTTTTAAGCTTGCACCCCAGAAGTCGAGTGCTCAGCAGGCAATCTGGCGTGCGTCGCAGGTGGACTGGTATGCGTAGCTCATGATGTTGGTCTCCTCCCCAAAAGGGTGGTCCTAAAAAAAACTGGCGTCTCTCCATCATCTAACCGACTGTTAAAACTTTTTACCACATTCCCCCCTTTTGTTCCTCAAGAAACAAAATATTTCCTTGACGGAACAGTAAAAAGAATATAATAACTATTGCTAACTAATAATATGTGAACAACAATATAGAAAAGGAAGAGAGGAAAGTTTTGTCCAGAGGGGCAATTTTTTGTCCTCATGAACCGACGCTTTGACATTAGTCTTGCAAAGGGAGAGCCTCTGCAGAGAGTACATGTTACAGATAGTGTATATTATAACAGAAAGGAGATAATAAAAACTAACAAAACATATAAAGTCTCTGAGTTCTCTTGTCTTCTTGAAGTGGTAAGATGTCATCAGGAGGAAACTGGATTCTGGACTCTGGTCTGGATTCTGGTCTGGAAAAACTGGATTCTGGACTCTGGTCTGGAAAGCTGGATTCTCTTCTTTAACTGTTTGAATTGCTGTATTTTTACTAAACCTTAGCATAGCATTGTCAATGATCAAATTAATAAATTCCATTACACACCCAATTAACTCTCCCCATAATAAATTTTGCCCCTACAACCCCAAATTGCAACAGAAGGAGCTGGACAAAAATGAAATGAACAAACAATAAGAATATGTAAAATCACAGTGAATTCTCAAATTTATTTCCTTTTATATTAAATAAGATAAAAAGCAAGGTTTGCTGTAATTCAAAGGGTACAGGACTGAGAGGTTGAAATCTATTGACTTCGTAGGTCTGATCAATTCTAGGAAGAAAAGAAAACACAAGCACATGGAAACCATACCCCGATATGAGTATTTGATACCTGCTGAAATAGGATTGATTTATTATGGCAGTTCATGAGCAGACAGGATCCTTTGAGAAGAAGAGGGCACAAAATCCTTGGGAATGATCCCTTTCCGTTTGCCCTGTGGAAGGCAAGTTTCCATTTTGTGAGCAGGGTGTCTCTCCTTCATCATGAAGTAGGTGAAGCTCATCCTCTTGGTAGGGAAGGGTGGAAACTGACCACATCCAGGAAGCCTGAAATGAGTGAATGCCTCTTTGTAGAAATGATCAGAGAGATGAATAGGAGCAAGCACAAAGATGAGAGTTGATGGGACAGAGAGTCATGGGAGCAAGCTTTGTTCCTGGGAGTGGGGGGCCAGGAGAAAAGACGGGTGTCATGGGTGCTGTGAAGGGTATAGAGTGGAAACTGTAAATGAGGGAGCATTGAAGAACATGGTAAAATGCAAGGGTGCCAGGGGTATATGCCAGGAACACCCCAACCCTGGCCACAGGTCCTTTCACTCGATGCTTCAATGATCCTGGATAGGTGTGCAAATGACAACAATCTCCTTTCTTGACACATCCAAGCAGGGACACTAAGGCCCAGAAGTTCACATTCCTTCCCCTTTTTATCCTCAAATAGGGGGTATAGATCCCCAGGGCCCACTGAGGCAGTTTATTCACATCCACCTCCCAGTACTGTCTGCCTGAGCTGAAGGCCTGCTCAGCAAGCACACCATGGCAAGGAGAGCCTTTAGAATGCTCGGTGCCCACCTGCCAGCCTTCTCCAGCCTTCACACTCTTGAGATCCTCAGAAACAGTCACACAGGAACTGGCTGATTTAGGATCCATTGTGAAGTCCACTCTGAATCTGTTCAGCATCTCTATCATGACAGGAATGGGATATTCTCTAATCTCTGGGCTGACAGCCTCAGCCCTTTGGGACAACACTGACTCACTCCTTCCCAGCAACCACTTGAAGGCTTATAGCACTTCCACATTGGGTTGGTGGCCGGCTTCCTGCAGATCTAGCCTGAGCTTCTGATGCCTTTGCATATGCTGGGAGATTCTGTATTGGCTTGCCCTTTGCTCTTGCCTTATCCTCTCCAGACTTCGGGATTCTTCCTCCAACAGGAATTCCTGCAGTTTGCAATATTCTGCTGTGATCATCCAATGCCAGTTGACACCAAGTCTCTCCTCCTGAACAAGAAGTGTCTCTGTTTCCTCCACTTTCTTCCCCACCTGAGTCAGGATGTTCTGGAGCTTCTTGCATCTGGGAGCAGCCTCTTCTACAGGAGAGAGCATGTGAGCCCCATGCTCTGAGCTTTGCGAACATCTCACACACAGGGCCGTCTAGTCATCTTCACAAAAAAGCTTGAGGCCTTGCTTGTGAGTGGCACACTGGCTCTGTCCTTCAGCACTCTGCAGAAGCTGGCCGCTGAGCTCTTTGCTCACCCCAGTCAGCTGTGCTAGGCGCCTGTTGACTGCTAGGAATTCTTTGACCTGGGGCACTTGCCTGCATTCAGGACAAGAGAAAGCTCCAGCTCCAGCTCTCCAGCTCAAGGAGAGACATGCTCGGCAAAAGCTGTGCCCACACTCCATGGTGACTAGCTCAGAGAAGTAGCTCTGACAGACACCACAGGTGATTTCCCTTTGCAATTCCTACAGCCTTTTCCTAGCAGCAGCCATTCTTCTCTCTGCAACGGCTTCTTTTCTTTAGCAACTAAAAGGAAGAGATTTCAGTGCCGCTGAAGGCAGTGCTTCTGAGGAGAAAGATACACTACTTTTATAAGAGATAGTCCTGCCCATTCAGGGTCTCCTAGGGAAGGTGTGAGTCGCCTAGGCTTGGAAACCTCCAGGTCAACCTGTAAACTCTTGCTACTTGTACCATTTCTGTGGCCCCAAGACAACCATGTCTGGTTGACTCCTTGGGATTGACAGGTCAGAAATGCTGAGACTGCTCCTGTGTTTGTAAGGAGGAATGCCATGGAAACATGGAGGTTTTAGTTTAATAGATTCCCAAATCTGATCTCTGCACAGATCTTCTGTAGACAGCAGAGTTGAAAGATAGGTTCTTTCCTTTCCCCTTCCACACTGAATCAACTCCAAAGTCTGCTTAAGCATCCTTTCCACCCTTCCTTTCAATCCTTTTACAGTCACAGAATATGAGATTGAGAAGGGACCTTTCTAAGTCTTTTTCTCCAACCCACAGAAGAGGGCTATCCCCATAATAACATATCCCAGTAGTGACTGTCCATTCTTTGCTTCAGGAGGAAAGTGACCCCCCACACTGGGGTTTTCAAGACCTCTTTTTTATTGCAGTGATACCACATCTCTCTCCCTTCTCACTGGCTCCTTCCCTCCTCATACATCCTCTCCATAGTTATCAAATCACCTTCCTCAAGCAACGTGAGGAATGAAAATGTCTAAAATCCTGCTAACTGGAATGATAGAACAACAGGCTACTTCCTTCTTTTAAGTAGTAGAATGTATTATTCTTGCAATTAATTGCCCATAAGAAGCACTTTAATTGAACTTTATTAATTGAACTACATTCTCAGGAACAGCCTCATTGGCCTTTAAACCTTCTTTGGGAAATGATGGTTCCCTTCCCCTCACTCCACCCTTGAAGTAAGGGTCTGGTTTGATTGACTTCTTTTTCTTTTTCTTTTGTGGGGCATTGAGGTTCAAGTGACTTGCCCAGGGTCATACAGCTAGGAAGTGGCAAGTGTTTGAGGATGGATTTGAACTCAGGTCATCCTGAATCCAGGAACAGTGCTTCATGCACTGTGCCATCGACCTGCCCCCTGCTTGAATTCTAATATTTTGTACAGTTCTTGCAGCAATTGTAGGTGGACAAAAACGTTTCTCCATCAATAGTAATGGGCACTTCCTCTAGGACTTGGTGTTTCTAAGAGTTTTCTGAATCATTGAAATGTGAAATGATTTTCCTAGGGTAACACACTTGAATGTAGCCAAGGACATGATCTGAACCTAGGTCTCTCAGACTCTGAGCCTTGTTGTCTATCAGATAATCTCTCAGAATGGGCCATATGGCCTTATGGTTAGAGTGTTGGATCTGGAATCCTGAAGAGGGGATTAAATTTCTGCCTGTGTGAGCCGAGGAAAGTCATCCAACCTCTCTGATCCTCCAGCAGCCAAAGGCTAAACCGTTAGCTTAGGTCAAAGAAATCTGGGGAGCCTCGATTCACTGGCATAGGTTTTGTCCAAGCCTTCAGTAACTTTGCATACTTTAATACGTTATTTTTATTCCTGAGAGATCTTAGAAAGGACTTAGGGCTTCAAGCAGAACACAAAACTGGGAATCCATGTCCTTTCTACTCCATCCTCCATATTGGCCAAGAAGTAGGTAATGACTTCCAAGTGTTTTCTTTATCTTCATCTTCCTTGTAAGGAGCAGCAGCAGCAGCAGCTTCTGCCAGAGACCCCAAGACTCTGCTCACAGGAAATAGGGGTTGGTTTGTCTCCCACTATGTGGGAGTTCTCACCTAGGGAATTTTTTAATTTTGTTTCATTTTGTTTTGTAGGGTAATGAGAGTTAAGTGACTTGCCCAGGGTCACACACCTAATAAGTGTCAAGTGTCTGAGGCCAGACCTGAATTCAGGTTCTTCTGAATCCAGGGCAGCTTCTCTATCCTCTGCACCACCTAGCTGCCCCCTGACACCTAGCTTCTCCCCCACACCTAGCTGCCCCCCTCACCTAGGGCATTTGTGCTGGGACCCAAATGGGAGGAAGGGCACAAGCCCTGTAGCAAGAATGGTATCACAATCATACTATGTCTTTCTTCTTTGATGGGTAAAACTAAATCACCTTACCTGCTCCCCAGTGTGCTAGCTAGGATTTACTTATAAATGAGAAGCTTCAGTGACAGTTTAGGCATTAAACATTCATTACAATATATTAGAGGTTAGTAAAGAGAGAACACCTGTCTCTGAAAGAAGAGAAAAACCTAGCTAAGATCTAAGTGGGAGAAAGAGAGAGAGAGAGAGAGAGAGAGAGAGAGAGAGAGAGAGAGAGAGAGAGAGAGAGAGAGAGATGCCTCCACCTATCAGATCACACTACCAAAGATAAAAAGCCTAGGTCTTCTCCAGTGGAAGCTTCCCGTGGGACCAGAAGAGGGGCCATCCCCACACACAACTCCAAGCTAACTGGCTGGTAGCATTGCAATCCATTGATTGACATGCCTTGAAGGTGGTGCATGAATTGTGAGGTAACTTCCGGATGCTGAATCGACCTTGGAAAGGTCACCTCACGCTCTCTCAACAGGGTTCCCTGGTAATAATATTCTCCCACTTTCAAGGCTAGGGAGTCTTCAGAGAGAGAAGACAAATGTAAGAGCAGAACCTTCAAACAAATTAACGGTTGTGAAAGAGCATAATTCTTGGTGAAATCTGGACTAGAACGACCTTCCTAGATTCTCACTGCTTATGGAAGAGACAAACAATTAAGGGTTTACTGCACTTAATAGCCACTGCCAGTCAGACACAGAGACAAGACAGAAAGAGACACATGGAGATAGGAATATGTGCACATATATACTTATGTGTGTATATACTTATCCATGTACAAATTTATAAATACACATGTATTTCCACATCTATAGATATCTATTATCCACATATGCACATCAGGGACTCCAGTGTGGGATTAGGACACTACAGGGAAGTAGGAGAAGTTTTTCATAGGGCCTTGGCGAGTACTGGACCACAAATTTTATTATCTCATGAAAATTATCTAGTTATTTTTCTGATGTGCATAACAGGGTAGCTAGGTGGCCAATATCCCTAAAATACCTTGCCTGGGGTCTTGACTTCATATGAAGCCTCAGACTTTAGTTGCCCTGTGATGTTGGACATTCATTTAATTCTGCTTGTCTCTCTCATTTCTCTTTCCATTTTTTCCTTCACCTCTCTTTATTTTCAAAATCCTTTTTGAGAAGTTCTATGGCCTGTGGCCAATTCATATTTTTCTTGGAAGCTTTGGATGTAGGAGCTTTGACTGTTATCTTCTTCCAAGGGTGTATTTTGATCTTCCTTGTCACCCTGGAAACTGTCTATTGTCAGCATTTTTTTCAGTTTGCTCATTTTCCCAGCCTTTTCCTTGACTTTTAACTCTTTGTTAAAGTGGGGAACTGCTTCCAGGGTGCACTGCCCCAAGCTTCAGGGGGTTTGAGTAGCTGTTCTCTGAGATACTTCTAGGAATTTGTAAGTCCTTAATTCTTCCAGGGTGTTATGATTTAAGGAGAGGTGTTTACTACTCTCCTGCCCTGTGCTCTGGTCTGCAAGCAATCATAGACCTGGTTTTCTGCCCTGGAAGTATGAATAGAATTCTACTCCACTGTGGCTGCAAGCTATTGTGTGCTTGTGCTCCTCCCCAACTTGGGACCACCACCCAAGACTGTGACCTGGATCTGAGTATAGGCAAAACAATACAATCCTACCTCAGCACTAGCAAAGAGACCTCAATTATCTCCTTCTGGCCAATTGTTTGACCCCCTTATCATCTGTGGTCTGAATTCCAGAAGCAGTTGCTGCTGCTGCTGCTGATTCAGAGACTCCCAAGCCCTGCTACTGATTTTCTGGGGTTGGGCCTGTGCTGGCATGGCATGGCATGGCATACTCCAGGCTGTGCTCCATTCTTAACTGGGTACAACTGACCTTTCTTTCCAATGTTCTAAGTTGTCTTTGGCTGTACAATTATTTAACCCTATCCTTTCATGGCTTCTGCTGCTCCAGGAATTGTCTTATGGCATTATTTGAAGGTATTTGAAGGGCTCTTGGGGAGAGCTCAGGTAAGTCACCGCCTTTCCTCAGACATCATGGCTCTGTTCCCTGGGATGCCATTTTTATCAAGAACTCTCCAGCTGGTTTTCTCCTTCCTGAACTGAGTTGCCCTACACTCTGATTGAAGAGCTCAAGGAAAGTGATCTCTCTCTCTCTCTCTCTCTCTCTCTCTCTCTCTCTCTCTCTCTCTCTCTCTCTCTCACTTAGATATTTCACCCAGGCAAAGCCTTTCCCAGATTGGATTCTCTCTTTACTCTGAAGATAAATTAGGTCCTTTACTTGGGTGGGGTCCTGCCTGCCCAACTAAGAAGCTAATGCCTTGAGTTCTAGGAGCCAATCTCATCATTAAACCTTTTTAATGACCTCTTCAAGAGTATGGTTTTCACAGAAGTGAAAAACATGGTGGATCACAAAAAGTAGTTATCAGTGTAATAGTATAATATGTATTTATCTCACCCTGCAACCTTGTGATTTCTTTATATTACATTTATTAAGCAAATTACTTATGGGGACCTTTCTTCTGAATGTTTTATAGTTCTCTATTAGCAACATTTGCCAAGCACTTTTTATATGTTCCTTTGTTGGAGGGACCTTAACCATGATCCTGTGAGGTCAATGGCATCTGAGGAAGAAAGGAAGGCTTGTAAAGGTGCAGTCATCAAGACGTGTGAAAATTTGGATTGAAACCAGATCTCTTGTGAAGCCAAGTCCAAAATACTATCTACCTTACAATTCATTTACTTATTGTCTTCCATAAAATAAATACACCTCAGGCAAAGGGGGAAAAAGAAATACTACCAGTGTATCACACTAACAGTCTTCTTTGAACGCATCTCAAAATGCAAGGAGGCCTCTGATTGTCCAATGCTCAGAGGATTAAAGTCACTACCAGGAAGTGACCTCAGAAGGCATCTAGTCCATTTGCATCAGATCCCAGGTGTTATAATGAAGCAGAGGGGCAGCTAGGTGGCACAGTGGATAGATAGAGCACTGGCTCTGGAGTCAAGAGCAGCAGAAGCATTGTCTTCCTGAGGCAAGTCCTTGTTTCCTACGAGCTCCAGCCAGAGACCCAGAGATTCTTTTCACAGGAAATAGGGGTTGGTTTGTCTTCCACCATTTAGAAATTATAGCTTGTTGCATTTGTGCTGGGACCTGTTAAAGCTAAAATTCTAGCTAGTCTGTCTAAAATATCTAATGAGTGGTCGCCAATAAATTATAAGCTTTAGCAAGAGTTAGGCTTTTAAGCATTTATTAAGGAGAATAAGAATTTGGCAAAGAGAGAGAGAAAGGCCTACATTCATCTATCTATTAAAGGGAGAGCACATTTCTAGCTCTGCTCTCCACCAGAGTCCAAAGGAAAGAGAGAATCAGAGTGCCAGGCTCCCCTCTTCCTCCTCCCACCAGCAAATATCACTTCCTGACGCCACATGGCCTTGCCCTCAAAGATCTTCCTTTCATGGCAGAGCTTTTCTACAGTAAGTCTCCAGCAGGTGGCGTCATTCCAATCGTTACAGTCACAAGTGAGAGGAGAGGAGAGGAGGAAGCACTAGGGCAAGAGTAATGTCATGTCAATAATCCAGAGTTGGTAGAGTTGTGAACTGATCCAACTATTGTGGAGAAACAATTTGAAATTATGCTGAAAGGGCTATATAACTTTGAATACCCTTTGATCCAGCAATGCCACTGCTAGGTTTATATTCCCAAGACATCCCCAAAAAGAGAAAAAGACCCATTTGTACAAAAATATTTATAGCAGTTCTATATATAGTTGCTAAGAACTGGAAATCAAAGGAATGCTCAGCAATTAGGGAATGGCTAAACAAGCTATGGTATATGAGTGTGATGAAATATTCTTGTGGCAGAAGAAATGACAAGCAGGATGATTTCAGGAAGGCCTAGAAAGACTTCTATGAACTGATGGATAGTGAAATGAGCAGAACCAGGAGAACATTGTGAACAGTGACAGCCCTATTATTTGATGAAGGACTCTGAATGACTTACCTACTCTCAGCAATACAATGATGCAAGACAATCCCAAAGGACTAATGAGGAAGCATACTGTCCACCTCCAAAGAAAGAAGTGATTGTGATTGAACATAGACTGAAGTGTGCCCTTGTTTACTTTCTTTCACTTTTTCTTTTATTCAAGTTTTCTTATACAAAATGATGAATATGGTAATGTTTTACATAGTTGCAAATGTATAACCTAAATCTGATTGCTTACTGCCTCATGAAGTGGGTGGGGAGAAAGGGTATGTGATGTTTAAAATCTAAATTGTGGTCACCTTAAATCAGAAGCTTCCACAATCAGCTTGCTGGAGAGCTCCTGATTAAAGCAGGCTAGTGGAGAAGGACTTCAGGAAGAACCCAACCAGGCTGGAACTCTAGGCTAGACTGGTGCTGAAGCTTCTGATTTAAGGTGACCACAATTTAGATTTTAAACATCACAGTTCACAGGTAGCACATAAAACTGTAAATAAAAACATCTATTTTTATTATTTAAAAACAAAAGAATGATGTCATATTCATACTATATCTTTGTTCCAAGGCTAGAGATAAGTGAAAAGTAGAATTAGGTTCTCAAACCAAATTAATGTTAGTCAAATGAAATATTTCTTTTTGAAATTTGGACTAATAGATTCTTTCCCTGTGTCTGGAAATGACAAAGATTCAAAGGCTACTTGTCCTTAAATTGACAATCCCATACCTAGATAGATACTCCATGCATAGAGAGTCCATATATACATGAGGGATTCATAATCTGGGATATGTGCAGTATGAGAAGCTTGTCAAAGGGCATTGGGAACATTTGTCAACTGATTTTTGTGATCCCATTGGAATTAAATAGTTAATTTCTGACTGCATAAGGGGGCAGCTAGGTAGCACATTTGAATAAAATGCCTGACTTAAAATAAGGATGACTCATCTTCCTGAGTTCAGGTCTGGCCTCAGACACTTAATAGATTTCTAAGCCTGGCCAAGTCACTTTACCCTGTTTGCCTCAGTTTCCTTATATGTAAAATGAGCTGGAAATGGAAATGGTGAATGTTTACAATATCTTTGCCAAGAAAAACCTAAATGGGGACAGAAAGAGATGGATAAAAGGGAAATGAATGAACAATAACCATGGTAAATGCACAGATGATTTTATTTTTATATTAAATAGGAGAGAAAGTAAGGTTTGCTTTATTTCAAGGGGTAGAGGACTGGTAGACATTGAAATCCTATGGACCGCAGAGGACTGATCAGTTCTAGGGAAAAAAGAAAACACAAGCATATGGAAACCATAGCCCTCATATAAATATTTGATAACTACTGAAACAGGATTGATTTATTATGACAATTCATAAGCAGATGAGATCTACTGAGAATGAGAGTACAAAGCCCTTAGAAATGATCCCCTTCAGCTTGCAGTGTGGGAGTCAAGTTTCCACTTGATGAGCAGGGAGAGTCACCCTCATCATGAAGTAGGTGAAGTTCTTCCTTTTGCAGGGGTAGGCTGGAAATTGAAGGACCACATCCTGATATGAGTTGAGAAGTCCTCTCTGTAGAAATGTTCAGAGGGATGAATAGCAGCAAGCAGAAAGATGAGAGTTCACTGGACAGAGAGTCATGGGACCAGCCTCTGTTCCTAGAAGTGGGGGGCCAGGAGAAAAAATGGGTTTGACAGGTTTTGTAAATGAAATTGCATGAAATCCATAAATTAGGGAGCACTGGAGAACATTGTAAAAGACAACAGAGCCAGAGGTATATTCCAGGTAGACTCCAACCCTAGGTATAGGATCTTTCACTCTATGATTTAGTGATCCAGGAAAGGTTTGCAAATAGTAATCATTTTCCTTTTTGACACATCCGAGCAGGAACACAATGGCCCAGGGGTTCATATTTCTGCCCCTTTTTCTCTTCATGTAGGGAGAATGTATCCCCAGGACCCACTGAGGTAGTTGACTCACATCCACCTCCCAGTAGTGTCTGCCCGAGCTGAAAGCCTGCTCAGCAAGGACAATATGGAGATTAGAGTCTGCAGGATGCTTGTTCTCCACCTGCCAGCCTTCTGTAGCCTTCACACTCTTCAGATCCTCAGAAACAGTCAGAATGGGACTGGCTGATGTGGGATCCATTGTGATGTCCACCCTGAATTGGTTCAACATCTCTATCGTGCCAGGGATGGGATATTCTCTCAGTTCTCGGGTGACAGTCTTGGCCCTTAGGGCCAATACTGACTCACTCCTTCCCAGAAGCTGCTTGACATCTTGTAGCAGGTCCAAGTTGGGTTGGTGACCTGCTTCCTGGAGATCCACCACGAGTGTCTGAAGCCTTTTTCGATACTGGCAGATCATGTCCTGGCGTGCATTTTGCTCTTGCCTTATCCTTTCATGACATCTGGATTCTTCCTCCATCAGAAATTGGTACAGTTTGCAGTATTCTCTTGTAATCATTGAATGCCAGTCTACAGCAAATCTCTCCTCCTGAACAAGAAGTGTCTCAGCTTCCTCCACTTTCTTCCCCACCTGAGCCAAGATGTTCTGGAGCTTCTCCCTGCATCTGGGAGCAGCCTCTTCTATAGGAGACAGCATGTGAGCCCCATGCTCTGGGCTTTGGGAACATCTCACACAGACTGATGTCTGGTCATCTTCACAGAAGAGCTTGAGGCCTTTCTCATGAGTGGTACACTGGTGCTGCTGTTCAGTAGTATGCAAAACCTGGCAGCTGAGTTCTTTGCCCACCTCAGTCAGCTGTGCTAAGCGCCTGTTGACTGCTGGGAATTCTCTGACCTGGGGCACTTGCCTGCATTCCGGACAAGAGAAAGCTCCAGCTCCAGCTCTCCAGCTCAAGGAGAGACATGTTCGGCAAAAGCTGTGCCCACACCCAATGGTGACTGGATCAGAGAAGTAACTCTGACAGACACCACAGGTGATTTCCTTCTGCAGTTTCTGCAGCCTTTCCACAGCAGCAGCCATTCTTCTCTCTGCAACTGCTTCTTTTCTGCAGCAAGTTCGAGGAACAGACTTCAGTGCCCCTGAAGGCAGTGCTTCTCAGCAGAAGGATGCTCTGCTTTTATAGGAGCTAGCCCCTCCCCTTTGAGGGTCTCCTAGGGAAGGTGTGAATTCCTGGGCATAGAAGTCTCCAGGTCAACCTGTCAACTCTTGTTGCTTGCAGCAGCTCTGTGACCCCCTCCCCTCCCCACCACCACCACCACCACCACCGAGTTCATACTTGTGATTGACTCCTTTGGATGAATAGAGTTCAATCACCACACTGAGAGTATTCTGTTTCTGTAGGGAGGAATGCTATGGAAACATGGAACTTTTCACTTCATGGATTTTCAAACCTGATTTTTGAAGAGATATTTTATCATCAGAGGAATGTACAGACAGGTTATTTCCTTTCCCCTTTCACACCCAGTCACCACCAAAGTCTTCTTAAGCATCTTTTCCATCCTTCTTTTTCAATCCATTTACATGGAGTCACAGAATGAGATTGAGAAAGACTTCTCTATGTCATTTTGTCCAACCCACACATCAAGGACATTCCCAAGATAACATATCCCAGAAGTTCATTCTCTGCTTCAGGAGAAAAGTGATCACCCACATTGGGGTTCTCAGGAGCTCTTTTCTATTTCAGTGATCTCCACAACAGTCTCCCTTCTTATTGTCTCCTTCCTCCATAATCCATCCTCTCCAAAGTTGTCAAAGTAACCTTCCTCAAGCAACTTGAGGATTGCAAATATCTAAAACCCTGGTCAGTGGAATGATAGAACAACAGACTAGTTTCTTCTTTTAAGTAGTAGAATGTATGTTTTTTCAATCAATTGCACACAAGAAGCACTATAATTGAATTTTATTCTTTATGATTATACGTTACCAAGAAAAGCATTGTTGGGCTTTGAAACTTCTCTGGGAAATTACGGTTTCCTTCCCTCACCCCACCTTTCCTTAACAAATGGCAGCTTCTTGAGGGCATGGTCTGGTCTGGTTTGCTTGACTTCTAATATTTTGCACAGTTCCTGCAGAAATTGTAGGTGGCTACATTTGTTAGCTACATTGAATTGAACTGAGTAAAGGGTACTTCAATAAAGGCAACATGATTGGGCAGCCAAGTGCTTTCCCCCCATTTTGCTTATGTCTCCATTTTGTCAAGTACTGGCTAATATCTCTGTAGCTTCCCTGGCGCTATCCTGGAGTCAGAGGCTCCCATAAGAGATGCAGTTAACGCCTGGTAATGGGATAGGAATAAGAGCATCAGCTTGTACTCACAACATCCCTGATATATTTAAAAGCCTCAGGAATTGTGCCAGGGGAGAGATGCTGCTCTCTAAGTGGGGAAGAAATGAGTTCTGAAAGTTTTATGGATTGACTGATTGAAAGTGGCTTATAAGGGAGGATTCAAACTATGGTTAGGGGTCATGTTGATGCAACAGAGTTGGAAGGATCATGTAGAGGCTTATGAGTTTTGTGTGAGCATTGCTTCAGTCAATTTATATGGTCATGCCCATGAGTGAGCAAGTCTGAGAGGGCCATGGTGACTTAGATGCTGATGAGCCATGGTCTGCTCAGAAAGTGGTATTCTACTTACTAGCTGTGTGACTCTGGGCAAGTCACTTAACCCCAATTTACTCACTAAAAATAAAAAAACAAACAAACAAAAAAAAAGAAAGTGGTATTCTATGAATATGGGCCAGCTTGAGTCAGGTGTCCTGGGTTGGGTAGCAAAGAGGCATCTAATCAAAGCCAGACTTCAATTTCCCAAAAGGTACATTTTCAAAGGCTCAACTTCCAGCC
The DNA here is from genome assembly GCF_019393635.1 of Dromiciops gliroides. Classification (NCBI taxonomy): domain Eukaryota; kingdom Metazoa; phylum Chordata; class Mammalia; order Microbiotheria; family Microbiotheriidae; genus Dromiciops; species Dromiciops gliroides. The sequence goes on along the minus strand of NC_057865.1, from coordinate 27,158,567 downwards.
AGAACCAATAAGGGTAAAGGCAAGATTTGAATTCAAAATCTCTCTGAAGTCTGAACACAGGCATCTTTCTAACACACGATTGGCTGCCATAGAGGCTCTGTGGAGGCCAGCATCACAGAATAGATGAAGAAACTCCAAGAAAGCATCTGGCCCAACAGAGCTCAATTTTGCCACTGCATTTTAAAATTTTTTCTTTTTTGTTTCATTTATTCAGCAAGTGACTTATGGGAGATGTTTCTCTTATGGTTTTATTCTTTCATATAGCAAGATTTGAAAAGTATTTTACATACTTTACATTCTTGGACTTTTACCAAAATCCAGTGAGGTAAATGGCACATATAGGTTTTAGATCTGTTTTACAGATGAAGAAAGGAAGGCATTGAGTTGATATCAGCAGGAAGTGTGTCCATATCCCTGATATTAATATGCCTGTTTTCTATGAGTTACCTTACCAGCCAGGTACACTGGACACACAGTAAGAGGTTTGTTTTGTTTTGTTTTGTTTTGTTTCTGAAAGGAACCAATTAGGAGTCTGCAATGAGCCTAAGTTTTGTTCATTCCCAGAAACCTTTGATGATATTCCATGGATGACCTTTTTGAGTCCTCACCTCCACTCCCCCCCCCCAACCAAACTGCTTTGCCAGCCTTGTTGTCAACTGTTCCTGCAAAACATATTCTGTGTCTTACTGCTTCATGGGAAAGATTGTTCATTCTTTTCACCAACCTGTCCCTGAAGTTTGTGTGTGTGTGTGTAAGCATAAATTTCCCCAGCTTCTCCTGGGCTATGGGCTCCCTTGTCCTTTATACTGTGGTACCTCGACACAATTGTCTGATATTTTTCCTAATACAATTTTTCTCCTTTAATTCATCTTGGATTTCTCTGCGTATTGAGGGGTTGGGCTTTGCCAGCTTAACTTTTCTGGTGTCAGAAGTGGGATTCATTTTATTGAGAGGCATCTTCATGACCACTGGAGAGATGATCTAGGTGCTTTGATACTGGCTCAAACCCTTTGATGTCCAGTATGCTATCTCCCACTCAGGGGTCTAGTAAGAGATAAAATAAATAAAATAAAATAAAATAAAAATCCAAAGGATTTTAGATATTTTCAATCTTCTAGTTGCTTGAGGGAAGGATATTTAGCAACTATGGAGAGTCTGGATTGAGGGGGAAGGAGAACATTGAGAAGGGAGAAAGATGTAGAGGTCACTATAATAGAAAAGAGGACCCTAAGAAATCCCAATGAGGGAAGCCACATTCCCCCTGCATCAGAGAATGGACTGACACTCCTGGGATATGGTTTCATGGGGATGGCCTTTTGGTGGGGCTTGAAGAAAAAAACCTAGAGAGGTCCTACCTAAATCTCATATTCTGTGATGGTCTGTACATGGATTGAAAAGGAAGGATAGAAAGGGTCTTAAGAATACTTTGGTGGTCAGCTAGGTGGCACAGTGGATAAAGCACTGGCCCTGGATTCAGGGGAACCTGAGTTCAAATTTAGCTTCAGACACTTGACACTTACTAGCTGTGTAACCCTGGGCAAGTCACTTAACCCTCATTGCCCCCCCACACACACACAAAAGAATCCTTTGCAATAGATTCAGCCCAGAAGGGGAAAGGAAAGAACCTATCTGTAGATTCTTCTGTCTACAGAAGTTCAGTGCACAAATCATATTTGAGAATCCTTTAAGCTAAAACCTCCATGTTTCCATGGCATTGCTCCTTACAAACACAGGAGCACTCTCAGCATGGTTAACCCTGTCCTTTCAAAGGAGTCACCAGAAGTGTGAACTCTGGGGGCCCACAGCCCAGCTGCAAGCAGCAAGAGTTCACAGGTTGACCTGGAGGCTTCCAAGCCAGGGGGATTCACACCTTCCCAAGGAGACCCTCAAAGGGGTGGAGCTAGCTCCTATAAAAGCAGAGCATCCTTCTGCTGAGAAGCACTGCCTTCAGTGGAACAGAAATCTCTCCATCTCAGCTGCTGCAGAAAAGAAGCAGTTAGAGAGAGAAGAATGGCTGCTGCTAGGGAAAGGCTGCAGGAATTGCTAAGGGAAATCACCTGTGGTGTCTGTCAGAGCTACTTCTCTGAGCCAGTCACCATGGAGTGTGGGCACAGCTTTTGCCGATGCATGGTCTCTCCTTGAGCTGGAATGTTGGAGCTACCAACTTCTCTTGTCCCGAATGCAGGCAAGTGCCCCAGGTCAGAGAATTGCCAGCAGTGAACAGGCACCTAGCCCAGCTGACTGGGGTGGGCAAAGAGCTCAGCTGCCAGCCTTTTGCATGCTGCTGAAGGGCAGCACCAGTGTGCCACTCATGAGAAAGGCCTCAAGCTTTTTCTGTGAAGATGACCAGGACAGCCATCTGTGTGAGATGTTCCCAAACCCCAGAGCATGGGGCTCACATGCTCTCTCCTGTAGAAGAGGCTGCTCCCAGATGCAGGGAGAAGCTGCAGTACATCCTGACTCAGGTGGTGAAGGAAGTGAAGGAAGCAGAGATACTTCACGTTCAGGAGAGAGACCTGGTGTCAACTGGAATAGAATGATGGTAGGAGAATACTACAACAACACTATTACTGATCGAGAAAGAACACTGTTGTCTTCGAAGGATAACGCACGAGCAAAGGGCAAGCCAGCACAGACTATCCCAAGCATATGCAGACCCTTCAGGACCTCAAGAAGATCTGCAGAAAGCAGGCCAACAACTCAATGTGGACCACCTACTCAATGTGGAACTGCTACAGGATATCAAGCAACTGCTGGGAAGGAGTGAGTCAGTGTTGTCCCAAATGACCAAGGCTATGACCCCAGAACTGAGATTATGTCCCATACCGGGCATGATAGAGTTGCTAAGGCGATTCAGGGTGGACATCACAATGGATCCCACATCAGCCAGTCCCATTCTGACTGTTTCTGAGGATCTGAAGAGTGTGAAGGCTACAGAAGGCTGGCAGGGGGGGACCGATCACCTGAGGACTCTCTTGGCCATTATATCTTTGCAGAGCAGGCCTTCAGCTCAGGCAGACAGTACTGGGAGGTGGACGTAAGTCACTATCTCAGTGGGCACTAGGGGTCTTTCCCCAGAGCTGAGGAGAAGGAGTGGCAGGGATGAATATCCCTGTTGCCTCTGTGTTCCTGCTGCGATGTGTCAAGAAAGAGATGATTACTATTTGCAGACCTATCCAGGATCATTGAACCATCGATTGAAGGTCCTGTGCCCAGAGTCGGGTCTACCTGGAATACAGTCCTCAAGTCCTGGACTTCATGCCTGGCACTCTTGTCTTTTATAACGTTCTCCACAGTTCCCTCATCTATAGGTTCTCCCCTATTCCATGAACGAGCCTGTCAAACCCTTCTTTTCTCCTGGCCCCTCACTTCCAGGAACAAAAGGCTGGTCCATGGTTCTCTGTCCAGTCCACTCTCCTCTTTGTGTTTGATGCTATTCATCTCTCTGAGCGTTTCTCCATAGAGTTATTCTCAACCCACCACCAGGCTCCCTGGCTGTGGTCCTTCAATTTCCAGCCTTCCCCTACAAGAGGATGAGCTTCACCTATTTCATGACAGGACAGAAACCACGGTCACCCACTGGACACTTGCCATCCACATTGAAAGCTGGTTGATGCTTTTTCCAGGACCATCCCTCTGGAAGTTAGTAAAACCCACTTTGAATGTTATTTAATATAATATGAAATAAATGTTTTCTTTCAATGTGCTTATGCATATTTTCTTTATTTCACATGCCTTTCAGTCCTATCCCATTTTGGGGGGGGGGGCGGGACCGGCAATGAGGGTTAAGTGACTTGCCAAAGGTCACACAGCTAGTACATGTCAAGTGTCTGAGGACAGATTTGAACTCAGGTCCTCCTGAATCCAGGGCTGGTTCTGTATCCACTGCACCACCTAGCTGCCCCCTGTCCCACTCTTTTTGATCTCATTTGTGGTTTGCTGGCCAAAGATGATGGAATAGTTTTCCCTTTCCTTCTCCATCCCATTGGATGGATGAGGCAACTAAGGGAAACAGGGTTAAAAAAAATATCCAGTGTCACAGAGCAACTAAAGTCTCAGGCTAGATGTGAAGGTAGGAAACAAGACTTTTGAAAACTATCCTTCTAGGTAACTGGAAAATAATAAAATACTTATAAAAAGAAATAATGAACATATATTAGAAAGGAGATTACAGCAATTCATCACCAGGATGATACACTATGACCAGGTGGGATTTATATCACGAACTCAGTTCTTGTTCAACATTAGGAAACCTATCAATATAATCAACCATATCTATATCAAAACTAACCCAAATCATATAATTATCTCAATATATGCAGAGAAAGCTTTTGAACAAAATCCTGCTCTCATTATTATTAAAAAACTAGAAAGCATAGGAAATAAGTGGAACATTGCCTTAAAATAATAAGCAGTATCTACCTAAAACCATCAGCAAACATTTATATACTCTGATAGGGCAGCTAGGTGATGCAGTGGATAGAGTGCTGGACCTGGAGTCAGGGAGACTCATCTTCCTGAGTTCAAATCTGTTCTCAGACACTTAATAGCTGTGTGACCCAGGACAAATTATTTAATCCTGTTTTTTCCTAGTTTCCTCCTCTGTAAAAATGAGCTGTAGAAGGAAATGGTGAAGCACTCCCAGGATCTTTATTCTTTAATGTACAAACATTTTTATTTATAGTTTTGGGTTTCCATTTTTTATCCCCCTTTTCCTCCCTCCCTTCCCCACTTCCTGAGGCAGCAAAGAATCAGATATGGGTTATACGTGTATGATTATGTAAAACATTACCATCTTCGTATTTTTGTACAAGAAAACTTGAATAAAAAAATGAAAGGAAATAAAAAATCACAAGCTTCAGGCAGTGTTCAATTAATATCAGTTCTTTCTTTGGAGGTGGGTCGTATGCTTCAGCATTAGCCCTTTGGTATTATCTTGGATCATTGTATTGCTAAGAATACCTATGAAAGTGAATATACCTGACTCAGCTCAAAAACTCAAAAATGGCTTGTCTTGAGAGAAACCTTGCTGACATTTGCAGCCACATGGCAATCACAGCCAAAAGACGGACTGGTATAGTTAGCTGTGTAATTCTCAGCTACAGCCTTGACTTTTCCCCCGAATAAATATAGCAATGCTAATCAGAGGCCTTCAAACAATGATAAACTACATGGGTCACTGCCCAGCTTTTAGTTACTTATGTTGATAGTTTTAGTTCTCGGCCTTTCTGAAATCACCCTGTTTGCCATTTCTTATAGCACAATAACATTCACCATCATATACCACAGCTTGTTTAGCCATTCTCCACTTGATGGGCATTCCTTTGATTTCCAATTCTTATCTACCACAAAAAGAACTGCTATAAATCTTTTTTGTACAAATAAGTCTTTTTCTCTTTTGGGGGAATGTCTTTGGGATATACACTTAGTAGTGGTATTGCTGTATCAAATGGCATGTGTGATGTTTAAAATCTAATGTGTGTGTCCTTACCTGCCCCCCCAGTGTGGCTGGGAGAACTAGCTAAGTTTACTTATGAATTCAACAACAGTTTAGGCTTTTAAGCATTTATTAAAGTATATTAGGGGTTAGCAAATAGAGAGAGAGAAAGTCGATTTCACCTAGCTATCCAAGAGACTGAATCCCCCGGAAGCCCCCTGTCAAACCAAAAGAGGGGCTGTCCCCACAGACAGCTCCAAGCTAATTGGCTGGTAGCATTCAAGTCCATTGATTGACATGACTTATAGGCAGTCAATGAACTTCCAGGATGAAAGCCTGACCTTTGAAATCTCAGAAAGGTCACCTCAAGCTTTCTCAACAGGGGGTGGCACCCTGGTTCTCACACATGCACAGTTTTATAGCCCTTTGTGAATAGTTCCAAATTGCTCTCCAGAAAGATTGGATCTTTTCATAACTCCACCAACAGTGGATTAGCATCCCAGATTTCCACATCCTTTCCAACATCTAATATTTTCCCTTTTTGCTATATTTGCCACTCTGATAGGTATGAGATGATACCTCAGAGTTGTTTTAATTTGCATTTTCTGATCAATAGTGATGTAGAGCATTTTCTTCATATGATTATAGATAGCTTTGATTTCTTTGTCTGAAAACTTCCTGTTCATATCCTTTGACCATTTATCAACTGGGGAATGACTTATATTTTTATAAATTTGACTCAGTTTTCTATATAACTTATAAATGAGGCCTTTATCAGAGATATTTATTTCAAAAATTCTTTCCCAGTTTTCTGCTACCCTTGTAATCTTGGTTACATTAGTTTTGTTTGTGCAAAAAAACCTTTTAAATTTTATATAATGAAAATGATCTATTTTACATTTTGTTTTACTCTATATAACTTCTGTGGTCCTAAATTCTTCCTCTGTCTATAAATCTGACAGATAAATGATTCCATACTCTCTTAATTTGCTTATGGTATCATCCTCTATGTTTAAATCATGTGCCCATTTTGACTTTATATCACTAAAATTTCCAAGTCCGATGAAGAAAAGAAACATCAAAGTCTCCAAGCTGTAGAAAGATAGGTTTATTGAGAGAGGGTCAGTCAGGAGTAGAACCGAAGACCCTGAGCTCTACAGGTCTCTGACTTTTATACCCCAGGTGCCTTAAATGCTTATATACCTTCCTATTTTAAGATATCAACACCTCCCATTTTATCTGCATCATAAGGTCAAATGGTACAATTCATATATTCAGTTGAGATTCTGAAATGCTTACAGATGTTCCTTTAATTGTTAATGGACAGGGAAGTCCTCATTTTTGGACAGAAAGGTCGTTGTCCTTTCAACCGATTGGTTGACCATTTAAGAAAAGTAAATGTTCATACACATAACAATGTGTCCTGATCAGTCATGACACATTACTTAAGCTACTGAAAGTATATAAAGAATAATTACATAATATCTATGCTCTAAGTAATTACAAGAAAACTTAATTTAGAGCAAATCACCATTTGGAGTCTATTATACTGATTGCTATCACAATTAAATCTCATATTTAAGGGGCGGGGAAAATCTCACTCACACTTATTTTAGTATACAGCCTGAGATGTTGGTCTATACCTTGTCTCTGCCATACTGTTTTCCAGTTTTCCCAGCAGTTTTTCTCAAATAATGAGGTTTTTCCCCTCAAATCTTGGCTCTTTGGATTTATTATATATTAGATTACTATAGTAATTTACTGTATTGTAATTTTTACCTATTTTATTCCACTGATTAACCTCTCTGTTTCTTAGCCAGTATCAGATTGGTTTTTGATAATTGCCACTTTACAATACAGTTTGAGATCTAGTATTTCTAGACACCCTTCTTTTGCATTTTTCATTGATTCCTATTATATCCTTGAGTTTTGTTTTTCCAAATGAATTTTGTCATTATTTTTATAGTTCTATAAAATATTTTTGATAGTTTGATTGGTATAGCACTAAATAAATAAATCTTTGCCAAGAAAACCCCAAATGGGGTCACAAAGAGTGATCCAACTATTCCTATCGGCCCACATCTGGAATTTTTTATTTGATTCAGGATATCACATTTAAGGAAGAACATTAAGAAAAGGGATATCAATGATCAGAATGATGAGAAGACTAGAGATGTATAGCATGAGGATTAATTGAAAGACCTAATGATAATTAACTTGTAGAAGATGATACTTAGACACAATGCCTATTTTCATGCATTTGATAGGCTGTAATGTGGAAGAAGGATTTTTCTTGGTTTTCTTGGTCCCAGATTCAGATCTAAGAAGAGGGAAGAAAATAAGCATCTATATGTAGCTATGTGCCAGGCACTATGTTAATTGCCTTACAAATTTTATCTCATTTGATCTTCATAACAGCTCTTGAGGTAAATGTTGTTATTAGCTTTAATTTAAAGCTGAGGAAACCAAGGCAAACAGAGGTTAGATGACTTGTCCAGGGTCATACAGCTAAGTGTCGATGGTTGGATTTGAACTCAGGTCTTCCTGCCTCCAGATCCAGTGCTCTATTCACTGTCCCATGTAGCAGCCTCTAGGTACCTAAGAAAAATGAAGTGGAAATTGGAGAGATGTCTGGAAGTATGGAAGCATTTCCCAATAATCAGAGTTATCCCAAAGGCTGCTTTGAGAGACAGTCTAGGTGTTATCAAACTGGAGGTTTCCAATTTGTTTTTGAAGCAGCACCAGTCAGGAATGCTGTGGAGAGGATGCCTCTTTAGATAGACGCTAAACTAGTTGGCCATCACTTCCACCCCCACCTCTGAGATTCTGTGGCTTTAAACTAATGGGCATTAGGAATAGTGCCATTTAAAAAATCTTCAATTGATGTTTGGAGTTAGTCACAATAGCATCTCTGCTCCTCTGATCCCCATTTGCATCCCTACGATTGTTTTCTGGAGACTTTTTGTTCTCATGTAAGTAGAATTTAGATAAATGAAAGGATTACCTTTCTCGACTTGTTCTTCTTGTCATTTTTACACATGATGAGGAAGACTGGTTCTTGTGTGATAGGGAACACTTCAACTGAGGTTGAATGTTAGAGAGGAAGTGAAGCCACAGGTTTGCAAATAGATGTCCAAGTATGCCATTGCGATTTCTTTCTCTTTTCAAAATATTTCAAATATCTACTGTTGGTAGATGCAGTGCCAATTATGTCTTGCTTGTCTGTAGCTAAACGGTGCCAATTAAATATCAAGTGCTTGTTATTTAAGGCAAGTAACTACAGGCAAAGGATAGCTGGAGGTGGTGAGAAGGCCAGGAAGGAAAGAAAGAAGGAAGAAAGGGCATCTGGATATGTGCTGAGGCCAAAGGGAATCAGAAACAGAGGGATCTGCTGTAGACATCAAGGGAAGGCCAACTGTAGGGAGAAGATGCTTGTAAATGTAATAGTAGCAGAGTGTACACCCCAGGAGTCTTCCTCCTGCACTTTCTTATTATTTTTGAAGCTTCCTGGAGGAGAAAAAGGAGATAGTTCTTGTCAGAGCCTACAAGCCCTGAGTCTTTTATTTGTTTTTCTTGACAATCCATTTTCACAAATGCATGTGTCACCATAGCAATGGTGAATGCTCACAATAATGAGAGAGGCCAAAGAAGACAAGTCCAAGCTGAGTTTTCATTTAGTTCTTTACTGACAGCTTGATTTAAAGTTCAAATGGCTTTGCCTGGGAAAAAGAAGTTGAAAGACCATAAAAATCACTATGAAACCTTGGAAAGGCAACTTTCTGTCCAGACTATATATATGGATCTGTTCATTTTCCTTTTTCTTTTTTTGTGGGTGTAAAGAATTAATTGTTATTTGAGGTTTTTATGCCTTGGCGCACACTGGCCAGGGGCTCCGCAAACCGCATGGTGCTCCACGCACTGGTTGTAGCTGTTGTCAGCGCTCTGGCACCTCACGTCATCACCACTTGCCGATGCCTATGTGGGCCTGGCAAAATTATAATGATTGGAAGCCTAGTGAGGGCAGTCATGTGACTGTCAGAGTGGTCATCCCATTGGCTGGGGCTGTGTGGGGTGTTTCTAGGTTTGGGGGAGGAGAATTGGACATTCTAGGTGGAAGCTGGAAAGAGACAGGCGTTCTGCTGTGTATTTTCAGCTGATTCCTAGGTGGTGGTATTTTTTCAGGTATTATAATTTCCCTTTCCCCATTTTATTTCCTTTCCCTTGATCCTACTGATCCTGTTTTTGTGGGGTTTTTTTAAAGTTCGTTCTTGTTAAAATAAATCTTGTTCTGTTTTGAGGGAGGCTGCCGGTCTCCTTCCTTGCCCCAATATTGCGGTGAGCCGCTTAGCTAGCACTCTCCAATTAAAAATTGGTCCCCATATGGGGCAATGAGGGTTAAGTGACTTGCCCAGGGTCATACGGCTAGTAAGTGTCAAGTGTCTGAGGCTGGATTTGAACTCAGGTCCTCCTGAATCCAGGGCCACTGCTTTATCCACTGTACCACCTAGCTGTGCCCCCTTTTTTATTTTTTTTATTTTTACAGGGCAATGAGGGCCAAGTGACTTGCCCAGAGTCATACAGCTAGTAAGTGTCAAGTGTCTGAGGCCAGATTTGAACTCAGGTCCTCCTGAATCCAGGGCTGGTGATTTAGCCACTGCACCATCTAGCTGCCTCAAAAAAGACCTATTTGTACAAAAAGATTTATAGCAGCTCTTTTTGTGGTGGATAATAATTGGAAATCAAAGGAATGCCTATCAATTGGGGAATGGTTACACAAGCTGTGGTGTGATTGTAATGGAATATTATTGTGCTATAAGAAATGACAAACAGGAGGATTTCAGAAAGGTCTGGAAAGATTTATGTGAACTGAGCAGAACCAAGAGAAACTAGTGACAGAATTATTCTTTGATGAAGAACTCTGAATGATTTGCCTATTCTTAGCAATGCAATGATACAAGACACCTCCAAAGAAAGAACTGATATTGATTGAACACAGTTTGAAGCATGCTATTTTCACTTTCTTTCATTTTTTCTTTTTCTTTTAGTTTTCTTATATAAAATGTCTAGTGATTATCTATCTATATACACACATTTGTATATGTATATATGTCTACATATATGTGTATATGTATGTATCTCTATATGTAGATACACACACACATACACATATATCATGAGAAAATTATTGCTTTCCATGTCAGTGGGGGGGAGGGAGGAAAGGAGGGTTAGAATTTGAAACTCAAAACTTTAAATAAAAATATTTATTAAAATGCATAAAATGAAGCATAGTATTACAAAGAAAAGAAATTTTTTTGAATGGTGTATACCAGTAGTGTCAAACTCAAGTGGGAATGGGATCCACTAAACCCTACATAAGGATTCCTGCAAGCTTCATGTTGACTAAGAAAAATCACATGTTAACATTATCTATGTTCTACACTATCTGTTTTATTGACACCGGGGAGTGTTGCTCCTGCATGCAGTTACAATGATTAACATGTTTGACACCTTTGGTCTGGACCTCTGCTTGTGATATAGCTTCTGTGGTATTGGATATGACCTCAAGGAGACAAAGAGGAGAAACATTTATTAAGGACATTAAAAAGGAATACCCTGGGTAGATAATTTCTCTATAAAGTATCTACTGTTTATATGGGGAGAGAGTGATTGTTTTTCTTTTTTAAAGAGAAGTACTGGGGACAGAGCCAAGATGGTAGAGAAAAGGCAGCAGCTTCCCTGAGACCTCTACCAACCCCCTCCGAATACCTTTAAATCATGCCATAAAACAATTATTGGAGCAACAGAACCCGCCAAAAGATGGGGTGAAATAATTTTTCATCCAAAGACAAATTAGAAGGTCAGTAGGAAATGTCTGTTGCACCTGCCATATGAAAAAAATGCTCTTACTCACTTATCAGAGAGATGCAAATCAAAACAATTCTGAGGTACTACCTCATACCTATTAGACTGGCTAATAGGACAGAAGAGGAAAATGACAAATACTGTAGGAGATGTGGGGAAAATGAGACATTAATGCATTGTTGTTGAAGTTGTGAACTGATTCAACCATTCTGTAGAGCAATTTGGAACTATGTCCAAAGGGCTATAAATCCATGCATACCCTTTGACCTAGCAATACTACTATTAGGTCTGTATCCAAAAAGAGATTTAAAAAAAGCAAAAAGGAAAAGGGCATGTACAAAAATATTTTTAGCAGCTCTTTTCTGGTGGGAAAGAATTGGAAATTGAGGGGATGCCCATCACTTTGGGAATGGCTGAACAAGTTGCGTGTGATTATGATGGAATACTATTGTGCTATGAGGAATGGTGAGGAGAATGCTCTCAGAAAAACCTGGAAAGACTTTCATGAGCTGATGCAAAGTGAAATGTACTGTGTATAAAGTAAAAGCAATATTATAGGATGATCATCTGTAAATGACTTGGCTATTATCAGCAATACAAATGCTCCAAGAAAGCTCTAGAGGACTTATGTTGAAAAATGCTAACTATGACCAGAGAAAGAAATGATGGTGTCTGAATACATATTGAAGCATATTTTTAAAACTTTATTTTCTTTATGGTTTTTGTCTATGTTTTTCTTTACAACATGACTAATATGGAAATGTTTTGCATGACTACACATGTATAACCTATATAGAATTGCTTGCCTTCTCAATGAGGATGTAGTTAGGGAGAGAGCAAGGGAGAGAATTTTGAACTCAAAGTTTTAAAAATGAATGTTAAAAAATTGCTTCTACATTGTAATTGGGGAAAATAAAATACTAAATATTAGAGAGAGAGAGAGAGAGAGAGAGAGAGAGAGAGAGAGAGAGAGAGAGAGAGAGAGAATGAGAACTAGCTAATAGTTTTGATGAGTAGATCCTTAGTCACTGACCCAAAAAGAGTCAGAGGCAATCCAGGATAGAAATAAATCCATCAAAAGTCTGTTTTCTGAAAAGATTATTGATAGATTCCCTAGTCAAGAAATGAACTTTTGATTCCAGGACAAGTTCAAAAAAATACCTATAGGGACATTAAATTAGAACCTAACAGTCTGAAGTGGGGTGCTATGGGCACTGGAGCAAATATGAGCTTTGCCCCAGATTAGACCAATTTTGGAACTGAGAGGCCTGGCTTAAGTGGTTTTAAGAAGTGACTGGGTATAGAAGAAACACAAGGAATATTGAATGACTTGATTGGACATTCGTATATTTTCTCATTCTTTCCTTCCTGGCTTCTAACAATCACAGTCCTTTGATGAGTCTGTTTGGACTATCCATACATCTATTCCCTTTCCTTGTTCTCTCTCATCTAAAAGGTCTCCTATTGCCTGCTGGGGATTTTGACATTTACATGAACTGAATTGAAGACTTGGTGTGAGGTTGGGGAAAGAGAAAATCCATTACAGAAAGGCTGCCAAGATCTTACGGATATTATTAATGTGCCGTCAAGGTAGAGAGTGGGATTCCTCGTGGGTAGAATGGGAGGGGACTTTTTTCTCCAAAGAGTATATTGACAGTGTTTGCTTTTGTACAACAGAAATTTTCCAGTATATCATCTACCCTCACTGAATGCTCCTTTTCACCAAAGAAAAACTAGCTGAACACATCACTGAAACGAATTGAATTCAGCATTTGCTCTGGTTGTCCCTTACAGAGGAGTGGTATCCATCGTTATCTGTTCTCTAGGATTAAGGTTGCCTAGTGTGATTAATCTGACTTTCTAAGCATTGCCCTTGTTTACATTATTGTCTTCACTGTATATTGTCAGTGGTGTATGGATTAACGCATTCATTCAAGAAGAAATTAGTTCTAGTCCCCCAACACTGAAGTGACTATACCTCCTTAAACTTACTCAATTTCCTGAATTCTTGGGATATGGGGATTGATTTTCCACAGAACCAGAGAAACCTACTTGGATGGTACATTCACTTGTTTTTACATTTAACAAATATAAAGTTCATAAGAATAAGAAAACAGTGTATGAGAATGTAAAAAGGAGAGTAAGCAACACTATTTCCATAGGATGTTCTTTCAACTCATCCTTCTAATGAACTGCTTATCATACAAAGGAAGGTATAGATCCTCTAGGCTATGGGCTTCAGATCAGCCTGGGGTGTGGCTCTCTGGATATGTGACAAACTCATCTTGAAGTTTAGTACTTTTTGTAGTGGGGCAGTGAGGGTTAAGTGATTTGCCCAAGGTCACACAGTTAGTAAATGTCAAGTGTCTGAGACCATATTTGAATTCAGGTTCTCCTAAATCCAGGACTGGTGCTTTATCCACTGCACCATCTAGTTACCCCCCCGAGGCTTGGTACTTTTGTTGGTCTCAGATATCCATTAACCAGAAGACCCTTTGACCATTTATGACTTTATCTACTCAATTGGGAATCAAGATGAGTAAACATAGCAGCTAGCTCTGAGGACTCCCATCTTGCCATCTGACTACCATCTCCTTGACCTTGACTGTTGTACCTTTCTCCTCTTTGCCAATTCCTGTTGCCAAATATCTACCTTTTTTAGGGAGTCGACTGAACAGGAGAACTAGAATTGTATATATTATTATTATTATTATTATTATTATTATTTTTCCTGAATAGAGTATAACCCTTTTTAAAAAAATTGAATATAACCTTCTTGAGGCAGAAACTAATTTCCATTTTTGTCTTTATACATCTTGTAGCTAGCATAGTGCCTGGCATGTGGTAGATGCTTAAGAATGCTTGTTAAGTTGAACCAAATAGTAGTCTGACTAGTATTTAGATTGCTTTATTAGTAGAAGGAAGATAATAATGGTAATAAATGGTCTAATTTAGATGGGGAGAACCATGGGGACAGGTGATTATGAAGAGCCAGTGAGGTGTGAACTAAGATTCCCCCTTTCTATAATTTATTCTACTGCTAACCCTTAGCCTGTGATAGTCAGCTATGTGTGATTAGAAAATTAGAGGGTCCTGATAATTAAAAGTAAATGAGACAAAAGGAAGTTTAAAATGATCATCATTAGGCTTTTTCCTTTATATTGCCCAGGGACCACAATGAAGCTAATTAAGTCAGTGATAATCTCCCTATTTGAGGGAATATCTAGTATGATTGCACCCCAGTCATCACTATTACAAACAGTGCAGAAAATTAAATTGAACCTTTCCATTTCAATATGACATAATGGACTCCAGTCAGGACGGAGACATTGATTGGAGCATTCCCTTCTTGGGTTAGTGCAACCCTCTGCTCACGCTTGGAATGAATTGCTATTTGCAGGAAGGCTTGACTCTGACATTAGGACTATTCCAGTTCTCCTGGGTGGGAAATGAGGCTGACAGATTAATGCTGTCAATATTTCTGGTTAAGTGCAGATTAATCAAATGATCTTCCTGTTGTAGGTGAACTGAGCAAGAGTGTTTTGTGCACAAAGAAGGGGACTGAGGCATTTTTTCCTGGCATCCATCATTGTTAAATCCCATATGGTGACTGGGGAGACCACAGCTATGTCTAGTTATCTCCTGGGCTCCCATGAACTCAGCTATGCCACGTATTGGGTCCCCAGGACTGTAAGGTACCCAGGCAATGAGTTGGAACATATCAGGCTAAGACCTGCATGAAATGAGAAATAGGATGCAGGACAAATAGGAATAGATTGAAACCATTTCCCATCACTCTCAAATTATTTTTTTAACTTTCTGCTACCATCTGACACATCTTCACTCTGGCATAAGCCATTAAGGAAGAGATTGGGAAGAGGTGATAATCTTAAAAACAAAAAACCCTAGTTTAATTAATCTCACTGAATATTTAGTAGCAGGCTTTGTTTGCTCTAGACTGACCCTCCTCATGTTCTTTCTAAATGAATATGTCATATCCCTCCCTCCTGACCTCTGATAACTCTCATCCTCCATGCTAAAACTGGAACTGTGACACAGATATCACAATGATGATTCTGTCTGCCCTGGAGTTAAGATACAGTATGCAGGGGCAATATAACCTTATGGAAAGAATACTGGGTTGGGAGTCTGGAAACCCTCATTCCATTTCTGACTTGTCCATTGAGGGGATAAGGAAATTGGAAAGGGAATTCCCTGGAAGTTCATAGGAGGGATATGTGAGATAAAGGTCACCTCTACAGCTATCCTCTATTTTTTCTCATATCTTAATGACATTAAAATGGTCAGCCAGTCACTAAACATTTATTAAGCACCTCTTATGATCCAGGCACTGTATGAGGTGCTAAAGACACAAAAAGAGGCAAAAGTTAGCCCCTCACTTGAAGAGCTTACAATCTAATGTTTGGATTTGAGAAGAAGCCAAGAGGAAGGTCATGTACAGTGAAATTAATATTGTTCTTGGATTTCCTTCTCATCTTTTTTTTAAAATTATGTTCACCTAAACAGCCTGAGACAATTACTGTCCTGCTATTAACAGTTTACATTTAACTCTTATCAAGATGGACATAATGAGTACTTTTTGAAAACTGAATAAAAGATTGGATGTAAACTCATCTATGAACTTGTTGAAGACGTATTTAGAACACCATCAGTAGCAGACAAGATGACTAGGCTCTGTACTTTATCATGGTTTCCATTTCTTCTGCTCAGTTTCTATATTTTGAAAGCTTTGCATTCCATGAACCTTGTAGAATAGGAGTGTTTGTTATGGAAATTTCCGTGGATGTTTTGGTAAATGTTTAACAATGTGGTAAAAATTATTTGTGGCAAAGATTAATATAGAAAGTTTTAGCTGAATCAAACTCAGGGTGGCCCCTCTCAAATTTTTACCACAACAACTAGCTCTTTAGCCCTCCCCCAAAAAGGTACCTTTGACATACTTTAAAGGTTAATCTCTGCTGTTGACATATTCTCTATCACTTAAGTTCAGACAATCAAAAAAAAATAAATCAAACCCTAATTTGCAGCACTTGCTGCTTTCAGAAAAGTAATACACTGAAATTTTAACAATCAGTGTTCATGAGCCAATTCAAGATAGTTCTAGTATTCGACTGCCATTTCAAGATAGTTCTAGTATTCGACTGCCAATTCCCCTGTAAAACATGGCGCTTAAATTGTTATGCATCAATGACATATCTGGGGGATTGTGGCTGTAATAGTTCTGTCTGGGATGTTGTCCTCGTCCCAGCACAGCCTATACTTTGAATTCTCAGGAATATTTTGGTGTCTTTATGTATAGTATATTAATCTGCTCTTTTATTTTATGAAGGAGAGTGAACATCTGCTGTATAATTCTGGCTATCTGGTGATGTCTGTCTAGGTATTCATCAGGTGCTAAATTTAAAAAAATAGTATAATCCTCATCCTACCAAGCATTGGTATAGTGTATTTAGGGTTAAAAATTATATATGTATATATGTGTGTGTATGTGTGTGTATATATATATATACATACATTTATATGTATATGTATATGTGTGTGTATGTATATGTATGTGTATATGTATATATACATATGTATATGTATGTATATGTGCATATATGTATATATATAGTAATAGTAGTAGTAGGCCTCCACCAGTCAAGGAGGACCATGGATCAGCTCCTTGAAGAGCCACAGGCCACAGTGTGGCTGTGCAGTCTGATATGAGAGCCGCAGCTCCTGAGTGACTTATAACCAGTAAGTGCCACGTCCCGTGTTGTATCTACCCCATAAGGAATAGCTGGAGTATCCTCTCTAGGGTGCTGGCCTGGGCAGATCAATATGGAAAAGAAGCTGTTGCCCATGCAGCAGGTTTTCCCTCTCTGCAACATTGATGGATCCAAAGGAGAGGCAGAGCCAGTGCAGTTTGGCACCGGTTCCGCCACAGGAGTCACCAGAGGGATGTGATGTCCAACATCCAACTGCCCAAGGGACTGTGACTCCTGACTTTTCCTCGGGGTTCACTCCCGAAGCCTTTCCCATATGTGGGTATAGGCCCAAGGCAGCAGAGGTTTAAAATCAGGGTTCCTTCCCCTAGGTGTGTTGCTTGGCAAAGCTAAGGAGCCCCACCTGCTCGAAGCGACTGGTTTGAAGGCACCAGTGACTGGCCTTCGCCCCTTCTCCTGTTAGTGGAAACAGTTCTGCCACGAGAAGGCCAGGAGTTGGGCTTCGTTTGTCAGAGGCTATTTGAGACGCACACCATTGGAGCATTTTATAGAGAGTGTGAGCTTATCCCCCACTCCCACCCCGGCATGACACCTGGTTTGTCATGTATGTATACACACACACACACACACACATATATATATATATATATACACACATACATATATAGTATATGTGTGTCTGTGTGTGTATTATCTCTCTTGATATTTACATATATACACATTATATTTCCTCCAGCAGAATGAGGGCAGGTGCTGTTTGTTTCTGTCATCATACCCCCAACATAGAGCATAGTTCCTGACATACAGCCTAAATGTTTGTAGAAATGAATTGAATTCTCCTAGATCTGGCATGGGTCACATAACATCCTTCCCCCCTAACCCCCATCTCCTTGTCCATGGAAGCTTCTCTGCCCTAGAAGTGTCTGGCACACCACTGGAAGGGAAAATTGCTTTTGGGATGTGGGACTGCTTAAGAAGAATGAATGTGTACTGGAGCCTTCACTTTTGGTTAGCTTGTTTCTAGATAAACTGTTAGAAAATCTGCAACCTGTAGACAGGATCCATTCATGTATCATGGAGATCTTTTTTTATTACTTGACATGCTTCTCTTAGGTTTTTTGAACCTCCAAAATTGAGGACGACAAACATGCAAAAATGACATCATGGGTAAGAATGACAGTTTAGAGATGACAGAATGTGTTGTAGCTGCATACAACTGCAAGAGCCAGGGGGCCCCACCCCCCTGCAAAAGAAAGAATTTGACCTTTCTAGGGTCATCTTGGCATCCCTGAATTTCATGGACTGCCCTTTGGGTCATGTCTGTCGGTAGACTTGAATGCTACCAGCCAATTGGCTTGGAGCTGTGTGTGGGGACTGCCCCTCTTCCTGTTGGACAGGGGCTTCTGGGGAAATGACTGGGACTCTCACTTTTGGGAAGGATGAGCTGCTAAGTGAAGGTACACACACTCTCTCTCTCTAGTGTAGATGTGAAATAGGGTTTTTCCATTCTTTCAGAGACATGTGCTCTCTCTCTCTCTTTACTAACTTCTAATATACTTTAGTAAATGCTTAAAAGCCTAAACTGTGGCTGAATTTATAAGTAAATCTTAGCTAGTTCCCTGCCCCCCCACACACACTGGGGGGGCAGGTAAGCACACACACATTAGATTTTAAACATCACAAAGCTGAAATGGAACATGAATGAGAACAGGAAGGAAACAAAAGGAGAAGATAGTAATGCAGAGAGAGATCATGTTCTCCATTTCAAATGTCTGCAGTAGGGATGAGAAAACCAAGGAGGAAAGAACACTTGGGGAAAGGAAGTTCTCTGAGTAGGGAAGGGCAAAGATGAAACAGAAGAGATAATATGGGTGCAAGCATGCAGCTGTTTCATTTCCTTAATCAAATGAGATCATATTTGTGAAGCACTTAGGACAATGCCTAACACTAGGATATACCTAATAAATGCCTGTTGCCTACTCTCTTCTCATAATGAAGGAGATCTGGTAATAAAACAAGCATTCAAATCAACATTTATTAAATACCTACTATATGCTGGACCCTATGCATGGAACTAGAGAAAGAAAGAAACAAACAGAAACAATTCTTTCCCTCAAGGAGGTTATACTATGCTGTTGCTGCTGCTGCTAAAAAGTGATGTTGATATAACACTTTGTTTACACACATAAACACATACACACATATATTCATACTTAAATCTTGTGATTAATGGCAACATGTTGGCCTTGGATAGGTGATTGGACTTGGAATTAGAAACACCCAGGTTCAAATCCTGACTCAAATTGCCTCCCAACTGTGTGATCTCAGGGTAGCCATAATATGGTAGTAATCATCACATAATCTCTGGGCCTCAGTTTTCACATATGTAAACTGAAGGGGCTAGAGAATGATCTTCTTAGGTCCCTCAAGCTCTAAATCTATGACCCTTTAAATATCACTGTGAGGTGGGTGCAATATTAGGACACATTTTTAGAGCCTCAGACAGTCAGGTTTTTCTGATTCTGAGGCTACTACAGCATTTCCGTTATGGAACCCAAAGGTATGGCAATTGGTGGAGGGAGAGAATACAATTAACCAGGAAAAAAGAGCAGTAAAAATGAAGGGAAAAAATAGTGATTAGATTCTGGTTTTCTTTTCTTTTTTTTTTTTACATAATTTTCTTTTTGCCTTCTTTTAAAAAAATGTTATTTGTGGAAAAACTCCCCCTACCCAATGGAACTCTCTTTTAAAGACACCTGATCCAGTGACCAACGTAGGCCTCACTTGTCCCTAGCATACCCCACTTCTCTGCAGAGAGGAGAGAGATGTGCATTCCTTTATTTCTTTTATGGGACCATTCTTGGCGTTTTCAATTTCAATTTCATTTTATGATGGAGAATAGGATACAAACAGCATCAAGGGCATTAAGGGGAAAAGACATTGTTTATTCAAAGTCACAGAACAAGTTAGGAGTAGAGTCGGGATGGCAGCTCCCTTCCCTTTTCAAGGCCTAGCTCAGGTCCTGCCTCCTCCAGGAACTTTGATCATTCCCAGTTAGGAATGACCCCTGTGTCCTTAGATCTCTTCTAGCACTCTCTTTGATCCCTCCCATGCACTCAATCATAGCCAAACTAATATTAATGACAATATTATTGGTGTACAGGTCTTATCTTTCCTAGTAGATAGTCAACTGAAGAGAGGAACCATGTCATTTTTGGTCTTTCTACCCCTATATCTGGATAGTGCTCTTGGAGTCTGTTTGTAGAATTAGAGAAGCTTTGAAAATTAGATGAACCAGTCACAGAATTTCAGACTCCTTACAAGTATCGTTATTCCCATTTTTAGGATGAGAAAACAAAGGCTAAAAAGGTTAAATAACTTGCCAGTGGCCACCTATGTATTAAATGTTGGACTCAGAGTAAGAAGAGACTTCAAAGGGCATCTTGTCCAACCCATTCCCTGAAAGAATACCCACTAGAACTTACTCGACAAAGGGCCATCCCACCTTTTATTGAAGACCTCTAATGATGGAGGAACTTAACAACCCCCATGGCAAACCACTCCACTGTGGGATAGCTCTGGGAATTAGGATGCTTTGACCTCAGACTTAAATAGGCCTCATGGTTTCTTGTTCTCGTCTCTGGGACTAATAAGAACAAATTTAATCAACTCTTCTTCCTAGTGAAGACTATTCAAAATTCTCAAAGAAAGTAATTGCTGAAAATGATGTATGTCCTTTATTTGTTATGCTTAAAGGAAGGCCATGTGGCTTAACAGGAGATAGCCCATGGCTGGGAGCATAGAGAGGGAGACAGGGGCAACAAGAAAAGGCTGCTATAGCAGTGTGCACCCCCAAAGTAGGGCATCAACCAAAAGATTAGGGGAGTACTCAGGCTCAAACCAGGGTAATAGCCAATGCCTTCAAAGGGGAAAGGAATGCAATGATGGATAGAGTTGTTCACTATTTATTGGGAAGTGACTAAAGAAATTAGGATATATAAATACAATAATATATTACCATATTTTAAGAAATCATTACTATGAAGAGAAGCATAAGAAGACATATGAACTAAGGAGGTTACACATCATTAGTAGAATGAGGCTCTTCTTCCTCTTTTCTCATTCCCATCTAAACCCTCTTCTGTGTAACTTCTGACCTCACTATTCATCTAAAACTCCTCTTTCCAAAGTTACTTGTGTTCCCCTTTGTTATATAGCATCAAGTTAGACTTGATGATTTAAGGAAAAACTTCCTAAGAATTGAAGCTTTTCAAAAGCAGAATGAACTGTCTTGGGAAGTAATGCACTCTTTGTCACTATATATCTGTAGGTATTGAGACCGGCCAGATTCCGGTTAGATTAGATGACCTCTGATGTCTCTTCCAACTGGTAACTTAACCTTTATAAGCCTTGGTTTCTACATCTGAAAAAAATGGAAATAACTATAATATCTACTCAGGATTTTTACAAGAAACAAATTAGACAATTGATTAAATTTTAAAAAAACACTATAAAATGTTATGGAAATGCCAATTATTATTATAATTGGAATCTCACAAGAACCATAGACAGTAATCTATTTCTGTAAAATGCCCATTTTATAGATGAGGATAATAAAGGTCAAAGAGAAAACAATGGGATTGCTTAATGTCAGACAGCTGGGAAGTGATAGATCTACGCAGTGAAATCAGTCAGGCAATCAACAAGAATTATGTGCCAGCCATTGTGCCCAGTGCAGGGCATAAAAAAGAGACAAAGCTAGCTCTTATGATCCTAAACCAATGTAAGAGGCTAAAATTCTAGCTAATCTGTCTAAAATATTTAATGAGTGGTCGCCAATAAATTAGAAGCTTTAGCAAGGGTATTTAAGTGTTTAAGTATTTATTAAAGAGCATTAGGATCTAATGATCAGAGAGAAAGGTAAAAATCTAACTATTTCTAAGAGACCCCATCATCTGCCCTGCCATGGCTAGGTCAGGAACCAAAAAGGGCTAACGCTTCCTCCTTCCTTCCAGAAGCTGCCTGTGAAACAGGGAACATCATGTCTACACGCGCACACACAGATCCAAGCTAATTTGGCTGGTAGCTTTGATAGACAGTACCCATGAGCAAATGTCACTTCCTGACACCAAGGAAAAGCCACGTGGCTTGCCCTCAGATGCCTTCTCCTCATGGCATAGTTTTCCTACAGTAACTCTCCAGCAGGTGGCATCATTCCAATAGTTACACCAAGGTCTTTATTATCCTGATATTCTGGATTCTTCCTTTTGCTTTTCTCCCTAACCAACTCCTCTCTTGCAATCCCCTTTCTTAATTCACTGCTTTTCATTCCTAAGAGATCTCTTCCATATGACTCTCTGGAAAGTATAAAAGAAAAACTCAGAAGAAAGATAGCAATAGCTAGCATTTATATAATGCTTTTAGTTTTGCAAAATGCTCCCAGTTTGTGGGGTGGAAGAAGACACCCAGCATAGATATGACCTCAAATGCTTACTAGCTATTTGAGCCTGGGCAAGTCACTTAACTCAGTCTCAGTTTCCTCATCTGTAAAATAAGCTGGAGAAAAAAAATGGCAAACCACTCCAGGATCTTTGCCAAGAGAACCCCCCAAATGGGGTCACAAAGAGTGAGATATGACAGAAACAACTGAGCAACAACAGAGTTGCCAGACACTGTGCTAGGTGCTAAGGACACATGTGCCAAGAATGCAATGATCCCTTTTCACAAAGGGGTTTATATTCTAAAGATCTAGATACATGACAGATTTTAATGTTGATTCTGTCCATTGAACCTGCCTCCATTAACATTGGTTGGACTCTGTTATCTCCACTTTAGGATTCAGAATTAGAAGGAAACTTCCATACTTGCTAGGATGTAGTATTGTCTTTATGAAGGCTCAGCTATAGCTGTCACCAGAAAGGAAGCTGGTGTGCATTCTGAGGATACCCTATCCCCTGATCATCATTCTCCCATCTTCCCACTGGCTTCTTCAATCTTTGTTCGACCAATGTTTGTGGAGTGTTCAGCATCCTCTATGTGGAAGGCTTTCAAGAAAGGCAGGGCATTATCATTCCAGAAATGCAAAAAAGCAAGAACATTTTCAGAGCGATTAAAACACAGCAACTGATCCATTATTGGGGTAATTACTTTTTAATTTGCTGAAATGTTAGAGCACAGCTGGCCATGCACTGGAAGGAAAAAAATTGCTACTGTGGGTACTGGAGGCAAAAGAACTAACTAAACCAAGGAAAATCCATAATAGGTTTGGTTCAGCCTAACAGGATTGACCTCATTTCCTTTCCTACTTCTTAGACTTCACAGGCCATCTGACTTTCCTTGGGTCAGAAAGGGCTGTTTTTTGGGGAAAAAAGATATTAGCTTTGTTCTGTTTGGTCCCCTACCTAAAAAGAGAGAAAAATGGTAGAAGCATTAGAAAGACAAATTTTGAAATCATGTTGGGAAAAACTTGCTAATGATGGGGGCTGTCCAAAAGTCAAAGGGGTTGTCTTGAGAAACAGTGGCTTCTATGTCACTGGAGATTTTTCAGCAAGTTGTGTGGTTATGTGGTAGAAGAGATTCTTGTGCAGTTACAGGTTGGACTCGAGGGATTTTGAGATCTCTCCTAACTCTGAGATTTTATGATTGCATGGATTACATTCATGTGGTTTCATGAATACATTCCCTTCATCTTATTTGAGTTATCTTCCTTCTTGGAATTTTGGGTTTTGCCTGAATAAAATGAGGGCTTTGAAAAGGATGAATTCTAGTTTTTGGGGGTAGAGCCAAGATGGCAGAGGAAAGGCAGTGAGCCCTCAAACTCACTACATGATTGCTCAGAAAACATCCAAAAAATGCCATAGGACAATTTCTGGAGCAGCAAAATCCACACAAGAATGTGCTGAGATCATTTTCCAAACAAAGATGGCTTGGAAGGTCAGAAGGAGGGAGCTGCTGTGCTGAGACAGGAGTGGAGCCCAACCCCACAGTCACACTGACACAGATCCAGTCCCAGGAAGGCCTCACCAGAGAAAGAGACCCCAAGAGCCTCTGAATCAGGTGCAGTGCCAGTGTCATCTGGAACTAAGTTCATCGTCTAGTGAGAGGGCTGAGCCCTTGGCAGGGGGGAGATTACAGGGGTCTCTGCTGGTACTGAGTCAGAATTTGGGCTTTTCAACCCTGCTGGGAACCACGAGGTAGGCTTGAGTAGCAGTGGCCCAGGTGGGAGAAGGGCACAGGCTCGTCAGAGCTGACAACCACAGCACACAAAGCTGGTTGATTACTAAGTTGGTCTGGGGGCATCTGTGGACCAGGGAACAGGCCAGGTGAGTGAAGAACCCACTCCTCCTTAAATCATGCCACCTAGGACCTCCTGAAGCTTGGGATAGTGCAGCCTGGAAACAGTGCCCCACTTTAAAGAGCTAAAAGTCAAGTAAAAGAAAGGCAAGATGATCAGAAAGAGAAAGGTGAGGACTGTAGAAAGTCTCTTTAGTGGCAAAGAAGATCGAAGTGTGCCCTCAGAGGAAAATGTCAACGTCAGGGCCCCTATATCTAAAGCTTCCAAGAAAATATAATTGGTCTTAGGCCATAGAGGTGCTCAAAAGGACTTGAAGATAAAGTTAGAGAGGTAGAGGAAAAAATGGAAGATAAATAAAGGTGATGCAGGAAAAGACATGAAAAAAAGTCAACAGCTTGAAAATCCTAATAGAAAAGCTCTCTGACAAAAATAATTGCCTAAGAATTAGGATTGAACAAATGGAAGGTAGTGACTTATGAAAAACCAAGACACATAAAATCAAATCCAAAATGAATAAAAAAAAATAGAGGGCAATGTGAAATATGTTTCTTGGAAAAAACTGCTGACCTGCAAATAGAGCCAGGAGAGATATTGAAAGTTATTGGTCTACCTGAAAACCATGATCAAAGAAAGAACTTAGACATCATTTTCCAAGAAGTTGTCAGGGAAAATTTCCCTGATATTTTAGAAGCAGAAGGTAAAATAGAAATTGAAAGAATCCACCAATCACCTCCTGAAAGAGATACCCAAAGGAAAACTCCCAGGAATATTATAGCCAAATTCCAGAGCTCCCAGGTCAAGGAGGAAATATTGCAAACTGCCAAAAAAGAAAGAATTCAAGTACTGTGGAGCCCCAGTCAGGAAGCACAAGATCTAGCAGCATTCTACATTAAAGAATCAGCGGGTATGGAATATGATATTCCAGAGGGCAAAGGAATTGGATTACAACCAAGAATCATGTATCTAGCAAAACTGTGTATAATCTTTCAGAGGAAAAAATGGATTTCAGCGAAAAAGAAGACTTTGAGGTATTCATGATGAAAAGACCTGAACTGAATGGCAAATTTGACTTTCAAGTACAAAACGCTAGAGAAGCATAAAAAAGTGGAGTCAGGGGACATACCTGGGGTCCTGTAGTGGGTGACTGTCCTTGTGTCTGAGGCCAGGTTTGGCTGGGTCCCCCTTGGTCCAGGGTGGATGCTTTTGTCCACTGTGTCACCTAGCTACCCATGATGACATCTTTAGGGTAAAATTGAGGGGTGAGAGGAATGCACGGGGGGAGAGGTAAAGGCACAGGTAGCATGGGGTAAAATCCCACATGAAGAAACAATAAAGGACTTATGGAGTGGGGGCAGAGAGAGGGGGAGAAAGAAGGGAGTAAATGAATGTTATACTACTCAGAATAGGCTCAAAGACCTTAATCTCATCAGAGTTACTCAAAGAGGGATTAACACACACAATTGGGTGGAGTATCTATTTAATCTGGGCAGTAAATGAGCCTAACACTCATCAGAATTGGCTCAAAGACCTTAATCTCATCAGAATTGACTCAGGGAGGGACTAACATCCACACTCAGTTGGGTGGAGTAATCTATCTAACCCTACAGGAAAATAGATGGGGAAGGGGATAAAGAAGGAGGGGCAAAAGAAGGGAGGACAGATTGGGGGAGGGTACAGACAGAAGCAAATCCCTTTTGAAGAGGTATAGGGTGAAAGAAGATAGATAATAGAGTAAATATCATGGGGAAGGGAATAGGATGGAGAGAAATAGTTAATAATAGTAATCATGAAAAAGAGAAAAGGGGGAAATTGTACAAAAAAAATTTATACTAACTCTTTGTGGTGGGTAAGAATTGGGAATCAAGGAATGTCCATCAATTGAGGAATGACTGAAGAAGCTGTGGTGATGAGGGGCAGCTACGTGGCTCAGTGGATAAAGTACCGGTTCTGGATTCAGGAGGACCTGAGTTCAAATCTGGTCTCAGACACCTGACACTCACTAGCTGTGTGACCCTGGGCAAGTCACTAACCCCAGTTGCCCTTCACCAAAACAAAAAAAAGAAAGAAAGAAAAGAAGCTGTGGTGGTATATGATTGTAGTGCAATGGTATGTACTATAGGAAATGACAAACAGGATGATCCCAGAAAAACCTGGAAAGACTCATATGAATTGATATATAGTGAAATGAGCAAAACTGGGAGGACATTGGCATAGTGGCAGCAGTATTGTCAATGAGCAATTGTGAATGACTTAACTACTCTCAGAAATACAATGATCTAAGACAATCTCAAGGGACTAATGATGAAGCATACTGTCCACTCCCATGGAAAGAACTGATAAAAAGAGCACTTTGGATTGAACATATATAAGCTATACCAGATTGGTTGCTGTCCTTTGGAAGGGGGAGGAAAAGGAGAGGAGGGAGAAAAATTTGGAACTCTAAATCTTATGAAAATGAATGTTGAAAACTACCCTTACAAAAGAAAAGAAAAGAAAAGAAAAGGATGAATTCTAAACTACTTTCCAGATTCAATAGCCTAAATGATATCTAAGCCATAACAGTCTCTCAGTTTTCTTCTGGTGACAAATGTGTGCTGAAGAAAATGTTTAACAACAGCTTTCTGCGGGGAAATGTACTCATGATACATGTTTAAGCTTAAGTTTAATAACATATTATCTATTCCTTTCTTAATTCTAGACAATCAGCAAAACAATAAACCAAACCCTGATGTATAGTGTTTGTGAATTTCCAAGGTGTAAATACTCACACTGAAAATTTACCCATAGGCTCTTTTGAGCCAGTTCAATCTAACTCCAGCACAGCCCTGATGGTGGTGCCACAGTGTGGTAGAAAAGCACCATGCACCTGAGCCATATGGTCTCTTTCCCACCTCTGACTCTGTAGATGAGTGAGAAAAGATTTTTTGGCCTCTGTAAGTCTTGGTCTCCTTGTTTGTAAAATTGTGGAGTCAAATCTAGTGACCTCCAACTTTCCTTTTTTGCCCTAAAGTTCTAAGAACCATAAAGTTAGAGAGGCACTAGGATTGGAGTTAGAGGTCTTGGGATCAAAACACTATTTGTCCAATCACATCATCTTCCTAGGCCTCAGTTTCTTCATATATAAAATGAGAGATTTCGTTGACAAGATTTCTAAAATCCTTTCTTCCTTGATATTTTGCATGGTTATAGTTTTCACAGTGACAGACCATGGAGGGGTGGTGGTAGTGATGATCTCTGGGGTAGGGAACAGACATATTTTACATTCTAAGACTGATGTTAGAGAAGTTGTAGAAAGACAGGCACACAATGCAATATCGATGGAGCTGTAAATTGGTTCAATTATTCTGGAAAGCAACTTGAAATTATATGAAGAAAGTGACTAAATGTATACATCTTTTGGTCCAGAGATTCCACTACTTGGCATGTACCCAAAGAGGTCAATAAAAGGAAAGGTTCAATACACAACAAAATATTTATAGTAGAAATTTTTATAGTAGCAAAGAATCATAAGCAAGGTAGATGGATATCTGTCAACTGGGAAATGGCTAGTCAGGTTGTGGCACATGAACTCAATACAATATTATTGGGTTATGACACATGATTAATACAATGAACACAGTGAAGCCTGGGAAGCCTGAACTGATGTAAAGTGAAGTAAACAGTACCAGGAAAACAATGACCTTGATGATGTTAAAGGCAACATCCACAAAACAACCGAAACTGAAGACTGCAAAATTACTTGGCCCCAAAGATGACATATGAGGAGGCACCTCCCTCTCTTCTTTGAAGAGGTGGGGATGGGGGAGATTAAAAAATAAAAGCTATAAATACAAAATTTATTTAAAAGAAGAGAGATATGGGAGAGAGGAATTCTAAAGGAGATTCAAGGTTAATCAAAGTTAGGTGTGATGTTAGTATAACATTTGGCTGAGATTAGTGTAATTGGATAGGCATGGATTTCCCTGGGAACTTGGAGGCCTAAGAGACCTTGGGGAGATACACGTTAGGGACAAGTTAGAGAAGGTTAAGATAAGAAATAAAATCTCTTTCCATTTCAATCCCCAAGATCTGCCAAGATGTATTTGTGTTTATAGAGTTTGGGAATTTCCAAGTAGGGTATGTCTGCTAGAGGAAGATTAGGGTTCAGAGCTGGGACTTGCTCCAAATTTCTGTTTTCATACACCTCACCATCATTCTAGAATTCAAAAATCTGCAATCAGATGTTCAACCCATGGAGCTAGTACATCAAGACAGACTTCTTGGACAGGACTACAGATGGGCCACAAGTTAGGACTACATTTGAAGAGGAGGAGAATGCTCTTGACACTGGTTGTCTCACATAGCTTTCTCTCTAGATTGCTGCCACATATAATGCCTCATTTCCTTCAAGACTTGGTGCAAGTGCCACCTTCTACAAAGGTCAGTTGTTTATCCTCCCAGCTGCTGGTACTGTCCTCTCTAAGGCTACTTTATGTGCTGTGTGGCTATTTTAAGTGTTTTGTATATATCTATAAATGCATACATTGTCTCCCCACTAGAATATAGCTCCTTGAAGGCAGGGACTATTTTGGTTTTGTATCATCAGCATCTAGTGCTATTCCTGGAACATTCATAAATGCTTGTTGATTAACTGTATTGCCTTTAGGAAATCATGCAGTGTTTTTGATAACCCCGAGCTTCTCCTTGAACCATTTGCTAATGATGATCATCAATAATTTTTTGCGGGGAGGGGGCTTTTTCTAGCAAAAAGAAAAAATAGGGAGAAAAGTAAAAACTTCAATTCTTATGAAACACTTACCTGAATTTGACAGGTCTCTGTTTTTTGGAAAAGAGAAGGCAATGATCAAAGTAACTGGCCTTTTTTTTTTTTTGGCATGGCTAAGTATTAAAGGATGTCATGCAACTATTGGAGTGTCCTGTTTTTGGCATATGTTATACTTATGTTAATAGTTTGACTAAGACATCCAGAGATCAGTTACTTCTAAACCCTGAAGAGCTGTGCAGATCCAGAAGAAATATTGGAAAAACCATTATTGATCAAAGCTGAGAATGTGATATTCAAGAGCCTTGGGATGGTGCTGATTTTCTTTTTTGTTATTACAGTGTTATAGTAGATAACCTGGGCATGAAGCATATGGAACTGAAGGATCTTTTTCTCTCTTGCAAAACATAAAAAGCAAAAAGGAAGGAGTTGAAAGCTTGTTGGGAGCAGGACAGAATGCAGAATGCAAGATACTAATTTTCTTTGATTGTCACTTGAAAAAAATCTTCCTCTATTTTTGTGGATGCTAACAAGCTGATGTGCAAACTCACTAAGAAAATGTGTCAATTATCCCAATAGAGAAAAAATTAAACAAAAATTTTTCAATTCAATGAGCATAGATTGAGTGCCTAGTATGTTTCAGGTACTGTTTGGGGTGCTTGTGGATACAAAGATCAAAGCAAAATAAAAACAAACAAAAACAGTCCCTG
The DNA here is from genome assembly GCF_019393635.1 of Dromiciops gliroides. NCBI lineage: Eukaryota > Metazoa > Chordata > Mammalia > Microbiotheria > Microbiotheriidae > Dromiciops > Dromiciops gliroides. The sequence continues at coordinate 27,128,773 of NC_057865.1, read as the reverse complement.
CCCTCAATAAGTTTGCAGTCTATTGAATCTATCATTTTGTTTGAATAAACAACCTCCCTTCATGGAAGTCAATGAAATCTCTCTATGATTCAATTACTAAGGAAGTTGTCTGAAGTCCAGAGAAATTAAATGTTAAGAGTTAAAAGCCACTAACAAATAAGTATCATGGACAGGTGGGATTGAAATCTTCCTGACTCCAAATCTACCACTCTATCCATGAGTTCATGTTGCCTCCAGACTAATATATTTTTTTTCTTTTTAGTTGAACTTGTGACATTTCTCTGGTCAAAGGAAACTCCCAGTGTGGAAATCCCCTCTACTGATGCAGGCCAGAAACCTCTCTAAAATTTAGATGGTTGTCTGGGATCATTGAGAGGCAAAGTGATTTGTCCTGGAGCTCCATAATCACATTTAAGCAATTGAAATAGGGATTACAACCTGACAAAGGAATGATGATACAGCAAGTATTTAAGGTTAGGAACCATGAGGAAGTGGAAGCACTGTACCTCACATATGCCTTCAAGCCCATGTCTCTCATCATTTCTTCTGTAATTCCTTCACTCTTAGGCTCTTTTTTGTGTGTGTGTGTGACCTTGTTTCACATCTAGTTGGCTCAAGATAAAGGGTGTCTCCAATAACAGCAACATTGTGTGATGATCAACTGTGATAGATTTGTCTCTTCTCAGCAATGCAATGATCCAAAACAATTTCAAAAATTTCAAAGAACTCATGATAGAAAATGTTCTCCACATCTAGAAAAAAGAACTGTGGATTCTGAATGCAGAATGAACCATACTGTTTCTACTTTTTGACTGTTTTTTTTTCTTTTTTGAGGTTTTTCCCTTGTGTTCTGATTCTTCTTTTACAATATGAGTATTGCAGAAATATTTTTAATGTGATTGTACACATATAACCTATATCAGATTGCTTTCTGTCTTGGTAAGGGAGGGAGGGAGAAAAATTTGGGATTAAAAATCTTATGAAAACAAATGTTGAAAACTATTATTACATGTAACTAGAAAATAATAAAATACTTTTATGCATAAAAAGGATAAAGGGTACCTCAATGGATCTATCTCTCTTTCTGTCTCTATCTCTGTCTCTCTGTCCCTCTCTGTCATAAGATTTTATGTTTTGTCATATGATGTGTTACATTACATTATATATCATATTATATTAAATAACATCATGTTATATATCTCATATTGCCCATATACAATATAATATTTACATAATATCTTTATATATAACTATATATACATATATGGTTACATATAAACATAAAACAATTATTATTTATTATGTTCTTGGACCAATGTTAGGCACAGGGGTTATAGAGACAAAAACCATATAGTCCCTCAAGGAACTTACATTCTACTTGGCCACTACAACAGATATACAGTTAAATAAATACACAGTAATTTCAAGAGAGGGAGGGAGCACTAACCACTGGGGATGGGAGGAAGGGTGGGGATCAGGAACGGGTTTGCGTATGAATTGGCAACTGAGCCCTACTTGGAAGATAGACTATTCTCCATAGTTATATCTCTTTGGAAATGTAAGACATTCTGTATTTAACATCATTTCTTGGTGCCACTTGCCTTCAAGCTTTATGGCTAAACTTCTCTCCATTTTTTTCCCCTGAGTCCCTTTTCTGCTCTCTCTAACCCAGCTTTAGTCTTCAAGTCCCAAAGTGAAATAAGGTGATTAAGAGGTTGAATTGGCTATATTTCTAGCATCTCCATAGTGTGTCTGAAAGAGGCATGAATCATCCTGACATTGCTTTAGACATTTCCTCACTATCTGTGAGTCACTGTGGGCTGTTGGAGTCCACTGAGCATGCTGGTCTCCATTGGGATCATCTGAAATGGGTTTTTAACTTAAACAGAAGAGCAGAATAGCAGAATCCCAGAATTCTGGAGTTTGAAGGGACCTTTGAGGGCAGCTGTTATGGCTCATGCTTGAGAATTCCTTCTATGCGGCATACTTAGCATGGAAAAAGATGTACAATATGAAAAAGGGAAATATTATTTGAAATGACAACAAAATGCATAAGACATCTGAGAATTAATATGTGAAAGCATATTCAATACCTGCATAAGTATGATTATGAAACACTCTTTAAAGAAACAAAGAATAGTTTAAATAACTGGAAGGATATTTAATGCTCTCACCTTAGTTTGGCCACTATAATTAAAATGGCAGTACCATCAAAACTAACTTGCAGAGTTAGTATAATACAAACCAAACTACCAAAGGGATATTTTGTAGAACTAGACAAAATAATTTTAAAAAATCATTTGTAATTGGAACATGAATATAAGATCTAGAATACCAAGGAAAATGATGAAAAAAAATGTAGGGATGAAGGTAGAATAGTAATATCAGACCCCAAACCACATTATACAGCAGATTTCACCAAAATCATTTGGCACTAGTTAAAAAATAGAAAAGTAGATGAATGGGATAGACTAGAAAAGGAAGAACCAGAAATAATTGAACTCAATAACCCAGCATTCAAAAAGTATAAAAATATGAATTGCCCATGAAGCATCTCCCTAGTTCTAAGAAATGCTGAGAAAAGTGGAAAGGAGTTAGATTTAGACTTCTCAGAAATTAAGTTTTACACCACATGCTACCATAAAATCAAAATAAATATGTGACCTGAATATTAAATATTACATCATAAAAATTATGAGAGACATTAAAACATATGCTTTTCATTGCTAGGGTTAAAGGATGACTATTTAACCATAAAGAGATAGAGGATATTTGTATCTTTTAGTTCCAAATACAAAGAAATACAAAAGATATTAAAAAATCATGTTGACAACATAAAATTGAAAGTTTTGAATGAATAAAAGTAATGCAACTAGGATAAGAAGGGAAGGAGTTAATTGGCAGTCTGTGTTAAATTTCTCTTAAAAAGGTTTAGTATCCATTATATATAGGCAAGTTATAGAAATGTATAAGGAAAAAAAATTACTTAATGATATATCTGCATGGTGGAATTGAAAGCCCCCTGGGATTTGGAGTCAGAGGACTTGTGTCCAAATCCTGGATCTGAGACTTATCCACTCTTTGACACTGGGCAAATTTCTATGCTTCAGTGTCCTCCCATTTAAAATGAGGGGGTTGGACTCAATGATTTAAAGAACAAAATGCCCAGTAAGTGCTTACTATGTACAAGTACTGAACTGAAAAGAAGGAAAATAAAGATAAAAATGATATAGTTGTAATCCATAAGCGGCTTACATTCTAATAGACTGGTGATAAGATATTTATATAGATAAATATAATACAAACTGGAATGTGCTAGGGATAGAGTATCCAAGGAACATATACTGAGAGCTGAAAGGGAGCCCAGATGTGATCACTCCTCCCCCCCAACACATATACTTTACAGTTGAAGAAACTGAAGCCCAGAATGGTTAAATGACTTGCCCATTGTCGTTGTCATCATTTTAATCATAGCAGATCTGAGACTTGAACTCAGGTCTTCTGGTTCCTGATGTGGTTCTTGTTTCCCAGCACCACTTAAGGAAGAGCCAGACAAATGCAATTCTAGATTCATGACAAAGACCAACGAAGATGAACAACCTACTGAACAATTCTTCTCATAAGTGGACACAACAAAATCAAATTAAACAATACTCTTTCTCAAAAATAATACATGTTGAAGAAGCTGTGGAAAATTGAACAATAATGGTGTTGGTGAAGTTGTGAACTGATCCAGCCATTCTGGAGAGCAATTTTGAACTATACCCAAAGGGCTATGGGACTGTACATACCCTTTGACTCAGTAATACCACTACTAGATCTATATCCCAAAGAGATCATAAAAAAGGGAAAAAGACCCACATGTAAATATATATATATATATATATATATATATATATATATATATATATATATATATATATATATATCAGTTCTCTTTGTAGTAGCAAAGAATTGTAAATCAGGGAAATACCCATCAATTGGGGAATGGCTGAACATGTTGTGGTATATGAATGTAATGGAATACTATTGTGCTGTAAGAAATGATGAGCAGGCAGATTTCAGAAAAACCTGGAAAGACTTAAGTGGACTGATGCTGAGTGAAGTGAGAAGAACCAGGAGACATTGTATACAGTAACAACAAAATTGTGTGATGATCAACTGTGATAGACTTAATTCTTCTCAGCAATATGATAATCCAAGACAATTCCAAAGGACTCATGATGGAAAATGTTCTTCATATCCAGAAAAAAAGAACTGTGAATTATGGATGCAGATTGAACCAGACTGTTTCTACTTTTCTTGAGATTTTCCCCTTTTGTTCTGATTCTTCTTTCACAACATGACTAATGCAGAAAAATATTTAATGTGATTGTACATATATAACCTATGTCATATTGCTTTCTGTCTTGGGGAGGGGGGAGGGAAGGGAGGAAGGGAGAAAAATTTGGAACTTAAAATCTTATGAAAACAAATGTTGAAAGCTATCTTTACATGTAACTGGAAAATAATAAAATACTTTTATGATTAACCCCCCCCAAAAAAGCCCACACCCTCTAAAAACAATGCCCCATCTCAAAAAAAAATTCCCCCAAACTAGAGACTTTTATTATCCTCCTTATCCAAGAACATGATGGATTTTTTATATTTGTAGTCATCTCAGGTCTTTATGGTGCTCCAGATCACTATGGGCTTCTTCTGGGAGGTTCTATTATTGATTTCCTTCTAGCAGTAGTCACAGACTTGAATAGTGTTGGCCTATATGTGGCACTTCCAGATATTTCTTTAGAGTATCTGGTCAGGTTCACTGTTAGAATATAATAGCCTGAAAATAACACTTCAAACAAAAATAAATTAGATTGATGAAAATGTATAGTCAGTACTAAAAACACAAATCATTGACGAGATTTCTATTACTCATTTCTTTCTTTTTGACCATGGAAGAAGAATTGATTTCCAGGGCTTTCCCCTAACATGGATAAAGTTGCGGTTGAGAAATCACTCCCATTATGAGACTCCATTATTAGAACCTACAGTTGTCTAATTTACTGATGTAAGTTTATAATTCAGGCTTTGTAACCTTTAGAAAAATTCTTTCTCTCAAAATTTCTCAAGAATGTTCTTAGCCATGGGGCGGCTAGGTGGCACAGTGGATAAAGCACCGGCCCTGGATTCAGGAGTTCCTGAGTTCAAATCCGGCCTCAGACAGCTGACACTTACTAGCTGTGTGACCCTGGGCAAGTCACTTAACCCCATTGCCCCGTAAAAAAAAAAAAAATTTAAAAGAAAAAAAAAAAGAATGTTCTTAGCCAGGAGGATAATTTCTTTGAAAAGTTTTGTAAAAATCTGCCTTGTCATTGTAGAGCTATTAAAAGTGGGAATGGATATGTATTATTTGACTTATCTATCATTGTCTTGTTTCCTTCAACTTTCTTTTGAAGGTCATTGATTGGAAAAGGGGTGGCATTTGGGAGGTGGGTAGGACAGAGGAAAACCCAGACACCTGGTACCCACACAACTCTTGGTGGTTTGTTGGAAGTCAGATCCAGCAAATTCAGGGATGGTAGGATGATGATTAGAAACTCACAAATATTAAAGGGGAATTTCTGTTGCTTATCAGATATAGGCTTGTAACAAATGTATGATCTCTACTACTAGAAAAAGGAGAAAGTAGGATTGAAGACACAATAAATGCCAGAAGGCTTGTGTTCCAAAAGAACTTTACCCTTGGAAACTAAGAACATGGGACCTTATATCATTAAGGTCAATAGACTTCCATAAGGCTAAGACTCTGGGATCCAGAAGATGCACCTCCTAATGAAGAGAAAGCAATGGAGAGCTTTTTTTGTGGATGTTTCAAGAAATTGACTCTTACATATTTCAAGACCACACTCAGCTCTAAGCCAAATGAGAAATAGCAATGACCATTTTCCCCTTATGGAGAAGAGGGAGGACTTCAACTGAGGATCCCATTTAAGGTCCAGCAGGTGGGAGAGGCAAGGACAGTCCAACAGCAAGAGAGAAAACCAGCAGCAATGCTTCATAGAAGCAGACCCAGAAGAGAGCAGTATAATGACATCCCCAGAAGTCACAGGGGAGCCTACAAATGTGTCATTTCCAATGGACTGAATTTCCCTTCCTCATATGTGACCTGGCTACATACATCCCCTATTTGTTTGTCCTTCCAGGCATGTATCCATCATCATCATTCCTTAAAAACATCAATGTGCCGACATGTCAGCTCCTCTGGGAGCTTGTCTCTTGGCTCTGAGTGTTTATGTTGCATCCTACAGGCCTCTGTGCTGACTTCTTTCCTATTCAGATGAAATCAGTCTCACTCCCTGTACTTACTGTATGCTACTAATGGTTTTTGTATTTGTGTGAAAGTGCATTGAAGATAAGGTGGGAGAAAGGAAAGGATATTTTATTATCACTTTTCTATCTATAGCTTTTCATTTACTGCCTACTCTTTGACCTAATTGTGTTTTCTGCCTGACTATGCAATGTAGACACATGGGTTCATGAGATACAGTTTTGAATGGATACAGACCTATGGAGTACCTCAACTAGGTAAGATTTTCTAGGGGGCCAGTGTGTGAATTGAGGTTGCCATGCTTAAGTAATAAGTTCTAACTTTGAGCACTTATACTCTTCTCCATCCTTATTCCCCAAATATCCAAACCCCACTTGGTGCTATCATCTCACAGGTGAAGTAAATTACCCTAAGAGAGAATTTGGAACAGTCAGGGAAGATACAATGTTGTCATATGCTTCCCTTTCAATATGTAATTCTGTAAAAATTGGAATGACACGCCCTGCTGGGAGAGATATTGCAGGGAAGCTCCACTATGAGGAGAAAGCATGTGACTTGGAAACCATGTGACTTTTGCATCTAGAACGTACCTGGCATCTGGAAGTTGCCTGTTGTCTGAAGTTATATCTATAGAACCACCCATAGGACCTGTCAATCAGAGCTACCAACTAATTAGCTGGAAGCTGTATGTGTGTGGATAGCCGTTTCTGGTTTCACAAGGGGGATTCTGGGAGAAGCCCTGGAGGAGAGGTCATTTGGGTTCCTGACCTCTGCTTGGTGGGTTGGATGCTAGGGTCTATTAGATAGTTAGAGGAAGTTTGCCTTTTATCTCTCTCTCTCTCTCTTCTCACCAACTTCTGGTGCACTTTAATAAATACTTAAAAGTCTAAACTCTTGCTAAAGTTTCTAATTTAAGGTGACCACTCATTAGATTTTAGACATCATAGCTAGTATTTTAGTTACCTTACAATTCAGATAGATATAGATATAGATATAGATATAGATATAGATATAGATATAGATATAGATATAGATATAGATATAGATATAGATGTAGATGTAGATGTAGATGTAGATGTAGATGTAGATGTAGATGTAGATGTAGATGTAGATGTAGATGTAGATGTAGATGTAGATGTAGATGTAGATGTAGATGTAGATGTAGATGTAGATGTAGATGTAGATATAGATTTTTTGGTGGGGCAATGAGGGTTAAGTGACTTGCCCAGGGTCACACAGCTTATAAGTGTTAAGTGTCTGAGGCCGGATTTGAACTCAGGTCCTCCTGAATCCAGGGATGGTGCTTTATCTACTATGCCACCTAGCTGCCCCCTAATTCAGAGATATTTATGAGAAGGAGAGACACAATATGGGATGTGAAAGCATCTTTGTATCATAGTAGTAGACAGCTGGTGAAGTGGTAGTGTGGTAAAAAGTTTTAACAGTCAGTTAGCAATAATGGAGAGATGCCAGTTTTTTTAAGGACCACCCTTTCGGGGAGGAGACCAATGGCATGAGCTACGCACGCCAGTCTGCCTGCGACTCATGCCAGATTGCCTGCTGAGCACTCGACTTCCGGGGTGCAAGCTTAAAAGGCAAGGAGAGAACGGAAGTGGGAGCTTTTTCCTGCTCTGCTGGTCTCCTGACTGCACTGCACAGAGAGACGCTGACTGGAGTTCGACTCGGCCCGGCTCTCGGTTAACAGCACGTGCTTGACTTGGTCTCTCTCTCTCTCCCCAAAGGTGGCCTTGGGCTTTTGGTGAGTTTTATACGGACTATAGACTAAGCTTAGACTTAAGATGATTTGCTTTGTATTTCTACTTTCCTATCCCTCTAATCAACATCACCTGGTAACTACCACACAATAAAAGCTCTAACTAGAAAACCAGAAGCTTCTTCCATTTACTAGTCTGGGAGATAAATTAAGGGAAAGGTTAAAGAGGGGAGATTTATGATCTAATATCCAATTTTAAATATCACAGTAGAGAAATGCCTAGTGCTGTGCCTCTTGGAGCTAGGATGGGCTAATCCTTAGTGATCGCAGTATTGGCACTAAGCTTTTCCAGCTTGGAAGGACCCAACTTGTGGATTCTGCCAGAGTATCCTTCAAACCCCCAGAGCCATAGCTGTATCACAATGAGGCATCAGAGTGGGGCCACAGTGTAGTCTATGAATCAAGTCATGTTTTTATTTTTTTGAATTCAATGACTCACAAATCAGAGGACTTAGGTTCAAAAGCCAATTCTAACAACTTACTACCAGTGCCACCTTGGGGTAAATCACTTAACCAGCATGGACTTTAGTTTTTTCATCTGCAAAATCAGATGATTGGATTAGATCCAGCTTGGAAACCAATTTCTTCGTTTTCTCTTTCTGAATTAAAATGTAACCACTGACTGTAGCTTCAGCTGGTTTCTGATTGTTCTAGAAGGTGAAAGCTTGGGAGGAATAGAAATGCAAACCCTCCCTAGGACTTGTCTTGATATCTTAAGGCTTTTTCAAGTGGCAGGAACATCATAGACCTCGTACGGAGAACTACTGTGTCTATGTCTTCAGAATGTTTTAATACATAATTCTTAAGAACAAAGCAGTGTCAACAGCGGGCTTGCCTGACAGCAGAGGCTCCCTGGAAGATGAGGAGGGCTGGTAAACAATTTTCTTCTCTGTTTGGCAAGAGGACCTTTGAATTCAACCCAGTAACTGGAGAGGACCAGGGAGGGAATATATCAGGGGTTGAAGAGGGAGTAAGGAATGAGTCACAGGAAAGGGGGATGGGGCAGACAATGTCCAACTTCCACATTTGGATGCAAAGAGGTACATTCCAAGCCTGGAGCAAGAGGAAATATTACTGGCATATTTAGCTCTTAAGGTGTGGATGTCATTAATTAGAGAATTAGGTGCTAAGCACAAGCAGAGAGAATGGTCCTAGGGAAGCAATATGGTACAGTAGAAAGAGAACTGGCTCTGGAGACAGGATCTGGGTTCAGATTCAACCTCTGATGCTTATTACCTGTGTGACCCTGGGCAGATATTTCACCTCCTTGAGGCTCAGTTTCCTAATCTGTAAAAGGACCATGTTCAACATAGTCCTAGATCTACAACCTTATGTCACCAATATTCATGAAGATTCCATCAGCAAGCATTTATTAGGTGCCTGCTGTATGCCAGGCACTGGGGATATAAGTCCCCCACCCGCAAAAAGATTAATCTCTACTTTCAAAAGTCTTACATTCAATTAAAGGGGACAACATGTACATAAGTAGGTACAGTATACATATAAAGTGATAATAACTAGCATTTATATAGCATTTTAAAATTTGCAAAGTGCTTTAAAAATATCATATTTGATCTTCACCACAGTGCTGGGAGGTGGGTGCTATTATTATCCGCATTTGACCAATCAAGAAACTGGGCAGAGAGAGGTCAAGTGGCTTGCCCAGGGTCACACAGCTTATAAATGTTTGAGTACAGATTTGAACAAATACCTATAAAGGAATTAGGAATGGGAGAGTAGCTACTAGCAGTTGTGGAAGTACAGGAAGTTGGAGGTAGATGAGGAAAGACTTTGGCTTCTTCACAGCAGAGTAATATAATCAAACTTTGTCAAGGTTATCCAAGGGTAAACAAATAATTGGAGACCATGGTTGAGACAGGGTTGAGATGTCTTCCAAGGTCAAGAGGCTAGAGTTGGAACTGGGACTCTGCTTATTTTTAAAATAAGATTTTTCTAGACAGACTCATATCCAGTTCCAAGTTTCCTATGTTACTATTTATTAAGTGCCTACTGTGTGCTAAGCCCTGGAGATGCAAATATAAAGAACAATATGGATGAGTCTGAGTTGGTAAAGCTGTTAGAAAGGCAGCTATGGACCTGGGTTTGAATTTGGGGTCTATTATTTACTGTGTGATCTTAAGGAAAAGTTGAACTTCACTGGACCCCAGTTTTTCCATTTGTCAGATGAGCCTCCAAGAACTGGAAAAGAGCGTTGTCTCTTAGCCCCTCCTAGAATGATGCTTTCATGTGAAAAGGGAGAGTGTTGGCCATACTTTACCTCCAGCCTCCTAGTCTGCTTGATAACAGCAGCCTTGAACTACCAATGGTTCTGACATACAACAGTTGGCTAATGCATTTTTCAAGTTGTAGGAAGGATGGGCACAGGCCTTGGGGTTTTCCAAAATAGCAAAGTAACATCCCATTTCCTTGAGAGGAGGATGACAGAAAAGGTACCAATCTTCAAAGCAGAGGACCAGGGCTCAAGTCCAGACTCTGACACTAGCTAGTCAGTCATTTAATGTTCTCAATATTCAGTAAAATGGGGATAATGATGTCTATCTCAGAGGATGAGGAAAATGAGATATTTATCTGTACATCTTTAAAGCACAACCAAAATGTTAGCCAATTACTTCTGTGACCTTGGGCAGCTTCCTTGACTTCACTGTTCCTCAGTTTCCTCTTCTGTAAAATGAGTCAGATTATAGTGCCACTTTAAGGTTTATAAACCTTAAAATGCTTTAGGAACATGAGTCCTAATTATTATTTTCTTTTAAATTCAGTTTTGATGTTGTGTATAATTAGGGCTTAATTAATGCCTTTTCTGGAAGTTAATGTAGGAGTGTCAGACCCTAAGCATTCATTGATGTTGTAAGCCAATGCAAATTGGTTTACATTCAGGGAATCAGAAATCATTAGCATTTCTTTCCCTTCTGTGATAAAGCTTTTTCTTTTCCAGCTCCCCCACCTTTTTTTTTTAGCCTATCAAGGCTGCTCCACAGGGTGTGTGTGTGTGTGTGTGTGTGTGTGTGTGTGTGTTGGCTCACTTGTTCATGGTCATTTCAGTGCTTTGGAAGTCATTCCCCTAGCCAGAGGAGCTCCTTAGGATAGGGGCTCTAGAAGATCTTCCAAAGCAAAGCCTTCCAAATGCTGTTTCTAAGCCCTCCCTGCCTCTTTCCCCCTCTGCCCTCCCTTTCCCCCTTTCTCTCCTTTCCCTCTCTCCTTTTTCTCTCTGTGTCTTTCCATCTGTCTTTAATGATTCCTCCTCAGCCCTTTTACCAGCTCTATTCTCAGTGTTCTATCTATAGAACAAACTAGGAAGAATCTTTTTTTTTTTTTTTTTTTGCGGGGCAATGAGGGTTAAGTGACTTGCCCAGGATCACACAGCTAGTGTTAAGTGTCTGAGGCCGGATTTGAACTCAGGTACTCCTGAATCCAGGGCAGGTGCTTTAACCACTGTGCCATCTTGCTGCCCCCAGGAAGAATCTTTAGATGCCACAGGATAAAAGATCTGGAACTAGAAGGGACCTTAGTGACACTGTAGTCTGACTCATTTTACAGAAGGGGAAACTAAGGAATGATGATGTCAAGTAACCTGCCCAAGGTCACAGAAGTAATAATACTACCAATGGCTAGCATTTATGTTGTGCTTTAAGATTTACAGATAAATATCTCATATCTCATCTGAACCTCAGAAAAACTGTGTGCTTTTACAGTTCCCATTTCATAAATGAGGAAATGGAACGCACTCAGATGCTAAGTGACTTACCCAGGGCCACACAGCTAATAAGTATCTGAGGCTGAGTTTTCACTCAAAATGTCCTCATTCCAGGTGCAGAGTTCTTTCCAATATGCCCCTAGTTGTAGTCAGCATTAGTGGTGGAATTTGAATCCACATCTTTTGAATCCAGAGCCAGCATTCTTTCTACTGTCCTTCCATGTCCCATCATGTCTAAGTATAGGCTAAGATAACTCTCCTCATTAGATGTCTAGTGCTGATTTGAATCACAAACTTTCCAATGATGACAATATGAAACATTTAAGTTAGATTTCTACACAGAAAACCAATTTCCCCCTCATCTAGGGTATCAAAAATGCTAATGGCAGTTATGGTCCATAGTGAATGGATTTCCTAAACACCATTAAACAAACAAGTCCTTTCTTTTTCCTCCTCCTATGCTTGTTTAAGGACACATGTACTGCACTGGATCCAGTTGATTGACTATCTAAGAATAATCTCCGAAAGAAGCATCAACGAAAGGTATGGCCAATGGTGCAAGTTTAAGATTAGGAACACTGAGTTTAACTGTTGGGAGAAATAATGATTAATAATGGATATCTTGGGGTACTCGGTCATCCCCCCTTGTTCTTAGTCCTTTCTCCTTTCCCCCCACCCAAAGGGAAGTTCTTCTTGAGAGAACCCATCAATTCTCTTCATCTGGTTCAAGCCCAAACCAAGTTTACAAAGGAGCCTTGGGTTGAGACTGTTTCTTTTGTCTAGATAAACTGAAGGATTTTAGTCTGCATCATCACACCTAGATGGGAGAGTATTTTGGGTGAGGGGTCTTGCATTCCTTCTCTATGCTATCTTACCAAGAATTGAGTGGCCTGAGTCACATATTCCTGAACTTCATTTTAATATAACCTACCTCCAATCATGTCAGCCAATTAGATTTGAATGACATTAATCAATTAGATTTGATTGCTATGTGATAGACCTCCTACAGTTGGAAAGACGTATGAAAACTGACCTCACTGACATGAAGGGTCTTTTATCTAAGAGAGATTACCAATAGACCTCCTTTTATTAATAACCCACAGGCCTATTGTGAGGAAATGGGTAGTTGTCTCCTCTCAATGTGGATATAACAGTCAGTCATACTCCTCCTGACCTGTTTGTAAGACAAAGGTCTCAGATCCCCTCCTTCCCCTCAGGTTAGCAAGGTCACATGGTTCAAGGAGCCCTGGTCAGGGGGCAGCTAGGTGGTGCAGTAGATAAAGCACTGGCCTTGGATTCAGGAGGACCTGAGTTCAAATCCAGATTCAGACACTTGGCACTAGCTGTGTGACCCTGGGCAAGTCACTTAACCCTTGTAGCCCCACAAAAAAAAACAAGGAGCCCTGGTCTCAATAAAGTCCGCTCCAGAGTTGTGTCCATATAAGGAAGTGTCATGGGGTACAGAGCACCCCAGAAGTTCTCTGGGGGACATCAAGGAATCTTCTCCTTGAGAAACTAAACCAAAGGACAGAGAACGCCTAGAGAGATAAGGGGAACCAAATCGGACTCAGCTAGCTTCGGATTCCTACCCCTCATTCTGGTCTCCCTTACCCTGGGGAGATAAATTTGGGTGTGGCTGCGGCCTTTGTGTCCTGAAGAGGGATCTGTAGCTACCCCTCACCCAATTCCTCTAGTCATTACCAGTGGGGGATGGTCCTCCACTCCTCACCCAATTCCCCCAGCTACCACCAGTGGGGGATGGTCCTCCCTCACTAAAGGAACTTTCCACAGTCAAATGGTGACCCCTCCCCTCATCAGTCTTCTATAAAAGTAACTACTAGTCTCCTGCTCATGGAGATTGGTACCTCTGAGCCACGTGCTTTGTGCCTATCTCCTCATGAGAAGTCCAAGGATTTCTGTCATGGTTTCCCTTCCCCCCACCCTTCCCTTCCCTTGCCCCTAAATAAGCTACCACCTTATTCTAACTGCTTTTGTGTGTAAGAGGGTGTAATTCTTTAAAGAGGAATTCCTAAGAACCCCAACCCCTACTTTAACCCATACCCCATTTCCCCCATTACAGAAGTACAAGGTCCACTCCTGAGTTATGCCCATACAAGGAAGAGGGATGGGAATACTGCATTCTGATTGGCTAGTTTTTGCTCCTAGATTGTAACCCTTGAGTAATCGGACCAGTGATGAAAAAGGGGAGAGTCCATTCACGTTAGGGACTAGGGTATAAAACAGGGTCCCCTTTCTGGGCACCCACTAGCTGCACACTAGGGTGCCTCCTTCTCATGAGAAGGAAATAAAAAGCCTTTGCCACACCCTTGATGAGTTCCTGAGAATTATTGAGAAGAGGATGGATTTTTCCCTCAAACCTATTAATAACATGATGAAATTACCCAGAAACTATGTCTCACATATATTTAATTGTCACACAGTGAATATTAAAAAAAATCTGGGATTCTGAGTTATTATTATTATTAATGATAATAACTAACATTAATAAAGCACTTTCCTCCCATCTTAAAAAGTTTGGTTGTTCTTTAAGACTCCCCTTCCATTAATGGGGAATTCTGTTTTCTCTTGTTTAAATTTCTCATCACTTTGTTTTGACATTAACTTTATATTTTTTCCTATGGACAGGAGTCTTGGGGCTCTTCACTAACATTTTTGGTCTACTTCAGCTGCATGGAGACACTTTATACTGAGACCCAGCCAATTCATTTATAATCACCTCCTTTGGCAGGGCAAACTTTAATGTTCTTCAACAATTTTCTTGAAGGCAAATTTTAGAACCCAGTTGCTCCCTTTTGGATTTCTTCCTGAATAAAAGGTGAAATTCTCCCGTCATAGTCAAGCCTGAGGATACAAGACCAGTGAGGGAAGAGCTTATTACTACTGATTGTGTCTGATGTAAGCCGCCACCCATGGAGAACTTCCACAGAATAATTATGGAAGTTGTCTTCCCAAAAGAGCCCTAGTGATATGCTAGCTGTTTTTCAACAATTACAGTTATCCTAAAGTAGAATGTACTGCCTTGGAGGGAATGAGTTTCCCACTGCTGGAGGTCTTAAAGTAGAGGTAGGGTATGTAGCAGAAGAGACTCTTGTTCTGGCAGAGCCTAGAAGAGATGCCCTCTGTCAACCTGAAAATTGAAGAAACAATCATAGGAGAAATAAGATCTTTAATTGGGGCAGAGGAGCTATAACTTGTAGTATCAAAAAGCAAGAATGCTAGGAATACCCAAAGATGGGGACTGAGGACAGGATTTATATGGAGTAACAGAACAAAGGGAGCTATGACACTGCCCTTGGGTTAAGTATAGAAACTACTTATCTCTAAATAGAAACTACTTAATGTAAATGGATCTTTTTACATAATAACCTGAAGTCCAGGGAGTATGCTGGGGAATCTTTGGGAGGGGATAGTTTGTTTGGTGGAGATCCATAAGACAATCAAGAATCTGGAACCCGGGCAGCTAGGTGGCACAGTGGATAGAGCACCAGCCCTGGAGTCAGGAGTACCTGGGTTCAAATTCAGCCTCAGACACTAAACTAGCTGTGTGACCCTGGGCAAGTCACTTAACCCCAATTGCCTCACTAAAAAAAACAAAACGAAACAAGAATCTGCAACTGACAAAAGATTGTTTAGCCCCAGACTATTCACTGGCCTGGGGATGAGGAGTAGGTGAGGAGCAGTCAGTTCTCGGTAAATTGTGGTTATCACTTCCAATTCTCAAACTTACTGAGGAAAAAGACAAGGGAATTTTTTTAACAGCGTAACTCCTATTTACTATCGCCAGAGAGACGGATCAATATCTATTATTTTACTGTCTTTTCTCCTTAATGTTGTACTTCTTGTAGTTGGCAGAGGCAGCTAGGTAGCATGGTTGAATAGAGTGTAGAATTTGGAGTTAAAGGAACAAGTTTAGATTCTGCGTCAGACATTAAACTTTGTGATCCTGGCTAAGTCACTCTGTCTTTCTCAGACTGTTTCCTTCTATGTGAAATGGGGTATATACCTTGTAGGACTGTTATAAGGACAGAGTGAGATTCATTCTCTCTCTCTCTCTCTCTCTCTCTCTCTCTCTCTCTCTCTCTCTCTCTCTCTCTCTCTCTCTCTCTCTCTCTCTCTCTCCAGCTAGGTGGCACAGTGCATGGAGTGCTGGGGCTGCAGCTAGGAAGACTCATCTTCCTGAATTCAAATCCAGCCTCAGACACTTATTAGCTGGGTGACCCTGTGCAAGTCACTTAACCTTGTTGCCTCAGTTTTATCATCTGTAAAATGAAGTGGAGAAGGAAATGGCAAATCACTTCAGTATCCTGCCCAGAAAATTCCAAAAGTGGTCATGAGGAGTTGGACATGACCAAAATGATTGAACAACATTTATCTAAAGGGCTTTCTATATCACAAACACTATATAAATGCTATTATTATTATTATTATTTATTCTAGAGAAAGGTCTGCCTACATCAGGAACTTGCCTGCTTAGCTATTCTTGGGTATATTGTAATTACTGGTAAATACCTCATGAGGTTCTAGCTATTTAGATTTGGAGCAGGGAACAAAATAAAGTAGCCTCTCCCCACTTAGCTCTAGGGAAAATAGACTCAAAGAAAGGTAGCAAGAATTCTTTCCCAGACTGAGGGCTGTGGTAGTAATGGAACTAGATTGAGGAAGAATTTTTGTTGTTATGGGTTGGGCCTTTACCTGCTTCCTTAATGATTTTGTTCATAGCTATAATGAGGTTTGGGTCACTGGGGCTTTGCTTCAATTAGCCTTGTCTACTCTGTGGAGGTTTTCAAAGTTTTCATTACTCAAGCCAGTATAGAAATACCCCAAATGTCATTGGTGAAGGTCAGGGGCAGGTGCTCTTTCTTCCTTGAAGATTTCCTCACTGGTAAGACTGTTTATCTAATGGATTAGGTCTGCTTTATTACTAGTATCAATCTTAATCCTGAAAACATTTAAAAAAAAAAGGAAAGGAAATTGGCTTCTTTGGGGAAAGCTGATGCGAAAAGAATTTCTGGTGTTTGGGAGAAAGCATCTTTCACTGTGATTTCAGCCATATGGTATTTGATGCTCTGTAGAAAGTTACTAATTTAATATCTTAAACATAACTGAGAAGTAAGTAGCATCATTGATGAGTTTGTTGAAGATCTCATAGGAAGTCAGCAAGAAAACTATATATCACTGGATAGGATAAGATGTTAAGACCTCTGTGACCTTCACGTTGAGGCCAAGATGCAAGTCATTGGCTTGACCTTTTTTGGCCATGCAGTTTATCCCCATATTCTCTCCCATCTGCCATTTATTCCATTCTTACTCCCATGGGAACTTTATTTTCAGCAGAGAAGCTCAGATCTTCAGATTTGAAAGGGGCCTCAGTGTTTATCCTGTATGACTTTTTTCTAATAAAGAATACCTGCTATGATATATCTGAGAAGGGATCATCCATCACTTGATTAAATGCCTCCCTTCAATGAGACCATCTGGATATCTAGGTAATGTAATGGATAGTAGGAAGACTTGAGTTCAAATCCAGCCTCAGATGCTGACTAGCTGTGTGATCCTGAGTGAGTTACTTCACCTTTGTCCGACTCAAGTTTCTTCATATGTAAAATGGGGATGATAATAATACCTATTTTCCAGGGCTATTGTCAGGATCACGTGAGATACAATTTGTAAATTGATTAGCGAAGCACCTGGCAAAGTAGGCACATAATAACTTCTTGTTCCTCTTCTTTCAAATGAGAGGGAACCTATTCCTTCTCTATGCATCCCATTCATTTTCAGTAGAGCTCTGCCAAGTTCTTCCTGATGTGAAGCCTTGCCTTTGCACACACTACCCCTTTCCCCTAGTCTTTTGTGGCCATATGGAATCAATCTAACTTCTTCCCCACATGTCAGGTAGCCCTTTGAAGTCTTGACCTCCCCTAACACTTATTCTGACTCTTCTTTCTCCAGGCTAAATGTTGTCAGCTCACTTGGTCAGTTGCCATGTTAAATAATAATGAACTCAAGACCCTTCACCATTTTGGTTGTCCTTCTCCAGTTTATCAATAGTAGGAATAAGTTATTTTTTGACTGACAATAGCTAAGTTAATATAGCATTTAAGGTATGCAAACCATTGTATATACATTATCCTAGTTGATCAACACTTCTGATATTTTGAGTAATTAAATAACAAGAAACAGGCTTGTAGAAGACACTGAATTTCTGTTACATGTGCCTAAATTATGAATAATTCACAATTATGAAGCATTTCAAAGATGCCAATGATAATGTCTACTATGAAGATGATAGTGGCATACAGACTATCCATTATTTTGACTTTTGCCATCCCTGGCCATCTCTATGATCCCCCAGCCTGTGGAATCTTCATCTTAGCAAGCCGAGGGCCAGCTATGATCCATCCTATCTTCCTGCCCTTATATTGTCCTGGCTATCAGCAAGGCATACCCTTGTTTTCCTCCACTGAAAAAGTATCACTATTTTCTTGAATAGTAGCTAAGCAGTGAGATGGTAGAAGGGAGCTAGGGGGGAAAAGACCTCTGGAAAACTGCAGCCCAAAAGCAAAGATTGTCTTATACACTTGACATAAGCAAAGGGACTAATGGACTTGTCCAGTACTGAAGTCATAGTGGGAAAGCTTTACCTATTCTGGAATATGACTTCCTAATAAATACAACATTGAGAATAAGGATAATGTTTTGTTTTGGTTTTTGCTCCTAGAATTTCCAGATAAAATTCCCAATCCTATAGTCATTAGGGAAAATCCACAAAAAATTAAGAAAAAATACAATTATACTCTATTTGGAATACTAGTGATAAGTGATATTTATATTGCGGTTTGTGCGAGAACATAATTATTAATAATGAGTTGTCTTGGGGGGACCCATATCAGTTTGAGCCCTTTCTCTCTCCCCCACACCCCCCACTTCAGAACATTCAATTCCTGAGGAACTTTAGCTAACCTCTTCAGGGCTAGCCTAGGTATACAACAGGAATAGAAATAGATTCTTTTGTCTAGCTTATTGAAGGACTTATGGATAATGGACTTCACCTTGAGCAACTTGGGGGTGAGTCTTTTTGCATACTTCCCCAATGTCATCTGTAGAGAACATTTTAATTTGGACCATCTTCAGGTCATGTCAACCAATAGAAATAAATGATGCTTTGATCAGCATATAGCGACCTACTTCCATCTAAAGAGAATAAAAGCCAAGACCATGTGAGGGACACCATTCTTATGGCTATTCTTGACTTTCTGGACCTGCTATCACTTGGTACAGGCTCTTAGCACATGGTAGGTTGATAGGCCATGTGGTGGTCTCTATGAGACAACATGGCGCTGGGGCTTTTTTTGCTTGCGTTAACTGCCACATGGTCGATTCTTTACTGATATTCAATTTTTTTTTTTGCAGGGCAATGGGGGTTAAGTGACTTGCCCAGGGTCACACAGCTAGTAAGTGTCAAGTGTCTGAGGCCGGATTTGAACTCAGGTACTCCTGAATCCAGGGCCAGTGCTTTATCCACTGCGCCACCTAGCTGCCCCTGATATTCAATATTAATCAATAATAAGGAATTATTGCCAAAACAGATACAATAGCTGTTATTATATAAATAACAATTAATATATAAGTAGCAGATAATTTAGAAAACCCAGCCTAGGAGAAATAATTGACCAAACACATTTGCAAAGGAGTGTAGAGACATTTCATGAGATCTTCATATTTACCTGTAGGGTAGGTATTCTATGCATCATTCCCATTTTAGAATTGAGGAAATTGGGGCTCACAAGGTCACTGAGCTAGGAACTGTCAGTGTGGGCTTGAGTCTAGGTCACACTTACTCATTCACTATCTTACATTGGCTCATTCTAGAATCTGAGTCAGATGGCTCCAACATTTCCTACTTTTGTGACTGTGAGCAAATCACTTAGCCAGATATTTCATCTATGAAATGGGCATACTGATTCCCCAATTCACAGGGCTTCTTGAGGAAAGTACTTGCTATGTCTTTGTTTTGGTTTTTGGGTTTTTTTGGTGAGGCAATTGGGGTTAAGTGACTTGCCCAGGGTCACACAGTTAGTAAGTGTCAAGTGTCTGAGGACAGATTTGAACTCAGGTCCTCCTGAATCCAGGGCCAGTGCTCTGTCCACTGCTCCACCTAGCTATACCCCCCTTGCTATGTCTTAAGTATTAGTTGAACATGAACTATTACTAGGAATGACAATCTAGGACTGGGGAGATGATAAGATTACACTAGCAGCTTGAGGAGCTGCTTCTCTTGTTTACCCAAGCAATGACAAACATCTCTACAATGCCCTAAATTTACACTCACACATTAAATAACCACAATAACCTCTTCACAAAGACTGTGTGAGTTTGGAAGAGCCCACAGGGAATGTTAATGAATGGTTTGATAATCTATGCAGCTTTTTCTGTTACAATTCACTTCTCTTCATTAAAAAAAATGTAGTTACCAAAGTAATTGGTTCATCACCAACTGCTCCTGAGATGGAGAAGTGGCAGGCTGACTTGTCAGGCTACCCAATGGGGACAGCTTCCTGATCACACAGGAAGAGTTCTCAGTGCAAAATGAAACATAGTCCCCTCCTCCCCCACCGCCATGAGGGATGAGTGAAAATAAGCATTTCAGGGGGTTGTCTTTTCACCACCAAAGTTGTTTTCAAAGCACATGTCCCAGAGATGACATGGGGTTCTCCAAAATCCTGACAATGCTGGGAAGGAGAAATAATAGATTTCTTTTACTTTAAAAAAACAACGAACAAACAAACAAACAATGGGGAGCAAGCTACAAATGTGTGAGATGTTTCATGCACTTTCAGATGACTATTCTATTATACATTTAATTGTTTTACTTTGTTACAAGAGACTTGCTCACAAAATGGACAAAATCTGTAAAAGTTTCTCATCTAAAACCAAAACACATCAATAAAACTTTAAAAATTCTTCTTCCTTTTTTTTTTCCTTCCCCAGATACTTGACCTCCAATTGCACCCTCTGGTTCAAATTTTCCAATTCTCAATTGACCCTACCAAAGCTTGCTTTAAAGATTCAACTGTGGAGAGATCTTGTGTAGAACTTGGGCTGCTGGCTGTCTCTTACATTTAAGTATCCTCTAGATGAATGAGAATCTTTAGTTTAAGCCCTCCTGGGATTTAGCTTCTGGGGCAATTAGGATCATGGGCTTAGTGTTGGAAGGAACCATAGAGTTCTTATTTTCAAATTTTTTTCCTGAGTATTAAAGAATACTGGATTGGGAGGAAGGAGACTGAGGTTCTACTCTTGACCCTTCAGTGAATCAACTGAGGAACTATGGATAAGTCAATTAGCCTGAGCTATTGATCAAGTAAGCAGGTTGGACTAGATGTGAATAAAAATACCCAGTAGTTAATCATAGTAATTGATGTCCACATGGAGTTGGAATTTTGCAGAGCATTTTATACACATTATCTCTTTGGAGCCTTAATCACAACCTGCTTCCGATTCTTATTACCAGTGTGACCTTGGGACAAATCAGTCAACTTTCCTTTGCTTAACCGTAAAATGAAGTTAGACCATGTGATCTCTAATATCCCCTCTAGAATGGATGATCCTATACTATATAACAGTATTGTTATCTTCATTTTACAAATGGGAAAACAGGCTCAGAGAGGGAAGGTGACTCAACAATGATCACAGAGGTAGAAAGTATTAGGGATCAGATTGGAATTCCTAGCTGTCCTGCCTCCAAGTCCAAAAATCAATCGCCCCACATGGGTCTCTTCCAGTTCTATAATTCCATGATTTTCCTACTTATCATCAGACGTTAATAGTTCTCTTCTAGCATTTTTACATTTGGGGGGTTAATTTTGAACTTCAAATACCTAATTCTACTAGACAGAAAATTTGAAATCTGCTTCACTGAGTCCTTTGTTCCTCATTGGAGAACAAAGCCATGGAATTTTCTTTCCCCTCTTCAAATCTGACATTTTGTTTGAGCTAATAAATGGGATGTCCGTGGCATCAGTTTGAAGGGGCCATACAAGGGAAGGTTATTTTTCACCAGTGGCGTCACTCAGGCACAGTGATCATTAGGAGAGAGAAAGGGGACAAGGGTCTAAAACTGACAAGATTCCAACATTGGACCAGGATGTTCCAGGAGTCACCTGCAATGGCTAGGTGCTAAGATCAGGGAGCCTTGGGTCCCAGTGCTGCAGGCAGATGGCTTCTTTGTTATTTAAATGGCCATATTCATTTTTCATTTACACTAAAAGCAGGGGGAAAGAAGCTTTAAGTCTTTTCAAATCTTTATTAATTGAATTTCTGATTACCACTCACATTCTCCATAATGAGGTGTCACTGAACGGCTGGGATTGCAGCTAAATTTAACTCTCCATTCCAGCTTTGCTTCTGCCTTGGCATGCTGGAGAAGCAGTTGTGAAAATAATCTCAGCCCCGTGTGCCCAGGACCTAGAGAAAGCCGAAATGAGCCTGTAGGAACTCAGTCAATACATTTGAGAAATATCAGACTGGGGCTGAAAAAAGTGGGACATTGTTTCTTTCCTTTATGTTCCTTCTCTGTGTCCTCTTCAGAAGATTATTATTAAGAAAAGAAAAACACTGATGTATAGCCATAGCAGAGCTAAATTGACCTTAGAGAATGCCTAGGCCACACTAAGTTAGAATGGAAGCTCCCAGAGGGATATTTCTTTTTGTATCTCCATTTTCTAGCACAGTGCCTGACACCTAGGAAGCACTTAATAAATGCTTATTGATTCATTAAAAATTAGGGCTACTCATTGCAGTCAAGGACTCTCTATATGAGTTCCTACTGTGGTTGGCAAAGGCCTCGCCAACTGGGAATCATCTTTATAGAGGTGATAGTTGAATTGGTGGGCAGCTGGGTGGAGCAGTGGATAGAGCCAGAGCCTGAAGTCAGGAAGACTTATTTCCGAGTTCAAATCTGGCCTCAGAATTTACTAGCTATGAGATCCTGGGCAAGTCACTTAAATCTGTTTGCCTCAGTTTCCTCATCTGTAAAATGAGCTGGAGAAGGAAATGTCAAAACACTCCAGTATCTTTGCCAAGAAAACCCCCAATAGGGTCACAAAGAGTTGGATATGATTGAAATGTCTGAATAACAACAAAAGTTGAATTGGTAAGTATGATTTTGTTTTGTTTTAGGGAAGGTGAGAGCTGTCCTTTTAGTCTAGTCTTTAAAATGAATCTAAACTCAGAGTTAAATGTTTGGGAAAATACAGAAATTTTCACTTTCCTAAGATGTCTGTCAGGTGAATTCTTTTGGTTTGTTTGTTTGTTTGTTTTTGTGGGGTAATGGGGGTTAAGTGACTTACCCAGGGTCACACAGCTAGTAAATGTCAAGTGACTGAGGCTGGATTTGAATACAGGTCCTCCTGAATCCAAGGTCAATGCTTTATCCACTCTGCCACCTAGCTGACCCCATGAATTCCTTTTAACCAAATAATATTTTCCTTGACAATTTCCTTGACCTTATGATTTATTGAGAGGTATCTCATTCTCTTTTACAATTATATTTTTAAAAGGGATGTGTGGGGT
Organism: Dromiciops gliroides; assembly: GCF_019393635.1. Lineage (NCBI taxonomy): Eukaryota > Metazoa > Chordata > Mammalia > Microbiotheria > Microbiotheriidae > Dromiciops > Dromiciops gliroides. The sequence goes on along the minus strand of NC_057865.1, from coordinate 27,105,379 downwards.
GGCTAGGTGGCACAGTGGATAGAGCACCGGCCCTGGAGTCAGGAGGACCTGAGTTCAAATATGACCTCAGACACTTAACACTTACTAACTGTGTGACCCTGGGCAAGTCACTTAACCCCAATTGCCTCACCAACCCCCCCAAAAAGGATGTGCTACTGTGATTGATTTAAGATGAAACAATAATATTCAACATGTTATAAAATATAAAAAATATACTGAATTTATATATGTATATATACACACATGTAAATATATGCATACACAAATTTCCTATTTTAAGAAGTTGGACAAGATTTGTATGGCATGGGCCAGCATTAATGGGTGGTGCTCTGCTAAAGATATAGTGAGCAGGTCACTAGACTTGGAATAAAGAGGACCTGGGTTCAAATCTTGCCCCAAACCCTAGTTGTTCCCATTGGGCAAGTTACTTCCCCTTTAAGTGTCTTTTTTCTTTTTCCGTAAAATGATTTGGGGGAGGGGGATGGCTTTAGAGATGCCCTACATCATCTTTTGAAGTTCCTAATCCTTTAAATGCAAGCTACATATACAGCACAGTCTCTTATTCTAACAGATGACATGAGATTTCTGGAATAAAAACCCTTGTACCCTTGAGGTTGTCTCTTAAATAGGATCTTCAGAGAAAAAAAAAAAAAGATGCTATGCAGGGGTGGAGGGGGAGGGCAGATTTGCCTTGAGTTCAGTCTGGCCAAGATAAGTTTTGTTTTTACAACCCTGGATTTCAAGTACTGGGCATATTCCCAGCCTTGAGTGATGCCTGCAATCTTTTTTGGTAAGAACTACTGAGGTCTCAGATTCATTTGCAAAACTATGTTCATTGTGTTCAGTCATTTCTCAGTTTTTTCAAGTGGGAATCCTCTGATGTGTTAACCATACCACTTTAGAGACCTCTTACCTGCAGTCATTCCATTTCTTGCAGTGTTTCAGAAGTAGACAGACCTAGGGATGAGATTTGTCCATGGGGGATCTTCTTGAGCTTTCTGCATGGTTTCCTACCACTATCTCTCAAAAATTATTTCTGGCAATTAGGACATGCTTTTTTCTTAACCATTTATACTTGATTTTCCCTGCCTATCTGCTTTATAGAAGGATAGCATAATTTATGGAGGTGATCAGTTCTTCTAATGAATTTTTCAAAGCTCCCAAGGATGCAAACTGAAAGAGATCAGCCAGCATTCGCATAGTTGGGGGCTTTCTCATGAATATGGAATAGCCAGTCAGTAGAAGATAATTCCTAAGTAATGTTGTCTGATGGCTTGGGAAAGGGGGAAAGGCACCATCATGTTATTAATTGTTCTAATTCTCTGGTTATTAATTGTTGTGACCTAAAATCATGAGGAAAACCAGGAAATGAGCCCAGAGCCTCGTTTTTCTTTTATTAAATCTCCTTCAGAATTGGACGTCTTATCTCTTTCAGAGAAGGAATATGGTTTCTTTGGAAGGGGAATTTTGAAGATAATATATCATTACAGATGAATCTGAGACATAAAGCTATAATGTTCTTCATTTAGCAGAGGGCTCTAGCTTGTACCATTTCCTCAGATAATTTTGAAGTGATGTGGGTTGCATTCCATTTTGATCACAAGATTTTTTACAATGTTTGTCCCTAGCCACTGGAGAAGATTCTCACTACAAAGAATGATTCAAGTTAAAAAGTGAATTGGATGATTTCCTTATTTTATGTTCTTTAAGGTTATTTTCAACTGGTCATAGGTATATCCCTTTAGCAGAGACTTAACTATCAAGTTAGTAGGGTTAGTCAGAAACTGGGGCCACTAACCTCATACTGAAGGATCTCCTGTCTTGCATATTGACTTAGATTAGAAATATAATGCTATCTATGTTTTATTGTATTTTTATTTATTTTGTTAAATGCTTCCAAACTGCCCATGGGCCTCATGTTTGACTTTTCTTGTGGTGTGGTTAGGGAATTGGACTTGGAGTCAGGAAGACTTGGGTTCAAATCCCACCTAAGATGCTTTATTATTTGACTAACTTTTGCTAAGTCACTTAGCCTCATTTTTTCATCTCTAAAGTAGGGGGAGGGAGAAATTTGATAACCCCCAAGGTCTCTTCTAGTTCTAAGCACATGATTCTATGGTTCTAAGTTTTGTACCTAAGGCTAGTAGCATACAGCAGAGGGAGTCATAATCCAGGAAGGAGCTCACTTGGTGTAGTCACCAGAGTGAGGAAAAAATACTATGCTTGTTGAAAGACCTGGGGATATTTATCATGCCAAGAAGGCTTTGTTTGGGCAATTATAGCTCTCTTCAAGTATTTATGTACCAGCCAACTAGGTATGGACCTCACTAGCCAGTGGACCTTAGCTAGCCTCCCCACCTTAATATCTAGATAGATATCTATAGATAGGTCTATATCGGTAGATATGTCTATCTATAGATGTAGATAGACATATCTATAGATATAGATCTATATCTAGATATCGAGAGAGCCTTTGTATTCTACTGTCATAACTTTTGTGAGCCCAATTTCACTGTCATATGACAATGAGCAAAACTGGAATGAGATTGTCTCTGATTGAGATTATAGGACCTGTGCGTGGCCCTATCCTGTTTAGCATTTTTGGCAACGCCTTGGATAATGCTATGGGTTGCACATTCACCAAATTAGTAGAGGACACAAAAGAATCTGGATTTTAAAAGGTCTTGTTAGGGTAGATCATTGGAATAGATTTAAGAAGATGAAATTCAATTAGCAATAAATGGAAAACTTTAAACTTGGCTTGATTAGAACGTCAACTTTCACAAGTATAGAATGGAGGCAGGGTTAGTACAACTGTTTTCCCTGGAGAATTACAAGATCAAGATTTCATTGGTGTAATGTGACAACTGAAAGGGTTAATGTGATCTTCAGAGAGGTCTAACTGTACATGATACCTCTCTGTCCTGTGCCTGGCTCAGGTCACATCTGGAGTATTGTGTTCCGTCTTAGGTGCCACAGCCACATCCATCTGAGCTGACTAGTTTAGTAGAAGGATGGAAAATTGTAATGGATGATGCCATTTTATTTTTAGCTTTATAGGGTAAAACTAGGATCAATGGGTGAAATTTAATGGGAGGCAGCTTTTGGTGTAGTATAAGGATCTGGTTATAATTAGAGTTGCCCAGTGATAAAATAGATGACATTTTGAGATAGTGAATATTTGATCACTGAACACATTCAAACAGACTTTGGGTAGCCGCTTGCCTGTTTTGAGATTTCTATTCTTGGCTGGAGGCTGAAGTAGATCATTTTGGAATACCTTTTCAACCCTCAAATTCCAAGAGCTACTAAACTAAATGAAGTTCTGTATATTCATTATAGGCTAATGGACAAAGGAGAAGCTCATTGTATGGTCTTCAAGAGCCACACAATTTTACTCTTTAAAATTCCTTAATTTGTCTTTTTCATTCATTCAACAAATATTTTTGGTACCTACTAAGTAGATTGGGCTTAAGGAGTTCTGGTGTGAGGGGGAGGAGACAAAAGATAAACTGAGGCTTTTCTCAGTGGCTTCTTATAAAGTAGTAGAGCTCTGGTGCCAAAATCACCCACATCGGGGCAGCTAGGTGGCACAGTGGATAGAGCACCAGCCCTGGAGTCAGGAGTACCTGGGTTCAAATCCGGCCTCAGACACTTAACACTTACTAGCTGTGTGACCCTGGGCAAGTCACTTAACCCCAATTGCCTCACTAAAAAAAAAAAATCACCCACATCTTCCTCTCAGATTCTGTAGCCCTAAAAGTAGCATGGTGAAAGTTCCAGATGATTAAGGGAAGACAGTAAGTCACAACAACTGGATATACTCTATCCAACACCCCTTCACCTTGCCATGGTTATGGACCTGGGTTAATAATCTGACTTGTTATCTGTGCATAGATTTATTTGAAGAAATGATGCATGGTCTACTAAAATGTAAGCTCCATGAGGACAGGGTCTGTGTCTTACCCAAATTTACCATGCTCTAAATAAAATTTTGTCAAATTTAGTGGGTAGGTAATACAATACAGAGAGTGCTGGACTGGGAGGCAGGAACACCTGAGTTTGAATCCTGCCTCCAACCCTTATTAGCTGTGTGACCCAAGAAAAGTCACATAACCTCTCTGTCCCTCAGCTTCCTCATTTATAAATTGGAGTAAATAGCAACCCATTTCCCAGGATTATTCTGAGGATAAAATGAGTAACAGATTAAAACAAATCATAAAAACTTAAAGTATTATGTCAATTCTAGTTATTATTATCAAATGAATGAAACATAATAAAGCTATGTGATTTTTTTTAAGAAAAAAAGCCCCAAATCTGAGGCTATGAGCCACCAATATTTGGAAATCAAATTGTAACTTTAAACCAGGAGTTCTTAATTCTGTGTGTGTGTGTGTGTGTGTGTGTGTGCACGCGTGCGCATGCGCGCATGTATTTTGGACTTAGGTGGATTTTTCCAATATACTAGTAGTTCAAATAGATGCCAAATGAGGCAGGTGTTCTCAGTATTGAAAAGGCACCAGAAAACCAGAGCCACATGTTATCTCTAAATGGTTCCCCATCCCAGGTCTGCTCTTTTTTCTAAGATTACACATTGGCTTATGGACAGGACTAGACACCTATTGATTTGTCAGATGAACTGGAGCTGGCTAAGTGGCAATTGTGTCTGCTCAATGAATAGTATAGAGTCACCATTAGGTTGCCAAAAATCAGAGCTATACTGGTTTAATAGCCAGGGCTGACCAAAGGTATTTGAAATGCAATGAGAAACCCATTCTTGGGGAGGGAATGATGCAGGAGAGGCAGTTGAACATATGCTGTTTTCATTTCCACTATGCAGTTGGAAGGGAGAACTCTCTTTGCTAGCGGTAGGATGGGAGTGAGGGGAGGCAGAGTTGTTGTCATGCCAGGGTGATGATGGAATGAAATAAATGAAAAGAGGCATAAACAATTTGCTCTGGTTTCATTTATTTTGATGCTTCCTGTGTGAAGGCTTTGTAAATTGTGACATTTTGGGGGTAGTCTGGTGAGCATTGCATTTGAGATGAGAAGACCTGCGTTAAAATCCTAGCCTGCCACTGATCACCTGTGTGAATTTGGATGCGCTCCAAGACCTCTCCAGGAAAGCCTCAGTTTCCTCATCTATGCAAGGAGCAGGTTGGGTATGGTGCCTTTAGGTTCCCTTCCAGCATTCAGTCTTGGATCTTATTTTGGATTCTCTCACCAGACAAGAGCTGAATTTATCTTTTAGCATGTTAGGGCAAATGGAGTGACAACTTCTACATATGACAGTCCCTGACTCATCTTTTTAGTTTAGTCTTTTTTTTTTTTGGCGGGGGGTGGTGGTGGTGGTGGGGAATTTATATTCACAAGAGGAAAAGAAGACTCTCTTTATTAAGCCAGTGCTTCCCTGAGTTGGGACCTGTGTTATCTTGGGCAAGTCACTTTCCCATTCTAGGCCTCAGTTTCTTCATCTGTAAAATGGTGAAGTTGGGTCCAATGATCTCTGTCCAAGACCCGTGATTAGCTTTTTGGTAAAATTCTATTTTTCAAAGTGATATAGCAGAAAGAACATTGGATTTGGAATAGGAGGACTTGGGTTCAAATCTTTGACTGAAACATCTTACTTGTGTGACCTTGGACAAGTCCTTCACCATTTTGACCTCTATTTACTCATTGCTAAAATGAACATGTTGTATATATAACCTCTAAGTGTCCTTGGAACTCCCAGACTATGATCCCGTGATTTAAACACCCCATTAAGCTTCAGGTTAATTCAGTCCTTTTTCTTCTCTTAATCTTATCTGTACAGAACATCTGAACTCTGTGGTTTGTTACCTTACTTGAGTAGAACAAAGAGACTAACAATCCCCATGGTTCTGGACTTGATCCTTGCCAAGCAAGTTAACATTACTCAGATCAGTGGGTTGCCTTCTGCTTTAGGCAGCACTTTGATCTGCCTGTCAAAAAAATTAAATTAATAGAGTTGCCCTTGTTCACAAAGGGAGATGAATAAAAAAAGATTATCTCGAATAAAAATCCATGCCCAATCCTGAAAAAGAACTCCAAGCGTATTTATTTATGGTGGGTCAATAGTATTTTCATATACAAAAGACCCCATTAAAAACTCTAGTTGATTGATGGTTTTACCCAAACTATAATGGGGTTACTACCCCAGCTCCACATTTTAGAAAGAGAATAGTAAATTGGAGCATGTCAAATGTTAACACTGAGATGAAAAAATCAGTTTCCACGACTGCAAATAGATAGCCTGGAGAAAACTTGGAGAAATATACTAGTTGTCTTCATGCACCTGAAGGGCTATCATTGGGCTTGTTCTGTTTCCTACAAGAGGGTTAGACTATAAACAACTGATTCCAATGCCTCTAATTCCAAAAACATTTATGAAGTACATACTGTGTACCAGGGAGAGGGATTTAAAGACCACAATGAAATCTTTGTATCTACTACTAGGAGGAGAAAGTGAGCGAAACAGTTCAAACAGGAGGTAAAAGGGAATGAAGACAAGCAGACAAAACAAAGGAGAAAAATCCTGAAGGGAGGAGAAAACATCACTCTCTGATGTAGGGTCCAGGGTTTGAGTCTCGGTGGCTAGATTAGAGACCTACAGTTACCTGGCAGGTAGTCAGTTGTCAATTTGTGTTCTAAGTATAGAATTTCATTCTTGTCTGTGGAAGAGAAAAAGACAACATGGGTCAGTGGACAGAGAAAAAGATGAGAAATCAAAAGAACCAGAGATTTGAGTTCAATTCATAACGCAATTCAACAAGGGAAGGGAGAGGGAAAGAACAGAAAGGAGGCTCATTATTTACAGACAACTTATCCATTCATCCAAGGTCATCTTCATCAAGCCCTTGCTTTTGTAGCTCCCTGGGTCCCTGCTGCTCTGGCCCTTCTCTTACAGGAAACAACAGCAACAACAATAACAGTTGGCTTTCATATTGCACTTCAAGGTTTATATAGCCTTGTTCATGTAACTAGGTACAAATATAATTTGTTCTTCACAACACCTTGTGAAGTAGGTGCTATTATTATCCCCAGTTTTACAGATGAAGAAACTCAGGAGTCACAAAGATAGTCAGAGCTTCCTTACTCCTTGTATAGTGTTCCACCCACTACACACCCCCAATAGAACTATTTATCAAGAGTTCCTGTCATTGAAGACAGCCAGGTGGTATATAGTGTATGTAACTCTGGAGCTAGAATTCAAATACTACCTCAAAGCCATATTAGCTGTGTGACTCTGGGCAAGTCATTTCCCATCTTCTAAGATTCAGTTTTCTCATCTGTAAAATGAGGGCAATCAGACTTGGTGGCCTCTAAGTTTTCCTATTCTAAACCTCTCATTTATTATCTATTTATTATAATTTATTATCAATTTATTATCTCTGTGGCCATGAGACTATGAATCACAGAATTCTTCTTATAATATAGATATAAAAGGTATGATAACGAAACTTGTAGCCCTGACTGGGATGAGGCTTAATTTCAACAATGCATGTTGTGGCATTTGAAATTATATGTGGTCACATTATTCCTGTCCCAAGTTTTATGGAAACTTAGCTGGGGTTTCTAATATATTGATACTTATAAATTAGACATTTTAGCACCAGTTTGGGGCATTAAGAATTTATTAAAGCATACCAAATATTAGTAAAGAGAGGACACGTGGCTCAGAAAGTTCAGAAGCCCTACATACCTAGGATAGAAGCATGAGAGAGAGATAGAGCAAGGCACCACCACCTGCTCTGAGTCTCAGGCCAAGAGGAAGTGTCTATGCCTGTCTGAGCAGAAGCTTCCTGTGGGTCCGGATGAGAGGCGGCCCTTACACACTGCTTCAAGCTAATTGGCTAGTATCATTCAAATCTATTGGTTTACTGGACTTGAGGGTCGTCCATGAGCAGAACATGCTGAAGTCAGAGTTCAAAGAACATACCTTCTGAGGGCCAGGCTTTCAGGTGGGTGTGATTTTAATTAAGTTAACTTTAAGTGAGTTAATCAGCAAAGTTAATCCAATCAATCTTAATATAATCCCCTTGGAAAGGGGCCTCTGGGCGTCCCAAAACCCATTATTTTCTCACAGTGTAAAACACTTTACACACTTTAAGGCACTATATGAATACCAGTTATTAGCAGCCTTCTTATTTCTGAACTGGGAGTCAGGAGACCTGATTGATTGGCTCTCCTGTTAACTTACTGTTGGACCTTGGGCAGGTCACACCCCTCTGGGTCTCCTTCCCGTCAAAGAAGAACACTGTTAGATGCTTTCCAAGGTCACCTGCAGGACAAAAATTTTCATCTTAAATATAATGTCCATAGCCTCCAGCTGCTATCACCAAAGTGAGAAAGCCTCACCTCACTCTGAACTTGGAAGGAGTCCTCAGTCTACAGGACAGACTCATGATTGAGTAAAGCATAAATCTTTGTAATTGTGACCTAATGCATTTGTGACACAATATCCCTTCTTTTTATTATTTTATTATTGAGGGAATCATATATCTTTGTGGTTAACCAGGCTCTAAGTGCATAGCTTTGGAATTTGGTCTTGATCCAAATTGATGAGCTCAGTCTTTGGCATGTTCATTGCTTTCAGTGAAAGACTCACAGGGAGATTGGAAGTGTTTAGATTTGTGGTAATTAATTGGGAAAATGGAAAGGAGACCAATGCCTTTAAGTTCAATTTTTGAGAGGCATATTTTATAGATTCTTCATATAATCTATATTATTACATACGTGTGTATTTATAGCTACTTATATAGGTAGACACACAAATGGATGGGGACTAGACCCATGATTTCATTGGCGAAGGAAACTCCCTCTATCAATGAAGGTCAGCATTTTCTCTGAAAGTCAGATTCTAAGAGTTGCCTAACATACCTAGAGGTTATGTAACTTGCTTGGGTCACACAATGTAAGGAATTAATTGTGATTTGGGGTTTCCATGACCACATCTTTGCTTCATTATGGTCATACTGAAAAGATGTAATCTTTAAAAGACTAAGAGAAGATGGGAGTGTACTTGAAGAGATTATAGAAAAGAACAACTAAGTATCTAAGCCTCCCCTAGTAGTTTCCCTATGTCCACATGGGCCTGGCCAAATTATAATGGGGACAGCCCAGGGGGCATGTTGAACCAATTGGAGACTCAGCATGGCTAAGAACCTCCCCTTCCTGTGGGACAGGCAAAAAGGAGGGAGAGAGGAGCTGTATGGTGGAGCTTCAGACCAAACTGGGGAGTGTTAAGGGCTAAAATTCTAGTTAAACTGTCTAAAATATCTAATGAGTGGTCGCCAATAAATTATAAGCTTTAGCAAGAGTTAGATTTTTAAGCATTTATTAAGGAGAATAAGAATTTGGTAGAGAGAGAGAAAGGCCTAGATTCCTATCTATTAAAGGGAGAGCACATTTCTAGCTCCCTTCTCCGCCAGAGTCCAGAGGAAAGAGCGAGAGACCGAGCGCCAGTCTCTTCCTTCCTCCTCCCACTAGCCCGCGTCACTTCCTGACTCCTGGTCTTGCCCTCAAAGACCTTCGCTTCATGGGCAGAACTCTTCTACAGTAAGTCTCCAGCAGGTGGCGTCATTCCAATCATTACAGGAGAGACTGCACAGCTGACTCTCATTAAAACTACAGCCTCCAGGTGGTGGTGAGTTTGTGTTGTGGAAGCAAGGCCAAGTCTTTGAACTAGCTGAGTTGGAAGCAAGTTTGGGGTTTGAGTCAGTCTTTGCTAAAGCCAGGGAGCTTATTCGTTTTCTCTTGCCCTATTCCCTTTCTCATTGTTCTTGGCTTTATTAACTTCACCTTTGTTGTAAATTTTGTTCCCATTAATAAAACCTGGTTTGTTTGTGGAAAAGAGGCTATTAATCTTCTTTCTTATTAGTCTGGGAGAAATAACTTTAAAAAAGGCAGTTTGGAAGGGAGGAAACTTTGGACCTAGAGGTCTCTCATTATTTTCTGAACCCCAGTAATATGGTAAGCAGCCCAATAAACTCTCCTCATATTAAATTTGGCACTTACACATAACCAATATAGTCAGAAATAACTCTTGAACCCACATCTTTCTGTCTCTAAAGCCAGATCGCCATCTAACTATGGTACACTTCTTCTCATGTAGATGTATATGTATATTCATATATATGTGTGTATATTGTCTATGTGTGTATATATATGTGTATGTCTATACTGTGTGTGTAGAGTTTTAAAACCCACATGTATAAACAAATACATACAAGGATATGTTGCTGCATTTGTTCACACATATCTGTGCATGATTGCTTACTTATTCCTCCTCCCTTTACATCTGAGTGTGTGAATGTGCATGTATGTGAGTGTATGTGAGTGTGTATGAGTGTGAATATGTGTACATGTGAGTGTCTGAGTGTTTGTGAGTGTGCAAGTGTGAGTTTGAGTGGAAGTGTATGCAGAGTCCTGGAAAAATGCCTCTCAATAGACCCTCATTACATTAGATTTTTTTTTTAATTTTCTTTTTCTTTTTTTTCTGTTTAGAATTTTATTTTCCAAAATATATGTAAAAACAAATTTTGACATCAATTTTTAAGAACTTTGTGTTCCAACTTCTCTTCCTCCCTCCCTTCCTATTCCCTACCCCTAAGAATTCAAGCAATTCCATATAAGTTATACATGAGTAGTCATGGAAAACATCCCCACATTAGTTAGGTCGTGAGAGAAAACAGTTAAAAAACAAAACTTCAGATTAAGGAATTGTCAAAGAAAAAATGTTTCCATCTGTTTTCAGATACCATCAGTTCTTTCTCTGTAAATGGATTCTTTACATTAGATTTTGAAGGAATGCCATATGTTACTATTGATTCATATTGAATTTCCATATACATAGATGTGTACATATTTGTATACATATACATACTTAAGCATCTACATATGTGCATATATGTATGTATATCTATGTCTATGTATGTATACATATATACACATACTGGGTTACATATGTGTGTGCATATATCTGTTTCTATCTATGTAATTATCTGACAGACATTATCTGATGGACTGATAGACTATCATTATCTAATGGACTGACTGACTATTGGATATGTAGAAACTGTTACCAGCAAGGCAGTAACATGGTAGAAGGGAGGCGTTATACATATATACATTCACATACATGACTAATGTTTTCCCTGTGGCTAGACAGTAAGACCTGGAGGCCAGGTTTTATTTTTCTTTAGTCTTTGTATCTCTAGTGATTAGCACTGTACTTGGCACATAGTAGGTGCTTACTAAGAGCTGACTGATTATTAGTAGTTCCCCTGTGCCAGTCAATGTCTTCCCTGCATAGATCTTGTTAACCAAATTTTTGGAGGCTTCCCAGACTCATGATGAGCTTTGCATATCCCATCTCCTCTAGGGCTTGCTGGGAAGTTTCCCACAGCAGCTGAGGGCAAGCCTAAAGAGCTGAGGAGTTAGAATCCAAAGGCAGAATGCCTTTGGCAGACTCATATTACTGAAGAAACTGAAAATAGTATCCAGTTATTTATGTATATATTGAAATGGATATGTATACATAGTGGGTACTTAATGAGTGGTTGCTAAATCAAACCAAAATAGATACATATGAAACAGTGAAAAGAGTGTTAGAGGACATGGGTTCAAATCTGAACTCTGATCCTTGGGAAAAAAAAAACTTAACCTTTCTTGGCCTCAGTTTCTTTATCTGCAAAATGTTTGAATTAAATAACCTTTAAGATCCCATTTGCAGATCTTATTGATGACTATTCTTTCTACATCACAGTAATTTCTGTACAGCTTACCACCACTATACCTCCTTGTCTACAGCCTAATTAGCTTTCTCTTTTTAACAAAGTAAACCAGCAAAATCAGCTCCATGTTTGGCTATGTATACAACATTCTACACCCATAGTCTCCCACCTTTCCAATGATAAGAGAGAAATACATTTCCTTCCCTATTCTCTGGAGCAAGATTGATCAGCTTTACAGAACACTGGATTGTTGACTATAGAGGAGTTTATGAAAGTCATTTAAATGGCAGTAGGGAGTGGATCCCCATTTTATTATAGTTGCAGGCCACCATAATGTTCTTCCCTGTGTAGTCAAGCAGTGTTTTGGGGAGGAGACACTGACCATCCCCCCAATCTCACTGATCCTGCCTAAGCAGATGGATACTTCAGAAACAGAATATACAACATGGGCTCACCTTCCCCTCAGTGCACAGACAACATTATTAGTTAATTAGTCTCTCTCCCTGACTGGGCTGTGGATGTTCCTGGCTCCTGTGGCTTCTCAGGATGTCAGAACAGTGTTCCTGTGTTGGTGAAGGGAACTCTGAGATGGAAAAGGGAGGTCTTCTTGCTGACACTGCCTCTGGAGACCAGAACAAGGTGCTGCTGGGAGTCCTCAGTCCCCCACAGCTGTCAGCACTCAAGATTGAGAATGGCTGAGGGACCAGGGCTCAGCTCTAATGGCAGCTATGGCCTTGTGAATAGGACCTATCTCTTGGGCAGTGTAGTGGCAATGGATACATGGCCCCAAATAATCGGGAGACAGGAAATAGGATTGCCAGAAATCATAGAGAGGCAGATTTGGACTTGTGAAGAAATAGAATGTGAGTTCCATGCAAGCAAGTGGCAATGAAGCTATTTCTAGTCTTTGTATAGTGAATGCCTGGAGCATAGTAGGTGTGGAACAACTACATGTCAGGTTGATTGATTTCCAACAATTAGAGCTATTTAAAAGTAGAATGGGATGCTCTAGGAGGTGGTGGGCCTCCCTTCCCTATAGTTGTTATTATTTATTTATTTAGAATTTTCCCTACCTTACATGTAAAACCAAATCGTAACATTGATTTTTTTAAACTTCGTGTTCCAAATTGTCTTCCTTCCTCCCTATCCCCCACTTAAGAACTCAAGCAATTCAATATAAGTTATACATGTGCAGTCATGCAAAACATAGGAGACAAAAAAACTTTAGAAAAAGGAAATAATAACAACCAAACATACTTCCATTTATACCATCAGTTCTTTCTCTGTAGATGGATTGCATTTTTCATAGGTCCTCCAGAGTTGTCTTGGATCATTGAATTGCTGAAACTAAGTCATTCACAGCAGATCATCTTACGATATTGCTGTTATTTTGTATACAGTCCATTTCACTTTGCATCAGCTCTTTTAAGTCTTTCCAGGTTTTACTGATAGCATCTTGTTCATCTTTTTTTAAAAATAATAAACTACATTTATATAGTACTTTAAAGGGATATTTCCTTGCAAGACACACATGAGGTTGATTATTGCAATGACAATAATAGCTTACATTTAGATAATACCTTATACCTGACAAAGAATTTTCTTCACAATAGCCCAACAAAGTATCATCCTTATCATCCCTAGAGATGTTAAAGGAAGGTTGGGTAACCACTTGCAAGGTATAATACTGAGACATCGAGGTATTGTGGGCCAGCTTGGGAGTCAGGAGGAGCTAGATTCCAGGCTCTTCTCAGAAGGATTATTAATTATGGAACTCTGAGTCAGTCATTTAACATCATTGAACCCCAGTTTTCTTATCTGTAAATGGGGAAGATGATAACACCAATTTCATAGAGTGATTTTAACTTTGCCAAGCCTGAAAACACTACAGAAATGACAGCTATTGGAGACGAGAGTTCTTGGTAATTTATTCATTCAGCAATCATATATTAAGCACCTACTACGTGAGAGGCATGGTGCTAGGTATTGGGAATTCAGACAAAAACCTAAATGGCATCTGCCCTCAAGGAAGTTACATTCTATTAGAAAGTTATATGTTGGGCTTGACATCTTCTATGGTTGCTTTCAACTTTTGGATTCTATAAAATATCGGACTGAGGAGATGCTAGACAATCTTTCTTTTAGTTTTACTATTGGGGAGAAACCATGGGGTCTTATAAAACCCAATGTTTCATTTGACAGATAAAGAAAACTAAGGCCTAGAGAAATTAAGTGACTTGTCTAAGTTCATATGACTCACAAGTATTTGAGGAAGAGAATATATATATGTATGTATGTATATGTATATATATTTGTATATTGTATATGAATACATATATTTGTGCATATACACATATGCATTTAGGGATCTATATGCATATGCACACATATGGATATCTATCTATTCATCTGTCCATCCATGCAGCCACCTATCCATCCTGTCTATCTTGTCTGTCAATCCTTTCCATCTATCTGTTCTCTATGTCTACTTTGTCTGTCTATCCTGTCTTTCCATGTCTGTCTTTCTGTTTTCTGTCTATCTATCCATCCTTTACAATCAGGAAACTCCTCCTAACAATGCAGATATGTTCCTGTTCTGTAATTGATGGTCTTAGAGAGTTGCCTGGGTCAATGGGAGGTTGTAGCCTGCCCTGATCACATAGGCATGCCATGTCAAAGTCAGGATTGGAACCTTGATACCAAGGCTAGTTTATTGTGTTCTATGTCATGGTGCTCTCATGTTGTATGAATTCTCTCTAGATTTTTCCATACTTAGCTAAGTTTGTATTCTTCTCCCTAGTAGAGTAATAGAGATGACTTTAGGTCTTTGAAAGACCTGTAAGAAGTGGGGACTTCAGTTTTCTTCTCTTTCCCCTGGATTACAGAGCCTTCCTCCTTCCTGGATCATAGATTTGGTATTAGAAGGGACCTACACATTATCTAGTCCAATCCGCTGATGAGAAAACTGAAGACCAGGGACAGTGATTTTCCCAAGGTCATATGCATAATTAGCACAATTGACTACAGGACTTCCAACACCAAATCAAATATTCTTTCTACCATAACACCCAACCTCAGGATTCTCATCTAGTTTGCATAGAAGGCTGGTCGATTTCCTCCCCCTGATTATGACCTACAGATAGCATACCACATTTGGACACAGGAAAACCTGGGTTCAGTATATCTTTCTCCATATTGGTCATATCCACCATCTCCTCCCTTTTCCATCTGTCCCTTCTTGTACTTTTTCTTTGATGGCCTCAGCTGCATCTGAGACTTCTGAATTCTGGACATGATTCTGCCATGTTCTCTTATTTATACTCCATTACCTACTCTACATATTTCTTTTAAAAAATCCAAGTTGGCCGTTAGTTCCCTTTGCATTCACATCAGTCTCTTTAGGTGACTCCCCCTTTTTCCTCTTCATAAGAATTCATTTTCATTTTATGTCTTCAGCATTTCATTATTGAGAATCTCTCATCCTCTTGGGCTGGCTTTCTACAAGAAAATTCAGAAGAGAAAGAAAGAGAACTTGCCCAGTTGGAAAACTGTCTACAGCATACCATCAGTCAGTTGATTTCTAAAGTAAAATCTGGGAAGTCAGGCATATTTTAGGTCTACAATGGAAATTCAAATAACAAGAAAGTAGATTTGATCACTTTCCCTCCCTCTCCCTTTCTCTTTCTCTCTCTCTTTCCTTCCTCCCCCTCCCCCACCTTGCCCCCTTTCTTTTTTCTCTCCCCCTCCCTCTTTCCTTTTCCCTCGTCCCCTCAATCTCTTACTTTCTCCTTTCTCCCCTTCCTTCTCTTTCCCTCTCTCTTCTCAATCCTTTTATCCTTCCTTTCTCTCTCACTTTCTTCCTCATCCCCCCCTTTGTTTCTCTGCTTTGTATTTTTTCTTTCTGTCTTTACTCCCAGCTCTTTTCTTCCTGTGTCTATGTTTCTGTTTCTCAGTGTCCCCTCCCTATAACTTTCTTGACTTTGTGCTTTTATTGGAGGAAAAAGTCTTACAGAAATGATCAATCAATTAAGAAGTACTTGTTAATTGCCCATTACATGGGAGGGGTTATGCTGGGCAGTGGGGATACAAGTATAAAAAATGAACTAACTAGGGGGGCGGAGCCAAAATGGCGGAGAGGAAGCAGCAAGCTGCCTGAGCTCTCCTTCTGTTCCCTCAAAACGAACATTAAATCAAGCCTCTGGACGGATTCTGAAACTACAGAACCTGCAAAGAGACAGAGAGACACAGTCCTCCAACCAGAGATAATTTAGAAGACTTCAGGAAAAGGTCGGTCTGACTCAGGCAAAAGGGAGGCCCAGTGCAGGGCAGAAACCCAGCGCCGAGGGGGTCGGGGCAAGTCAGCAGGAGCTGTGAGCCACAGCCGAACAACTGAGGCTCCCGGAACCTGGTTCAAAAATCTGGTGGCTAAGAAGGACAGTGGAAAAACCTACCTGCACTGGCCGAGAGGGCCACGAACGGCGGGATCAGACGCCAGGGTCTGGCGCCTGGCTGGCCGAGCACAATCAGACAGGAAGTGCAGGGCGGGGCATCTCCACACACCATAAAGGCCTCAGAGTAAAAGCCCGGTCACACAGCACCTATACACCTGCACAAGAAGCCCAAAACAGGGACCCTGGTGCCCCCAGAGCAGACCTCAACTTAAAGAATAAATAAATAAGCTGCAATAATGAGTAAGAAGCAAAAAAGAGCCCTCTCCATTGAGAGCTTCTGTATCAATAGGGAAGAAGCCAACACAAACTCAGATGAGGACAATAGCCTCAAATTGGCTACATCTGAAGCCTCACAAGGGAAGGTGAATTGGTCGCAAGAACAAAAAGCCTTCCTGGAAGAGCTCAAAAAGGATTTTAAAAATCAATTGCAAGAGGTAGAAGAAAAAATGGGGAGAGAAATGAAAGCAAAACAAAAAAACTATGAAAAAAGAATCAGCAGCTTGGAAAAGGAAGCTGAAGAAAACAAAGCCTTAAAAAATTCATTTGGCCAAATGGAAAAAAAGCTGCATAATCTCACTGAAGAAAACAATACCTTAAAAAATTCACTTAGCCAAATGGAAAAAAAGGTGCATAATCTCACTGAAGAAAACAATACCTTAAAAAATTCACTTAGCCAATGGAAAAAAAGGTGCATAATCTCACTGAAGAAAACAATGCCTTAAAAATTAAAGTGGGACAGTTGGAAGATAAGGAATCCACGAGACACCAAGAATCAGTCAAGCAGAATAAAAAAAATGAAAAAATAGAAGAAAATGTGAAATACCTCATTGGAAAGACAACTGATCTGGAAAACAGATCGAGGAGAGACAATTTGAGAATCATTGGACTGCCTGAAAGCCATGACCAGAAAAAGAATCTAGATACCATATTCCAGGAAATTATTAAGGAGAACTGCCCTGATATCATAGAATCAGAGGATAAAATCATCATTGAAAGAATCCACCGATCACCTCCTGAAAGAGACCCCAAAAGGAAAACTCCAAGGAATATTGTAGCCAAATTCCAGAATTATCAGGTGAAGGAGAAAATACTCCAAGCAGCCAGAAAGAAGCAATTTAAATATCATGGAGCCACAGTCAGGATTGCTCAGGACCTGGCAGCTTCAACATTAAAGGACCACAAGGCTTGGAATATGATATTCCGGAAGGCAAAGGAGCTTGGATTGCAGCCGAGAATCTATTACCCAGCAAAAATGTGCATTTTCTTTCAGGGGAAAAGATGGACATTTAATGACATTGGGGACTTTCAATCTTTCCTGGTGAAAAGACCAGAACTGAATAGAAAATTTGATATCAACATACAAGACTCAAGAGAAGTTTAAAAAGGTAAACATAGGGGAAAAAAAAAGTTACCCTATTAGGTTAAACTGTTTATATCCCTACACAGGAATATAATACTCATAACTCTTAAGAACTGTAAATGTATTTGGGCAGAGAGAAGGACTTTATATAGAGGGTATAAATATAAATTGTCTTTGATGTGATGATACAAAAGAATTAAGGGCATAAAAAGGGAGTCTATGGGGAGGAGAGGAAAGGGGAGGTGGAATGGGATGAATTATATCATATGAAGAGGTGGAAAAAACCTATTACAATAGAGGGAAAGAAAGGAGGGGGGAACATGGTTTCAACCCTATTCTCATTAGATTTGACTCAAAGAGGGAATAACATATATGTTCATTGGGATAAAGAAACTTAACTCATTCTTTAGGGAAACAAAAGGGGAAGGGAAAGGGGGGGGACTGATAGAAGGGAGGACAAAAGCAAGGGAGAAAAGGGTAAAGAAAAGAGAGGGGGGTTATAAAAAGGGAGGGCAGATCGGGGGAGGCAGGGGTAAGAAGTAAAACGTCGGTGAGGAGGAATAGGGTGAAAGAAGGGGGGAAAAGTACAAAGGGGGTAAATAGAATGGAGGGGAATAGACGGTCAGTAATAATAACTGTGAATGTGAATGGGATGAACTCTGCTATAAAACAGAAGCGAATTGCAGAGTGGATTAAAAACCAGAACCCTACAATATGCTGTTTACAAGAAACACATTTGAAGCAGAGAGATACACACAGAGTAAAGGTAAAAGGCTGGAGCAGAATATATTATGCCTCAGCTAAAGTAAAAAAGGCAGGGGTAGCAATCCTTATCTCAGACAAAGTGCAGGCAAAAATAGATCTCATTAAAAGAGATAAGGAAGGAAACTACATCTTACTTAAAGGTACTATAGATAATGAAGTGATATCAATATTGAATATGTATGCGCCAAGTGGTATAGCATCCACGTTCTTAGAGGAGAAGTTAAATGAGTTACAAGAGGAATTAGATAGTAATACTATACTAGTGGGGGATCTGAATCTTCCCCTCTCAGAATTAGATAAATCTAGCCAAAAAATAAATAAGAAAGAAGTGAAAGAGGTGAATAGATTACTAGAAAAGTTAGACATGATAGATGTCTGGAGAAAATTGAATGGGAATAGAAAGGAATATACCTTTTTCTCAGCAGTACATGGCACATTTTCAAAAATTGACCATGTATTAGGGCACAAAAACATCATAGTCAAATGTAGAAAGGCAGAAATAGTAAATGCATCCTTCTCAGATCATGATGCAATAAAAATTACATGTAAGAAAGAGCCAGGGAAAAGTAGAATGAAAATCAATTGGAAACTAAATAATTTCATTCTAAAGAATGAATGGGCCAAACAAGAAATCATAGAAACAATCAATAACTTTATCCAAGAGAATGACAATAATGAGACAACATACCAAAATCTATGGGATGCAGCCAAAGCAGTGCTTAGGGGAAAATTTATAGCTCTAAATGCTTACATGAATAAAAAAGAGAAAGAGGAGATTAATGAATTGGGCATGCTACTTAAAAAGCTAGAAAAAGAACAAATTAGAAATCCCCAATTAGACACTAAATTAGAGATCCTGAAAATTAAAGGAGAAATTAATAAGATTGAAAGCAAAAAAACTATAGAATTAATCAATAAAACTAAGAGCTGGTTTTATGAAAAAACCAATAAAATAGATAAAATATTGGTTAATTTGCTTAAAAAAAAAGAAAGAAGAAAACCAAATTACCAGTATCAAAAATGAAAAGGGTGATGTTACCACCAATGAAGTGGAAATTAAAGCAATAATTAGGAAATATTTTGCCCAACTGTATGCCAATAAATTTGACAATCTAAATGAAATGGATGAATATTTACAAAAATACAAACTGCCCAGGTTAACTGAAGAGGAAATAAAATCCTTAAATAAACCCATATTAGAAAAAGAAATTGAACAAGCTATTAATGAACTCCCTAAGAAAAAATCCCCAGGGCCAGATGGGTTTACGGGTGAATTTTACCAAACATTTAAAGAACAATTAATTCCAATATTATACAAATTGTTTGGAAAAATAGGTGAAGAAAGAGTTCTACCAAATTCGTTTTATGACACAAATATGGTGGTGATACCAAAACCAGGCAAAGCAAAAACAGAGAAAGAAAATTATAGACCAATTTCCCTAATGAATATTGATGCTAAAATCTTAAATAAGATATTAGCAAGGAGATTACAGCAAGTGATCACCAGGATAATACACTATGACCAGGTGGGATTTATACCAGGAATGCAGGGCTGGTTCAACATTAGGAAAACTATTAACATAATTAACCACATCAATAATAAAACCAACCAAAATCATATGATTATCTCAATAGATGCAGAGAAAGCTTTTGACAAAGTACAGCACCCATTCCTAATAAAAACACTAGAGAGTTTAGGAATAGGGGGAGCTTTCCTCAGAATAATAAACAGTATCTACCTAAAGCCATCAGCAAGTATTATATGCAATGGAGATAAATTAGAGGCCTTCCCAATAAGATCAGGGGTGAAACAGGGATGTCCATTATCACCCCTATTATTTAATATTGTCCTAGATATGTTAGCTTTAGCAATCAGAGAAGAGAAAGGAATTAAAGGAATTAGAATAGGCAAGGAGGAAACAAAACTATCACTCTTTGCAGATGATATGATGGTATACTTAAGGAATCCTCGAGAATCAAGTCAAAAATTACTTGAAACAATTAACAACTTTAGCAAAGTAGCAGGATATAAAATAAATCCACATAAATCATCAGCATTTCTATACATGACCAACAAAGTCCAGCAGCAAGAGATAGAAAGAGAAATTCCATTTAAAGTAACGGTAGATAATATAAAATACTTGGGAGTCTACTTGCCAAGACAAACCCAGGAACTCTATGAACACAACTACCAAACACTCTTCACACAAATCAAATCAGATCTAAATAATTGGAAAGATATCAATTGCTCATGGATAGGCAGAGCTAATATAGTAAAAATGACAATACTGCCTAAATTAATTTACTTATTCAGTGCCATACCAGTCAGACTACCTAAAAATTATTTTATACAGCTAGAAAAAATAATAACAAAATTCATCTGGAAAAACAAAAAATCAAGAATATCCAGGGAAATAATGAAAAAAAATTCACAGGAAGGTGGGTTAGCGGTACCAAACCTGGAGCTTTACTGTAAAGCGGCAGTCATCAAAACTATCTGGTACTGGCTAAAAAATAGAGTGGTAGATCAATGGAATAGGCTAGGCTCAGGAAATGCAGTAGTAAATGACACTAGTAATGTAGTGTTTGATAAACCCAAAGACTCCAGCTTCTGGGATAGGAACTCAGTATTTGACAAAAACTGCTGGGAAAACTGGAAGATAGTATGGCAGAAATTAGGCATAGACCAACATCTTACACCTTATACTAAAATAAGGTCAAAATGGATACATGATTTAGACATAAGAGGTGATACCATAGGTAAATTAGGAGATAAAGGAATAGTGTACCTATCAGATCTTTGGAAAGGAAAACAGTTTTTGACCAAACAAGAGATAGAGTATATTATAAAATGCAAAATGGATGATTTTGATTATATTAAATTAAAAAAATTTTTGTACAAACAGAAGCAATGCATCCAAAATTAGAAGGGAGGCAGAAAGCTGGGAAACAATTTTTTGAGGCCAGTGCTTCTGATAAAGGCCTCATCTCTAAAATATATAGGGAATTAAATCAAATTTATAAGAATCCAAGTCATTCCCCAATTGAGAAATGGTCAAAGGATATGAACAGGCAGTTTTCTGATGAAGAAACCAAAGCTATCTATTCCCATATGAAAAAATGCTCTAAATCTCTAATGATTAGAGAGATGCAAATTAAAACAACTCTGAGGTACCACCTGACACCTATCAGATTGGCTAAAATGACAAAAAAGGAAGATAATAAATGTTGGAGAGGCTGTGGGAAAATTGGAACACTAATGCATTGTTGGTGGAGCTGTGAGCTGATCCAACCATTCTGGAGAGCAATTTGGAATTATGCCCAAAGGGCGATAAAGCTGTGAATACCCTTTGACCCAGCAATCCCACTTTTAGGTCTTTTGCCCAAAGAAATCATGGAAGGGGGAAAGGGACCCACATGTACAAAAATATTTATAGCCGCTCTTTACGTGGTAGCAAGGAATTGGAAGTTGAGGGGGTGCCCATCAATTGGGGAATGGCTGGACAAGTTGTGGTATATGAATACAATGGAATACTATTGTGCTGTAAGAAATGATGAGCAGGAAGAGTTCAGAGAAACCTGGAGGGTCTTACGTGAGCTGATGATGAGTGAGATGAGCAGAACCAGAAGAACATTATACACAGTATCATCAACATTGAGTGTTGACCTACTGTGATGGACTATATTCTTCTCACCAATGCAATGGTACAGAAGAGTTCCAGGGAACTCATGATAGAAGAGGATCTCCAAATCCAAGAAAAAAAAAGAAAGAAAGAACTGTGGAGTTTTGTTTTGGGTGCTGTTGTTTTTTTTTTTCTATTTTGAGGTTTTGCATCACTGCTCTGATTCTTTCTCTTGTAACAGGATTAATTCAGAAATAGGATTAATGTTATTATGTGTATATATATATATGTGTGTGTATATATATATATATATATATGTATAGAGATATATAGATATAACCTATATCAGATTACCTGCTGTCTAGGGGAGGGGGGAGGGAGGAGAGGGAGGGAGAAAAATCTGAAATTGTAAAGCATGTATAAACAAAAGTTGAGAACTATCTTTACATGTAACGGAAAAAATAAAATACCTCATACATTAAAAAAAAAAAATGAACTAACTCCCCTGTGCAAGGAGTTTGCATTCGAATGGATAAAATAACAAGTACCAACTCACAAAAGCATTTTATGAAACATTTTATTTTTACCCCCCTACAATATTATCCCCATTCTCTTTTGAGGGTTATTACTTCTGGTTACAAAAAAATAATGTTTCACATGAAAAGATTTTGTTGCTACACTCTTGCCCACACATAAAGGAGATGGTTGAACAACAGTTGACAATGTCATGTTGGATCCTAAAAATTTTATCTGTAGGTTTGTTTTTGAAAAGGGCAATTAAAGAAGGGCACTCGGATAGGTTTGTTAGTTTGTTCCATGTTTGGAAACAGACTATAAATAAGATCCTCTGCCCCATCCTCTAGAATAACCCACCCATGCAGGTCCCCAGAGCTAAGGGGACACTGAATACTCATGGATCATTTGTCTTTATTGAAATTTGTTTGTTGATACAGCAGAATGTGTCTAATAGCCTTGTCCAATTGTTTGATTGCCTAATATTAAAGAAGGAAGGCTTTCCCATAAACTGACACATATGGATAAAAGAGATGGCCATTTCCCTCTGCCAGAGTTTCCAGTCAATCATCCCTAAAATGTTACAGGTCCATAAGGGAGGAATCTGGTAACATGGAAAGACTGTGGAATTGGAAAACCCATGAACTGAGTTTTAGCTCTGGGCTTCTCGCTGGTGTCAAAGTCCCTAAGTAATGCATCAAAGTATGGGCAGAAGAACAACTTAAAATCGGGAGATGTGTGGTGGGCAGAAGATGGGAAGGGACAGAAGGGTGTGTTGGGGCTGGGAAGGTTGGTGTGATCTGGCTACCATAGGGTAGAATGGAGACAAGAAATTAGAAAAGGAAGCTTTTATGGCAGAAAGTCTTTATCTGAGCTTTTGTTTTTAATCTTGATAACTGTATTTTATTTTAGGCATTTAAAAGCACTATTCTCTCTTCATGAGACCCAAAGGGGTCCAAAGTATAAAGAAGGCTAAGACCCCCCCCATTTTAAAGATTCATTCAAAGTCTCTTTTCTACCACCCTCGTCCCTACCTCCAGTTATGACTCATTCCTCAGCTATTTGACCATGAGTATGATGAAAGGAAGATTTTTAGGACCTTTTGCTTCCATTAAAAGACCCGATGTCCAGTCCAATGGAATCCATTCCCTTACCCATGTATAAACACTTTTTTTTTTCTAATGTTTTCTGGAGGTGAAGACCAGCCATTCATCAAAAAGCAGTAAGGTCAAAAATAGATTTAAAAGTACCATGCTACTCCATTTCTTGTTCAGAAATATGGCCAATCCTTACCTGATTGAATTATTCACAAAGAACATCTGGCTTGGTTCAGCTTAGAACTCAGCATCAGAGAAAACAGAAGTGACACATGCCCTTCCTTTGAAATGTTGTCCCATGGAGATGCTGGAGGCTTGTTATCCTAAAGCTAAGAGGAATCCTGGAACTTGCGGGAGAATGAGAGAAGATATCCTGCTATAAATAAACTGGGGCAGAAAAATAATGAACACTGAGCTTCAGATATCAGACAGATTAAGGATCTGTAAAAAAGAAATGATTATGATTAGCCACAGATAGTTAATTACCATGCAAGTTTAGTTCCTAGGAGAGTTCTCCTTTATCAGATCCAACCACCTCTGCTTTGTTTGCCTGTTACTGTCCTGGAGACAGGTAAGCAGCACGTCTGCTACTTTCCCTCATCCTCAATGTTACTGATTTCATCTGATTTGGCAGCATTTAAATCTGGGTCACTCCATGTTCTGGCCACTGGCATCCCAGGGCTTGGATGGAAGAATTCAATTCAAGGGATTCAATTCAACATTTATTAAGCACCTCCATCATCACACAATATTGGCTACTGGGATTACAAAGACCAAAACAAACAAACAAACAAACCCAAACACCAAAACAGAACATAGCTTGCAATTATATGTATGCATGTATTTGAGTGTGAGTGTGTTTGTGTTTGTGTATGCAAATATGTAAATACACATAGACACATGTGAGTGCACACACATATAATTTTTCAGGTTTACAAAGCACTGCCTTACAATGGTATCTTTTATTGCATAAGTAGGAGGTGGAGCAATGTGGTTCTTCCCCCCCCACCCCAGTATTAGTCATTCTTTTACCAGTAACCCAAGTACAAAACATTTGACTTTGTAGTAGGTATTCTTCCATGTAACTTCAACAAGGAAGGTGCCAACAGCATCACAGCTGTTTTGTTTTCAACAAAATGTAAAGATGCTAATGGGAAAAGAAGGCAGGCACCAGACAGAATTTTTTTTCCTTATGACCAGACTGTTCGTTTGTATTGTCCTGGGTCAACAATCATGCAAGTTCTGTTCTTCTAGTGCAGAAACTTGTTTATCATATTCCTGCTTGTTCTCCTGGTCTAGCTGAGCTTCCTGGCTGTTTGCCAGACTGTTGGGATTAGGTTCATCCAATAACAACTGTATGGTGGATAAAGCACTGTCCCAGGATTCAAGAGGACCTGAGTTCAAATCCAGCCTCAGACACTTGACACTTACTAGCTGTGTGACACTGGGCAAGTCACTTAGCCCTAATTGCCCTGCAAAACAAAGAAAACAAAACAAAACAAACAAAAAAAGCTGTAGGGGTGTCAAAAAGGAGGAAGCAACGTTAGGTTGGACTCCAATGACTCTGAAGTATATCCAGGCATATACTCCCATCTGCATAGACATTTTAGAGACAAATCTATTGTAAGTGGTTTGTTTGGATATTCTTCTGTGAATTGTATTATAAATTTAAGTGTGCCATCTTCGAATGGGGTCCCCTTGGCCCGAAAATGACCGTGTTCCACACCATTATGTTGTTCTCTGACAGGGCTCAGCTGACTCCGACGGGGTGGGGGGGGAGCTCCTCTTGTAGCCTGAGGGGGGAGCACAAATGGAGCTCAGCCCAGCCTTGGCCAGTACCCCTGCCCCCAAGCCTGTGCGTCTCCCTGCGTCCCGTCCCCACATCCCCTGACTGGCCTCTGCTATCCTTCCTGACTGCCTGAAGTCCCACATGGGGCACTGTGGAGCCAGACATGTTGAGGACTGTTGTGGGCTCAGGGGTGGAGCATGGACCTGCGGCTGGGCAGCAGCAGCAGCAGCAGGAGGAGGATGAGGCAGTGGCTGTAGAGGAGGAGGAGGGGGAGCACAACATGGTTCTTAATTCTCAAGTGGGTCAATGACTTGCTGTGTGTCCTTCTTTTCTCTACCTCATTTCTTCGTCTCTAACAGCGACCATGATTCCTATCCTTAACTCACAGGGTTATTGTGAGGAGAGGATGAGGACTTAGGGAGAAATTTGAATGTTGTCCATTAGGTGTTATTAGAGACCCAAGAATGGCACCCCAAGAAGAGCACTGACTGAAAAACCTGGGAATTGTGTCTTCTGTTGGCACAACTAAATCTGGGAGAGACGATGGCTGTTGTTTATGACTCTGGCCTAGTCTCCTCCTTACACATTCTGTTTTTTCTTTCTTTCTTTTTCTTTTCTTCTTTTTTTTCTTTTTTTGTGGGGCAATGAGGGTTAAGTGACTTCCCCAAGGTCACACAGCTAGTAAATTGCAAGTGTCTGAGGCTGGATTTAAACTCAGGTCCTGAATCCAGGGTCAGCGCTTTATCCACTGTGCTCCTAGCTGCCCCCCTTACCCATTCTCTTGACTTTACCTGTTGGCCACTAATCTCTCTGCCACACCATCACTTTCTGCCTATGGCCTCCCCATGTGCTGCCCAGTTTGAGAAAGGAAGGGTGATTTGTATTTTAACTATGGAGAAAGTGCTAACAAATTTAAGACCAGAGATGTTGAGATGGAAGGGAACTTGGACGTTATCTAGTTCTTTATCTTATAGGTGAGGACACAGGCCTGGAGAGATTAAATAAATCCGCCTCAGTATTCCCATCTATAAAATAAAGGGACTGGACATGATCTTTGAGGTGCTTTCTAGCTCTCAGTCTATGATCAATTCAAGATTTGAAACTGAATCAGCAGCTTCTAACTGGGCATATCATTTTAAGCCAAAGGACAAAGATCTTATTCAACTCAGCTTTTTAAAGTAATGTAACAAAAATACTACTTTATTTTGCAAATATATGAAAGATAACATGATGTAGTAGATAGAAGGCTGGACTTGAAACAAGGGACTTAGGTTTTAGTCTCACTCTTGACATATACTGGCTGGGGGAACCTGAGAAAGTCACTGAACATCTTACTGTTTTAGGTCAATTTCTAATACTTTGTGTTAGAGAGAAGGTACCAGCCAGTGTTGGCAGTGGAAATTTTATTATCCAGAGAGTCATTTATACCAATGAAATCATTAAGACTCATCCATTAACAAACATATCAGTCCTACACTTCTACTCAGGAAGCCATCCCTTGTAACAAAGAATAAAAAAATGAAAGAAGAAGACATTAACTAAAATAGCAACTGAGTTTATGCAGTGTCCCTCTCCTCCACACCCTCAAGGAAGAGAGAGAGGTTCATTTTTTCATCTCTTCTCCAGTGACATGTTTGGCAACTAAAACTACATGGCATTTCTTTTCAGTTGTTGTTTTTCTCCATTTTACATTGTACTTGTGAAGTTTTTTTTCTGGTTCTGTTCTATTTTAAATTTACATTTTCTACAATTTATATTGTAGTCATTGTACACGTTTTTTTCTGGTTCTGCTCATTTCATTCTGCATCAGTTCATTTAAGTCATCTCTTGCTTCTCTATGTTCTTCATATTCATTGCTTATTAGAGTACAGTAATATTTTATTACCCTTTCAAATCATAATTTGCTTAGCCATTCTCCAAATGGTAGGAATATATCTTTCCCCATATTTTTCTACAAAACAATTGTGCTCTGTTTGGTTGTTAACATATCCTATAACTATTCAGTTGGACTACCTTTTGCATTTCCAGGCTCAGGTCTAAGATGAGAAATTAGCTTTTATGAATTTTCAGTCCATTCCTTTGGCTGCTCATTGAACAAGTGACTCCCATCCATTATAGAGAGAAAACTCCACATTCCATTATATTTACTGGAATATGGTACCAATCTCTTAGTCATAGGAATATGGGCAGCTGTGTTTTGTATATTTGAGGCAAGGGAATAGGACCAGGAAGATTCTAGCATCAGGGTCCGATTAGGCATCCTTGGTTAGCATCCAGAGGTCAGGAGTCCAGAAGCATCCATGAGTCAAGACATTCTGACTTTAGCATACCTTTTCGGTCTTTTCATAGATTATTCTTCTTTATATTCTTTATAGTTTAATAAAACTCTCCTTGCTATTGTTCACACATGACATTTCTTCTCCCATCTCTGCATTTTCTTGTACTGTTCCCCATACCTGGAATTTGCTACTTCTCTACAATCCCTAATTTCCTTCATCGCTAAGTTCAAATGATACTTCCCTATATGCAACCTTTCCTGGTGATCCTCTCTAACCCCACAATTACCATGCACTATTTTGTATATGATTGTATATGTATATGTTGTCTTACTTCTAAGTGCCGTGAAGGCAGAAATCACTTCATTTTTGTCTCTGCTTCTTCAGCAATTAATGCTATGCATGGTGTGCAGACATTTAATGAATACTTGTTGGCTGAGTTGATGGAAATGAGAAAGAGCAGGAGTTGAGAAAAAAACCCACAAATAACCCACAAAGTCCAGTGCTCTATTTATGCCACGATGGGGTGAGAGAGACAGGGTGATATAAAGTGGATATTTTGTGGGCCTGAGGATAGGACAGTACAGTAAGTTGTGCTCCTTTATGTTCTTTAGGAAGGCAAGATGCATGTGAATCAACAAATACTAGTACCCCCATTGGCTGGAAATGCTTCACTGTAGGTGGTGCTAGCTATGAAAGTGGCCAAATCATGAGCATGACTGAAATGGATCAAAGATGTAAATACATCAGTAAGTGCTCAGAACAAACTGGAAACAGATCTCATCAGTTATAGGAAAGGACTGCATACTCCTTTTCGTCCATAGGTCCTTCAACTCCTAGTCACACCCGGTATTTCTGAGAGCAGAGCAGTCATAAGACATAATTTCATCCTTAAGGTCAGATGAGATAAAATTGAAAAGTGACTGAAATGAAAGCTTATGATAGAAACATTGAAGAAACTCAAGTCATTACAATATTCACTTGATGCAAATTCCAGAAATTATATCCACTAATGGAATAAATGATAGAGATAGCAGCAATATATCAAATGGTTTTGAAAAGGAGATGGGCACACTTAATCTGGAATTCTGAAGAGCTCCTTTTGAACTTGAGGACATGAAACCAACTAGCAGACCAATTGTAATGGAAGTTGATCCTAGGGTCTTGAAGGCTAGCCTACTGGAATACATTTCTGTTAGGCCCTATTGTGCTAAAATGTCTTTAGTTACCAGAATAGTAATTAATCATATAACTGTCATCCAAAGATCAGGCAGTTAAATATAGTTGTGGGTTTGGAGTCAGGAAGACCTGAATTCAGATCCTGTCTCAGCTATTTATTTACTAGTTATGTGACCCTGGGCAAATAATTTAACCTTCCTTAGACTGAGTTTACTTATCTATAAAATGAGGGAGTAAGACTCAATGTTCCTTCCAGCTCTAAATCTATGATCCCATGACCAGTCTCACTAATTTTAGAGAGGCTCATTACCAGGCCATTCATGATAATGAATAATTCAGCTATATGACTGTGGAAGACCATCAACTAAGCCATATAGGTCTATGATCTATGTTGAAAAAAGAAGCCACACTATTCTACTCCCTTCCATTGATGAAATAATGGATCATTGACGCCTTTTAGGCTTTTAAAACATTTTCCTCAGAAGAACTCTGTGAGATATAAACTGTAAGTATTATCACTCCCATTTTATAGATGAGAATACTGAGTCTAAGGAGTTTGGATAGGCACAGAACTAGTACATGCTTGAGACAGGATTCAAACCTTTCTACCCCTACTGACTAGAGTTCTTTCCAGTGTATCATCACTTCATCTCAGTTCTTGATCAAATCATTCCATTTTAAGAGGTATTACTCACAGGATAAATACAATAACATGAATGTCTTGTGGGACTTGATTTTTTCTCATTAGAATGACATCAAATTGCTAATGAAAAAAGGTTAAGCAATATGGACCCTGACTTGAACCAGAGTTTAGAATTGATCAGAACATGGGACCAATTGACCTAAAAAAGAATAAAGTGGGAACTCATTGGTTATCCCGTTGTGGAAAAGGGCAACTTTTCCTGTTGCCCCATATCTTTAACTCTTCTTTCTTTAACTCTTTTTTTTTTTTTTGCAGGGCAATGAGGGTTAAGTGACTTGCCCAGGGTCACACTGCTAGTAAGTGTCAAGTGTCTGAGGCTGGATTTGAACTCAGGTCCTCCTGAATCCAGAGCCGGTGCTTTATCCACTGCAGCGCCATCTAGCTGCCCCCTTCTTTCTTTAACTCTTCATGAACCCAAAGCATTCATTCCTCAGAGCTGTTTCTTTCTATTGTTGTTAAAAATATTTTAAACCATTGCTTTTAAAATCCAGTTTCTTCTTTCAACAAAAGAACAGAGTATGAATCGGCCATTCACTTGTAAAAGCCAGCAGAAACCTCACGATTAAATGAGGAGCCTGGATTGAGTTTTCAGTTGAAACTGTTTCCTCATTTATACATTGAAAAACCCACCTACAGGTCTTGATGAGGATGTAGGGGAGAGCTGATTGGGAGTCTTGAGCAGCTGTTCCTCATCCATTGATGGATACCTGCAGGGATGCTGTTTTCATTGTGCAATGAGTACGTTTTTTGCTGCCTGCCTAATTTCACAAATCTCTAGTGTCCACAAGTACCAACTGTTATGGCATGCTGTGCCAAATCAGAATGCAAAACACTGGGCTGTTGGCAGATCCCCTTATTAAAAAGTTTCGTTTTGGAGGAGAGGGGTATCATTCTTTAGTTGAAGGTTTGGGTTTTGTTTTTTTTTTGAGAGGCAATAAGGGTTAAGTGACTTGCGTAGGGTCACACAGCTAGTAAGTGTTAAGTGTCTGAGGCTGGCTTATGAACTGGGGTCCTCCTGAATCCAGGGCCAGTGCTTTATCCACTGAGCCACCTAGCTGCCCCTCTAGTTGAAGTTTTAACCTAACCTGCCAGGATTCCACCTGCTATGGGGATAAGCCCCCCACAGTGTGCCAGTCAGTAAAGTCAACTAATAGGCTTCAAGGGATAAAAAAAAGAGCAGGTGAAAGGGCTTGTGGGGAAAAAGGGGTGTGATCTGAAAAGGTAACCAAAGCCCTGTGCCAGAGTCCATCCAAAGAGCTGACCAGTATTAACAGATTCAGAGGGCAAAGTAGCAGGACTGTAATGGAGGATACTCCAATGGCCAAAGATGCAGTGGTGGTGTGCTTTTCAACATGAATACTGGAGTGCAGGGTATCAGTGAAAGACAATTTATCTCATGCAAGGTCTAAACCAAACATATATACATAGATAGAGATTAAAGAGCTATCTATCATCCATCTATCAATCAATCTATTATCTATCTATCTATCTATCTATCTATCTATCTATCTATCTATCTATCTATCTATCTGTCTGTCTATATCATCTCTACAGATCACAGTCATTACCAATGGACTGCTGTACCCTTTCCTTTCTCCCTTCTCTTGGTTCCACTGAATATGGAAGCAACTCAACACTGGTCCCAAATTTATCTCACTTTTAAATGCAGGTTTCCGTAATCTGCTTGAAATAGCTGAGCTTTATCTCTCTTTGTTACTAACTCAACCAGATGACATTTGAAAACCTTCCAGTAAATAGTAAATAAAATCCTCAATTTGATCTAGTATGTAGCTAGATCTCTAGTGGTCCATTTACATGTCAAAGCATCATTGTAGGAGGCTATTTACTTTTCCCGGAGTGTGGACTAATTCCTTTTTCACTACCTACTCACTGACCTGGGTGAACCAAAAGTTTGAAAGCAGAGGAATAAACCTTGATAAGAATTGGGATGTAGAGAGAATTGAGAAGGGAGCCAACTATGAGAAGTCTCTCACTCTAAAGCCATGTCTGTCCCTGTTGCTTCCCCCTACGTCCTTAAAGGAACCTTTGAAGGCATCGAGTCTAACTCCCTCATTTTACAGATAAGTAAACTCAGGTTGGGAATTCCTTCCATTTCAGGTTGTTCTGAAATGGACAACCATTTCAAGAAATGCTCAGGCCATCTATACTAATTTCTCTCCTGCCTTCACTCCTGACTCTCCATAGTTTTTCCCTTTGCCCCTCTGTGGGTACCCTTCTTCCCTTCCCACCTCCCTTTTGTGTGTTGCCTTCCTTCATTAGCAATTAAGCTTCTTGAAGGTAGGAACTGGGCTGTTGCTGTTGTTGCTATTGTTACAACATATTCCCTGGGTTTAGCACAATAACTAGAATGTAGTATTTGCTTAATAAATTCTATCTATTCCTCATAGATGTTGACTACTCTCTTCATAGAGTAGCATCAATATGGCCACTTTTTAATCCCGAGAATAAATCTACTTTGGGCTCCATCTTAAACAGACCCGGAAACTGCACAGAATGCCATGCCTTCAATCTGTACCCTAAGATCAGCCAATTTTTGTGAACCTGTGAGCTTGTTGTTGACAAGTCAGAACTGGATGAGAGATTATGGGTGATTCAGTGAAAATTTGTCACCATTCCTAGGAAAGTCACTGAGCACAGATTCCCCAGTGGGTAAATCAGGAGTAACAGTTTTTCACACACCACATACTTCCTCTCTGAAGTTTCACCTCCTTGTGAACAAGGAGATGGATACTTATGTCTCTCTGGGTAATTTTAGCAGGTGACATTAAATCCTTGCTAAATGAGTTAAGAAGTCATTATTATAGTCAAACTCAAAAGCAAAGCAGCAATAATCCTAAGTCCTACCTAGCACTTAAATCATTTTTATGGTTTCAAATGCTGTATAAACATTTGCTTACCCACACAATGTCTGCAGGAGGTGGCTAGAGATGGTCAGTGTTATCCTCTCAGGAAGAGAGAAGAAATGATTTGATTTATGTAATGTAGCAATTCAGTGGCTAAAACAAAATCAGCTATTGGAGACAGGATATATGCCCTCAACCTGAGAGAGAGATAGACTTTTAAATAAATAACTTATGGAGGTCTTTTACAGCCTGTAGGGTCTTATTAATGCCTTTGGGAAATACTCTTTCCAAATCTGAATGAATCTAATGCATCATATAGAGTCCTTGGATTGGCTGGATCTTTTTCCTCATATCAATGTAATATTATTATCATGGTATGCCCCCTAAATTGAGGATAGAATATATATGTAAATACATATATATGTATATGTGACACTATCATAAAATATTACCTAAGCAGCTTATGAATTGTATTCTACTAAAGTACTATCACACATATTATCTTATTTAATAAATAACAGGTTTCCAATGTGTTTCACCCATTATATTATAAACTCCTTGAGGGCAGGGACCATCTTTTGTCTCTTTTTGTATCCTTAGCACTTAGCACAGTACCTGGTATATTGTTGTTGTTCAGTCATTTCATTCATATTCAACTCTGTGACCCCATTTGAGGTTTTCTTGGTGAAGAATAATGGAGTGGTTTGCTGTTTCCTTCTACAACTCATTTTACAGATAAGGAAGCTGAGGCAAATGGGGTTAAGTGACTTGCCCATGATCATGCAGCTAGTAAGTGTCAGAGGCTAGATTTGAAGTCAGTTCTTCCCAACTCTGGGCCTGGTGTTCTATCCACTGTGCTCCCTAGCTGCCCTTCAAGTATATAGTAGGTGCTTAATAAGTGTTCATTGAATGAAAATGTTTATTGAATTAATAAAAGAAGAGAACAAGCATTTAAGTGTATCCTATGTGCCAGGCCTTGTGCTAAGTGCTTTAGAGATATTATCTCATTTTATCCTTATCACATAACAATGTTATAATGACATAATACAATCATTCATTTCCTTTCCCCTTATCCATCCTCTCATGTCCCACTTGGGAACTTTATTTCTAATATAATCTAGGTAAAGTTCATAAAAAGCTTGATGCAGATCAATGGAATAAGACCAAATCTGGTCAGTATACAGATGGGTGTAGAGGTTAGAGCATTGAACATGGAGTCAGGAAGATCAGAGTTCAAATTCCACCTCAGACACTTATTAGTTTTTTGACCCTAGGAAAGTCACTTAACAGCTTTCTGCCCTAGTTTCCTCATCTGCAAAATGGGGATAATAGCACCTATCCCCAAGGGTTGTTGTGAGAATCCATTAAGGTTTGCAAAGCACTTTACTGTTAAAGTTCTATATAAATACTAGTTGTTATTGTTGTCATTACTCTTGTCATTGTCTTTTGACTACTATTTTTTTACCCCACTATAGGCAACCTAAATTTTATCTTTTTCTTAATTCATCTAGTTTATTTGCCCTTGGAGTTGCAGTTTAGCACGGCCCCAAGAGACAACTTGATTGAATGTATTTGTGCACTTGTGTAGATTTGGGTTAGTGCTCTCTCCTCTCTGATACTGCCCCAGAAATAGTCAGCAGTTGTTCATTTTCATGTGGCTTCTAGAAATGAATGAGTGTCCAAGGCTATTAAGCCCCAGGGAGCTACTATTTTGTTTCCATGTTCTGTCTAGAGTTGCAGACCCATTTGTGTTTGCTTCAGGACAGAAATGTTGCCAATTTATAAGGACCCACAGACCATGGATAGTTCCAGGAGAATGACTGTTTAGATAGGCATGAAGAACATGGACAAGAGAGATAATAGCACTGGTGTGTGTGTGTGTGTGTGTGTGTGTGTGTGTGTGTGTGTGTGTGTGTGTGTGTGTGTGTGAGAGAGAGAGAGAGAGAGAGAGAGAGAGAGAGAGAGAGAGAGAGAGAGAGATGAATATGCCATTAACTCAGTTACCTTAGAATTTCATATATACCTGTACTCCTTTAAATCTGGGAATGGTTAGCCAAAAGAAGGGATGATTTTTCTGGGAAACATGGTAGCTTCTTTGTTTTTTAAGAGGACCAGTGGCATCGTGGGGTGATATTTTGACTCTTGAGTGCATTGGATTTAAATGAAGCAGAGTTGGGTGAGGGATCTTCAAATATTTGAGAGGTTCTCTTACAGAAGAAGAGTTCTGCTTGACCCAAGAGGGCAATTAACCAGGCAGCACTTACTAAGTACCTACTCTCTACTATATACACTGCGTGAATGGCTAGGCATCCAAAGACAAAAACAAAAACAAAAAACCCCACAAACAACAACAGAAATAAAACCAAAAAACAAACCAACCAACCAAACAGTGGCTGCCCTCAAGGCATTTACATAGAAAAGGTGCATACATGAGTATACAAAATATGTAGAAAATAGATGCAAGGTAATTTTTTGAGGGATGGAAGTAGGGAAATTTCTACTACTTGAAAGGGTCAGGTAAGGCCTCATGTAGAATGTGACCCTTGGGAGAGAAATAAGAGATTTGAAGAGGCAGATGGGAGGGGAACAAGAGCATATCCCAGGTGTAGAGGGCAGACCAGCAAAGCATGGGGAGGGGAGTGTCAGGTGTGAGGAATAGGAAGAAAGCCAGTTTGGCTAGATGGAGTTGGGGAAGGTTGGAAAGGAGGACTGAGGCAAGATTGTAAAGGATTTCAAAGGTCAAATGGAGAGAAAGTTTGTTCCTAATGATAACTAGGAGCCACTGGAGTTTATTGAGTATGGGAGTGACTAGGAACAATGGGTATAAATTGTAAAGTGTAAAATTTAGTCTT
Source organism: Dromiciops gliroides (assembly GCF_019393635.1). NCBI lineage: Eukaryota > Metazoa > Chordata > Mammalia > Microbiotheria > Microbiotheriidae > Dromiciops > Dromiciops gliroides. The sequence goes on along the minus strand of NC_057865.1, from coordinate 27,070,154 downwards.
GAGGTCAGGAAAAAAAAAAACCCACAACAACTTGTTAACCCTTCTGGGTATCAAAATGGAATGAGAAGCTTCAGGAAGTAATAGTTTCCATCTTCTTAGAGCTTTCCGAGCAACAGTTGGATGATGGCCTGATGAGTATGCTTAATCTTGTCTGAGCATGGTTTGGGCTGTAAGGCATCATTCCAATTGTTACAGGGTCAAATGGACACTGAGGTCCCTTCCAACTCAGAGATTGTGTTTGTCATGACTTTTGATTAGATGGCTTAAAAACATGAAAATAAAATGAGTCGGGGCAGCTAGGTGGTGCAGTGGATAGAGCACCGGCCCTGGATTCAGGAGTACCTGAGTTCAAATCCAGCCTCAGACACTTAACACTTACTAGCTGTGTGAACCTGGGCAAGTCACTTAATCCTAATTGCCCCACAAAATAAAATAAAATAAAATAAAATAAAATGAAATAAAATAAAATGAGTCATGTCAGAATTTACACACAATTTCCTGAGGCTCCTTATACCAGAGGATTCATTTAGAGCTAATAGAATGTAAGCTTCCTGAGGGCAGGGTTCCATTTTTGTCTTTGTATCCCTACGATCTAGTGCTTGGCACATGATAGTAGCTTAATAATTTGTTTTGTTTTGTTTTTGCGGGCAAATGGGGGTTAAGTGACTTGCCCAGGGTCACATAGCTAGTAAGTGTGAAATGTCTGAGGCCGGATTTGAACTCAGGTCCTCCTGAATCCAGGGCCAGTGCTTTATCCACTGCGCCACCTAGCTGCCCCATAATTTTTTTAAAATGAATTGATCTGTCAGAATAAGGATATTTGGGGTTCCATAATTCCTGATGACTCCTGGGGGAGATGATATCTGTCCACTGGCATGGCCTAAGGGAACTATGCTTTAGGACAGAGCCATAAATAGGAATTTTTTTCAGCTAAGGCAAGAACTACAAATCATACCTTACCAAGGATAGGGAAGCTTATAACAGTAAACGAAGGAAGCAAGGTGGTGCTGGCTGGTATCTACCCATTAGAAGCAATTATTCCTGCTAACTAATTATTAAGCTCTGCTTTTTAAACACTGGTTTAAAACACTGCAAGTGTTGTGAGCCCCCTCTAAATTTGAGGCCCTGGAGGCAAACCTTGAGTCACCCTGTCCTAGTTTTAGCTCTCCTTTGGTAATAACACTAAAACAACCCTGGGAGAGAGTTTTGTGAGATTTTGAGTGAAAACCTTATTGATCTAGCCACATCACCTTTGCTGTAGGATTGCCCAAGTATCTGGGGGTGGGGATCAGGGAGCTATGGTAAGCATACTGGTAATACTATGCAATTTTATTTTATGATGAGAAGAGGGGAGAAGATTAGGTAGAAAGCTTTGGCCAAAGACTGCCCCACTCTCTCGCCATCAGCAGGTGGTCCCCAGGAACTCAGGGGGGTCTTAGTTTCCTTTTGATCTGACAATGCAGTTAGATGAGAAGGTGCAAGGCACGAAGCCCATCCTTCTGCCTGAGTAGTTTGCAAGGCTGTTTGCATTTCTTTAATTGTTCTAACTGTGGATCATTCTGTCAATTTGGAAACTTGAAATAAATAAATTTAATTAACTGATTTGATTTTGTGTGGCCTCTGAAGGTAATTCAATCCAAATTACCTGGAGGGATTTGTGGTCCTTTAATGAGAGTCTGCATGGAAATCAGGACAGCCTGAATAGTTTCATACTATTGTCATCAGAAGATGAGGTGCTTTATTCTAGCATTTACCCAGTTGACTCTGCTTCCTGGAGGCACAGCAGGAGGCTGCTACTGATTCCATTACTGTACCCAAATGCCCTCCTTCTGTCAGAATTCCGGGTCTCAGTGACTCTGATTCTTGCCTCAGAGAGAAGCCACTATTTGGATTCATACTGTGTATTTTGAAAACTATTTAATTTTCCTGTGGAGAGCAGAGTGGTAGCCTTCTCACACTTAAGGTGCCAGCTGATTGTGTGCTGAGAAGCCAGGGGCTGTCACTGAGCATTGCAATGCAGTGCATTGTTCATATTTCCTCACTAATAACAAACATCAGCCTGGTGTTGATGAAGCCTTATAGAAAAGCAATGATATGGAGAGTTCTATTCACTTAGGCTGATGCCACTAGCTTTCCAGCCTCCAGGAACAGAGCAGAGCTCTCTGTGGTCTATTCATTCTCACTCAAGTTTTTCTCCTCAGTCTGTTCTCATCTGGATTGCTTCCAACATCAGTGCCAGGTCAGAGAATGAAGAGTCGGCTGTGGACCTAAAGAGTGTCCTTCTCCCTTGCTTTGTATCATACAGTGAATTTGTGATAGAGATGACTAGAACCCATGCCTTCTAGCTTTCAATTCAGCACACCTCCCCACAATTGGAATGGATACTAATACTAGTAATGATGGCAGAACCCCATGGCATATTAGACAAATATTATTTTGGGGCTAGGAAGATCATAACCTCAGTGGTCATTGACACCTCCCTATTATATAACCACAATGTCTGATCAGTTGCTTTGTTCTGTTGATTCCATCTCCATAACAGCTCTCCTTTTTTTCTCTGCTCACGTGGCTATCTTCCTCCAAAGTTCAGATGCTCAACACCTCTCACCTGCGCTATGATATAACCTCCTACTTAGTCTCCCTGCCTCCATCACAGAATTACAGACTTTGAGAGTTAGGAGGGACCTTGACAGCCAAGCTCTCCAAATCAGACACAAAAAGATTACAGCTATAACATACCCAACAAGTGCTTTTCTAGTTTCTGCTTCAAAACCTTCAAGAGTAGAGAACCCACCACCTCTTGATATAGTCTATCCTTCTATATAACTTCATAATTGATACTCCTAAAATAAAAGTCTGACTGTACCTCCCCTGCTCAAATTCCTGGAACTCCCTATATTGCCTTTAAGTTTAAATACAAACATGCCTTGCCCCCATGGACATCCTATCTGATCTGACCCTTCAGTTGTACCCTCCCCTACAAGTCCCCTCACAAAATGGGGCATTTTCACTTTAATAGCTTGCTGTAGGTTTGCTCCTCTCTCCTTGATTGCTCGTCTTTTATTTAGTGGCCAGTGCTGGTTCCACTGTGACAGGCAGGCAGGCCAACTGCCACAAGAGAGTTCTCTCTCCTTACCCACTCCATGGAAGGGTGGCAAGAGTGTTATTACCTGGGGCAGGAAAGCAAAACCCTTTGGATGTTTGCATGGATCTGGCATTGTGGTTGTGTTTTTAGGGGGAAAGGTCATGGTAAAAGGTCTAGAGGAGTTCCAACATGAGGTGTGGGGGTGAGGTGGTGGGTGCACATGAGGAAAATGTGGCACCACCTTTATGTGACCTTTGAAATTGAGAAGGGTTTTCTAAATACTGATTGGGGGTAGGACAGGTGAAGAAAATGATATAGGGATGGACGTTACAAAGCCTATTGGCTTTTATTTCCAATAATCAGTGATTGGCTCTACCAAGTTTTAACTTGTGGGGGATGATAAATATCCACACTCTTACAGCAATCTCTTGAATTGTTAGTAAATATGTGGTGCTAATATATCCAGCCTCTCTCATCATACTACATAGCTTCCTCTGCCCCAATCCTGAAATGTGTTAATGGTCACTTGTCAATGTGCTAAATTTGTTGATTTTTTTCATTATCAGGAAAATTGCATATATAATTTGGGTGGGGTGGGTATCACAATGATCATTATTGATCATACCTGCAATAAGAAAAATGTTGGAGATGAATCAGGGCCACATCTTTGCTCCCCTCTTTTGCCATATCACATATTTCTGTAGTGACTTGGTGGGGTTGTGGGCCTTTGGCTCTTGTATATTTGTGTTGTCTTTGCTACTCATTCTCTCTGTCTCTTTCTTTCTCTGCTTCTTCACTTCCCTCTACTGGATAGCTTGATCAGAAAACTCTCTCTTCTTACCAATAACAGTTTCTCTCTTAATTTAACATTTGGGAGGAGGAAGGAACTGTGGGCAGACAGGTCTCTTTTTTCCCTCCTTTGTTTTTTCCCTTTCTCTCCCTCTCATACCTCCCTGTGGCTCCCTGATCCCTCACTGCCCAGGTGATCAATTTGACCCTTCTTCGGCCTGACAATGAAGCAGGTCAACTGACACAACAGATTTCTCTCTCCTTACCCTCCCCATGGTACCTTCCTCCAAGGGGGAGGGAAGGTTATAGGCAATGCAGGAAAACTCTCCAAGAGCTATGGTGGGTAAGCAAGGTAGATTGAGCCTGTGGTTATTTGGGAAGTGGTTTTATTTTGTATAGTTCAATTTTTTTAAATGTAAATCAACATTTTCCAATAAAATACTGTGACTACCAAAAGATAGATTCAAAACAAACTCTTATTTTGGGCCCTTCACAATCCATCTCCAGCCTGTCTTTCCAGATTTATTTCACACCACTGCTTACCCATTTAACATTCTAGTCAATTTCTTCAACTTGCTGTTTCCCCAAACATGACATAATAGCATATCCTATTGTCCTATGGGCTTTTACCCAGGATGTGCCCATTCCTGGAATATCCTTTGGCTATAACTGGACCTTTTGAGAACTCTTATCCCCTTCAAGGGTAACCCTAAGTACCACCTTTTACTAGACACCTTTTTGGATACCACAGTTGTGAGTTCTCCTCCATTGCTGCTGTTGTTCAGTCATTTCAGTCATGTCCAACTTTTTTGACCCCATTTTTGGGTTTTCCTGGCAGAGATAGTGGAGTGATTTGCCATTTTCTTTTCTACCTTATTTTATGGATGAGGAAACTGAAGCAAACAGGGTTAAGTGACTTGGCCAGGGTCACACAGCTAGTAAATGTCTGAGGTTAGATTTGAACTCAGTAAGATGAGTCTTCATGACTTCAGGTCCAGCACTCTATTCACTGTGCCACCTAGCTGCACTGAGAATCACCCTACATGCCTAAAGTTAAATAGTATTAACTTTGGATATGTTTTTTATTTACTTATATGTATTGATGTTGTTCCTTCTAGTAGACTGTAATCTCCTTGAGGTCAGTGATGATTTCATTTGTGTCTCTCCTCCCTTATCCCCCCCCCCATCTAATATAGTGCTGTACATAGTGGATGTGTAAGAAATGCTTCTTGACTGAGTTTGGCTTTTGTCTCCCTTCAGTACTTGCTCTGTCAGATTATTCTGCTTAACCTCTGAGTAACGTACTAATTGGAAAACATGCCTAAGTTCCGGCTGAGGTGGGCTCACTGTCCCCCAGCCCTATATGGTGACTATTTTAGGATCACCACCTGTTCTCCCTCCCCCAACTTCAGTGATTCACCATCTGTGCCTCTCTACTTCTGATAAGCTTTTCCATTTCCAATTCAGCAAAATATTCGAGATCTCGTTTACCAGGAAAAATCCTTTGCTTCCCAGTTCATTTTTGTGGTTCCCTCTTCTTATTTTTCTTGGTTGACAGACCACTGAGGAGTGTTGCTTCAGACTGTCCTCTCACTCTTCAAATGGTGTTAGGCACAAACCTATCCCATGCTTTTGTACTCCCCCATCTTCTCCTCTATCAGATGTACATTTTTCAGTGGCTGACCACTTAGTGAGATGCAGTGAAATAATGTCTCCAAGCCATCCCATTTGCCTAACAGTGACAAGTCTGGCTCCAATTTTTCAATTAAAACAGAGTTGTTGTTTTTTTTTAAACAAAAAGAAACAAACCAAATAGTTAAACAGCAATGGTGTCATAAATGAAATGATTAAATTGCTTAGCCATTCTGTTTGGTGCAAGGTATATACACACACATCAGTATGTATGTTTATGTGTATGTGTGTATATGTTTATGTATGTGTATATATGAATATATACACTATGGTAAAAATGGGAGTTTTAGCTGAATCATTTGAGAGTTGAGTGCATGCTACTTAAGTGGCTTTTGAAGGCCCTCCCTTTTGGGGTGGAGTCCGCGACAAACTTCCTGCATGCCAACTTAAAACTGAGGGTGTTTGGTGCTGGTTCCTGACCTGGCAGGCAGTTTGGGATTAGGTGAGTTTTATAAAGGAATATAGACTAAGTTTAGATCTAAGATTATTCATTTGTATTTCTACTTTCCTATTTCCCCAATTGGTATACCTTTTGTTGTCTAATTAATTCCCAAACAATAAAAACTAATCCCTCACTGATTAAAGCTCAGAGGTTTCTTTTTCTTAATGGTCTGGAGGATATATAAGGAAAAAGCTAAAAGGGGAAGTTTAATGCTTGTATATCCAATTTTAAATCTCACAACACATATATGCATTTATACATACACAAATATGAATATCCTTGTACCAAACAGAATGGTTAAGCAATTAATTTAATAATTTAATCTATGTCACCATTGCCGTTTCATTTTGTTAATACATGCACACATGCATACACATGCATTCATGCACACACACACACACACATATACATGCATACATTGGCCTCTTTCTCTTTGTCTTGGCCTGGCATAGCCTACCTCACCATCAGGAGAGCTTTGGAACAGCTTTGAGATTGTGATTCATTCTACCAGCCTGATATCCTTGGATGCCTTTAAGATAATGTTACAAGTGTTTTCTAGGGATGCTGTGAGAAGTATATCAACATGAAGGAGGTGAGACCTTTGAGAGCCCAGCTTTCCCTCGGCCGTACCTTAACATCATGCATGATGTATTCTTCTTGTGTTTGGATGGCATCTTGGCCAACTGGCATCTGATAACTCAGAATGAAGGCAATTAATGTCTTAAATGATAAGTTCCCATAATCTAAGTCTCATATGGATTTAAAAATTGAGGATAATAAATGATCGCAAAAAATGTGAATGCACCTTGACTCAGAATACAATATACAAACCTTTTTTTTACTATGTATACAATTGCTTTTGTGAAATATCAGAACATATTTCAATACAAGTTAAAACACAACACAATCTTAAAGAAAACTTTTTTTGAAAAAAAAGAAAACTTTTACAAATGTTCCCCTCTTTAAAAAAAAAAAACTAAGTATAAAACACAATCTCAAAAGCATGAAAATCTCTAGGAAAATAAACCCATGCCATTAATTTCAAAATGTAGATGTAATAGCATAGAAATCCTGTGTAACCTCTGAACTGACATTATTACTCTGAGTGAATTTAGAACACTTTTGATTCTGATATCTAAAATCCCCAATACTCATATCAATACCTTGCTGCTTACTTCTACATTTCTGTAAAATATGTACCCTTCCATGGCAAAAGAAGTGGAGTCTTGAACTATGATAATGATTGTCATTTTTATTCAGCTTAAATTTTTCTTCTTTAATCCCTCTATATTGTCTGTCGGTCCTTTCATAATACAAATGCTTTATAAGGTTACTAATTAAAGACAAAAGCAGATTAACAAAATTATGAACAAAAGAAGCATATCTGGGATTTAAAGGGTTTTCTAAGGTTGTCTTGGGACCACAGCAGGTTGAGTCAAAATCACAGCCAGGCTGGGGAAGGGCTAAGCCTTAAACTGCAAATGTAGATAGAGAAAGCTGGCCTTCCCTGGCATCAGGATTAAGGGTTTTAGCCAAGGGAGGGGGAGGGGGTGGGGTCTGGGGAGGAGGGGAGGGATCAGGGCAATTTGAATCAGACTTGATTTTGAACTCAGGCCTGGGTTCCCCTTCCCCCAATTGTAGGGGATCAAAGGCTTGTAGAGGCTGGGTTGTAGCCTCCAGGCCTGCAAAATTAGAGCAACAATTAGTGTTAGAATTTGGAAAAGCAGCAGAAGTCAGAGGTTTCTCTGAAAAAGCATGGTTGGGAGAGGGGGAGATATTTGTATTCCCTTGTGTGAGCACCTTGCTGGCTCTTCTAACAAAAATAAAAATAAAAATAGAAAATCCACAAAAACAAAGCATTAACATGATCTTATCCCCCATTTGTCTGGTTAAACAGACAAAAATCAGGATACTTAGGGAGTTTAAAAGATCCATTTGAAAATTTAAATAGAAAACAGCCGGTACTTAGCAGTGAAAGGGACAGGGCAGAGGAAATTTCTTACCCAACCAGAAGATGGAGGTTTCAGCTTTCCTCTTCGTGGTCAGCCATCTAAAATTCTAGCTAGTCTGTTTAAAATATCTAATGAGTGGTCACCAATAAATTATAAGCTTTAGCAAGAGTATTCAAGTGTTTAAGTATTTATTAAAGAGCATTAAGATCAGAGAGAAAGGTAAAAAAATCTAACTATTTCTAAGAGACCCTATCATCTGATCCACCATGGCAAGGTCAGGAACCAAAAGAGGCAGAACCCCTCTGCCAGCATCTGCTTCCTACTCCATGTCCTCCTCCCAGAAATGGGAGGCTCCTCAAGTTGATTGGCTGTTGCCTTGATAGACAGTACCCATGAGCAAATGTCACTTCCTGACGCTAAGGACCTTGACCACATGGCTTGCCCTCAGAGGCCTTCTCCTCATGGCGGAGCTTTTCTACAGTGCCTCTAGCAGGGGACGTCATTCCAATCATTACAATTCAATGATGCAGTTGAATAAAATGAGGCAAATTGAGATGAAATAACTTGCTTTCTTTGTTCCTAGGAGGTGAAGATGGGCCAGAAAACACTTTCTGGTGAACATGGGACCTTTCTACTAGATGTGGCAATAATAGCTAGCATTTAGAGGTAGTGCAGTGTTGAGGCATTACTGCTCTACAGTTAACTGGATGCAAAATTGGCTGAATGGTCAGACGCAAAGAATGATGATTGATGGGGAGGCAGTGTGATATAGCAGTTAAAGGGCTCAGTTTGGAGTCAGGAAGAGTAGGTTCGAATCTGGATATGAACACAGGAGAGAAACCTAACCTTCCTGAAGCTCAGTTTCTTCAACAAGTAAAAAAAGGGAGTTTAACCAAATGGTCCCCAAGGTTATTTCTAATTCTAAATCCATGATCTTATGAGAGCTGTCCATGTAGGCCCCATGGCAGATTTTGTCTGAATGTTGGGAAAATTTTCCTAACAAGAGCAATTCAAGGCTGAATGGGTGGTCTTGGGAAGTACTTTGAGTTCAATGTCATGCAAAAGGAAATAGGTGGTAAAATAACATAAAATTAATTTCAATTCACAAATGTTACAAATTTTCAGGCACTCTCTAAGTCCGGGGGATTCCTTGCCCATTTATTCTTATTTGCTTCTTCTTCTCTTCTAGGTTTGTGGTTAGTGTGTACTCTCCTCTTTTGGGGGGAGTACTGCTTCGTTCCATTGCATTATTTGGGAACATCTACTTGTTTCTATTTTTCAGATTTCTTTATCTTCTTTTTACTTGGTAGCATTAATTACAAGACTATTTTTATTACATTAATTTATCACTTTTTTTTTCAGGGCAATGAGGGTTAAGTGACTTGTCCAGGGTCACACAGTTAGTACATGTCAAGTGTCTGAAACCAGATTTGAACTTACGTCCTCCCAAATCCAGGGCTGGTATTTTATCCACTGTGCCACCTAGCTGCCCCTAATTTGCCACTTTTTGAGGCAATTAGGACTTGCACAGAGTCACACAGTCTGAGGTTAGATATGAACTTTGGTCCTCCTGACCCCAGGGCCAATACCACCTATCTGCTCCAACTAATTTACCGCAATTTCACCATCCCTCTGTTATTGGATATTTGCATTGCTTAAAGATTTTTGTAATGCTAACTTTGAATATCGTTGAACACAGTCCTTTTTTAATTGTTTTCGTTGTGCTTCCAGGTTGCATTCCCAACAATGGAATTGTTAGTTTAAAGTTAGACTCTTTTAAAAATAACTTTTTTGTGTAATGTCATCTTGTACTATGAAAAAGATTCTACAAGTTGCAATACCACTAGCAATGAATGAGTGTGCTTGTTTCTCTAAATCTTTCATCACTGAGTTTTGCTGCCCTTATTGTACTCCTTTTTTATATAAAAATAAGATTGTATATATGTGTGTCTTTCAACACAGTGGGTACTTAGTAAATAATTATTAAGTGGACAAAACAGGCACAAAGCAAGCAAATCTTATTTAGTGGAGATATGTAGCTTTCTCCCAGATACCATTATTCATTTACAAACTACTATACTCTTTTGTAAGCTCACCTTCCTTCTCACTTCAGATTTGCTTTGCTTTTTCTATTGTCTAAATGAGGTTCTTAACCTTTCTTTATTGCTACTACTCCCAGTCATGGCTAATAATCATGTTTTTTTTATTGAAGAGGCAACACCCAGTAAATTAGGTTTGATTTTTATCAAAGTTGTTATACCTGCAGATATTGATAGAAACTAAAGAATAATCTTGGTTTGAACTTTGCACCCCTTACCTTCAATTTTTATTATTTCTACCTTGTAATTCTCAATACACTCCAATTGTATATTAATAGATCCAAATTCCCATGCCCACTAGGCAAGATATGGATTTTCCAGATGAAATACATTGTTACTATATTGAGGGAACACTATCCATGCTCTGAATGTGTCCAGTGTTTTCCATCAGCTGAGTTAGAGACGAGCTAATTGTCATAGGAACAGCACTTTTCAAAATTGAATAAACAAATGTAAAGCTTGGATTGAATGCTTTTTCTCTTTTAGTTTTTAAATTTGGGGGGGTGGGGTGGGCAATGAGGGTTAAGTGACTTGCCCAGGGTCACACAGCTAGGAAGTGTCAAGTGTCTGAGGCAGATTTGAACTCAGGTCTTCCTGAATCCAGGGCCAGTGTTTTATCCACTGGACCACCTAGCTGTCCCCTGTTTTTGTTTTTTAAAAGCACTGTTAGAAATAGTTCACGATCAAGTAACAGAAATGACCCTTGAGGCTAAACCTTTCTTGAGGCCTCTCTTGTGGACTGCAAATAATATAGAGGTAGTGAACATACTCCATCTAGATTGAGAGCAGGAAAAGGGCTTTAAGATCATCTATTACAACCCTTTTCATTTTATAGTTAAGTAAACTGAGTCCCAGAGAAATTGTATGACTTGTCCTATGTTTTACATGGATTAAGTGAAAAAGCTAGGATTCAGACTTAGGTCGTCTGACTCTAAAACATGATTTCCACTGTCCCATGCCATAGCTCTATGCCCAATGCTCATTAATGTGTTACCTCTCCTTGAAGTATACTTGGCTTAGTTTTTCGATATAGCTTAAAGTGAAGTGTGGATTTGAACTTTGGGCCTTTTCTGGTGTTTTGGTTTACAATATAATATTAGACAATTAATATCAGGTGAATATGAGGAATAGTTAAAGGAATTAGGGATACTTAGCCTAGTGAATAAAAGACTCAGCAGGTACATTATTGCTACTTTTAAATGTTTGAAGGCTGATTTGTTTGGCAGAACCAGAAGCAATAAGTAGAAATTACACAAAGCCATATTTAAGTGTCATGTCAAGAAAAACTTTCTCCCAATTTGAACTATCCCAAAGAAAGGGACATACCTTGGCAAGTAGTGGGTTCTTCCTTACTGAAAGTCTTACTGAAAGTGCCCCTTTGGGGGCACATACTATAGAAAGGATGAATCTTTTATCATTTATGGGGTAGATGGCATGGCTGGTGAGACACCTTTGAGCTCTGTAGTTCTGTGAAATCCTGGTTATTAGGGTTTTTAACATTCTCTGGAGAAAGCTTACTTTTTATTATGGTAAGAGTTTGGGAGAAGATAAAAGTAGATTATAACCAATGAGGCTTATCCATGGTATAATTATTCCTAATTGAAAGAGTACATTTGTAAAAGATACAGCTCTGCCTCTTTAAAAGAAGTTAATTTAATTATGGCCAATCCTCACAGCACCTTTCTTGACATTATTTTGGACACTGATCTTTAATAAGAATGTGCTAGGATCAATTATTTAGCAATTTCAGAATTAGATCATTTTTCATGCCCATCCTTTCTCAGACAGTCTCCCTCAGTCTTGGCATCTAATTTAAAATGATGACCAGGGAGCTCTGACAATTTTTACTACCCTTTCTTCCATAGGCATTAATCTCCAAGCATTCACATGGTCTCATGAATATTATAAAATTGTGAAGTATCTAAAATAGTGCCTTAGACGAGTGAAAGTAAAGAATTTTTTTTTGTCATTTTGTTTCCACTTTGTTTAAGGGTTAGAGTCAGATTAAGGAGACAGTCAGGAACCTGTTTGCCTAGCCATCATTGGCAATGGCTTAATTAGCAATTGATACAGCCTTATATTTTTAGTTACTTAGAATGGGAGTAAGAATAAATTGCTCCTCCAACAGAGGAAATTGAGGAATAGGATGTCTGTATGCCTGGATTGACAAGGTAACCATATTCTTTGGTGAGGAGCAAAGTATAAAGATGCTAGTGGAAATAAATATGGCACCAGTGAGGAGAGAAAAGGAGAAGGGAGAGGAAGTGATAGTGAAAACAACATTCCTATCTAAAAAAAGAAGCAGGGCAAAAAAATAGAAAAAAAAATTACCAAGAATCATTATCTAGAATTTGTATTATCACAGAGATTATAACTTTGTTCATCATTGAATAATGCTTCCTATTTATATGGTGCCTTAAGATTGACAAAGTGCTTTTCTCATGATAACATTGAAAGGAAGTTACTGGAAGCATTATTATACCCATTTTACAAACAAGGAAACTAGGGTTTTAAAAAGGAGAGAGGCTTGTTCATGGGTCCACAGTTTGTGTCTGGGGAAGGATTTGAACCGATGTCTCCTGACTCCTAATCCAAAAATCTTTCCATTACATTACTAGCTTTATTTACTTACAAATAAAACAGGTTACAGAATGCATAAAAATGGAAGATTATACAATACACTGCCTAAAATAAACACACCTAAGACAAAAAGCCTCATAGGTGTCAAGTAAGAGGTTAGAAAAGAAAAGATTGCTAGAGATAATCATAATAACTACCATTTATATGTTCCAACTAAGTGCCAAGCACTATGGTTTACAATTATCACCTCATTTGAATTTTAGATCATTGGACTTAAGAAAATCGATCATGATTTTGAAAAAAATCTGATGAACTGACACATTATAATTAACCAAGGACAGTGGGATTAGCAAAGTGAATTCTATCAAACATACAAAGAACAAATGTTTCAATTTCACCTCAGTAAAATCCAAATGGACCCTTCAAAAAAAATAGACAGGGATGGCACTCTGCCCAAATCTTTCTTAAAGGACAATATGGTTTTGATCACCAAATCAGGAAAGGATAAGGCAAAAAAGGACCACGATCATTAATGGATAGTTGCATTAAAATATTACATGAGATACTGGCAAATAGAATACAGTAATATACTTGGTATCCCCAAAGTCTTAATGTACTTTTAAGCTATTAAATATTTTTAAAATAAATTAAGTTATTAAAGCTTAAAGATGCATAAGAATTTTGGCACACCCTATGTAAAAACATTATAATAAAAAAATCAGAAAGGAAAGGACTATTGAATATACATAATAATTAGCTGAAATTAATGTTAACATTAATTATTAATATTATTATTAGCATTAATCATGATATTAACAGTGTAATAAAATTAAAACAATAGGCTATCTGATAAAATGAAATATACTTATGTTTTTTTAATTGATACCATATGTTATATAGAAACAGCAGGATTTTTCTGAAAGCAGTTATTGGGACCTATGTACCAATATTTTATATAAAGTGAAAAGTTTAGAACTCTCCCATTAAGGTTAAACAAGGTTGACCATTCTCATCATTACCTGAAATATTCCTGGAAATGTTAATTATAAAATGCTATCATAAAGTGAAATTAAAGGATTAATGTCTTGGTAAAAAGGAATTTAAAATAGCAATTTTGTTAATTATACAATTTTAAACATAGAAAATTTTAGAGAGGTAATAAAACATTAATTTCAATAACATAATTTCAGTAAACCTATGATTTAAGATAAACCCATAAAATCAGCATTGCTGTGTATTACTAGTACAAATCAGAAAAAATAATAAAAGGGAATATACAATAAATAATGATGAAATATGTTAAATATATGGAAATTAATCTAATAAGACATTCTAGGACATATGAAAATTTATCTATAAAATAGCATTTATGGAAAAAAGAAAGAACTAAATAATGGGGAAAGATTTTGTTCATTGTTAGATGGAACTAACATAGTAAAGATGGCCATCCTTCCCAAGTGAATTTAGAAATTCAATACTCTACCAATAAAATTAGTAACAGTGTAATTCCTAGAACTAGACAACACCAATAATAATTTTTTAAATACCATGGTATAATGGAAAGAACATTAGTTCTGAAGTCAGGAAAGATCTGGGTTCAGTTCTATCTTTTATATTTATAGTCAGTGCCAATCTGGATGCATCTTGTAACTTCTGTGAGTCTTTGTTATTTTATTTCTTAGAAATACCATAGATGATAATAATACTTTTACTACTTCAAAGTATTGTGTTGAGGAAAGTACATTATACAGAGGATATTACTATGTTAAAGAAAATACACAAATTATCTTTGCTTGTGGTTAATGACTGATAAACAGATATTAACAGATGTCCTCTGGGTAATAGTTTGCAAGTGGCATTGTGCTGAATGCACTAAACCCCTGATACTACATGGACCACACAGTGAAATCCTGACCTCAGTTAGCAGGCACATTGTAATCTCTTGTCTTTTTACTTATGTGTTTTATTTTGCTGACTTATTTTTTCTTTCTTATGCTGCTGACTTTAAAGTTGATTACAGAGGTACTGTTAAAATATATTCTCAATTTACACCAGCCATTTTGATGCATTTGCATGCTTGCATTGAGCTAGACATTTCCTCATATATTCATAAGCTTCCTAGTCCAGATAAAACATCTATCTCTTTCTCTCTTGAACAGGCTTGTTTATTTATTCAGGTAGCTAAACATCATATGGTCCCAAAGATTCTGAAATCTTAAGTTAGTGAGTGGGTAGGGAAGAAGAGAATGACATTTTCCTAATCCCCTTCTTAGAGGAGGGATTTTTTAAAAGAAGAACTAGATTCAAATCCTGACTGTTTGCTAACTACCTGTAGGACCATAAGCAACCTAAACCCTATGACCCCTCTGCTTACAATAAAATGGAGATATGAATACATACATTACCCAACTCTTGGAACTTTGTAGGGAGAGAGTTTTATGAACTTTAAAGCACTATAAAACAAGTTGTTCTGTTGTTGTTGTTGTTGTTGTTATTATTATAGCCTGAAGAAAGCTGTGATAAAGCTAATGATAAATAGCTAAGTCAGAACATTGCAATAACAATTTGGAAGGAAGATAACCGATAGAGAAGATATGAAATAATAGAAACGCCATCTTTACTTTCTAGCACCCCAGTCTCCGATGTGTTATATGGTGAATTGGAAATGGCCCTAAACACTTAAATGGAAAGAGCAGCAACTGGACCATAAGAAATTCACAAGAAGACATCTGTGCTTTAGGTGACACAATTTTGAAATAGAAAGGTCAATTTTAAAGTTATTAAATGATTAAAATGAAACTAAGATATTACTATTTTTAAAAGACAAAAATAGAAAGACATGTATTTGATAACCAATATATCTCTTTTCTTGCTTCTATAAAATTTATATGAGAGGAGTCTATACATGTACCAAGAATATCTTTAATTATGCCATGGGAAGGGAAGCAGGAGGCTTTATTTTATCCTTTTAAATTTTGACTTTTGTGCATTTTTGGTTCCTTATTTTTCCCCAAATACATCTATATTTGTTTTTATATCACAGCAATTTCCCTTCATCCTCCAGACTGAATATATTCCAGAGGCTATATGGTATAATAGAGTACTTGACTTGGAGTCAGGAAGATAGAGGTTAAAATCCTGCCTCAGACTGTGTGACCCTTGGTGCATTATGTTTCCAAAGGTGGCTGTCTATTACTTTTAGGATTATAGGGATTATCCTGAGAAGCTTGGTTTCTAGGGCTGTTACTCATGAGCCCCCATTGGTGTGTTTCCCATTGATATACAGCCACACCGAATTAGTATTTTAGCAAAGGTATTTACTAAGATGGTGGATCATGAATAGTAGTTATACCCCTTCCCACCTCCCTAAAGTTTTGGGTACACAGGATCTATGAGAAGAATGGATAAAAACTTAATATATACAAATAGTGAGGCTCTTGTGTAAAGAACAAATGTTTAACAACTCCTGGTTTGGGTAAATTCTTTTATCTATTCAGAGAGACTTCATGAGGTTCACTTTAAGTGTAAGTCTTCCAGTTTCTGAGTTGGTGATTTTCTAAAATTAATAGTTGGCATTGCCTTCTTCCTTGATGGGCCATGCTTTCTGAAGCCACCTTTACTCAGGTGATTATCATTTCAGGTGGATGTGTTGTGTCCTAATTGTCCAATCTCACCAATCCAGCACTATCTGCTGCTGATCCAGACACTTGTGTGTCATGCTTAATGGAGGTGTTGGAAAGGAGGAAAGAGATGAGGGAACTATCTCTTACCCTACCTCCCTCAGAGGAAGTCCCTCTGTGGGCTCTAGTTTTTGAGCTGAAATCCTCTAAACTGAAATTCTTTCATTTTTAGACTGGTTTACCACCTGACTAACCAACTCTAACCTGGCTTTCTGTTTTGAGAACTAGTCCAAGGATTGTTATTATTGTGAAAATTTCTAAATCATGGTGTTAGATGAAAAAACAACAATGCCAAAGCCTCTAAGCCAAAGAAAATAGGTTTATTGAGAGAGGGATCCTGTCTCACAATAAAGCCTGTCTCGGGTCTAGGATCCAAAGATCCTGAGCTTCAGGATCCAATGATATTTATACACAATGACTCCTCCCACAATTTAACACAATCCAAGTGGTACATATACAATAAGTATGGAAAAGGAAGAAAGAAACCACCTGTCAGATATCAGCATAGTCACTTGCCATTATATATACCCTACTTAAAATAGCCCTGTTACTAAATACTAGGCTTATAACATAGGAATTGATCTATTGGAATATATCTTTGCCAACTCAGATGATGACTCTCATCTCTATTACCCAAGTTGTTTTATACTGTCAAGGATTTCCACCATATTTATTTTTTTTCATAAAAATATTTTATTATTTTCCAGTTACATGTAGAAATAGTTTGCAACATTTGTTTTTATAAAGTTCTAGTTTCAATTTTTTACTCCCTCCCTTCCCCCCCTCCCCCCCTCCCCAAGACAGCTAGCAATCCAATATAGGCTATATATGTACAATCACATTAAACATATTTCTGCATTAGTCATGCTGTGAAAGAAGAATAAGAGCAAAAGGGAAAAGCCTCAAAAAAAGGGAAACAAAAAAATAGAAATAGTATGGTTCAATCTGCATCTAGATTCCATAGTTTTTTTTCCGGATTTGGAGAGCATTTTCCATTATGAGTCTTTTGGAACTATCTTGGATCATTGTATTGCTGAGAAGAGTCAAGTCCATCCCAGTTGATCAACACACAATGTTGTCGATACTGTGTACAATGTTCTCATGGTTCTGCTCACTTCACTCAGCATCACTTCATGTAAGTCCTTCCAGGTTTCTCTGAAATCTGCCTGTTCATCATTTCTTACAGAACAATAGTATTCCATTACATTCATATAGCACAACTTGTTCAGCCCTTCCCCAATTTATGGACATCCCCTCAATTTCCAATCCCTTGCTGCCACAAAAAGTGTCCACCATATTTCTTTAAGCATGACTTTCCAACTTCTCCGTTGCTCTGATTGGTCCTTTTCAGCTCAGAATTTAATATTTTTTAGTATTTGACCTTTAAGCTGATAGGTGGCTATACCTAAACACAATTGGAAGTCAGATAGATGGATTCTAGGTAAGTGATGGAGTAGACCAGTTGACAATATAGCATTTACTTTTGATACTACCAATATCTATTTTACTTACTTCATTAGCATTTTCTTAAGCTACTAAATAATATATAAATATTTTAAATCGCAGTTTGTAGTCTATAAACGTATTAGTACTACTGTTAAATCACTTGTATCTAGGGGGTGGGGAAAATCTCAATCACATTATGAGATCTCAGGAAATCATAGAATGTCTGTGTGGTATTACATCCTTTTTTCCATGGTCAAATCTCTCCTCACCTTGTTTGACATTTAAATCTAATTTATACTTTTGATTAATTCAAACAAGGCATCTGGATCATCTGTGATTACATCAATTGGGGTGAACTGAGAACACACCCTCACATGTACATTTTCCTTTTGGTATTGTGTATCTTGCTCTGCATCACTTCGTCTCAATCTTCCCATGTTTCTCTTAATTCTACAAATTCATCATTTCTCGCTGCACAATAACAATCACATGCCTATTTTCCTTCCTTTCTTCCTTCCTTCTTTCCTTCCTTCCTTCCTTCCTTCCTTCCTTCCTTCCTTCCTTCCTTCCTTCCTTCCTTCCTTCCTTCCTTCCTTCCTTCCTTCCTTCCTTCCTTCCTTCCTTCCTGAATCTGGACAGCTAGGTGGCACAGTGGATAGAGTACTGGCCCTGAAGTTGGGAGGACCTGAGTTCAAATGTGACCTCATTCACTTATTATCTGTGTGACCCTAGGAAAGTCACTTGAACCCAGTTTCCTTAAACATCTGGGGTCATCTCCAGTTGTCCTGATAATATATTACCACTGGACCCAGATGGTTCTGGAGGAGACAATGAGACTGGTGACTTTGCACAGCTATTCCTCATTTAAATACAATTCATTTCGATTCATGATATGTTGTGGTCCTCTTTGAGAATGAAGGACAAACAACAACAACCTTCTTGAGTCTACTTTTAATAAAACATAGAGAGAGGTATATTTGTGACTGTCATGGAATATATCCCATGCAGGTTCCAAGTGGATAACTGAGGCAGTTTGGTAAAGTGGATTGTATGTTATACTTTGAATCAGAAAGACCCAAATTAAAATCCAGGCTCTGAAACTTAGGAATTGTGTGGCCATGACTCAATTTCTCCATTTCTCAGTTTCCTCATCTGTAAAGTGCAGATGATATATGTTGTATCTATCTCACAGGATGGTTTGAGGCTCAAATAAGCTAATACATAGAAAGTACTGTGAACAACATAGTGTTACATTAAGGTTAATATTATTAGAAGATTCCCAATGGTGGTAATGTCCTCCAGGTAATATTTTGCAAGTGACATTGTGCTGAATGCAATAAACTACATAATACTTTAGGGTCCCCACAGTGGAATCCACAGCCATTCAAAAGAGATCATCCTAACAATATACACAGACAACTTTATGGGCAGTCTAGTCAGGACATGAACACACATATTGTAGACAGGGCCAGCTAATGGATGATGATCTAGGTCCCATTATGGCCCCAAATAATCACATAAGTAACCTATAAGTAACACTGGCTTTTGGACTGTGTTATTTTGTATTCCAGAGACCTTAGATAATGAAATCCCAGAGCATGGGGGCTAGAGGAGATCCATATTTTCTGTGCAACCAACTACATTTTTGCCATTAACTTACTGGCAATGGATATAGCAAAGTGATGATAAACAGTAATGCAGAGAAAATGAAACAGGGAGAGTTTGTGCCTGGTTCCACTGTTCTAGTCAAGGACATCATCCTTGAAACTTGTTAAAAATCAGATACCTTAATGTGTCAGCTGGAATTCAGTACAAAATACTCTTATTTCTACAATAAAGGAAACTGAGGCACATCATATGACTCTGCTTCATTTTTCCTGAATACAAAATGGTGATCATTTACCCCCTACCTTCCAGGGGGCAATAAATAAGCTATAAAAGATATAATTGAGGATTTTGTAGTGATTTTGAAGCATGTAATAATCTAATAATGATTGCATAAGATCCACTAAATTAAGTGAGATTTTCAACACCACTGCTTATTTCTCATCTGTGAGGATGAAGTTCAACGAGGAGAAAAATTCTAGCAATGTGTTAACACGGTTAAAACCCCACAGATCTCAGCAAATAAAAATAAGAACAAAAGAAAAAGGAGAGAAAGTACATTTTCCAGTGATTCACATTATATTTGTGACTGGTTTTTGTTTTCTGTTGATTTGGATGGATGGAGGTGATATAGAGGCAAATAATGGAAAGGAATAGATGAATAAGGAATGGGAGAAAGAACGGGAGGGTGAAAGCTGGCCAGCTATGGAAGCAGATGACGTGGTGCTTAATGTAGCAAATAAGAGATCAGGACTAGGAGTCACAAGACATGGGTTTGAATCTCACTGGAGATCATTATTAGCTGTGTCATCATAAGTAAGTCATTTAAATTCTCAAAACTTCAGTTACCTCATTTATAAATGGGTATAACAATATCTGAATTGCCTTCCTACTTCAGGAGCCTTTTTGAATTAATGGCAGGCAGAGTATCCCAAAGTTCTTAGTTCAGTTTTAAGATAATTTGTAAAACCGAACTATGATTTTTAGGACATTCTGCCTAGCATATGCAAGAGCACCAGGCATGGAGTCAGGAAGACCTGAGTTCAAATCTGGCCTCAGACACTTATTAGCTGTGTGACCCTGGGCAAGTTACTCAACTCTGTTTATCTCAGTTTCCTCATTTGTAAAATGAGCTAGGGAAGGAAATGGCAAAGAAATCACTCCAGTATCCTTGCCAAGAAAACCACAAATGGCATAATGAAGTCAGACACAACTGAAATGACCGAACAATAAAAGCTTAGAGTATTGCTTCAAAGAGGCTCCCAAAGTCTTAGTTCATTTAGTACTTATTAAAAATCAAACAATGATATTTTGGGGGATATCCTGGCTAAATGTGAGTTGTTGTTATCTATCATCACTGCTCTCACTATGCTCCCTGAAATGCTTACAGCTGCAAAAGTTCACTTAGTGTGTAGGACAGTGCTAAACATAAAGGAATATGAGATGATTTTCTGTGGGTCAAAACCCTGCACTGGAAGACTGGGCAGGTGTTACTAACCCAGAAACCAGAATCTCAGAGCTAGAAGTGAACCCAATCACCGTCTAATCTAGTCCATACCTGAAAAAGAGTCTCTTCTATGACCTCCCTAATAAGCGGTCAGCCATTATTCACTTGAGGGCTTCAAATGAAGCACCTTGGGAAGCAGCTAGATGGATAGGCCATTGGATTTGGAATCAGGGCAACCTGAATTGAAAACTTGCCTCAGATATTTACTAGCAATATGACCCTGGACAAGTCACTTAGCTTCTCTCAGCCTCAGTTTCTCCATATGGAAAATGGGGATAATAGTATCCATCTCACAAGGTTGTTGTGAGGATCAACTGATATAGCATGAAAACATTTTGTAAACCTTAAAACTCTATAAATTTTAGTTAATATTACTTTTTCTTGTAATTTTCCCATTCTTCTTTTGCATATTTCTGATTGTTAGGAAATCCACCAATGATGTGGAACCTAAATTTGCTTCTGTACAACTTCCATTCACTACATCTCATTCTGGGGCCATCTAATTCCTTTTCCTTGTGAATGTCCTTTGAACTACTTATACAGCTGTCCTGGCCCCAGCTCCATCCCCTCTACCCTTACTCACAAATCTTTCCTTAGTCAACCCAAACATACTCAGTTCTTTAAATTATTCTTTGGAATCTCTTGTCTTCAGTTCTTCCACCATTCTAGGTGCCATACTCTGAATTGTATCCAGCTTGTCAGTAGCACTTTGGTAGAGGCAGCTGGTGGTGCAATGGATAAATTGCTGAATCTGGAGCCAGGAAGACCTCAGTTTCAATCCAACCTCAAGCATTTACTTCCTATGTATGGGAGCCTGAAAAAAGTTTCTTAACCTCCATTTGTCTCCATTTCTTCAAATATAAAATGAGGACAATATGAATAGCCTCATAGGTTTTTTCTGAGGATCAAATGGGATAACATCTGTGTCGAGATAATGGAATGTGATAGATGAGATTGGGCAGATGCTCAGGAGCCCACCTGAGTGGATTGCTGGCTGATTTGACTGGATTAGTAGTTGACTAGATTCTAAGTACATCTGGATGGTACTTGAGAGTACGTAAAGCATGGTTCTCGGAATCTAAAACAACTTTGAACTTCCAGCCCAGTCAACCAACCAGCTTGAAGAACCTCCCATTTCTGGCAGGGGACTGGAAGGAGGTAGGGAAGCCTGCGCAGAGAGCGAGGTGGCTTTTTGGTTCCTGACTTCATCGTGGTGGCAGTGTGAAGACTCCTGAGGACTTCACAGGAAAATTGAGGAAAGCTAGGATTGCCAGGCTGTAGGGATTCTGTTCTCAATCTTTCTCTTCTATCTTTCAATAAACCCTTAAAAACCTAAACTCGTTTTATCAGTGATTTTAGTCAGTTTCCCCCACAACCGGGGGGACAGATTAGAACCCACATTTAGAACTTTAAATTACATATCTGTGAAAGTGATATATTCAGTGACTGGTATATCATAGGTGCAGCATAAAGACTTTTTCCCTGCTCCGCTCTTCTTTTCTATGATACCCAGAAATGAATACCATGCACCAAAGAGCCTCTGAATAGAACTATCAATTCTTTCTTTGTGGAAACTATGTTTCAATTAATGCAGTCTGAGATCACATCAGATTCATTGGCACCCAGTTATACTATTGACTCATGTTGAGTTTGCAGTTGGTGGTGAGTATGAATGGGCTACAACAGGTGACAAATGAAGAACTATGAAGAATCAGAGCAAGAGCCACCATCAAAGGTGCTGATAGAAAGATAAGATGGACTAGCAATATGGCAAAAATTGATGATAACTCATAGACATTCCATGTGCTTGTGATGTCAGCAGAAATTGATGAAAATCCCTAGTGCATTGGAGGTGCCATTCCTTCATTGTTGATCCAACAGAGGACATGGACAGGATTCACAAAGAAGATGGTAGGCATATATGGATTTTAATATGCATTATTGGAAGGAACATCCACATTGATGAACTCACAAACCATTGGTGTAAATTTCATTTTATTATATTTGGCTTAATGATTTAGCAAGTCTAGGGCAGCTAGATGGTGCAGTGGATAGAGCACCGGCCCAGGAGTCAGGAGTGCCTGAGTTCAAATCCGACCTCAGACACTTAATACTTACTAGCTGTGTGACCCTGGGCAAGTCACTTAACCCCAATTGCCTGACTAAAAAAAATGATTTAGCAAGTCTAGATCTTTTTTGGATCCTTACTTTGTCATTTGTAAGTTTTTGAAGTCTGCTGTGTAGTTCCAGGCTTTTGTCAGTCAAAGATTATACTTTAATATCTTTGATGCATGGAGATTTTGCATATGGTCACTCTCCAGATGAGACAGTCTGAACATTTGACTCATAAGGAAGGTTGGGTGATCAGAGAGAATCATTTTGCCAGTTTCTACAAGCACATAACCTGTCAAAGACCTGAGCTCTCTTTCTAGGCTACACGTTTGGAAGTACAAACTACTCCAAGAGACAGAGAAATGCCAGAGGTGGAAAATGTAGCAAAACTCTTTGGAATAAGCTGTTATTGCTTCTCAATTTGCTAGTTTGATACAGGGAAATTTAAAGATCCATTTTTAGAT
The DNA here is from genome assembly GCF_019393635.1 of Dromiciops gliroides. NCBI lineage: Eukaryota > Metazoa > Chordata > Mammalia > Microbiotheria > Microbiotheriidae > Dromiciops > Dromiciops gliroides. The sequence goes on along the minus strand of NC_057865.1, from coordinate 27,046,701 downwards.
CCATTTTCTGTGAAGTCTGATGAGCCTTTGGGAGGAAGGTTACATGATTTCAGGGTAAGCAGGCTGCTAATTTCCTAGGGAGTAAATTCTGCTCTCCTATGACTAGGCACAGCATTGTTTCTCTGTGTATACAAACATCATATCCCAGCGGGGAGTAAATGGATAAGTGACTATTCTTTTTTCTACCTGCCACCATCCCCTTTGGTCCCCTAAAGATACTTTGACTTGACTTCCCTCCTAGAATTACTTTCTGAGCAATCTTTCCTCTTCCAATTAGGGAAAAAAATCTTCTGGACTATGAAATTGATTATAGGGATGTTGCAGGCCCATGGAAGAAAAAGTTATACAGTATAAGTTCCTTGATAATAGGGGTTGTTTTATTCTTTGTCTTTGTCATCAGGACCTAGCATCATATCTAGCAATAGGCAGTTAGGATGATAAGATCATAGATTTAGCAACCACAACAAGCATTTACTGAGGAAAATGAAGCGAATAAGCCTTTCTTACGTTTCCACCACATGTCAGGCACTGTGATAAGAGCTGGTAAAGGATTATAGAGGCCAACCCCTTCATTTTACAGATGAGGAAACTGAGGTACAAAAAGTTTAAGTGATTTACCCAGTGTCATACCATTGGTATATGCAAGAAAGGATTTGAAACTAGGTCTTCCTGATTTTCAAGTCTAGTGCTCTATCCACTGTTCCTTGATGTCCCTTAGATGCTAAATAAATGCGTATTGATTGGCCTATGGTCTTTGCACATCCAGGGTTAATGTGTTCCCTGGGCTCATAATAGATTCTCCACAAATGCTTGTTGAATTAAATTGACTATAGTCAGTAGAAATATAAGGTAGGGTTAATGATCTTAAGATCATAGGAGTTAGATCTGAAAGAGTCATTAGTGGTCAGTCCAAATGAGAAGCAGCAACTGGATTAGGTCAATAAAAGTTTGCTCCATGTATATGCTGTGAATAACTTAAAGAAACATATATAGTTCAAACATGTATAGTTCAAAGAAAGATGGCATTCCAGCCAAGAACACTAGAGTAAAAGTTTTGCCTTTGGTTCTGTGTAACCCTAGGCAAGTCACCTAACCTCTCAATGACTCAACCACCTCCTTGAAAAGGTGCTGACTTTCATCAGAAGAGAGAGCTTCCTTATCTGGGATTTCTCTATAATGATGAAATCATTGGTCCAGTCCCTGTTTCTTATCCCTTTTGATGGCATAAGGTAAACAAAAGGGAATATGGTAATAAAGAGAGGAACTTGAAGAATGAGTACAAGCTCATTTCTAATGAAATCGGGAGCCTTAGCTTCTTGCAGCTATTCAACTGCTGGGGAGGAGAGAGATTGAAATATCATCATCAATTCTATAGCCTCTCCTAACATAAAATGGGCTCTTAAGTGAAGTGGTTCTATTTCTTTCTTTTTTTACTTTTTCTTTTCTTTTCTTTTTTTTTTTCTTTTTTCTTTTTTCTTTTTTTTTTTTTTTTTGCGGGACAATGAGGGCTAAGTGAGTTGTCCAGGGTCACACAGCTAGTAAGTGTCAAGTGTCTGAGGCCAGCTTTGAACTCAGGTCCTCCTGAATCCAGGGCCAGTGCTTTATCCACTGCATCTCCTAGCTGCCCCTGAAGTGGGTCTATTTTAACCATTGGTAAGAAGACTAGCTCTGACATGAAATCTCTATTCCGGAATCCCTCCTTATTATCAGATAGGCTTATCCCATTAAAGCAGTATGACTTGGTCTCCATTGTTATTAATTATTATGGTTATTACATATTGGAATGTCTCTATTACCTAGGGACCAGAGACCAAATAATCTCTCCTGCTTCTTCCTGTGCTATGGAGAGCAAAGACAAACACACAGACACACAAACACACACATACACATTGCACAGAGGAAGTTGGTTAATTTATCTCTTGCAGTTTTACTCTGTTATTTTTGTAGGCTTACTTACCTATTTCTTCTCTTCCATTGATATTTGAGAGGAGGGTTTGTCTGGGTTTTAGTAGAGTAAAATTAGCACATCCCTCTAGGGGAGCATGTGTACACACAACACACACTTGCCTCCTATTGTCTGTATAGGCAACTCAGTACTTATGCCCCAAAGTGACAGATGTGAGCATAATCAACAAGATGCTAGTATTCTCTGAGTAACTCTCAGATTATTTCCCTAGTATTGACTTATTCCCTACTATTCCCCCTCCTATCCTATTGACAAATCGAGTGCTTAATATAAATTATCCATTTTATTAATGCTATAAAGTACTCTGTTGCTCAGCCAAGAAATAATAGCTTGGAATATTCTGGTTATGTCTTCAATGTGCTCTCCTTTTATTTGCCATTCCTCCCCCTCCAATTAAGAGAATGTCGATGCAGGCTATTTCCCTACTTAATATCACTGAAATTTCCATTATGGTATCTCAGAGTTTTTCTCCAGTTTGGCATGTGCCACTCAATTCAAGCATTGATTAAATACTTCTAAGATGCCAGGCTCTGTGCTAAGCAAGCTCTAATGATTCAAAGAAAAGCAAAAAAAAAAATATGTTTCCCCTCAAGGAGCTCACATTCTAATGGAGCAGACAACATGCAAGCCATTATGTACATCTAGATATTTGCAGGGAAGATCAGAGATGATGTTAAAGGGAAGGCGCTGGCATTGAGTAGAATCAGGAAAGACACTTGGAAGAACAATTTGAAAGAAGATTTGAAGGAAACCAAGGGAAATCAGAAGGAGATGGTAATATGCTCCTCAGAGAAAGTTGTTTTATTTTTTTTAAAAGCAATGTGAGGGGGCAGCTAAGTGGCACAGTGGATAAAGCACTGGCCCTGGATTCAGGAGTACCTGAGTTCAAATCCAACCTCAGACACTTGACACTTACCAGCTGTGTGACCCTGGGCAAGTCACTTAAGCCCCATTGCCCTGCAAAAAAAAAAGCAATGTGAGTGGATTTGGGAAAATGAACATCTTATGAATTGACATTCCATGACTACAAATGAAATATCAGAATAAATAAGGGGAATTCAGCAGTATGGTTGAGTAAGAAGTTGTGTCTAAACCAGTCCTCACCTCCCACATTAAAACAGCAAGAAATGAACCAAATGAGAAAATACAAATAGAAATAATAGAATAAAGAAAGACTTTCTACAATTTTGACCAGGGGTGTCAAACTCAAATAGAAACAGGGGCCACTGAAGTATACATAACACTCCCTGAAAGTTGCATATTGACTTAGAAAGCCACATATATTTATATATTTCTTTTTAAAAATTAATATATTAAGACATTAAGATCAGAAAGGAACTACATTTTAATCTAATTTGGCCTACACTCAGGAGTATTGTGGGCTGCATGTGGCCTATGACCTGTGTGTTTGACACCTCTGAGGTAAATCTTCAGGGGGTATGGAAGGGAACAAAAGAAAACAAAATGAAAAGGCCAGATTACTTCTCCTATAGCAATCCAGCTTTGTCCTTGACCTCCATGGAGTAGGTCATGGCATCTGCCATTATGTGCTCCTACCAGTAGCAATTGAGCAAGATTCTCTCACCTTTCATTGTATTGATGTTCATGAATTTGTCTATCTCTAGTGATCTGTACAGAGCAAACAGTCTTGGAGAGGGAAGAATCCCTGGGTGGCTGGCCTGCTTCATTGTGATTTGCAAGAGGGGTTGAGTTAATGGCTAAGTAAGAACTTCTATCTAAGCCCAGCTTCTCTCTACTAAGTAAAAAAAAAAAAAACCAGAAAGAATGAAGGAAAAGAATAGCATCACCATCATCACCTTAAACAGCAAAGAAAGGTTTAGAAAAGATTCATCATGGGAAAAACAAGAGAGACTCTTTTAAGAGGGAATTTGTAAACAAGCAAGAAAAGGATCCTATTTATCTTGTATGTAGTTTGTTTTGCATATATTTGTTTGCATGATGTCTCCCCAATTAGATTGTAAGCTTCTTGAGGATACAGATTGTCCTTTGCCTGTTTTTTATTCCAAGTGCTTATAATAGTGCCTGGAACACAGTAGGCTCTTAATAAATGTTTATTAAGTTGAAAAAAGAGGATCCAATCCAACTAATACACACTATGGCTTAAAGGAAATCAATGAGCAAACCTGCAATAGAAATGCAAAAAAAAATTATTACAACACAGGAATGAGAACAAAACAAGTGGAAGAATGTTCGACATTGGTTCAAAAGATCAACAAAAGAATCCAGAGGAGGATATAAATTAGGGTTCTCAGAGGAAAAAAAAATATATCAAAGTGAATAACGAATTTAAAGCAAACAATGGATTGTTTTTCATAAATGATAGATGCTTTGAAAAAGAAAATGGAATATTTAGACCACAGAAATTCAGAGGTGAAGGAAAAACCAACAGAACAAAACCAATAAACATACAAGAAGATTGGAAGGACATTTGAGTTGTTTATTAGTGAAAGCTAGTCACCTTGAAATTATGATTTAAGAATAACATCTTTCAGAAATCTAGCAAACAGTAAATTAGTCCATCTGAAAACCACACATAAGGAAGAAAATTGCCCAAATGCACTGGAAAAAATAAGACAAATTATAGGTTTGTAGAATTCATAGAACACCAAAAGAGAGAAAATCCTGTTTTAATATTCTAAAAAAATATGGTGCCTAAGAGTATAAAGGTCCTCATAGAATAACAAATATTTTAGTTATACAGGAAAAAGGTCTTAACAAAACAAGTAAAAACAGTTTAAATTGCTTCAGCACTCCTGATTTGTATGAAACAAAAGGTAAAATTAAGATATTATTCCAAGAAGCAAAGGAGATTAGTTTGCATTTATGAAATAACATATCCTGCTTAGTTGAGTTGAATTATTACTGAAACAAGATGGAATTTCAAGAGTAGGGAGGAGTTTGTCATTCTCTCAGAATAAATCAGAGATGATAGGTGCTTGTTTTCCTGTTTTTGAAAACCACCATCTTGTTTAAGGGATATTGGGAAATCAGAGAATATTGATGGGCAAACTTCAAAGGGTGGTCAAGAGAACTTGGAGTTGGGAAGGAGGTATATAGAAGTGACAGGGTGTGTGAAAAGATTTTCTATGAAGGAAGGCAATAAATCAATAGTGTATTTGTCTACCAATTTTTTCCACATTCCCTCCAGCATTTGTCATTCATTTTCTGTCATTTTAGCCAATCTGATAAGAGTAAGGTGGTATCGTAGGATTGCTTTGATGTTCATTTCTCAAATCAATAATGATTTACAGCATTTTTTCATATGACTTCATTATTTTGATTTCACTGGAAAACTGCCTATTTATACCCTTTGACCATTTATCAATTGGGGAATGACTTGTATTGTTATAGATTTGACAAAGTTCTTGATATATTTGAGATATTAGACTTTTATCTGATAAATTATCTATATAATTCCTCCGCCCTTCTGCTTTCCTTCTGATCTTGGTAGTATTTGTTTTGTTTGTACAAACCCTTGTAAATTTAATATAATTGAAATGATCCATTTTGCACCTAAATTTGTGCTCTATTTCTTATTTATTCACAAGTTGTTCACCTATCCATAAGTAACATGTTATAACAGTTTTATTAAGACTAAAAATGGATAAGCCGTTAGTTATGATAAAAAAGAAGAAAGTTAAATTTCCAAAACCCCACAAAAATACAGAATTTTAGAGTAAGGGATCTCAGTGGCTATCTTTTAGAGTCAATACTCTAAATAGTGGTATCAACACCAAATACAAATGGGTGGTGTCACTAAACCAAATATAAGGATCCCTTTGGGCACATATTGACTTAGAAAACTACATGAACATTATCTATATTTTGTTGCATTTTTATTTATTTTATTAAATATTTTCCAATTACATTTTAATCACGTTTGGGAGGATTGTAGCTCATAGTTAAGTGTTTGCTACCTCTGTCCTAATAGGATTCCTACTACAAAATAATTAATAGTCAACCTTGTCTTGAAGACCTCCAAGGAGGGGGTGTAACTCACACCTCTCAAGGCAGCTGGCTCCATTTTTAGAAAGTTCTACTTGTAAGGAAGTTTGTTTTTGTTTTTGTTTTTCCTGACATGAAAGCTAAACTTGCTTCTGCTGCTTCCAATCATGCTCCTGGTTATGGCCTCTGGGAACAAACAAAACAAGCCGATTCCCTCCTCCATATAGTCTTCAAATACTTGAAATTGGCTATCATGTGCTCCTTGCATCCTTTCTCTAAAAAATATTCTGAGTTCCTTCAACTAGTACTCAAGTGCTACGTCCCTTTACCATACTGTTGGTCTTCCAATAAACAGGTGTCTTAACAATAAACAGTATGAATTCACTCAAATGTTTAGTGTCTTTATTCTCTCTCTTTTTCCTTAAGCAAAACATGCTCTCAAGAAAGGAGTTGAAAAAACACCATAACACTGAGAGCTAAATGCTCAAGAGCATGTCAGTCCCTCTCAAGGACATCCCATTTTAATTTGAACCAAAAGAATAAATCCCTCATGATAACATTCCAGACATAGGAAGGTCGGTAGGGGAAGCAGTGTGTTGGTAAATGTTTAACAACTAGCTCTCCAGAGGGAGGAGGGAAGTACTCTTGACATACTTTTAAATTTAATCTGCATTATTTATTAACATTTTCTCCATGACTTACTTAAGTCCAGACAATCAACAAAACAATAAATCTAAGTTGCCAATGCTCACCCTGAAAGTTTAAAATTTGGCAGCAGGTTCAGCTGGGGGAATGTAGCATTTGGGACAAGGGGTAGAAGGCTTTCTAGAGCCCCTAAAATCACACTTCATCATCTTTATCTCCTCCTACACCTTGTCATAAAACCCAAATTATAGCCATCGGGTCAAATCTAGTTGAACTAAGAGAAGAAAGCCGCCTGTGGCCATGCAACCTCCATTTCCCAACCCTCCCCCAGAGAACATTTCCCAGTGAATACTAGCAATTAAGCCTCACCATTTGGTTCCAGCTGCTTAAATGCTCCTGTCAACATGCTGAATGTACAATTAGAAGAGGTGAAAACCAATTAAGATGTTTTCTGGAAAGGTGCCGGAGCCCATTTACAAATGATAAAAACGCACTGATGCTTTCTGGGAGACTAAATATTTGCTCTGGTTTTTAGACGTTTGCTTTTTTGTTTTGTTTTATTTATAATTTTCATAAGAGAAACAAGCATTTTTATTATTGGTTGGTATCAAGATGGTTAGCTGGTCATGTTGTTAAAGGCTCCTTAAGGACTATTGGAAAGATGGATCAGTCTAGACAGGCTGCTTAGACTAAGCTAACCTGGGACTCAAAATCTCATCACTGTGCCTACATAGACAATAGTTCTCGTGTTCCTAGACAGAGCACCTTGAAATTTTGCTCCATCATTACTCTTCAGAGGTAGGAAGAGAACCCAGGAAGGATCTACTCAATTTTTGCTTAATCAAATTATGTCTCTATCTGTGAGGCTTGCTGTTGGTCCCAGGAAGAAGAACATTGACAGAAAACTGAATTGTGACGAGCAAGTGAAACATGTCTATGCATGTCTGAGCTGATATTTCTGAAAATAATCCCTCTCCTTTAGAATATGTCTGCATTATAAATGGAGGACATGTAAGAACCAACCAGACTTTAATACTCTACTACAATGTTAATGAATAGGTAGGAATTCAGGAAAGAGAGATAATGGGCACTTTGGGGTGTTGGTTCTTTACCATATGAGCTGTTTCTTCTGTGAGTGGGCAAGATCTATTTAAAAAGGAAACTTTTAATAATGATAGAAATAGATAGCTGTAGGATCCTTCATTCTTCTCTACCTGGTAGTTATCCTTAGGTGAGACTTTTGGTTTAATACAGTTATCAGTGCTCACATCTACCTCATACTTGATAGCAATTTGTATTTTTCAAAGTGTTTTCCATGCATTTCATTTTAACAATAAAACTGTCCTGTTTTCCTACACTTTGTCCCATTCTCCACTCATCCAGGTTACACAATGATCTCACCCACAGCCTGGCCAAACACTGTTCATAATGATTGCTATCACACAATGTCCTTACCTTATGCAGAATGTTTCATATTTTCTCAATTAAAATCTGATCACCCTCAGTTGGTCTTTGTTCACATGACTATGATGGCCTTGGGCACTGTAAAAATACTTCTTCTTCTAGGGCTACCAGGATTCTATGAGTGGCAGAGTGTGTCATGTATCTGTTGCTCCAAGATACATAGATAAAGAACTGCAGATCAAATGGTGCAAGTGTTTGGGGTCCCATCTGATTCTACTGTGGTGGTACCCAGAGCTATAACTAGATTGAGATGACCTGAGGATTATCAAAGGGTAGTGAAATTTCAAGGGTGTAAGTAGTATTTCTACTTCAGAAAGATAGAAACAACTGAGCTCAGCATCTATGGAGCAAGAATAATTGAATCAGAGATTAAGAATAGTTAAAATAGGAAGATAGGAAGTTACCAAGTGGTATATACCTTCCTTCACTTAGTTTTCACAATCTATATATCCCTTTCTTCTCCCCTCCCACCTCAGCAATGGCTATATATCTGCCTATGAAAATAGTAATAAGGTGGGTACCCCCTCCCCAAGGTGATATGAAGCTAATTTTCATGTAACTTACCCCCAGTGTATTTTGGAATCCCAATGGGATAACATGAATCCCTGGTTGAACACATAGGACCTTCATGTTGCTTGAGGATCCTGCCTGAAGACCTCTTTATTAAACGTGACCATCTGTTAGGAAAGGCTTTATTTTAGATTTGAGTATTTTGGGTTCCCATTTACATTTGCTGAGGTTAATAGACCTGACAACCTCCTCCTGTTCCCAGCAGGAAGTGCACACTGACTACATGGGAAAGGAGACCATAGTGATTTTCTGTCTGCCTTGAAACATAGACGTTATGAATTGAGGCTGTTTTATATTCTTGCTCAATTCCCTAGGTTGTTCAAGTCCCATTTGCTTTACCATTCATACCACTAATGGTGTTCCTTGGGTTTCCCAAGTAAATGGTGAGTTCCTGCAGCAGCCTCAAAATATTTGATCTCTTTAACTTTTAAGTGAAAGCCTCTGTGCCTCCCTCCCTCTCCCTCCCCCCCTCCTTCTCCTTCCTTCTTCTCTTCTTCCTCCTCCTTTTTCTCCTTCTCCTCTTCCTCCTCCTTCTCTCCCTCCCTCTCCTCCTTCCCCCTTTCCTTCTCTTTCTCTCTCTCTCTAAATAAATGTGTACGTATGTATAAAACCTTTAGTTTCTCTACCTGTGATTGGAACATTTCCCCTGAGAGACCTTCAGCCATGAAGGGTTACTTTTGAATGATGAGGCACTTGGCAGGCAGGCAGGCCCAAGATACTTTTAGAAAACAATGAGGGGCACAAGTGTCTGCAAACAGGAGAGAGAGAGAGAGAGAGAGAGAGAGAGAGAGAGAGAGAGAGAGAGAGAGAGAGCAACTCTGATCTCTTAATTGCTAGAAGTTCATGAGTTAAGGGATCTGAGATCCCCAGTTCACAAAATAGAAACAGCTTCAGGGCAAGATCTGCTTTGAGTCCTTGACTATGTACTCCCCCTCCTCTACCCATGGAACTGCAACATTAGACAGAGAATACCATTTCCCACTTTAAAAAACAAAACAAAAAACAATTACTGCTTTATACATTCAAGAGGGTAGCAGGTGAAAAAGCAGAGGGGAGGGATAGGGATTGTCCTTTGGTCCAATGTTTGTTCTGGAACTTGATAAGTAAGGAAAGGTGAAGTATATGTTTTCTGACAAGGCAGACCAATTAAACCAGCTCCCAGCAGGCACCTTGGCTAAGAAACTCTCCTCCTTGAGCTTGACTAGGGCCAGGAGCAACATGCTGATGAATTATGGGATTTAAATGAACTGTTGCAGAGAGGTTGAACATGAATGCCTCCATAGCATGAAACAAGGAGGGGATGGTACTCTTTATAGTAACTGCAGGAGTGGGGAGGGGTGATTGATCTCATGGGATTCAAAGTACTTAATAATTTGGAATCTAATGAACTCAGAGGGGAAATTTATTAGGAAAAAACCATTCTGGGGAGTCACACAGAAATAAGTGTTCAAAAAAGTCCCATTAATGCTTTATTAGCAGCATACAGGGGGCAACTAGGTGGCACAGGGATAAAGCACCAGCCCTGGATTCAGGAGGGCCTGAGGTCAAATCTGGCCTCAGACATTTGACACTTACTAGCTGTGTGACACTGGGCAAGTTGCTTAATCCTTCTTGACCCACAAAAATAAAAATAAAAAAATAAGAATATAGGGGCAGCTAGGTGATACAGTGGATAGCGCACAGGCCCTGGATTCAGGAAGACCTGAGTTCAAATCCGGCCTCAGACACTTAACACTTACTAGCTATGTGACCCTGGGCAAGTCACTTAACCCCAATTGACTCACTAAAAAAAAAAAAGAAAAAGAAAAAGGATATAAACTCTTCATGATCAGAAACTTGAATTTGGGCACAAAGTAGATCCTTACAAAATAATAATAAATTTATCTAGCTCTTTAAATATACTATCTCAACAACTCTGTAAAATAAGATTTATTATTTTTAACCAGACCTGTAGTTTCAAAGGCAGATGGATGGCACAGTGAATAGAGTGCTGGATCAGGAGGCAAGAAGACCTGCCTCAGACATTTACTAGCTGGCATATAGTAGGCACTTAATAAATGTTTGTTGATTACTGATTTTGTGACTCTAAACAAACCACCTAACCTTTCTCAGCTTCAGTTTTGACATCTCTACGATGAGAGTAATACCAGCATCTACTTGTGAGGAACAAATAAGATAATATAAGGACTTTGCTATATAAATATAAATAAACATAAAGGACTTTACTATATAAATCTTGGCTATTCCTATTTTTGGTGCAGGGAACATCTAGTGGGAAAATTGCTTTTACCACAGAAGACAGGCACTTGCACAGGGTGACACAAATGCTTGTTGAATGAATAAAGCTTTCCTCTAAAAGTCCTCCCTTTGTCTTTAATCATGGCCTGGAGGTGATCCTGTTTTTTTCCAAAGCTGCCACAGGACAAAATCTGATTGGGCCTATCGAATAGCAAAAACTTTATATGTGGATTGGGTATTGACTAGAATGAAAGCACATTTTTATCAAGGTCAGCCCCAAACCAAATTGGCCATAGGGGCATGGGTTTTTGGCCAAAGGAACTCCTGTGGAGCAGAGGAATGACACCCTTGCTTTGCCACCTGGACTCTGGACTTTGTCTTCTTCCTTAAGTCTCTGATGTCATTCTTTAGCTCTACCTAACTTCCTTCTCTTCTCTGCACTGACACACCATCCACTTAACTTGTTTTCCAAGATTCCAGACCCATGGCCTACTTTTTGGGGGGAGGAAGTGCAATAAGGGTTAAGTGATGTGTAATTTAAGATTCTAAATGTGGATTCTAATCTATTCCCCCAGTTTGGGGGAAACTGACTAAAAATCACTGATAAAACGAGTTTAGGTTTTTAAGGGTTTATTGGAAAATAGAAAGAAAAAGATTGAGAACAGAATTCTAACAGCCTGGCATTCCTATCTTTCCTCAAATTTCCTGTGAAGTCCTCTGCCGCCACCACCATCAAGTCCGGAAGCCAAAAGGCCCGCGCTCTCTGCGCAGCCTCCCTTTCCTCCTTCCTGTCTCCTCCCAGACCATAGGAGGCTCCTCCAGTTGATTGGCTGGTAGACTTGATAGACAGCACCCATGAGCAAACGTCATTTCCTGACGCCAAGGAAAAGCCACAATGCCTCTGAGGCATTTTCCTCATGGTGGAGCTCTCCACAGCAAGTCTCCAGTAGGTGGCGTCATTCCAATCATTACAGTGACTTGCCCAGGGTCACACAGCTAGTAAATGTCAAGTGTCTGAGACTGGATTTGAACTCAGATCCTTCTGAATCCAGGGCTGGTGCTTTATCTACTGCACCACCTAGCTGTCCTCCTGCCATGGCCTACTTTTGACCCCACATACCCCAGTCTCCATATTTACTGCCTTTACTTCTGGGTTCTCAAAATCTTTAGTCTGCCTCTAACTCCTGGCAAGAGAAGGGTCTTCATGTCCTGTCTTGCTTCTATTTTCCTAACTTTCCTTTTACTTTTGTCTGTCTTGATTAGACCCCATTCTTTCTTCAGGCTATCTTAAAGGAGGCATGGCTGCCTACCAGTGAAAACAGATTTATGCATGCTTTGGAGATATGGAATAGCTAGAAATCCTGGCCCCCTAGCCAATAACACAAGATGTGCCTGGGGCAAGCAGCACAACTAGGGAATGTCTTGGACCTCAGGATACAAAAACCAGCATGAGAGACTGGATTCATAAAGCCTGGGGTATCACCTTCTGGTGAGAAGCAGAGACCCTGGGACATCCTGAGGTTGCTGCTATGAAATTCACAGTTGGGTTGAGGAGAAGCTAAGTGTGCCTTCTAATAGCTATCTATTTTAACTAATTAGTTTTATAAAAACTATCTGCTAATCCCAACTCTTCCACATACTGAAGGAGTTCAAGTAATATAAACAAGCTCTAAATTTCATCCTTCCTATCAAAGAGCTGCTTAACCTACCTAGTTATGTGTTTGACCATTTGGATTCAATAAGTGCAAAAGATACTTTGACTGTTTATACTGACAATGGATCTTCCTGAGGTAATAATATTTTAGAGTGTATCTAATCCAGACACCTCATTTGAAAGGTGAGGAAATTAGGGGCAGAGCCAAGATGGCAGAAACCAGGAAGCTCCCATATTTCTCTCAGAAACATTAAATTAAGCCTCTCAACAGATTCTGGAGCTGCAAAACCTGCAAAAAATGGAGCGAAACAATCTTCCAACTTAAGATAACCTAGAAGATCTTCAGGAAAGGTTTATTTCATCTGGATAAAGGGGGAGCACAGCTCAGTACAGAAGGTATTTGGCCACCTAGAAAAAGGCTTCTAGACAGCGCAGATCAACAGCTGAAGACCTGTAGTCCTAGCTCAGCAAGCTAGTGGAACAGCAGGCCAGTTGTGAAGCCTCTAGACCCAACATAGAAGGCAATCTGCAAGCCGAGGTATCAGGTACTCAACAAGCCCAACTAAGCCAGGCCACTCCAGTGCAGTGAGAAGCCACAAGTTGCTTATGCCTCAGAGCAGAAAACTGGTGACTTGGCATCAAGCTCCCAGCAAAAGAAGCTCCAGGCAGCGAACACTGTGCCCCAGGAGCCAAACTCAACCTTAAAAGGCACAAAAGAGAATAAAATAAAAATATTAGTAGGAAACAAAAAAGAACCCTCACCATTGACAATGATTATGGAGACAGGGAGGATCAAAACATAAACTCAGAGGAAAACAATGAAAAAACACCTACATGTGAAGCATTAAAGGGGAAGAAGAATTGGTCTTGGGACCAAAAAGCCCTCTTGGACGAACTCAAAAAGGATTTTATAAACTACATAAGAGAAGTAGAAGAAAAATTGGGGAAAAAGATGAGAGTTATGTAAGAGAACGTCAATAGCTTCGAAAAAGAAAAAAAGCCTTAAAAATACAATGGGAAAATCGGAAATGAAGATGCAAAAGCTGATTGGGGACAATAGTTCCTCAAGAATCAGAATTGGACTAATGACTCAATGATACAACAGGAAGAAGTAAACCAGAATCAAAAGAATATAAAAGTAGAAGAAAACAACATAAAATACCTCTCCAGGAAACAAACAAACAAAGAACCCCCACAGACCTAGAAAATAGATCCAGGAGAGACAATATAAGAATAATCAGACAACCTGAGGATCATGATCAAAATAAGAGACTAGACAGCATATTCCAGGACATTATCAAGGAGAACTGTTCCAATATTTTACAACCAGAGGAAAAATTAGTCATTGAAAGAATCCACCAATCACCTCCTGAAAGACACCCCAAAACAAAACTTGAAGGAATACTGTGGCTAAATTCCAGAACTATGAAGTAAAGGAGAAAATACTTCAAGCAGCCAGAAAGAAACAATTTAAATATGAAGGAACAACAATAAGAATTACACAGGACTTGGCAGCTTCAACATTAAAGGATGAGAGGGCTTGAAATATGATATTCCAGAGGGCAAAGGAACTGGAATTACAACCAAGAATGTACTACCCAGCAAAGTATAATGTTTCAGAGGGAAAGATGGATATTCAATGAAATAGGGGTTTTTTTAACTTTCCTAATGAAAAGCCCACAACTGAAAAGCAAATTCAATTTACAAATACAAGACACAAGAGATGAAAGAAAAGGTAAAAAGGGGAAAACACACATTATTCAATGAGGTTAAAATGTTTGCACCCATACATGGGAAGAAGATACTTATAACTCTTGAGAACTGTATCTTTTTTTTTTTTGGAGAGGCAATTGGGGTTAAGTGACTTGCCCAGGGTCACATAGCTAGTAAGTGTGAAGTGTCGGAGGCCAGATTTGAACTCAGGTCCTCCTGAATCCAGGGCCAGTGCTTTATCCACTGCACCACCTAGCTGCCCCAAACTGTATCTTTCTTAAGACAGATAGGAGGAGTAAACATAGACAGAACATGTGGGTATAAGTTGGTTATGATGGGATTATTTAAAAAAAAAAACACAAGGGGTAACAAAAAGGATTATACTAGGAGAAGAGGAAAGGGATGTCAGAATGTGATAAATCACACCACATGAAGAGGAACAAAAGACCTATTACAATTGGGGGAAAGAAGGGAGGGTTGAGCATTGTTTTGACCTTACTCTCATCTGATTTGGCTCAAAGAGGGAATAAAATACAAACTCAATTGGGCATAGAATTTTATCTTACCCTATAGGGAAATAAGGGGAGAGGGGAGAGGGGAAAGAAAAGGGTGGGATGTTGAAAAAAGGGAGGGTAAAACTAGGAAGGGAAAGGGGAAAGTACAAAAAGAAGGTGGGGCTTGTCAAAAATGAAATATAGTTTTCCTACTTATTCTCCTACAAAATAAGAAAAATTAGAAACTCAAATAAATAGATCAGAGAAGGTCATCCCTGCCTCTCTTACAGAAAGTAAGCACCTCACAGAAAACTAGATCAGAGAATTGGTAGGAAACTTAACCACTGATTTATTTCATCCCAATAACAAGCAAGCATGACATGCAGAGAATGTTTCAAAGGAAAAAAATCTCAAAGGTTTCCCTTTTTATGACAGCATTTAAACCTTTTTGTTTTCTTTCACTGGTTAAAGGGCAATATAATTTTCAATAGCATGCTACAAATCGACCTAAAGCAAATACTACACCTGTAAATCAGTTAAATAATACAAATCAGTTTAATAGTTAAACTTAAAGCACATGCTATGATTAGATTATGTGGAAACAGGGTTTATCAAAGACAAGGATGCTTAAGGAGACCAATAATATCTATTTACTCATTTGGGGAAAGAACCTAGTGAATAATAGGGATCAAGAATTAATTACCTCACTTTCAAATGAAAGATGTTGCATGACCTTAAACTTGAAGAAGAGTAGGAATTCTAAGAAGATAATGCTGGCTTTTCTTTTTAACTTCATGCTCATGTGACCTTAGGATTCTCTTCATACATTCTCTGGTCTGGCCAAACTAGCCTTCTTGCCTTTGCAAGGCTATCTTCCATCCCTGGTGAGTTCCTGTCCTCTTCTCTTTTTCTTAGGATGCCTTCAAGTGTCTCAACAGCCACAGCCTTCACAAAGGCTTTCCCAATCCCTCCAGTTGCTAGTACTTCTCGCCATGACCTTGTATTTATTGTGAATATATTATGTATATATGTATATATGTATTTTCCCCCTTCCCAAACACTCACCCCAAAGAAGGTCAGATCCTTGAAGGTAAGGATTGTTTTGGCCTTTATATATACCTAGTATCTAACATAATTCCTGCCACATAGCAGACACTTAATAAAAGCTTATTGAGGGGGCAGCTAGGTGGCACAGTGGATAAAGCACTGGATTCAGAACAACGTGAGTTCAAATCCAACCTCAGACACTTGACATTTACTAGCTGTATGACACTGGGCAAGTTGCTTAACCCTTCTTGCCCCACAAAAAAAAGCTTATTCACTCATTGGACCTCATTTTTCTTTATCACCTGCAAAGTGGGTTTGGATTTGATGACTTCTAAAGACCCTTCTAGTTCTACATCTGTAATCCTCTATTAGTTTTCAGGCTAAGGAAAGTGAGTTACTCAATGATAAAGTAAGTTGGCCACCTTTCACTTAATTTAACCTAGTTCAATCCATCAATAACAATAATGAGGTTGAGGATCTCTCTAACCACAGTCCTATCTTTCCAGCCTTATTGGACATTAACATCCTTCCCTTACTCTGCAATGAAGGCAAATTGGCCCTCTCTGTGTTCCTGAACAGGAAACTGCATCACCCAATCTGTGCTCTTGCATTGACTGTCCCACAAGCCTGGAATTTACTGCCTCCTTACTCCTACTGCAGAGAATCTTCTTTTTCCTTTAAGATGCTATGCAAGTACTGTCTGTATAAAACTTTTTCATATTTCCCCCAACTCCTGGTGCTTTTCCCTCCTAAATTCTTCTGTAATTAACTACCCTGTGCATATTTCTATTTATTAACTGTATGTTTATGATATATATTTGTATATTTACTTGTCTCTCCATTTGAATATGAGCTACTTGAGAGTTGCTTCATATTTGCATCCCCAGTGCCAAGCACAGTTCATGGGACATAGGAGGCACTTAATAAATATTTATTGATTGGTTCATTAGTGGCAACGATTGACCAGTCCCACCAAATGCCACAGCTGAAAATTCTATTCATCTTAAACAACTTTTGTATTGAGGTTGTACTTACAAATGATTATTATTGATCCTGCTTACAAAGAGTGTTTGAGACTATAAATAATCATCTCTGTGATATTGGGAACTTCTCTTCTGAACTTCAAGCTGTGAATGTGAGAACATATTCAATAATCTGAGACTGCCCACAGACAGTGCTGGGATGAAACCAGCTAAGTGAGAGGGTAGGTTGCATTTTCAGCCTGAGTTGTGTTGGCAGAGTTGCTCTGGAGAAATTTGCACAATGTCATACTGCTATTCACCCACCACAATTTGGAAAATGCCAAATGCATACTTGATTAAAATAAATAGCCAAATTATAGCTACATTTATGGGGTTTGGGTAGGTCTTCAAATGGAGACAATACGCCACAAAGTCACAGGCCAAACAGACCATACCAGACGTCCATGCCAAAGTAGAGATGAGGAGTGGTGAGGCAGTTAACAGATTAATCCTGCTCCCAGTGAATCAGTCTTCCTTCATTTCCCATAATACTTTCATAAGGCAGATGTTTTGACTGATTTACCCAAGTAATATAATTGCTTCACCCCTGTCCTTTTTGTCAGATATCTCCTGCTTTTCTGTTTTTCCATGTAATAGCATTTCAGAGAATTTTAATGGCCAAATTGTTTGAGGCAGGTCATGAGACTGCATTATAGAGGAAGGGGACAGAGAGCAGGAAGACAGAAGTGAAGGGCCCTGAAATAGAAAAGAGGTGATGAGAACCCGTGCTGGATGTCAACTTTCATCCGGAAGCAGATATTGCACAGTCACTTCTTGGATAGGTTATCTTGGGGATAGGAATTTCAGGTGATAGTTGGAGGAAATGGCTAGAGAGGTCCCTTTCCAATCTCCTATTATGTGACTCTTCCTAACTGGATTGAAAGGGAAGGATGGAGATGACTCTTGGAACTGAACTGGAGCCGAAGTGGAAAGGAAAGGACCTGCCTCTAGACTCTTCTGAGTACAGAGGGTAAGGGCCCAAATCAGATTTGAAAATCCTTTGAGCTAAACCTCCATGTTTTATAGCATTCCTCCCATCAGACACAGAGTCCCTCTTAGCTTGGTGAAAGCTGTCCATCCAAAGGAGTCAAGGCGAAGTGCTTACACAACAGTGGGGCTGCTGCAAGGGGCTAGGCTTAAGTGGTTTAAGTGGAGGCTTCCACGCCCAGGGAATTCACACCTTGAGGGGAAGGCATTCCAGGGGCTGGGCTTAGCTGCTATAAAAGCAGAGCATCCTTCTGCTGAGAAGCACTGCCTTCAGGTGCCTTGAAGTCTGTTCCTAGCCTTTGCCCCTGCTGCTGCCGCCGCGCCGCCTCTGCCTCTGCCCCTGCCCCTGCCCCTGCCCCTGCCCCTGCCCCTGCCCCTGCCCCTGCCCCTGCCCCTGCCCCTGCCCCTACCCCTGCCCCTACCCCTACCCCTACCCCTACCGCCGCCGAGGCCGAAAAGAAGCTGTTGCAGAGAGAAGAATGGCTGCTGCTAGGGAAAGGCTGCAGGAATTGCAAAGGGAAATCACCTGTGGTGTCTGTCAGAGCTACTTCTCTGAGCCAGTCACCATTGAGTGTGGGCACAGCTTTTGCCGAGCATGTCTCTCCTTGAGCTGGAGAGTTGGAACTACCAACTTCTCTTGTCCTGAATGCAGGCAAGTGCCCCAAGTCAGAGAATTGCCAGCAGTCAACAGGCACCTAGCACAGCTGACTGAGGTGGGCAAAGAGCTCAGCGGCCAGCTTCTGCAGAGTGCTGAAGGACAGAGCCAGTGTGCCACTCACAAGCAAGTCCTCAAGCTCTTCTGTGAAGATGACCAGACAGCCCTGTGTGTGAGATGTTTGCAAAGCTCAGAGCATGGGGCTCAAATGCTCTCTCCTGTAGAAGAGGCTGCTCCCAAATGCAGGGAGAAGCTCCAGCACATCCTGAGTCAGGTGGAGAAGCATTTTGAGGAAGCTGCAACACGTCTCAATCAGGAGGAAAGACCTGCTGTCGACAGTCGGATGATCACTTTGGAATACCGCAGACTACACCAATTCCTGACAGAGGAAGAATCCAGATGTCATGAAAGGATAAGGCAAGAGCAAAATGCACGCCAGGACATGATTTGCCAGTATCGAAAAAGGCTTCAGACGCTCATGGTGGATCTGCAGGAAGCAAGTCACCAAGCCAATGTGGACCTGCTACAGGATGCCAGGCAGCTGCTGGCAAGGAGTGAGTCAGTGTTGTCCCAAAGGGCCGAGGCTGTCAGCCCCGAGATGAGAGAATATCCCATCCCTGGCATGATAGAGATGCTGAACAGATTCAGAGTGGACATCACCATGGATCCTAAATCAGCCAGTCCCTGTGTGACAGTTTCTGAGGATCTCAAGAGTGTGAAGGCTGGAGAAGGCTGGCAGGTGGACACTGAGCATGCTAAAGGCTCTCCTGGCCATGGTGTGCTTGCTGAGCAGGCCTTCAGCTCAGGCAGACAGTACTGGGAGGTGGATGTGAGCCAACTACCTCAATGGGTACTGGGAATCTATACCCCCTATTTGAGGAGAAAAAGGGTCAGGGATGTGGACTCCTGTGAGTCTGCGTTGCTACTTTGCTGCTTCAAGAAAGAAGGGGATTACTGTTTGCAAACATATCCAGGATCACTGATGCATCGAGTGAAAGGGCCTGTGCCCAGAGTTGGGGTGTTCCTGGAATATACCGCTGGCACCCTTGCCTTTTACAATGTTCTGCAACACTCCCTCATTTACAGCTTCCAGTCTATTCCCTTTACAGCACCTGTCTCACCCATCTTTTCTCCTGGCCCCCCACTTCCAGGAACCAAGGCTGGTCCTATGATTCTCTGTCCAGGGGACTCTCACCCGTGTGCTTGCTGCTATTCCTCCAGGGAGGGATCCTGAATCGAACACCAGGCTCTCTGGCTTGGGTCCTCCAATTTCCAGGCTTCCATTAGCATCACCTATTCATGATGAAAGAGAAACTCCCCGATCTACAACTGGAGACTTGCCTTCCACACTGCAAGCTGAAGGGGATCACTCCCAAGGCTTTGGTACCCTTGGATTCTTCTTGGATCCTGTCTGTTTATGAGGTTCCTGAAGAAACCAATCCTGTTCCTGCAGTTATCCAATGCTCATAGGAGGGCTATGGTTTCCAAATGCTGATGTCTTCCTTTCTTCTGAGAATTGATCAAAGTCCTATGAGGTTCATAGATTTCAAGCTCTTTCTCTTGTGCTGTAAGAAACGATGAGTAGGAGGAGTTCAGAGAAACCTGGAGGGACTTGCATGAACTGATGAAGATGAGTCGAAACAGAAGGACATTGTACACAGTATAATCATCATTATGTCTTGATCACCTGAGATAGACTAGATTCTTCTCACCACTACAACGGTACAAGAAAGTTCCAAAGGACTCTTGATGGAAAATGATCTGCAAATCCAGACGAAAAAAAAAAAGAACTGTGGGATATGGATGCTGAGTGAGTTGTACTATTTCTTTTGTTTTTGGTGCTGGTTTTCCTTTTTAATCTGATTCTTCTCTCATAACATGACTAATGCAGAAATATGTTTAATTATATATATATATATATATATATATATATATATGTGTGTGTGTGTGTGTGTATATACATATGTATATCTCCTGGTTCCAAAGTTTGTCATGCCGGGGTGGGAGTGGGGATAAGCTCACACTCTCTATAAAATGCTCCAATGGCGTGGGTCTCCAATAGCCTCTGACAAACAAAGCCCAACTCCTGGCCTTCTCGTGGCAGAACTGTTTCCACTGACAGGAGAGGGGGAGAAGGCCAGTCACTGGTGCCTTCAAACCAGTCGCTTCGAGCAGGTGGGGCTCCTTAGCCTTGCCAGGCAACACACCTAGGGGAAGGAACCCTGATTTTAAACCTCTGATGCCTTGGGCCTATACCCACATATGGGAAAGGCTTTGGGAGTGAACCCCAAGGAAAAGTCAGGAGTCACAGTCCCTTGGGCAGTTGGATGTTGGACATCACATCCCTCTGGCGACTCCTGTGGGGGAACTGGTGCCAAAGCGTATTGGCTCTGCCTCTCCTTTGGATCCAGCACTGTCCAGGAGAGGGAAAACCTGCTGCATGGGCAGCAGCTTCTTTTCCATATTGATCTGCCCAGGCCAGCACCCTAGAGAGGATACTCCAGCTACTCCTTATGGGGTAGATACAACCTGGGATGAGGCACTTACTGGTTATAAGTCACTCAGGGGCTGCAGCTCCCATATGGGCCTGCACAGCCACACTGTGGCCTGTGGCTCTTCAAGGCACTGATCCATGGTCCTCCTTCACTGGTGGAGCCCTACTACTACTATTACTATTACTACTACTACTACATCCTATATCCTGTATCAGGTTACCTGCTGTCTAAGGAAGGGTGGAAGGGAGGGGAAGGAGGGAGAAAATTAGAAATTTGTAATCTTATAAAAATGTTGAAAACTATCTCTATATGTAACTGGAAAACAATAAAATACTTTGATTAAAAAAAAGATTTCAAGCTCTTTCAGTGCTTTACCCCTTGACTTACTGAAAACCTTCCCTGTTGTCCTATTTGATTTAATATTCAATAAATTGAGCAATTGCTGTGCTTTTCTGTGTTCTTATTGTTCATTCATTTCATTGATATCCAGCTCTTTCTATCCCCCATTTGGGATTTTCTTCGCAAAGCAACTCTAAGGGTTTTCCTTGTCAATTTCCAACTCATCTTATGGATGAGGAAACTGAGGCAAAGAGAGTCAAGTGGCTTACTCAGAGTCACCCATCTACCAAGTATCTGAAACCAGACCTGAATTCAGGAAGATGAGTCTTCTTCCCTCCAGTCAGGCCTTTGATCCAATATTCAGCCTAGCTGCCCCCATTAGGAACATGGACATTCATTAATTAATTCCACAGGGATCATCAATTGAGTTTCCAAATATTTGAGAAGCTTCCCCTACTTCATGGAGATCTGCATATACCAGATTGGGAATCCCAGATGGATACATGCCTAACTCAACAGATAGGCAGAGATATTAATACAGAGATGTTTATTCCTATACAATTATATCTGTCTATATGAAATCTATATGTAATATATACATCTCTGTTATATGTTTCTATCTGTAATTGTATCTCTACCTCTAAACACTCTCTCCCTCTTCCTATACACATAACCATGAATATAACCATACTCATGCCCATACCTCTATTTTTCTATCTATTCATCCATGTTTTAACTATGTATCTATCTATCCATCCATCCATCCATCCATCTATCTGTCTATCTATTGGCTATATAGACATGGAGTCTCTAGATGGGCATGGAATTGGCCATTTGAGGGCCCTTAACCCTTGAGTGTTTTTCTCATTCAGATACTGGCTGTGAGAAGCAAGGGTCTGGATTACCCAGCTGAGGTTATTTCTTTTTCAGAAAGGAAGACGATGAGGAAATAGAGTCATCATGCCCAAATCATCCCCCAACACTTTTCTCATGCACAGACATCCAGCTTAAGCACTTCAGAGATGGCAGCACATGCTGTTCTCTAAGGTGGGCTTCATGACAATTCAGGCAACTATCCTTGTGATTAAAACTCACAATGTTTATGTTTTTACATGAATCTTGTGATGTAGAAGTATAAACATATAAGAGTCACATCTACCGTCAATCTCTTACTAATGTGAGGGTGAACATTTGATATACAGAGAGTTCTTTGGGGGACTCACCTTCATATTGATGTCCCAGGAATCCTCCCCTCTGACCTGTCCCTTTTAGATATTTCTCCCTGGCTCCCAAGAAAAGGAGCCTCTAAGCTTGAGTTCAGAAAAGGGTCAGATTTTCTTACTTGGGAATTAATTACACAACAAAGGTGAAAGGAATAAAAATCAAAGACAAGGAAGTCGGAAAATAGAAATACAGATCGATATTCTTCACTCTAAGATGAACCCAGATCCTTTCTAATTTAGCCAGTTCCAAAGAGTTTAGGGTTTTCTGTAAGTAACTGAGCGAACCTGAAAGTTTACAGTTGCTGAGCAGAGACAGCAGTCGCCTGAGACAGAGCACAATTACTTGCAGTGCACCACTATCACAAGGGCCCAAGGCTAAAGGCCCAGTTTGGGGAAAAACCCTGGAGTTCTCCTGCCTCCCTTCCAGGAGCATTCAATCTGCCATCCCCCAAAAGGGGAGGTCCTTCAAAAAGCTGCCTTCCTAACCTCTGGATGGGCCAGGTGTGGCCCCTCCCAAATGAGTTAGCTAAAAACGGGAATATCAATCTTTACCACAAATCATTTTTACCACACTAAATAAATGAAACACAAAGGAAAATTTAAAAAACAACAACAACAAACATTTCAGGGGCAAAGTTGAGCTCAGTTGGTCTAGATGTTATCTTAGAGTGATAGGGGCATCCACAGAACTTCTGTAGCAGCCAATGAGATGTCTGGGTTCAGACTTCAGAGAGATTTGAGTTCAAATCTTGCTTTGAGGTTTTTTTGGTTTTGACTCTGGGCAGGTAACAACATGTGATCAAAGATTTTGAGATGGAAGACACATAGGGAGCCAAAGGAAACGAACTGTGATAAGACCCATTGATGTTAACTTTCCCCTCTCTTGGAATTTCAACTGTGAAGAAGGAAGGGGAATTTACAGAGCTCCCAAGATTGATCATTGAGGAGAGGGAGACTGGGTGAAAGGCACAAGTTTCAAAGTGCACTTCTGACTGGAACTTGGGTCTTTGGAAATGTACCTTCCAGGAAATTCATTGGGGGATTAGACTAGATGCCCCTTTGCTCCCCAGCCCTGAGTCAGGTGGAGAAGCATTTGTAGGAAGCTGAGAACCTTCTTTCCCAGGAGGAAGAACCTGCTGTCGACTGGCACTGGATGATCACAGTAGAATACTGCCGACTACACGAATTTTTGATGGAGGAAGAATTTCAGTTTCTTGAAAAAATGAGGCAAGAGAAAAAGACAAGCCAGGACAGACTATCCCAGCATTTGCAGACCCTTCAAGGGCCTCATACAAGATCTTCAGGAAGCAAGCCAACAACCCAATGTGGACGTGCTACAGGATGTCAAGCAGGTGCTGGGATGGAGTGAATCATTATTGTCCCAAAGGGTCAAGGCTATCAGCACAGAGATGAGAGAATGTGCCATCCCAGGCATGATAGACATGCTGAGCTAATTCACAGTGGACATCACAATGGATCCCACATCAGCCAGTCCCTTTGTGACTGTTCCTGAGGATCAGAAGAGTGTGAAGGCTGCAGAAGGCTGACAGGTGGAGGCCAAGGTCCTGAGGACTCCCCTTGCCAATATGTCTTTGCTGAGCAGGCCTTCAGCTCAGGCAGACAGTATTGGGAGGTGGATGTGAGTCAGCTACCTCAGTGGGTACTGGGGATCCAGTCCCCAAACTTAAGGAGAAGAAGTGCAGGAATGTATACTCCTGCACCCCTGTGTTCCTGCCTCAATGTGTCTAGACAGGAAATGACCACTATTTGCAAACCTATCCAGGATCATTGAAGCATCGAGTGAAAGGTCCTGTGCCCAGGGTCAGCGTCTACCTGGAATACACCCCTGGCTATCTTGTCTTTTATTATGTTCTCCAGCGCTCCCATATCTATAGGTTCTTTCCCATTCTTTTCACATAGCCAGTCAAAACCCATCTTTTCTCCTGGTCCTCCACTTGCAGGAACAAAGGCTGGTCCCATGACTTTCATCTCTGTGCTTGCTGCTATTTATCCCTTTGAGCACTTCTACAGAAAGAATTCTCAACCCACCACCAGTCTTCCTGGCTGTGCTCCTTCAATTCCCAGCATTCCCCTACAAGAGCATGAGCATCATCTACTTCCCAACAGAACAAAATCCATGGAACCTTTTCCATGCCAATCTCTCTACACGTTCAGTATAACCTACTGTACATGCTTTTTGACACAAAATAAAATAAATTTGATCTTTTAACATGCTTGAGCATATTTTGGTTATTTTTCATGCCTTTCAGTTCTGTCCCACTATTTCTGACCACATTTGTACTTTTCTGGTCAAAGATGATGGAATGGTTTCCCCTTTCCCCTGCATCCCATTTGATGTGTGAGGCAGCTGAGGAAAATGGTTCAATGACTTGTCCAAGGTCACAGAGCTCCTAGAGTCTGAGGTTAGACTTGATGTCAGGAAAATAAGACTTCCTGGCTCCAGTCCAGGTATTTTATGCATATGGGCCACCTAGCTACTGCCTTTTGCACATCAGAAATACAATTAATGAAATTATTTTAATGAGATAATAAAATTAGTTGTCAGGTATTCTCCAATGCCCTTTGATAAATTTCAACTATTCCCTCGGGGTTTCCTTATCCAAACCTGGGAAGCCCTGATGTATGTATATGGAAAGACATACATACTTACACACATGCATACACACATGTATATGTGTGAAAATGTATTGGTATGTATATGTAGGTACACAAATATGTGTGTATATGTGTGTGTATATGCATGTAGGCACAGGAATATGTATGAGTGTATTAAGGAATGTGTGGGAGTGGCCATTAAGGGCAGTTAACCTTTCAGTGTTTGCCTCTTCCAGACCCAATGATAATATGGGCAGAATATTCTAGGCCATATTTCACAAAGACATACTCTCTTTCACCACCATTACTTTGGTTCGGGGTTCTGTTCTTATTTATAAGTTCTCTCTGTGATGAGTCTCTAGCCTTGGAAGAAAGACACAGTATAACTATGACATCCTTCCTGCTATAGTACTTTCTCCTCTGCTCCTATTTGGTTCCCATCATAAATGCCATGGATGAGAACTCCTAAATGTTGGCAGATAAACCAAACCCTCTTTCCTGTGAACAGAATCTCTGGGTTTATGGCTGGAACTCCTTGGAACCGTGGAGTTGCCTGATCAAGCTGATTCTGCTGCTGTTGCTGATGGTGGTGGTGGTGGTGATGCTGACAATGAGGATAAAGACAAAGAAAATTCTTCCAGGTCATTAACTACTTCAAAGCCAAAATAGAGGATAGAGTAGAAAGGTTTCCTAGGTTTCCTTTGTGCTAGCAGTCCTAAGTCCTGTTGGAAATAGAAAGAATTTATTAAAGTAAGCTTGGAAAAACTTAGGTCAGTGAATCAAGGCTCTCCAGATTGCTTGGATTTAAGCTAAGGGTTTTCCCTTTGGCTTCTGGAGGTCATGTTCTGTGACTCTCTGTAAAGGGATTGAAAAGGAAGGATGGGAAGGATTCTTAAGAAGACTTTGGAATTAATTCAGCTTGGAAGGGGAAAGGAAAGAACCTATCTGTAGATTCTTCTGCCTACAATAGTTCAGGGCACAAATCATATTTGAGAATCCATTAAGCTAAAACCTCCATGTTTCCATGGCATTCATCCTTACAAACCCAGGAGCACTCTCAGCATGGTGAATAAACACTGTACATTCAAAGGAGTCAACTACAAGTGTGAACTCTGGGGGCTGCAGAACATCCGCAAGCAGCAAGAGTTCACAGGTTGACCTGGAAGCTTCCATGCACTGGGGAGTCACACCTTCTCTAGGAGACCCTCAGGAGCACCTCCAGGTGCCACATTCCAGGGGAAGGAGAGGGAGGAAGGTGAACTGCTGTGCCTCTGGGTTCCTGCTTAGATGTGTCAAGAAAGAAGATGATTACTCTTTGCAAACCTATCCAGGATCATTGAAGCATGGAGTGAAAGGTCCGGTGCCCAGGGTCAGAGTCTACCTGGAACACACTCCTGGCACTTTTGTCCTTTATAACATTCTCCACTGCTCCCCATCTATAGGTTCTCCCCTCCTCCCCTCACAAAGCCTGTCAAATCCTTCTTTTCTCCTGGCCCCCCACTTGCAGGAACAAAGGCTGGTGCCATGACTCTCTGTTCAGTCAACTCTCATCTTTGTGCTTGCTGCTATTCATCTTTCTTAGCAGTTCTTCAGAGAGGTATCCTCAACTCACCATCAGGCTCCTAGTCCTTCAATTTCCAGCCTTCGCCTCCAAGAGGATGAGCATCACCTACTTCTCGCCAGAAGAGAACCCATGGTCCTTCCTCTCTGAAAGTTGATTGGAACTTTTTCCTGTCCCTTCCCTCTGCAAGTTCAGTAAAACCTACTTTAAATGTTATTTAATATAAAATGAAATAAATCTTATCTTTTAATCTGCTTATGCATGTTTTAGTTATTATTCATCCCTTTCAGTTCTGTCCCACTCTTTGTGACCCCACTAGTGGTGTGCTGGCCAGAAATCATGGAATGATTTGCCCTTTCCTTCTCCATCCCATTAGATGGATGAGGCAACTGAGGCAAACAGGTTTAAATGAACGTTCAACATCCCAGAGCAACTCAAGTTTGTGGCTACATGTGATGTCAGGAAAACAAGACTTCTAAACCCCAGACCACATATTTTAGGAATATGGGCCACCTAGCGATCCCCTTACGCACATCAGAAATAAACCTAGTTGGGGCAGCTAGGTGGTGCAGTGGACAGAGCCCTGGATTCAAGAGGACCTGAGTTCAAATCTTTCCTCAGACACGTAACACTTACAAGCTGTGTGACCCTGGGCAAGTCATATAACCCCAAATGCCTCACCAAAAAAGAAAAGAAAAGAAAAGTAAGAAAGAAAAAGAAAAGAAATATACCTAGTTAATTTTCATGAGATAATAAAATTAGTTGTCAAGTACTGGTCAATGGCCAGTGAAAAATTTCTCCTACTGCCCTGGGTGTCCTTATCCCATATTGGGATTCCCTGATGTATATATGGAGAGATATATAGATATATATTTATATAGATATAGATATATGTATGAATATATGTATCTATATGGGGGTATGCATTTATGTATTCATAAGATTGTACATGTATGTGTATATACAAATCTGGGTATATATGTGCATGTATTCCTATCTGTATATATCTGTCTGTCTACCTGTAGGAGAGTGGCAGTAAACCCTTGATTGTTTGTTCCAGTCCAAATTTCACAAAGAAATACTCTATTTCATCACCATTTATCTTCTTGAATGTTCTGCTCTCACATTAGTCTTATCTTTGTGAAGACTCTCCAGCCTTGGAAGAAAGACGTAGTATGAATATGACACCATTCTGCTACAGGGCTTGCACCCCTCCTCTCATTTGGGACCCAGTACAAATGCCCTGGGTGAAAACTCCTACATAGCAGGAGACAAACCAACCCCTATTTCCTGTGAGCAGAATCTCGGGGTCTCTGGCAGGAGCTGCTTGGAAACAGGGAGTTGCCTGATCAACATGATGCTGCTGCTGCTGTTGTTGCTTTTGTTGTTGCTGTTGCTCCTGCTGCTGCTCCTAACAATGAGGATAAAGAGAAAGAAAACACTTGGAGATCATTAACTCCTCCATGGCTAAAATAGAGGATAGTGTAGAAAGGACATGGATTCCCAGTTTTGTGTTCTGCTTGCAGCCCTAAGTCCTTTTAAAGATCTGTCAGGAATAAAAATGACTTACAAAACCTAGGTCAGTGATTCAAGGCTCTCCAGATTCGTTTGACCTAATCTAAGGGTTTTGTCTTTGGCTTCTGGAGGATCAGAGAGGTTGGATCATTTGCACAAACTCACATAGGCAGAAATTTGACCCCTTCAGGATTCCAGAGCCAACACTCTAACCATTAGGCAACATGGCCCAGTCTGAGAGATTGTCTGATAGACAACAAGGCTCAGAATCAGGAAGTCCTAGGTTCAGATACTATCTTTTTTTTTTTTTTTTTTTAGTGAGGCATTTGGGGTTAAGTGACTTGCCCAGGGTCACACAGCTAGTAAGTGTCAAGGGACTGAGGTCAAATTTGAACTCAGGTCCTCCTGAATCCAGGGTCTGTGCTTTATCCATTGCACCACCTAGCTGCCCCCAGATACTATCTCAGGCTACATTTGAGTGTGTTCCCCTAGGAAAATCATTTCATGTCTTAGTGATTCACAAAACTCTTAGAGACACCAAGTCCCAGAGGAAGTGCCCATTACTATTGCTGGAGAACTATTTTTGGCACCCTACCATGGCTGCAGGTACTGTGCAAGATAATGAGAAGTCCTGTCCTCCAGGAGCTGTCATTTCTGAAAGAAAGCTGGGGTGAGGGGAAGGGAACCATCATTTCCCAGAGAAGGATGAAAGCCCAATGAGGCTGTTTCTGGAAATCTAGTTTAATGAATGAGTTCAGTTAAAGTGATTCTTATAAGCAATTGATTGCAAAAAAAAAAAAAGACATTCTACTACTTAAAAGAAGGAAGTAGCCTGTTGTTCTATCATTCCACTTAGCAGGATTTTAGACATTTTCATTCATCAAATTGCTTGAGGAAGGTGATTGGTAACTATGGAGAGGACGGATGAGGGGTGAAGGAGCCAGTGAGAAGGGAGAGAGATGTGACATCACTGCAATAAAAAAGAGGTCCTGATCACTTTCCTGATGAAGCAGAGAATGGACAGTCACTACTGGGATATGTTATTATGAGGATGGCCCTCTTGTGTGGGTTGGAGAAAAAGACTTAGAGAGGTCCCTTCTCAATCTCATATTCTGTGACTGTAAAAGGATTGAAAGGAAGGGTGGAAAGGATGCTTAAGCAGACTTTGGTGTTGATTCAGCGTGGAAGGGGAAAGGAAAGAACATATCTTTCAACTCTGCTGTCTACAGAAGATCTGTGCAGAGATAAGATTTGGGAATCCATTAACCTAAAATCTCCATGTTTCTATAGCATTTCCTTACAAACACAAGAGCACTCTCAGCATGTCTAACCTGTCAATCCCAAGGAGTCAACCAGATGTGTGAACTCTGGGGGCCTGCAGAGCTGGTACAAGGCAAGAGTTCACAGGTTGACCTGGATGCTTCCATGCCCAGGGAATTCACACCTTCAGGGGAAGGCATTCAAGGGGCTGGGCTTAGCTCCTATAAAAGGAGAGCATCCTTCTGCTGAGAAGCACTGCCTTCAGGGGTACTGAAGTCTCTTCATCTCAGCTGCTGCCGGAAAGAAGCAGTTGCAGAGAGAAGAATGGCTGCTGCTAGGGAAAGGCTGCAGGAATTGCTAAGGGACATCACCTGTGCTGTCTGTCAGAGCTACTTCTCTGAGCCAGTCACCATTGAGTGTGGGCACAGCTTTTGCCGAGCATGTCTCTCCTTGAGCTGGAGAGTTGGAACTACCAACTTCTCTTGTCCTGAATGCAGGCAAGTGCCCCAAGTCAGAGAATTGCCAGCAGTCAACAGGCACCTAGCACAGCTGACTGAGGTGGGCAAAGAGCTCACCTGCCAGCTTTTCCATAGTGCTGAAGGGCAGCACCAGTGTGCCACTCACAAGAAAGTCTTCAAGCTTTTTTGTGAAAATGACCAGATAGCAGTCTGTATGAGATGTTCCCAAAGCCCAGAGCATGGGGCTCACATGCTCTCTCCTGTAGAAGAGGCTGCTCCCAGATTCAGGGAGAAGCTCCAGCACACCCTGAGTCAGGTGGAGAAGCATTTGGAGGAAGCTGAGAAACTTCTTGCCCAGGAGGAAGAACCTGCTGTTGACTGGCTTAGCATGATCACAGGAGAATACTGCCAACTGCATGATTTCTTCCTTGAGGAAGAATCCCGATATCTTGAAAGGATAAAGCAAGAGGAAAGGACTAGCTTTGACAGAATCTCTCACCATAGACAAAGGCTTCAGGACATCATATATGATCTGCAGGAAGCGGGCCAACGACCCAATGTGGACCTGCTACAAGATGCCAAGCAGCTGCTGGCAAGGAGTGAGTCAGTGTTGTCGCAAAGGTCCAAGGCTGTCATCCCAGAACTGAGAGAATGTCCCATCCCTGGACTGATAGAGATGCTGAGACGATTCACAGTGGACATCACAGTGAATCCTACATCAGCCAGTCCCTTTGTGACTGTTTCTGAGGATAAGAAGAGTGTGAAGGCTTCAGATGCCTGGCAGGTGGGGACCAAGCATCCTGAGTTCTCTCCTGGCCATTATGTCTTTGCAGAGCAGGCCTTCAGCTCAGGCAGACAGTACTGGGAGGTGGACGTAAGTCAACTACCTCAGTGGGCACTAGGGGTCATTGCCTTACAGTTGAGGAGGAGGGACGGGAATGTGGACTACATTGCCTCTGTGTTCCTGCTGCAATGTGCCAAGAAAGAAGATGATTACTATTTGCAGACCTATCCAATATCATTGAAGCATCGAGTGAAAGGTCCTGTGCCCAGGGTTGGGGTCTACCTGGAATACACTTCTGGCACTCTTGTCTTTTATAATGTTCTCCAGCGTTCCCCCATCTATAGGTTCGCTCCTATTGCCTTCTCAGAGCCTGTCAAACCCTTCTTTTCTCCTGGTCCCCCACTTGCAGGAACAAAGCCTGGTCCCATGACTCTTTGTGCAGTAGACTCTCATCTTTGTGTTTGCTGCTATTCCTCACTCTGAACATTTCTCCAGGGAGGATTTCTCAACCCATATCATGGGGTCCTTCAATTTCCACCCTAACCCAGAATGAGGATGATTATCACTGACTTCATGATTGCTCACCAATTGGACACCAATTGGTCACTTCCACACTGCTAATTGAGGATATCATGTTCAAGTATTTTGGTTGTTCTTAAACCCTTTTTATGTATCTATACAATAAATAAATTATGTTTTAGGTGTTTAAAAAACTCACATGAGCATTTTGCTTCCCATACTTTTATGTTTCCTTTCTTCCTAGATTTCATCACAGTTCTACAAGATATAAAGAGATTTCAACCTTTGCAAGTCCTATACCCCTTGATTGCATAACACCTTCCTTCATGCCCTAGTTAATAAAAAATGAAAGAAATGCTTCCATTTACTGTGTTTTTGCATATTTATATATTGTTCGTT
Source organism: Dromiciops gliroides (assembly GCF_019393635.1). NCBI lineage: Eukaryota > Metazoa > Chordata > Mammalia > Microbiotheria > Microbiotheriidae > Dromiciops > Dromiciops gliroides. The sequence continues at coordinate 27,015,111 of NC_057865.1, read as the reverse complement.
CATTTTATTTGTGTCTCTTTTTTGCCCCATTTGTGATCTCTTTATCTAAGAAAATGGTTTCCCATTTCCACCTCCTTTTGCAAATGAGGCAACTGAGGCAAACAGGGTAAAGTTACTTGCCCAGGCTCACACATCTACTAAATATATGAGACCAGATGTGAACTCAGAGAGATGAATCCTGCTCATTCCAGGCCAGCCATTTTATGCCCTGTGCTCCCTTTATGCACTTCAAAAATTATTTAATTCCATTGGGATCATCGAGTCAGTTGCCAAACATTCCCCATCCCCCTGTATACAAGTTTCTCATACTCCATGGGGGTCATGCTCATCACAGATTGGGAATCTCTGATGTATATAAGTGCTTTATATACATGGATTGTCTATATGGTGTGATTCCTACCTGGCTCACCAAAACTGTGACGCATAAAATTAAATATGTGTGGTCACCCTACCTGTCCCCTGTTTGGGAAAGCTAACTAGTACAACAGTTTAACAGTTTAGGTCTTAAACATTTATTAAAATATATTAGAGGTTAACAAAGAGAGAACAAGTGTCTCTGAAAGAATAGGAAAACCTAACCTACCCTCCAGGAGCAATCAGAGCTCCACCTCTCAAGAGGTTTCAACCATAAACTGACGAAACCAACTGCCTTACACACTGCTTTAAGCTGATTGGTTGAGGGTGGTCTCATGCTCACTCAGCAGGGAACCCCTGATAATAATATTCTCACAATGGTTATGGTACTGGCCATTTAAGGGCAATTAACAACCGAGTGCTTGTCTTTTTCATACACCATGAGAACCTGGGTAGAATCTTCTAGTCTAAATTTCACAAAACATACACTTTTTCCCTAACATTAATTTCATTTGAGACCCCAATCTAACTCTACATTTATCTCTATGATGATTCTCTCTCTAGCCTTGGAAGGAAGACCTAGTATGAATATGAAATAATTCCTGCTACAGTGCTTCCTCCTCTCCTCCCATTTGGGTGCCTACACAAATATAATGGGTGAAAACTGCTAAATGATGTCAGACAAACCAACCCCTGTTTTCTGTGAACAGAATCTCTGGTTCTCTGGCAGTAGCTCTCTGGAAATGTGGTGTTGCCTGATAAAGATGTTGCTGCTGCCACTGCCTCCACCACAGCTAGTGAGGAGGGTTAAGATAGCAGTTTGGTATTATTAGGTACTTCCGGGTCAAAAGAGCTGATGGAGTAGGAAAGCCATTATTTCCCAGTTTTGCATTCTATTTGCACCTTTAGGTCCTTCTAAGACTTAGGAATAGAAATAACTTATTAAAGTATGGACTTTTAAAAATGCTTGGATAAAACCTAGGTCAATGAATAAAGACTCTCCAGATTCCTTTATTCTAATCAAAGGGTTTGGCCTTTAGCTTCTGGGTTATTAGAAAGGTTGAAATTTGATCCCTTTTTCAGGGTTCCAGGTCCAACACTCTAACCATTGGACAATATTGTGGCCTCGAAGCCAGGAATACATAGGTTCAAATCCTTTCCGGGGCCACTTTTGGGTGTGTTACCTTAGGAAAGTCATTTAACATCTCATTGTTTCAGGAAACTCTTAGAGACCCTAAGTCCCAGAGGAAGTATTCATTACTATTGATGCATTGGAAAGCAGAATCCAACAATATCCTATACAAGAGCCATACTTGGGATCAAAAGACATGCAGAAAATCCAAGAAGAACTTGAGCCATCCTTCTAGTTAGATCTTATCATCTGATATTCTTATGAGAATCTTTTCTGTATTAATATGACTCCATTCTGTCAATAGTGTGTCAATCAGCTGATCATTAGACAAAAATCTCATTTTTAGAGTATGAATAGTTAGAAATTATTATAATATAAGCTCTTTGATAGCAGGGATTTTAAATTTTTTTTTCTATTTGTATCCCTAGTATATAGCACAGTGCTTTGCACATAGTAGGTATTTAATAAATCCTTCATTTATTCAGTCAAATTAATGGATCATTGAATTATAGGATTACATAATGAAAGCTGAATGAGACCTCAGTTGCCATCTAGTCTAGCCCCCTCAAGTTATAGATAAGAAATCAGGGACATAGGAAAGTGAAATGATTAGCCAAAAGTAAGACAGCTAATAAATGGCCATAACAGGATTTGAACTCAGGTTCTTCCAACTCCAAGTTCAGTGGTGTTGTTTTTTTAAAGACCATCACAAGGGCAGCTAGGTGGTGCAGTGGATAAAGCACCAGCCCTGGATTCAGGAGGACCTGAGTTCAAATCCAGCCTCAGCCACTTAACACTTACTAGCTGTGTGACCCTGGGCAAGTCACTTAGCCCTCATTGCCCTGCAAAAAAAAAGTGAATGAGCTGATCTGGGTTTTTCATTATGAGTGACCTCCATTAAATTCACCTTCCCAAGCTTCTTTGTGTTGTAGAAGTAAGGATCTCAAGGGTATGCCCGCAGTGCTCAAACACCATCAGGGGTTAGACTAAATTATCTCCAAGGTCTCTTCTACCTCTGAATACCATGATCCTATAAAACATGAGTTCTTAGAGACATGGAAAGGCTCTGTCACCTGCCCTGATAATTATCCTGTGTCTGCCTTCTGAGAACAAGCTGTGCTTCAGAATGGCCCATGACCCAAAAGGGCACTTCTCCAGCCTACAGAAGCTGAAAACACCATAGACTAAGGTGGAAAGATGGTGTTGGTACAAGCTTCTTGAGAGCAAGTATTTATTCAGTCTTTGTCTTAGTATTCCTAGCAGCAACAACAATTCTAGCACCTCTCATATAGCATGTGCCCAATAAATGCTTATTGATTAATTATTGGTGGAGAAATTCCTCACACTGATAAAGTAGCTATTATTACTTGAGGGGATAGAAGCAGGGGGCTGGACCTGTGGTTTCATTAACATGAGGAACTAGTGGTGAGGAAGCTCCCCCTACCAGTATGTACTGGCATCTTCTTTACTACTTCTATTCATAGATTCAAGATCTGAGATTCCAAGGTCACATGAACAGTATGTCAGAGGTAGAACTCAAACCCAAGTCTTCCTTACTTGGGAGTTTGCTCCTCCATTTTGGATAGAGATATAGTGACTATCTCATGCTGCTTGGCACTAGTACACACTGAGTAATGCTTGTTGGCTGATTAGTGGGGGAGAAAATATCCACCCTGATGACTTAGGGGAAGGGAAGAAGTAGACCTGTGGTTTCATTAGTGTGAGGAACTCCTGGTGTGTAAATTCCCTTTACCAATCAGATAGGCTATTTTAAAACTTAACAATTTAGTTGGTCTTATGAATAGACTTTCTGAGTGTGGAGGAACATGCTGGGGAGGCTGAGGCTGGTAGATCAAATGAACTCAAAGGTTCTAAGTTACAGAGGGCTAAGCTGATTAAGTGCATTAAGTCCACTCCCAACATAGTGAATTACAGTGGTAAAGGCTACCAGATTGCCTAAGGAGGAGCAAACTATCCCAGGTAAGGAAAAGGAGCAAGTCAAAGTTTCCCTGCTAATCATCAATGCAGTTGGACTCTTGAGTGATTGCTGCACTGCCATCCTGGGTAAGATAGGAAGACCTAGTCTCAAAAATAGAATGAACTAAAATTACACACATACACACACACGCACACACACACACACACACATATATATCACATATACATGTGTGCAATAAATAGATAACATATACTATGTGTATATACATGTGCATGTTTTGTATGTGTACATTTATGTGTGCATACTTTTATATACATATACACTAGTATAAAATGACCTCCACAGAGATATGAGATGCTTGTCCCAAGGTCCAAACAATGGCATCTCTCAGTGTTCATTTGGCATCAGAGGTTCATAGAGCTAAAGCTTGTAGGGTCTCTCAGAGACCCACTAATCTAACTCCCTTACTTTACAAATGTAGGAAATGGTATGTGAAGTGATTTACCCCTGGTCACACTGATAGTAACAGAAGCAGAATTAGAATTTGGGTCCTCTAACTTTTGAGTGTTCTGCTACTCAACAGAAGAAGGTTCAGAGATAACCTTTGGAACTTGTCATAACATTACTCCCCCCCCAAAATAGGAACAAGGGCAGTCAAGACCAACAAACATCTTTTGAAATGGCTTATTACATTGTCAACAAGTTGCAACTGGTTTGATAGAAATTTTAAATAAAAATAATCACAGAAGAACTGGGTCCCTTTCCTATTGGGAGACAGGTTCCTACTACTGTCTTACTATAAATTTAAATGATTGAAACAATTAGACTTCTTTAGTTTACCTTCAAGAGTATATTTGTGACCAGATAATGAGGTTTAGTGCTCAGAATCCTTTCCTGGAAAAAAAAGCTCCACCTTCCCTTTTCTGTATCTAATCCCATTCTCTCTGAGCCTCTGAATGCCATCAAAAAATCTTATACAGCCTCAGGATCCTTGTCTAAGTGACAAAGCATCATTGAGTTGGAGCAGATGGCAAATTTTCTACTGCATTTAATCTTCAGTTAAACCAAGCAGGACATCCTTAGCTAGATTCCTAGATCAATATTTTAAGTTCTGTTAATTGTCCTTTACCTCAGACATCCCTCAGGTTTTCTCATAATGAGAATTTGGGACTGAATACCCCTATTGCTGCCTCAGAAAATCATAAATCAAATCTGATGCTAACAGTCAAATGGGGTTGGATAAGATTGTTGCTCCCCTGGATGGATTGGGGCAAAAATTCAATGCCATCTTGGGCAGCATTAAGAAAGGCTCTGGGGCAGCTAGATGGTGTAGTGGATAGAGCACTGGCCCTGGAGTCAGGAGTACCTGAGTTCAAATACGGCCTCAGATACTTAATACTTACTAGCTCTGTGACCCTGGGCAAATCACTTAACCCCAATTGCCTCACTAAAAAAAAAAAAGAAAAAGAAAAGAAAAAGAAAGGCTCTGCATCCATGGCCCAGGAGGTGGTAGCTCTGCAATTCTCCGCTGGTTAGACCACTTGATCTGCAGTCATGTGTTCAAATATGGGCACCATCCTTTAGGAAGGACATTGATTAATCAGAGTGCACCCAGAGGATTGGCACTAGTGAGGGGCCATGAAATTATGCCACATGGAAGATGGCAGAGAGAAGCCAGGAAGTTGCTTGAGCTTTCCTGTATTTCCCTCAAAAACAATGTTAAATCAAGCCTTTAAACAGATTCTGGAAGCACAGAACCTACAAAAAGACAGAGAGACACAATCCTCCTACTTGAGATAATTTACAAGACTTCAGGAAAGGTCTGGCTCACCTGGACAATAGGGGAGGGTGGCACAGCACTACTCAATACAGCTACAGATCAACACAGCTGAGAGTGGAGCACCTCAGAGCTGTAAGAAGCTAGCAACAGTGATCCCTGTGCCCCAGAAGCAGAATTCAACTTTATAAGCTTAAAAACAGGCTACAATATGAGTAAGAACCAAAAAAGGACCTTTACCATTGACAGTTTATATGGTGAAAGGAAAGACCAAAAAGCAAACTCAGATGACTTTATCAAAATGCCTATAAGTGGAGACTCAAGGGGGAAGATGACCTTTTCTCAAGACCAAAAAGCCTTCTTTTTTTTTTTTTTTTTTAGTGAGGCAATTGGGGCTAAGTGACTTGCCCAGGGTCACACAGCTAGTAAGTGTTAAGTGTCTGAGGCCGGATTTGAACTCAGGTACTCCTGAGTCCAGGGCCAGTGCTCTACCTGCTGCACCACCTAGCTGCCCCCAAAAAGCCTTCTTTGAAGAGGACAAAAAGGCTTTTAAAAGCCAAATGAAAGGGGTAGAAGAAAAAAATGGAAAAAGAAATGAGAGAAATGAGAGTTATACTGGAAAAAGAAATGCAAAAAATGACTTCCTTTAAAAATACAATTGGCCAAATGGGAGAAAAAATTGGCCAGATGGAAAAGGAGGTACAAAAGCTTACTGAGGAAAATAATGCCTTAAAAATTAAAATTGGGCAGATGGAAGCTAATGACTCCATGAGACACCAAGAATCTGTCAAGCAGAATCAAAAGACTGAAAAAATAGAATAAAATGCAAAATACCAGTGGTCAGAAGCAAAACACTGGTCAGGAGGAATAGGGTGAAAGAAAGGAAAAATTAGTACAAACGAAGGGAGAAAGATGCTGGAAGGTTAACTGTGAATGTAAATGGGATGAATTCTCTCCTAAAGCAGAAGCAAATAGCAGAGTGGATTAAAAATCAAAATCTTACAATATGTTGTTTATAAGAAACATTTTTTTTCTTTTTTAAGTGAGGCAATTGGGGCTAAGTGACTTGCCCAGGGTCACACAGCTAGTAAGTGTTAAGTGTCTGAGGCTGGATTTGAATTCAGGTACTCCTGACTCCAGGGCCGGTGCTCTATCCACTGCGCCACCTAGCTGCCCCTATAAGAAACATTTGAAGCAGAGAGATGCACACAGGGTAAAGGTAAAAAGATTGGAGCAGAATATATTATGCTTCAGCTGGAGTAAAAAAAGGAGGGGTAGCAATCCTTATCTCAGATCAAGCAGAAGCAAAAATAGATCTAATTAAAAGAGATAAGGAAGGAAACTACATCTTGCTAAAAGGTATGATAGATAATGAAATAATATCAATACTAAACATGTATGCACTGTGATAAAATAATGGGATTTAGCAGATACTCACAGGCCCACCTGGAGATTAATCTAAACTGATTGAATCAAGTGAGAGTGATTGACTGCTGATTAGCCTACTTCAAGTTAACTAAATTGTAATCACACCTGGCTAGCCCATAAGAAGGTATAGTTCTCAGAAGCTAGATTGTGAACTCAACTTGAGAACACCTTCAAAATCAATGGATTTGGATGATGCCAACCAATCAGCTTGAAGCAGTGTGTAAAGACAGCCTCTGTTCCAGACTTCCACAATCAATTTGCTAATGAGTTCATGGTTGAAGCAGGCTCATGGTGAAGGATTTGAGGAAGAACCAGACCAGGCTGGAACTCTAGGCTAGATAGGCTTTTTCCTAACTTTCTGAACTCCATGTGAATACCTGTATGCTTTAATAAATGTTTAATGCCCAAAGACTGGTGCTGAAGCTTCTAATTTAAGGTGACCACAATATAGATTTTAAATATCACAGCACCAAATGGTATAGCATCCAAATTCTTAGAGGAGAAGTTAAATGAGTTACAAGAGGAAATAGACAGCAAAACTATACTAGTGGCGGATCTGAACCTTCCCTCTCCAGAATTTGATAAATCTAACCACAAAATAAATAAGGAAGAAGTTAAAGAGGTGAATAGAATCTTAGAAAAGTTATATATGATAGATTTCTGGAGAAAATTGAATGGGGATAGAAAAGAATATACCTTTTCTCAGCAGTACATGGCACATACTCAAAAATCGACCATGTATTAGGGCACAAAAACTTAACAGTCAAATGTAGAAAGGCAGAAATAGTAACAGCATTGTTGTCAAATCATGATGCAATAAAAATTGCATATAATAAAGAGCCATGGAAAGGTAGACTCAAAATAAATTGAAAACTAAATAATCTCATCCTAAAGAGTGAGTGGGTCAAATAACAAATCATAGAAACAATCAATAACTTCACCCAAGAGAATGATAATAATGAGACAGCATACCAAAACCTATGGGATGCAGCCAAAGCAGTGCTTAGGGGAAATTTTATATCTCTAGATGCTTATATGAATACAAAAGAAAAAGAGGAGATCAATGAATAGGGCATGCAACTAAAAAAGCTAGAAAAAGAAAAAAGTAAAAATCCCCAGTTAAATACTATATTAGAAATTCTGAAAATCAAAGGAGAAATTAATAACATTGAAAGCAAGAAAACTATAGAATTAATCAATAAAACTAAAATCTGCTTTAAAAAAAATAAAATAGATAGACCTTTGGTTAATTTGATTTAAAAAAAGAAGAAGAAAACCAAATTGCCAGGATCAAAAATGAAAGGGGTGAATTCACCACCAATGAAGGGGAAATTAAAGCAATAATTAGGAACTGTTTTGCCCAACTGTATTCCAATAAAGTTGACAATCTAAAAGAAATGGATACATTTTTACAAAAATACAAATTATCCAGGTTAACTGAAGAGGAAATAAAATCCTTAAATAGGCCTATTTTAGAAAAAAAAATTGAACAAGCCATGAATGAACTCCCTAAGAAAAAAATCTCCTGGGCCATATGGGTTTAAAAGTGAATTCTACCGGGGTGGATAGGTGGCCCAGTGGATAAAGCACCAACCCTGGATTCAGGAGTACCTGAGTTCAAATCCGGCCTCAGACACTTGACACTTACTAGCTGTGTGACCCTATGCAAGTCACTTAACCCCCGTTGCCCCACAAAAAACAAAAAACAAAAAACAAACAAAACAAAAAAGTAGAAAAAAGTGAATTGTACCAAACATTTAAAGAACAATTAATTCCAACACTATACGAACTATTTGGAAAAATAAGTGAAGAAGGAGTTCTACCAAATTCTTTTTATGACACTAATATATGGCATTGATACCTAAACCAGGCAGAGCCAAAACAGAGAAAGAAAATTACAGACCAATTTCTCTACTTAATATTGATGCAAAAATCTTAAATAAAATATTAGGAAGGAGATTACAGAAAGTGATCACCAGGATCATACACTATGACCAGGTGGGATTTATACCATTAATGCAAGGCTGGTTCAACATCAGGAAAACTATCAATATAATCAACCACATCAATAGCAAAACTAACCAAAATCATATGATTATCTCAATAGATGCAGAAAAAGCATTTGACAAAATACAACACTCATTCCTATTAAAAACACTAGAGAGGGGCAGCTAGGTGGCATAGTGCATAATGCACTGGCCTAGATTCAGGAAGACCTGAGTTCAAATCCAACCTCAGACACTTGACACTTACTAGCTGTGTGACTGTGGGCAAGTCACTTAACCCTCGTTGCCCTGCAAGAAAACAAAAACAAAACAAAACAAAAAAACACTAGAGAGCATAAGAATAGCTGGAGCTTTCCTTAAAATAATAAGCAGTATCTACCTAAAAGCATCAGCAAACATTATATGTAAAGGGGATAAGTTAGAGCCATTCCCAATAAGATCAGTGGTGAAACAGGGATGTCCATTATTACCTCTATTATTTAATATTGTACTATAAATGTTAGCTATAGCAATAAGAGAAGAAAAAGGAATTAGAATAGGCAAAGAGGAAACAAAACTTTTACTCTTTGCAGAAGATATGATGGTATACTTAAAGAATCCTAAAGATTCAATTAAAAAACTACTTGAAACAATTAACAACTTTAGCAAAGTTGCAGGATATAAAATAAACCCACATAAATCATCAGCATTTCATACATGACCAATAAAGCTCAGCAGCAAGAGATAGAAAGAGAAATTCCATTTAAAGTAACGGTAGACAATATAAAATATTTGGGAGTCTAGCTGCCAAGACAAATTCAGGAACTATATGAACATAATTACAAAACACTTTTCACAAAAATAAAATCAGATATATGTAATTGGAAAAATATCAATTTCTCATGGATAGGCTGAGATAATATAATAAAAATGCCGATTCTACCTAAATTAATTTACTTATTCAGTACCGTACCAATCAGACTACCTAAAAATTATTTCATAGAGTTAGAAAAAATAATAAGAAAATTCATCTGGAAGAAGAAAAAGTCAAGAATATCACTTTTTGCATCATCTGCCTAATTATCCTCATGCCATTATGAGAAATTAACCCTCTAACTGTGCAATGCCCTCATGAAGTTGAGGCTCTCTTACTACATCATAGGACACAGGCTTTTTCAGATCAAAGGCTCACTGGATATGAAATAACCCTGCTAGGAAATGAGAGAATCACTTCAAAGTGTTGTGCAGTCCTTAACCCAGCAACACTGCTCCCTGGCCTGCCACTCTCAGGGGAGGCTTTGTATGACTGTACCTCCTTAGTTGACATAGCGAAGAAAACTCATGATGATCTTTTTGACACAGCCTTAGAGAACCCTGATTTTCTAAATTAATATCACAATTGTCTTCTCAATTTATTCTCCACAGGGGGGAGTGTAGTAGTATTAAGTTTTAGAGAATGTTTCCATTTTTGTTTTTATTATATGTTTCATGTGTAACAACTGAACAATAATTGTAAAATCTCTAAAAAATTCTGAATTTCCTTAGACACATTTTTGAGAACTCTCATTGTTTGATTTGGTTATTGGCAAAGTTATTTAAAGTTGTGTTAAGCTCAATTTTGTATGAAAATTTCCCAGCTGATTACCAATATCTGAAACACCTGAGGGACTTTACAATCACACCAAAAACTGTACAGCAGAGACTTGCTAGTCTTGATCATCAGCATCCACACCTGAAAGACTTCCATTCCACAACTACATCCAGAGGACATCCCAAAAATCATCTGAGAAAAGACTTAAATGGACATTTTCATGTTCTCCTTTTCCCCATTGTATACACTGTTTATAATGTCCACTTACTAAAGGGGAGTCCCCCCTTTAGTTTTTCTCTGTTTGTAATGTTTACCTGATAAAAGGGGAGTGCCCCCTTTAGCCTTTGTTAATGCATCGCTCAATTTCTTTTTCTTTCTTTTCATTCCCTTTACTTTGTTAGCCATAAGTATCTGTAATGTTATCACTTCATGTAAGGAAATGATGTTTCTTCATCAAGCACAGAGGGAAGTGTGAGAATCAGAGTGCCACCCCCTGCTGAGAAAGACATTGTGAGAACCAGGGCAGTGCCACCCTGAGGAGAAAGCATGTGACTAGTGTCCAGAAATTACATATATTCATAGAACCACCTGTAAGTCATGTCAATCAATGCTACCAGCCAATTAGCTTGGAGCTGTGTGTGGGGACTGCTCCTCTTGCAGACCCACAGGGAGCTCCTACTTGAGGAGAACAGGGGAGCTTGTTTTTGGTTGGAGGTCTTGCTGGTATTGGCTGCAGGGCCAGGGTAGCTAGGCTTTTTCTTTGTGAACTCCACATGTTCTTCCTCTCTCTTTTACTAACTTCTAATATACTTTAATAAATGCTTAATGCCCAAAGACTGGTGCTATAAGCTTCTAATTTAAGGTGACCACACATTAGATTTAGTCATAACAGCTAGATTTTGTGATAAAATAATGGGATTTCACAATTTTAAACATCACACAATTCCTAAATGCCGAATGATTTGGATTGAATTATTTTTCAAATATAGGTTGGGCTAGAAAGCCTCAAAGAACTCTCTATGCCTCTGTCTCTCATTTTAAAAATGAGCAGGTTAGATTGGCTTCTAAGGTGCTTTCCAGGTCTAAATATGTGCCATTTTGACCACATGACAGCTATACCAACTATAATTCTTTTGGCAAATTTACTTTGTAAGTATCATCTTGTAGAAAATGAGCTTGATGAGTTTTCACACACACACACACACACACACACACACACACACACACACTTCTTTAAGGGAGAAAACATCTCCACCTTGGGCTCCTGAAAGAAGTAAATAAATAGGATGTTATCCATTTCCCCAAAGGCTGCCTATGATGCTTTGGGGGACAAATTTGCATACTGCACACACTGCTGAACCTTCTTTAAATGATTCCAATTATTCAAATGAGCCAAGCAATTAGGTGTGCTTTCCTTTGGTTAAGTCAATTCTGCAGTCTCAAAGATTTCCAGCAAAGGTTCAGCATACCAGGGACATTTCTTTTCTTTTTGGCTAAGTATGTTTGCTTTTGCATAAACATGTTAACACCCAAGTTTTGAAAAATCAAGTAAAAGCTTAAGAAGGTAGTGAATATATGAAACTGGCTCCCAATTTCTTCATTACTTTTAGTGACAGGAGAAAACAGGAGTAATTGACATACAAACATTTCACTTGAGTCATCAATGCCTCTTTTTCTCCTTTTACTTCCTGCCCATTCTTTAGAGTTCAGCTTACACCCTACCTCCTCCATGAAGAATTCTGGTTCCTGCCTCCCAGATGCTGACAAGTAGCCAAATGACTGTTGTGAAGAACTTGTTTTTTTTTCTTTTGGATGCACTAACAGATAGCAAAATAGCCAAAAGGAAGATGGAAGGAAAAATGGAAAGGAGCATCAAAAAAGACCTAGATAAGATACCAGAATAAACATTCAGTTTGTAACTAATCAACAATACTTCTTGAAGGTAGACATATATTTGTCTGTAGATGTCTCTCAAGACAATGTAGAAAAATCAATGAATTCCTGGACTTGGGGCCAGGAAGATCTGGGCTTGGACCACAAATCTTTACTAGCTAAAGGACTGTTAACAAGTCATTTAAATATTCTGAGACTCAATTTCTTCATCTGAAAAATGAATCTACTAATACCTATAGCACCTACTTCCCAAGGTTGCTGTGAGGGTCAACTGAGACAATGAAAATAAAGTGCTTTACAAACCTCAAAGTACTAAATGAATGTTATTAACATCATTAAAGCCTATTTGATGGTGATAAAATGCATTAACATTGATATGGTGCTTTAAGGTTTGAAGAAAATACATGATAAAATATTTATAATATATAGTGCTATGTATTTATAATACAATAGAGATACATGATAATGTATCTATAAAGACTCAAAACAGCTCTGTTGTGAGTTTATTACATAGATAGGAAACTGAGGTTCAAGGAGACCAAATGACTGGTCACTTCCTGACTCCAGCTACACCGAGCTGCCATTCCAATAAGAAAAATAAGAATCTATTGGATTTTTGTTAAATTCCTGGAGAAAGGAAACTTCTACCTCTGAAGTATGGAGAGGGAAACATACTTAAATCAGATAGAAAGTTGATAAGTAGGAAAAACTTCCCTGAGCTTGAAAAATCATTAGCAAGGTATAAGTTAGGACTCTCAGTGACTATGGCTTTCTCTGAATCAAGAAGAGGTGTTTCTGATGGGCTCTCCCCTGGTAACAGAAGTAGAAAATATCCCTTCTGAATCCCATATGTTATGTTTAAGCAAAACCAACACTGGGCAAAGCCTCCTCACTCAAACTTCCCCACCCTGGTTTCACATCAAGATGAACAACTTTCCATAGTGTTGTCTTCTCTCCAACAGAACTCTTGCACTTGGAGTTATTCCTGTCTCCTAGGTGGAAGATCATTGGAAAGGTTTGAAAATGTGGAGAGAAAAAACAAAATCACACCCCACAAAACATTCCTGTGGTTTTTTTTTTTACTTTCATAGCACAAATATCACCGGAAATCCATTTGCTAGGTAGGTGATTTTATTTAGTTTTTTTTTCTTTTTCTAACTGCTGCTACTGACTGTACATTCTATCTCAGTATTGGTCCCAGTAAGTGACTGGGGGTAGGGTAGGGAGTGGAAGGAAATATTGGTGGAAACTTAACAATGAGCACCACAGAGGAAACAATAGGTTATTCATTTTCTTCAACAGATTCCTTTCTAGTAAAAGGTATGCTCCCAGAAGGCAGAGACTGTTTTGGTCTTTGCCTTTTGTACCCACAGCAAGAAGTACAGTGACTGCCCAAAAAAGGTGCTTTATAAATGCTTGTCTGGTAGCATTAAACAGTGACTCCTCTAATTGTGAGCACCATTTACCTATGATGAGCTAATTTATGACCCTGGACAAGAGTAGACTCTCAGGTTGTGCTGATTTGGCTGAGTGTCCCATTGGATCTCTTTCATTAGCCATTAAGAGACAACCAGAGGAAACACCCTTAAGACATTCCATATATCCAGAGACTACTTGGGTGGTAGTACTCATTTAGAAAGTTGTCAGTGATGCCTTAATGAGTTATTTTTGAGCAAATGAACCCTTCTTCCTTATATGTCTTGAAGCAGAAATTGGAAGTATACTACTTGTTGAGTATTTTTTTTTGTGGGGCAATGAGGGTTAAGTGACTTGCCCAGGGTCACACAGCTAGTAAGTGTGAAGTGTCTGAGGCCGGATTTGAACTCAGGTACTCCTGAATACAGGGCCCATGCTTTATCCACTGTGCCACCTAGCTGCCCCCTACTTGTTGAGTATTAATACTCAGGATCCCTTTTTTATGTGGATTGGACTACATGGCTGCTGAAATCCTGTTTTAAAATTAGAGTTTTATTTTCTTACTTAACAGAAATCTATCACATCACCTTACTTGTGAGGAAATTTGTAGAGGTCTCCTCCTAGTAGAATATAACCCCACCATTCAAATTACACTCCTCCAGACCTGTTTGAGGACAATGGTCTCAGTTCTCCTTCCCTCCTTCAGACAAGTGACTTAGTCCTGAGCTGGACTCAACTAGGTCCTCTCTCAGGAGGATTGAAGGAATGTCCCTGTGTCCCCTCTCCATTACCTAAGAACTCAAAGAATAATTATGGAAATTAGGGTTAAGAATACTGAGTTCTGGGGGCAGCCAGGTGGCACCCGGATTCAGGAGGACCTGAGTTTAAATCTGGCCTCAGACACTTGACACTTACTAGCTGTGTGACCCTGGGCAAGTCACTTAACCCTCCTTGCCCCGAAAAAAAATACAATAAAAGTTAAAAATAGAATACTGAGTTCGGGTTAGTTAGCTTTCACTGGTAGATTGTAACCCTTAAGTAATTGGCCAGTGATGAACAAAGGGAGGATCCATTTTGTGTTAGGGACTAGGGATTAAAACAGAGCCTGCTGGCCCCTCTCTTCTTCACTTGCTGGCTGTAGCACTTATTTGCAAGTGTCCATTCTATGAGAATGAAAATAAATGAGCCTTTGACACATCACCACTGAGTTCCAAAGAATTATTGAGGAGGGGGTAGTTTTCCTCTCATTACTGTAAAAAGAGAGAGAAAGAGAAAAACAAATACCTTTTTTTTTTTTGCAGGGCAATGAGGGTTAAGTGACTTGCCCAGGGTCACACAGCTAGTTAAGTGTCAAGTGTCTGAGGCCAGATTTGAACTCAGGTACTCCTGAATCCAGGGCCAGTGCTTTATCCACAGTGCCACCTAGCTGCTCCAACAAATAACTTATAACAAATACATGGTCAAATAAAACCAAAGTCCTCATTGGCCATATTAAAAAATATATGTCTTGGGGAGGTAGGGAGAGAGAAAAATTTGAAACTAGAAATCTTACAAAAACAAATGTTGAAAACTATCTCTAAATGTAAGTGGAAAATAATAAAATATTTATATGGTTTTGTGTGTGTGTGTGTGTGTGTGTGTATGTGTGTGTGTGTGTGTGTGTGTGTGTGTGAGAGGGGGGGGCAGCCAGGTGGCACAGTGTGTTGTGTGTTATGTGTTATGTTTAAACACGTGCCCTGGATTCAGGAGGACATGAGTTCAAACCAGCCCCAGATACTCGACACTTACTAACTGTGTGACCCTGGGCAAGTTACTTAACCCCCATTGCCCTGAAAAAGACCAACAAAAAACAGAAAACAAAAAATATATATGTCTCATTCTATTTCCAAAATCTATCACCTATCTGTTGGGAAGTAGACAGCACGCTTTATCTTCAGTCCTTTGTAGTCATGGATGGTTGTTATTTCAATTATAGTTCTTACAGCTTTAAAAATTGTTTGTTGTATTGGTATTATATAAATTGTTCTTCTGGTTCTTCTCATTTGCTCATAAATTTATAAAATTCTTCAAACTTGTTCATTTTAATAATATTGATGTTATAGTATTGTTATAATATAATATTGTTGTTATGGTATAAGTAATTCTCCAGCTTCTGCATCAGTTCATACAAGTCTTTCCATATCTCTTTGAAATTATTTATTTCCTTATTCCTTGTTGCATGATAGTATTCTATGACATTCATATACCACAGTTTGTTCATCCATTCCCTAAATAATCTGGCCTTTCCAATTTTCAAATGTGCTTAAGGGCAAACCTTTTTTCCCAGAGGATTCCTTAATGTAGAATGGGGCTGGAGCCAGCTCAAACGGACTTGCAAGAAATTATTACATTTTCAAAATGAACATTTATACCTTGGAAATCAACAAATGCTACAAGTCCAGACTTGACTTATTGTTTTGCTGATTTCTAGATATAAGAAAGTGATGGAGGAACCATAATGCAGGCTAAACTTAAAAAGTCTGTCCAGTTTTCAATGGGCTGATTGTTAAGCACTTACTAGCACACTCCTTAATTTTTCTTTAGGAGTGACATTGGCATCTGAAAACAGTGACCAGAATGGTAATGGATAAGATGATGTATATGGATAAAGCACAAACACAAAATTGAAATCAATCTCTCTCTCTCTCTCTCTCTCTCTCTCTCTCTCTCTCTCTCTTTCTCCCCCTCCCTCTCCCCCATTTTACTATAAGTTTGAACCCACAAATACTATGAGTGTTTGTGGTATAGTATGCCCCCAGTTTGAAGGGCATTATACCATTGTTTTACTATGTTGTCTTAGTCTTATTTGCTTTGCCTAATTGTGTCTATTGGCTCATTATTAGGGAGAAGCTTACTAGTGGGGGGCTTGTGAGCTATAGTTTTAGGATTGCAAACCCATAAAGTATGCCCTAGAACCTGAAAGTAACATCTTTGAGACCTATCCCATGAGTATGAGTGCAATTGGGAATAGCCTAGGGGGATGCTTCACCTTTTACAGATTGTGACTAGAAGACTTCAGGTACTTGCAGACCCAAGGTAACGTGCTTAGGTTGGGCATGGATGTAGAAAGTGGTGGCTCATGTATGACACAACATTTTAAAATAAGAGACTCTTTTAGGACTCTTTTAGGATAGAAAATGGTAAAGAAGGCCTGGTACTACCCAGTCATTCTGCAGCAAAACCATAAGTCTCAAGCCAGAGGAGCAAGGCAAATGAAAAGGCTACAGGATGGGGTGAATCAAATACACAATGATAGTATATTTTTGCTCATGGACAGTACCCAGAAAAGAGAACATTGAAATCCCTCAGGTGGAGACCAAAAAAGACTATTCCAGTTATAGACATGGAACAGAAAAGGAGCTGATTTCTCTCTAAATCTATGGCCTTTTAGTCTTCTGTCTCTTCTCAGGCCATACAATTCACATAATGAGAGCAGGAAATACTGGGAATTTTGAGTAAAAAAACAAGCTTTTGGTGGCCTTCCCTTTGTCCCAAGTCTTGGAGATACCATCCTAATTCATTTCCTGCCCTGGATTCACTGAATCACAGAATTTGAGAGATGGAAGGCATTTCAGTGACTATTCGGTCCAATCCACACAGAAAGGGACCCCCAGTATAACATACCCAACAACTAATCTTTCAGCCTATTCTTGAAGATCACCAAGAGAGGATTCACCTTCCCTTGCTTGAGCACATTCTGCTCTGGCACAGCTCTACTTGTCAGGAAGACTTCCCCCCAGACATAAAATCTAAATTTATCTCTTGACAACTTCCATTCATTATTCCTGATTCCTAACTCTGGGGCTAAACAGAGCAAATCTAATCTCTCCTCCACATGATGACCCTTGACAGCTTTTCTAGTATCCACTGATTCTTCTCTTTTTCAGCCTATAAATGCCCAGTTCCTTCACTGATCTCCGTAGTTTCTGGATTCTAGAACCTTCACCACCAATTAGAAGAAGTTGACTCCTTCTAGTTACTCTTCAGCTTTTCAAGGTCCTTTTCAAACTGGTGTGCCCAGAAGTGAACAAATCTTCAACTGACTTCTAACCGTGGAGAAGACAGTGGAATTATCACTTCCCTGGTCCTGGAAATGATGTTTTTCTTAATGCAGTCCAAGATAGCATTAGCTGGGGGCAGCTAGGTGGTGCAGTGGATAGAGCACTGGCCCTGGAGTCAGGAGGACCTGAGTTCAAAGCAGACCTCAGACATTTGACACTTACTAGCTGTGTGACCCTGGGCAAATTATTTAATCTCATTTGCCTCAAAAAAAAAAAAAAGATAGCATTAGGTGGTTTGGCTACCATATCATTCTGCTTTTTCACTTTCAACATAAAAAGTCCACTAACACCCCAGATCTTTTTCAAAACAATTACTATCTAAGCCTCTCTAATCTTATACTCCTAAAGTTGGTTTCTTCTACCTAAGTATGATTTTAAATCTATAATTAATTTCATCTTTTTTATATCCAGCCCAATACTCTAGCCCTTCAAGTTATTTTTGAATGAATAAACTTTTAAAGCATTTTAAGATTTTTAAATTTATTTTCTTTATTCATTCTATTATACGTGGTGTTAGCATCCCTCCCAGCTTTGTGCTGTCTGCAACTTCAATGAACATGATATCTTAGTGCCTTTATCCAACACATCAGTTAGACTTATTCCACTTGGCCCCAAAGGAAAGAACTGGTAGTAGTACGCAGAAGTTACAAAGATGCTCATTCTGACTCCACATAAAAGTTCCTAATAATCAGAATGGTCTAAAAGTGAAATTGACTGTCTTGGAAGGCTCACTATGACTAGAGAGCCTCAAGGGGAGGCTGATTGGCCACTTGTCAGAGATGCTATGAAGGGGATTCCAACTATGGCATGGGGGTTGTTTATTTGATAACTTTAGGTTCCTTTCCTCTCTGAGGTCCTTGCATTTTATGCCTCTATGATTGAACTTAAGGATATTGTGCCCTTTCTGGCAATATCAACCATGTCCCAGAGTTGGACTTCCTCCTCCTTACGTTCTCTCTCTATCCATGTGACTTTTTTTAGCTACAAATGAGATTTTGGATGATCTAATCCAAAGAACCTAGGGTACAGCATTGTCCATGTACTTGGAATGTGACTCAATGGGCTGGCATTTGATTAAATTCCCATAAAATATTTTGTCAAGGTAGAATAGGTCTCTTTTCCCATAGTGACAGTCAATGCTTGTTTACTTTTGCTTTTGCTATACTTTGCAGGGTCTCTGACAGCTAATTTTGTTTTATGGCTTTCAATTTTCTCCCTTTTTGAAATTTCCCACATTTGTAATATCCTCTTATGAAGAATATAAAGAATATCCTCTTATAAAGAAAATAAAGAATCCTTCACATCCAGTTGTTGTCTCTTTCATTCAGGTTATTTTAGTCTCTTTTCTTTCTCTTTAAGAGGTCCACAAAAGAACAATTATAGAGAAATTCATTCAACCCCAGAAGAACAAATGTACAGTTAAAGGATGTCATATCCAAATGACAGGGGGTGTCACTTGCAGGTTTCTAAGCCAGTGGAAGATTGCAGAATCAGAAACCCTGGCAGGAGTACGTTGGGAGGAATGGGGTGGGGGGGGAAGGGGAGAGAAAAGAAGGTTGTCTATTAATTTCCTTTTATTATAATACTTAATGAATCTTCCATTGTGTATTAAATGATGTGTTTCCATATTTCAATGGATCACATATTTGAGAAACCCTGTCCAGAATCTCAACCTAACCCAAACCATTTCCAATAGCAATAACCTGTTGGTATTACTGTGAACTCTTGTTTTTCCTTCCTTTTTTCCTCTTTTTGCACTATCTTCCTCTATCATCTCCAGAAAACAACTGTACATGCCATTTCATTTCTCTCTGTTCAATTAGCATCAGAATTAGAGAAGAGAGCAGCAGTAAGATCAAGAAAACAGGAGCATTGGGTCATGTCCCTCTAGGTCTGAAACATCCCTGTTGACCCCAGACAACATTAATTTACA
Organism: Dromiciops gliroides; assembly: GCF_019393635.1. NCBI lineage: Eukaryota > Metazoa > Chordata > Mammalia > Microbiotheria > Microbiotheriidae > Dromiciops > Dromiciops gliroides. The sequence continues at coordinate 26,995,563 of NC_057865.1, read as the reverse complement.
TTTTTTATGTTTCAAGCAACCCTTGCCCTGGGTCAAGTGCTCTGTTTTTTCCCCTTTGGTTTAGTTCAATTATTTCATTGTCTTCTGTCCCAAGGTTCTTTTCAATTAGATCTTGTTGGGGAAGTATTTAAAGTAACATTTTTCATTTGAGCCAGATCTCTGTAGATTGCTGTCTAATGCCTAACTCCATTGGTGTTCTCTACATTGGCATCAACAAAAATGTAAAAAGACCCAGAGAAAGTTCTCCAGCCTCTTGGATGAATTTCTTTTTTAGGGGACTTAGGAAAAGATATGGACAAGGCTGTAAGGGTTAAAATTCTAGCTATACTGTCTAAAATATCTAAGGAGTGGTCACCAATAAATTATAGCTTTAGCAAGAGTTAGACTTTTTAAGCATTTATTAAGGAGAATAAGAATTTGGTAAAGAGAGAGAGAAAGGCCTAGATTCATCTATTAAAGGGAGAGCGCATTTCTAGCTCCCTTCTCCACCGGAGTCCTCAGGAAAGAGAGAGAGAGTCAGAGTGCCAGCCTCCCCCTTCTTCCTCCCACAAGCAAACATCACTTCCTGACGCCAAAGAAAAGCTGCATGGTCTTGCCCTCAGAAGCCTTCTCCTCATTTTTTAAAAATGTTTAAGTATTTATTAAAGAGCATTAGGATCAGAGAGAAAGGTAAAGATATAACTATTTCTAAGAGATCCTATCATCCAACCCACCATGGCAAGGTCAGGAACTAAAAAGAGATAGCCCCCCTCTGCCAGTGTCTCCGTCCTACTTCGTGTCTTCCTCCTTGAAATGGGAGGCTCCTCAAGTTGACTGGCTGGTAGCCTTGATAGACAGTACCCACGAGCAAAAGTCACTTCCTGACGCTAAGGACCTTGACCACATGGCTTGCCCTCAGAGGCCTTCATCTCCTGGCGGCGCTTTGCTACGGTAAGTCTCCAAGACATCCAGTTACAGAGAAAGTACTTATCTACACTGGTTGAGAGTATTTCCTCACCCAGAGTTCCCTATCCCAATGAAGGCACAGAGCCTCAAACAAAATTATCTTATCTCCTACATCTCTCCAATTCTTTCTGATGACGAGATGTCTGTATTGAGTACCTGGAATGTTTGCTACTCAGAAGGTGTGGGTCTGTAGCAGATGATGGAGTACCCACATGGATGAGACCAGGAATGGACACTGACTAAGAGGAATAGGATGGTCTCGATATGGATTCCTCCCCTCAGTCCTTTTCCCTGTGGCCATGTTCTCAAGTTTTCCAGAAGGATGGGACTATGTTTCCTTCTAATCTGTCTCTCATCATGCACTGGAGCTACTCCTATAGTGCTATGGATTGGCTAACACATGTCTGATTTTGATTTCATTTTGATGGAAGGTGTGGCTGTCTCATGTTTCAGGGCATTTGTTGGGTAAACTTTCTCATCTCCTCTACTGTGCACGTGAACCAAGTCTTTCTCAAGACCAGTGAGATTGAGGTCTTATGTTTCTGCATATAATATGAATTCAGTTTGTTGAATGAATAAACAAATGAATTGGGCACTACCTTCCATAAATTTCAATATTTTAAGGGTCAATTATTTTACTGGTGCACACATTCTCTCCATTGATGGAGACTACAAACCCTCTACATTTATTAGATTATTCTTAAGATGTTGTGGCTGGAAAATCCATTGCATAGTGACCAACTTGGTAATATGTTCCTCCAAACGTGACTTGGCTGGTCCTTGGACAACAGGCATGGATTCTGTTGTTTGGACCATATTTGGTGCCTTTCCAAGTTATAGGACATGGCAGATCTTGTCCTCCCTGGAATAGCCTTCAAGAGCCCACAGTCACCTCTGTACCATAAGAAGATATCAGAGTAGGGGCAGCTAGGTGGCGCAGTGGATAGAGCACCGGCCCTGGATTCAGGAGTACCTGAGTTCAAATCCGGCCTCAGACACTTAACACTTACTAGCTGTGTGACCCTGGGCAAGTCACTTAACCCCAATTGCCTCACTAAAAAAAAATAAATAAATAAATAAGAAGATATCAGAGTACTTTACTAGTGGTTTGCCTTCCTTATATAGGCTAATTATAGCAAGAAGGCCACTAATTTCAGAAACATCAGGAAGGCCTTAGTCTTATTAGGATAAAACTTTTATATAACAAGGGATAAACATTAAAATGTGAGATCCTCCAAGAAGGAAAATAATTTATACTAAAGTGTGAATGCCTAGTATCAGAATTTTCCAGAGAATGGTTGTTGACAGGAGAGTGAAAAACACAAGGCAAGTTGGCCCAAAAAATGAGGTAAAGGAGTATAAGAGAATGAGGTTAAAGGATTGTGTGCGAAGACAAATTCTGACCTACTCCCCCATTTTGCAGGCCCATCAAACTATCCTTTCCTTCATTTGTAATACCCACAGTGCCCAGTAAGACTCACTGCACACAGAGGGAACCTAACAGATGCTTTTAACTAATGGTCTCCTTCCAATAGCCTGCACTTATTTTTAATGGAAATTCATTGGCAAAGTGATTTGCACAAACATGGAAAAATACACAGGGCTGCTGTGGATACTCTTCCCATCTCAAGAAATTGGGCCAAGGGCTTCTGATGCATAGCATTTATTTACTGATTTTCTACTGTTCCACCTCTCCTGCCGAGTGGTTGTGACTATCAGCACCATTAGCAAGAGAATCTGACACCCAAGAAGCAGCCACGGCACCACATCCTTGGATACTCTGGGGTCCCTGGAACCTGACAGGAAGTGTATCTGCAAAAATTCAAGAAGGTTTTTTTACAGACACTTTTTTTAAAGGGGAAAAATCCCCTAAATATACTAAATATTCCTGGATGAATGAAGGCATATTTAAAGACTTCAGATGAAAGAAATCTATGGAAAATGACTCCACTTTAAAAAAAATTTTTTTCCAGCCTTAACTAATAGACCTTGACAGTTCTGAAGAAACAAGAACAGCCTGTTGGATAAACAGAGCACATCTGAATTAGAATTTCTCAACTCTCTAACCCCAGCAGTTTGTTTTGGCAAACTAAAAAATAACGCTCTCACGATATGCCGTAATCCTTGGCTCTGGTGGGCAGCATTGCTGGTCCTGTGCTGGTCGAGAGTTCTGTTGGCTGCACCAACTGGCTGCCACAGAATCAATCACACTGTTTCAGTTAGAGTTTGACTGGGGTAGAGGGCAGAAGAACTCCCTGTAGGCCAAGACATGAAGTCCCTGCAAAGGATTCTAGGGCTTCAGCTTATCCAAGATGGTGAGATCTTAGGTGGTCCAGACCATAGCCTAGGGCAATACTGTGGCTTGCCAAAGTGAGTTCCAGTTCAGAGGATGGGATCATGTAAGACATCCTCCTGCCTCAGTCTCTTGATGTGAGCTGGACATGTAGTAATCCTCATTGATCTTTGCTTGGCTCCAGATGATCCTACTGGTACGATCCAACCTGAGGGTTCCATGGCTCTGAGACTACCTTGTGACCCTGACAGACTCAATTTCCTCATCTACAAAATGAGAGGGTTGTACTGGATAGCCTCTGGGGTCCCTTCCAGCTCTAGGATACTAAATCATATGCCCCAGTTCCCCTACCTGCAAAATGTTGGGCTTAGTCTAGGTGGTTTCTAAAGCCCTTTCCATCCCTAGATCTAGGGTCCTGTGGGTCAACACATGGATACTCAGTGGCTCAGAAAGGTGAAATCACTCATCCAGGGTAATGCAGGTAGTAAATGGCAGAGCCAGGATTCAAACCCAGGTCCTTTGACTCCAAATCCAGTACAATTCCCACTGTACCACACATAGTGAAGGATGTCATGAGTTACCACCAACTTAGAACAGGGGACTCTGTGGGATGAACCCTGCTCTAGGCTCCAAAGCCCTGGCAGGTATAGGATAAGACAAAGTCTATCCATAGGATCATGGGATTTGATGCTGTTATTATCCTCACTTTACAAATGAGAATATTGAGGCAGACAAAAATGAAGTGACTTGTACAGGATCACACAGTAAGTGTCTGAGTCAGGATTTGAACTCAGGTCTTCCTAACTCCTGATCCAGCACTCTATCTACTATACCACCTACCTGCTTTGGAATTGATGGGGATATTCCAGCTACAACATGACCAAAGCAGAGTTTAAAAAGACTTACTAAGGCCAAGACATCATGCTTCTTTTGATGTGGCCTAAGTTGGAATTAGTCTTTTTGACTCTTTTTATAGCAGTATGTCTGAAAAAAGGGGCAGCTAGGTGGTGAAATAAATAGCACCCCAGGCCTGGAGTCAAGAGAACCTGAGTTCAAATCCAGCCTCAGGCACTCATTAGCTGTGTGATCCTGGGCTTCACTTAACCCTCTTTGTCTCAGTTTTCTCATCTGTAAAATGAGTTGGAGAAGGAAATGTTAAACTACTCCATTATCTTTTCCAAGAAAACTCCAAAAAGTCGGATACAATTGAAAATGACCAAACAGCAACAAGATGTTGGGAAGACTGGTGCATCCAAAAAGTCCTATCCCCCAAATTGGGAGGGAGCTGTTAACAATAATAATGCCATCTTATCAAACCGTATCAAGGAAGACATTGCTCCAGTGGACTTTCTATGAGCTAAGGCATATTTGTCACATGGAGGGGGGCATTTTAATACCTTCCATGTGCTTTGTTGACTGTATAGATCCTTTGCCTCGGAATAATCAGTGCCTGGGAGAGGTGGATATTGACTACATTAGCATAAAGTCACAAGGTTTGCTCAATTAATATTGAGAAGAAGATCGAGAGGCATCCAGGGGTTAACAAAGCTCTAACTACAGTACCATGAGACTTGGTCTTCTCCCTAGAGCTAGGGAAGGGAGGGAAATCATAGAACAACTTCTTTATTACTGTTGAGGGCACCACCATCTCAGTTACCCAGGGGCTTCCACCAGCTGCTGAATGCCTGAGCTCATCCTTTCCTCCCGCTTTGTGTCGAATGATGGTTTTATGAGGAGTCAGGAACTTCCTCTTTTCCCATCCATCCTGTGGCACAGAAGCTGAGTCAGGAGCACAGAAGAGCAGGGATCATGCTTTGGAATTATCATCCAGTTCTATTGTCCAGTACTCTTTTCCTAATCTAGCTAATCAGCTTTGCTTTGGATTATTGAAAGAAAACTAAGTGATATGCTAATAAATGGAAACATTTCAGAAGTTCCCTGAAGGAAGGGAATGCTTCATTTGCACTTTTGTATCCTCAGCACCTACCAAAGGACCTGGAAAGTGATGGATTTATCGATTGACAAAAGGATGAGGACCAAAGGAAGCAAATCTTAAACACAGACCCCGAGGCTTCTCTGGGGAGTAACAAGATATTTTCATATCATCACAGGCACAGGGAGACTGTAGCTCCCAAGACTATCACATCATTACTACACTATATCCATTACTGGGAATGACATCTTTTTTTAGAAGATGGACAAATAATGTTGCCCAAAGGACATTAGCCTAGGTGGGAAATGGCTGGTGAACACAATCCTGCTGGGATCAGTGTATGAGTAGTACTTGAGCATCAGGGAAAAGGGCCTAAAACAGAGGGGTTTTCCCATTCAAATGTGATACAGAGAGCATAGTACCCTCACTTGAACCTCCCCAGCATCCCAGAGGTCATTCACTTTGGGGGAACCATCAGGCTCAGTATAGGAACTATTTCTTTACTATCTGTACCATGGAACCTCATACAATAGTTCATTTCAACCTCTGACATTGTCCATATAATTAAACTGAGTTCCAATTTGATCTTGGGGATGTCTTGGTGAGATGAGTATTTAAATTAAAATGTTTTTATTATGATTATATTATGGGGGGCAGCTAGGTGGAGCAGTGGATAAAGCACCTGCACTGGATTCAGGAGGACCTGAGTTCAAATCCAGCCTCAGACACTTGACACTTACTGTCTCTGTGACTTTGGGCAAGGCACTTAACCCTCATTGCTCTGCCAAAAAAAATCCCCTATCTATGTATCTATGATTATATTATGGAGCATGTCGAGAGGAGAAACCAGTTGGGTTGATGGATTGCCTGACCATCCCCATCCCTTTGCCAACCTCCCAAAACCTACCTAACTCAAAGCTGCCAGTGACAGGATCACAGAATGTTCAAACTTACACATGTAGTCAAAACCCCTAATTTTTGTTTGATAAGGAAATTGAGGCTCAGAGAGGTCACACAGCCAGCCAGTCAATGGCAAAGTTGGAACTGGTCCAGCGATCAGGGGTCTTGACACCAAATCCAAAGCCCTTCCCCTCCAGCATGCTTTCTTGGAGTTCCTTAGCTCAGTTTCTTTAGGTAACTGACTAGACAATTATTTGTATCACCCTAACTTGTAACTGGCACATCTGATGTTGGATGGCAAGAAGCCAAGGAGGAATTACAATTGGCCTATTTTTCCACTGCTGGGCTTCTACTGTTGCTTTAGCAACAACAGAGGCCATTTTACAGATAGGGCAGAAAGGCATATTCTCCTTCCAGTTCTTCATTTCCACCGCTACTTAATTCTTTAATATTTATAGCAGATAGATAGATAGATGTTAGATAGATGTATATATGTGTAAATGTGGGTAAAATACAAATACACATAGACATTCACATATACATAAATATATACCTATGTGAAATATCTAATATGAAAGAGAGATGTATAGTTTATCCTTCCAGCCCCACTTCAGACTAGCAGATTGAGTACCTAGAAGACTCCCTTAAGAGTTCTAGGAGTAGCCCAGAGAGGTTAGAGGTATCTTTCTCTAATACTTGTGAGTAATGGGTCACAAATACCCATCTGCTGTATTATCTATATCTAGTCAGCTATCATCTCCTCCATGTCATCTAACTAATGATTAGCACTCCAATGTCACTTTACCTATTCACCTTTTCTTAGTCTCAAAATTAACTAATTAGCACTAAGTAGCTTTCACAAAGGAATTTACTGAGAAGTTATAACAAAACCCAAAGTACAAAAACTTACAAAACCCATTGTAACGATTGGAATAACGCCACCTACTGGAGACTTACTGTAGAAGAGTTCCTCCCATGAAGCGAAGGTCTTTGAGGGCAAGACCAGGAGTCTTTTCTTTGGCGTCAGGAAGTGACGCAGGCTAGTGGGAGGAGGAAGGAAGAGACTGGCGCTCAGTCTCGGGCGCTCTTTCCTTTGGACTCTGGTGGAGAGCAGAGCTAGAAATGTGCTCTCCCTTTAATAGATAGGAATCTAGGCCTTTCTCTCTCTCTTTACCAAATTCTTATTCTCCTTAATAAATGCTTAAAAGTCTAACTCTTGCTAAAGCTTATAATTTATTGGCGACCACTCATTAGATATTTTAGACAGTTTAGCTAGAATTTTAGCCCTTAACACCATCTAATACCTCAGTCCCTGGGAAGAGTCAGCTCAAACTTAAAGGGGCCACTACAAACATTCCTCCGACCAACTTCCCATCTAAGTGCACTGTAGCTAATGGATGAATCACTGTCTTGCTTTCAGGACATGGTGTCTCAGAAGTTGAGTCAATTTACCAATGGGCTGGGTCATACAGGCTGCTCCTCAGGTCTGGTTCACCTGCTGTGCTGACCAGCAGATTCTACTATGGACTTCATTTGCTGAACTTCTGATGGTCTTCTGACCTTTGAAGCTCACAAAGCCCATTCTGTTCCTAGTAGCCATTTACCTAAAATCAGGAAAAAAAGAAACAGAACAGAGAGAAGAAAGAGAGGTGGACATGAATTCATGCCCTATGGATGCCCAGGGAGGAAGATGAGATCCCTACCCCTGTTTTTACCATTCTGCCCACTCAGAGGCTTCCTCTTCCTCATTAAAAAAAGCTTTAAGAGAAGAACTAACTTCCATCTGTTTGTTCTTTTTGTATGTACATCCCATCTTCCACCTCAATAGCCAATTAAAAGCCTTTTTGTTGCCATGCAGTAAGTGGACAAGACACAATCACCAAATAGAGACCTATGAATGTTCTGAATTTTTAAAAAAATAATAAACATTTTTATTTATAGTTTTGAGTTCCAAATTTTATCCTTCCTTCTCTCCCTCCCTTTCCCTATGCCTGAGGTGGTAAGCAATCAGATATGGGTTATACATGTGCAATTATGTAAAAACATTACCATATTAGTCATTTGTACAAGAAAACTTGAATAAAATAAAAAAGATGAAAGAGAGTGAAAAATACTATGCTTCAGTCTGTTCCATCAATATCAGTTCTTTCTTTGGAGGTGGATAGTATGTTTCATCAATAGTACTTTGGTATTGTCTTGGATCATTGTATTGCTGAGAACAGGTAAGTCATTCACGGTTCTTCATCAAGCAATATTACTATCTCTGTGCACAACATTCTCTTGGTTCTGTCTACTTCACTATACTTTAGTTCATACAAGTCTTTCCAGGCCTTTCTGAAATCATCCTGCTTGTCTTTTCTTATGGCACAATAATATTCCATTACCATCATATACCACAGTTTGTTTAGCCATTCCACATTTTATGGACATTCCTTTGATTTTCAATTCTTATACACCATTACAAAAGCTGATATAAATATTTTTGCACAAATAGGTTTCTTTCTTTTTGGGGGAATGTCTTTGGGATATAAGAATGCTCTGAATTGGAGGCAGTTCTTCACTAAGAAGGTATTGCAACCTACTCATGTCCACCACATGCCTCTCTATTGTCCAAGGAGTGACCCACAGTTTTAATCCTTCAGAGATTGTAGAATTCTATGATTCATGGCTATTGTAAGGAGCTAAAATTCTATCTAGTCTGTCTAAAATATCTAATGAGTGGTCACCAATAAATTATAAGCTTTAACAAGAGTTTAGACTTTTAAGCATTTTTAAGGAGAATAAGAATTTGGTGAAGAGAGAGAAAGAGGTCTAGATGCCTACATCTATCTCAGGGAGTGCACATTTAGCTCCACTTTCCACGAGAGTCCTCATGAAAGAGAGAGAACCACCCCTTCCTCATTCCACAAGCCTCCTGTGAAAACTGGAAATGTCCTGTACCCACACACATAGATCCAAGCTAATTGGCTGATAGCTTTGATCGACAGTATCCACGAGCAAACATCACTTCCTGATGCCAAGGACCTGATCACATGGCTTGCCCTTAGACTCCTTCTCCTCATGGCGGAGCTTTCCTACAGTAACTCTCCAGCAGGTGGCGTCATTCCAAACATTACACTATGTACCATAACCAGAAGCATAGTGATATTGAAATATGGATCTGTGTTTTAAGGAAAACCTTAAGGTCATTAAAATTTCTTCACCATTTTCCAAAGGCAATCCAATTCTTTTTCCATTCAATTCTAGAAACCTGATAATACTTGAGTTTAGCACCCTGCAGGTCAAAACACCCAAACTCAAGTGATCCACCTGCCTCAGTCTCTTCAGTAGTGGACTACAGGCATGTACCATTACACTTGATTTTTGTTTCAATTTCAACATCCATACTAGAGAGTGTAATGTGTGAGTTCAAATATAGTAGCCCTATTGTCATTGATAGAAAAGCATTTGTTATAGAAATCTTTCCTTTTCCATTTTTCATCTGTTTGTTGTCATCTTTCCAGTTTCATCCTTAAATGCCCTTGAAATAATCTGGCTTATTTGGACCCTTTTATAGGTTTTCTGTTAATTTGTTGTTTTTTTCACTGCTTCTTACAATGAGAATATATTGACATTGCTATATATCCTTCGCTTATAATTACTGTAAAAACACACAGTCTATGGGAACCATCCTTTGGATCATGATGGGACAGGGAAAGGGCAAGGGAAGAAGAAGAAAAGACAAGGCATTCCAGTAGAATGTAAACTCCTTGAGGCTAGGTACTCTTTTCCATTATGTATTTGTAACCCCAGCACACTACCTTTCATATCATACACTCTTGTTGGGTGTTGAAAGCAAAATGTAGCCCATACCTCAGAACTCTGAGAATTCATTAGACCCAAGAGCTATGAATAAGGAAAGGTACCTGGTATGTATCAACTCTAGTATGTTTCTGTCAGCATAGCTCAACCAAGGAGAGGGATGGGTCCAGTGAGTCAATAAATTTTTAAACAACTTCTATGTTCTAAGCATTATACTAAGCACTGGAGATGCAAAAGAGGCAAAAAAAGTCTCTGCCCTCAAGGAGCTCACAATCTAATAGTGAGAGACAACATGCAAAAAATATATATAAGCAAGCTATATATGAGATAACTAGGAAATATTTAACAGAGGGAAGGGATTGGAATTAAAAGGGGTTAGGGAATATTTGTTGTAGAAAGTGAGGTTTTAGTCAGGACTTAAAAGAAGTCTGGGAAACTAGGATGCTCAGAACCAGGAGTAGACAAACATGGAGGTGGCCTGAATGCAGCTAGCAGGGAGATCAGGACTGACAGGATAAGTGAGAGGTGCCAGGCCAGTAATCAGATAGGAGAGCTTTGGGACCCAGAGAAGCAAGAGCTTTTGCCAAGTCACGGCTCTTTGCTCTCTAAACTATACCACAATTGCCCACACTCTAAGTTAATGTCAATAGAAGGGCCAGAGGAAGTTGAGGATCCCACAGCATTGCACCCCAGATGTGTTTCAGCCTAGTTCCAGCCTAGGTTCAGGGTTAGTCCTGTGGTCCTTGGGAGGAGATAAACCTATGCCTTTAGCTTTTCTGATTTTCAATATGAACTTCAAGTCAAATGGAACAAGGAACCAGGAACTAGAGCAACCAGTACCAACCAAGACAAAATGCTATTTTTTGTGAATGAATTACAAATCAAAGTTTTCTCTTCTCCCTCCTAAACACAGAATAAGAGACTTAAAGCTTGAAGGGAATTTAAAGGGCACCAAGTCCAACCCCCTGCCCTGCCCCCAACTATTTTACAGATGAGGAATCTTTCAGCTCTAAAAGGTGAAGCAAGTTTATCAAGGTCAAAGAATTGGTAAGTGGCAGAGCCAAGATTCTAATGCAGGTTCTGATTCCAAATCCTGAGCTCTTTCCAAATTACCAGATCCATCTATGGAACCAATGACCTCGTACAGAATGAACCAATCAATAAAACCAATTCATATCCCACTAAGTGCTTGTGATACAGGGAGTACAAGCATCATCAGCTCCATTTGGTGTTGTTCAGTCATTTTTCAGTCGTGTCTGACTCTTTGTGATCCCATTTGGGCTTTTCTTGGCAAAGATACTGAAGTGGTTTTCCATGTACTTCTCCAGCTCATTTTACAAATGAGGAAACTGAGGCAAACAGAATTAAGTGACTTGCCCCGGGTCACACAGCTAGTGTCTATGACTGCATTTGAATTCAGATCCTATTGACTCCAGACCAAATGCTCTATCCACTGTGCCACCGAGCTGCCTTTGGTCCCATTTTATCAATGTGGAAAATGATGATCAGAGGTGACAAGTGACTTCCCCAAGGTCACAAAACCAGGAAAGAGGATTAAAACACAAGTCTCCTGACTCCAAATCCAGCACTTTTTTCACTAATAAACTGATGGGCTAAATCAAACCACAACGATCAAACTTTTCAAACCATACTATTTCATTTACTTTCAATTCTTGATTTTGATATAATAACATGCATAATAAACATTTATATAGCACTTTATGTTTTGCAATGTGCTTTTAAAACATTCCATTTGACCCTCACAATTATCCTGGGAAAGCGTTGCCATTATTATTCCCATTTTACAGATGAGGAAACTGAGTCAGACTGTGGTTAAAGTGACTTACCCAGTTTCACACAGCTAATAAATGTCTGAGGCAGAATTCAAATGCAGTCCACCTGATTCCAAGTCCCATGCCCTATCCATTGCACCATCTGGCTGCCTCATCTTTCATTAACTTAGAAGTACAGTGGAATGATGGGGAAATAATAGATTGGATGAGATTTGGGGGGAGACATGGTTGGTACTTTACGACTTTGAGTACCTCAGCACTTTCATGGATAGTACAGGTTGATATGATACAGTTCTCCCTCCACCTGTACATATTGCAGCTAAAAAGAATATTACATTTGGAGTTCTGGGTTCAACACTGGATTTTATCACATTTGTGACATTAGGCAATCCACTTCCCAACTCTGGGCCTCAGTTTCCTTTCTTGTAAAGTGCAGGCGCTAGACTAGAAGGTCTCTAAGGAACTAGTTTGTTCTAACATTCTGTGTCCATCAGTCCAACTATGTGAACTTGGATAAGCCCACTGAATTCCATCCCACTGAGACTCCGTTTCTTTGCCCCTAAAATGAAGGAGTGGACTAGATTTCTAAGGCTTCTTCTGACTCTAATATTCTATGATTTGGTGACTTTACATTTAGCAGATACAAGCTTTTTATGTATGACTTCTGGACTATGTAAATGGCAGCTCTTCCCTGATCCTCACTTTTGGGATGTTGAATAAAACCATGAGGGTGTCAATTTCAAAGTCCTCCCTCTATAAGAAAAGACCTTCCTCAGGTCAGCTGCCTTTTTGAGCCTATTAAATTCTTGCCATAGAAACTGGGTATGTAGGGGCAGCTAGGTGGCACAGTGGATAGAGCACCAGCCCTGGAGTCAGGAGGACCTGAATTCAAATCCAGCCTCAGAAACTTAACACTTAACTAGCTGTGTGACCCTGGTCAAGTCACTTAATCCCAATTACCTCACCAAAAAGAAATAAGAAAAAAAAGAAACTAGGTATGCTCCCATCATTGCCTTAGGTGAGCTCAAGCTAATGACTATTTCAATTCATGGCTGCTCTATAGGAAAGATAAAATTACTCAGTTTTCCATTTAGATAGGAGCAGGTGCCCTTCTCAAGGGGAAAGGGTACAATTTACAGTATCCAGGGTTAAAGGCTAAAAGCAAGACTAAAGTCAGAGACCCGATCATCGTCATCATCAAGGACTTTCAAAGTTGTTGCCTCCAGTCCATTACATAGAAAAGTGTTACAACTGCAGAAAATCCATCCTGGGATAACTCCATATATGGGTTCAGGAGTAATCCAGAACAGACCGCAAATGTTCTAGATCACCTGATTTGTTTATTTTCAATGTAATAACCAGGGTTGTAACTAGGGTGGGGTGACCAAGGAACCATGACAGGCACTAGCATCTAGGAGAGCAATATTTCCTCCTTCTTGTGGTCCTCTTGACTTGCTTTCAGCATATTTGGTGATGTGCCTGACTCTGCTCCTTCATGTGAACTGTGGCTTTCACCCACAAGGTCCCATTGCTGAGATATTCCTCTCCTAGGAGTTGCTTTCATGGAACCCTGTTTGCCACCTTCCTCTTCCTCATGGAGATCTGGAATATTGGCTGCCATTGATGGTGTCAGGGAGTCTATCTTCACCCAGGACAGGCTGTCCTCTGCCCTACTTCCCTATCACCAACTGAGCTTAACCGAAGTTTCAAGATATGGATCTGGGAACAACTACTGCATGAGTATTTGGCTCTGATTCAATAAGTTCCAATTAAGGGATATAAGGTCATCATTGAAGAGATAGTACTGATATGAGTACAGACAGCCCTCATAGGATTCCCAAGTTATGATGAGGTTCCTTCCAATTCCGACCCCCTTCTCCTCCATGGCCCTTTCTTGGGAATCTTTAATGAGCACTTCTGCACACATATACAAACACTCACAGAGTCTATCAATGCACAAGCACTTATTAAGCACTTAATATATGCAAGACACTCTGCTAGGCTCTGGTGAGTCAGAGACAAAGGTAAGCTAGTCCTGTCCTCAAGGAGATTACATTTTAATATTTACACACTCATCCATTATTCTCATTAGCAACAAACAAACGCTGGGGTCATGATTAATGTAGGACAATGTCCCTGCATCTCAATGTGAACCCAAAAAACCCTAGATCTTTCAAGGAGAAAAAGGAATTGTGGATCTGTCCAGTTGGGAAGTATTTGTCGACTGAGAATTAAATCTAGAAACATTATAATGAGTATAAAGTAGATAGCACTGAGGGGTAGGAATGATAGTAGAAGGAGCAGTAATTTTTATTAGAGTTAGCATGGGCCCATTTCTGGGAAGGCTCCCTTACCCACAAGATTCAAGGACAGACAGATTTCCAGGTGTCCTCATCCTCTGAATGCACAGGTGCATGTGTGTGCACATGATCGCATGTGTACACACACACACACACACACACACACACACAAAACCTTGGTGCTGGATCTACATCTCTCTCCTAATTTTAAAATGTGAGGACAAGAGAACTCTAGTACCCAAATGATATAGCCAGAACAAACTGAGAGTGTAACATCTACAGGGTGCAGTAGGAAACAACCAATTTTAAAGAGTTGCTTCATCTATAACTATCCAATTATGCTAATAAGACTTTTAATAGGATTAACAGAATCTTATATATGCATATCAGTGAAAGTCATAGGATTTCCCTGAAAATTCTTTTTTTTTTAATTCAAGAATTAGAAAATTTGGATCAGAATCAGGTGGCTTGGCTTCAAGTACTGGTTCTTATTTACTGGCTATGTGGCCTCAGGCAAATCACCTAATTTTTCTGAGCTTCAGTTTCCTAACCTGTAAAATGAGGATTATGGTCACTGGTGGTAAGTATACCTCACAGGGCTTTGGTGAGGATCATGTAAGACGCATCTTAGGAAAGCTTTTGTAAAAATGTCACAAGCTATCTGTTAATCTATATATGTTATTATGTATATAATGTATTACACATATATAATTATAATATTAATATAGTGATATATAAATATCCATTATATGTTGTTGTTGTTGTTATTTCATGGATTTTGTGGTCTTAACAATATGGTTGCTCCCTCTAATAGGTCAAGATTGCTACGTAGCTATACTTTTTCTAATAAAGATTCTAATAAATGTCTATTGAATTGAATTCTCATCCAGTATAATGTTTGTCTATACCTCTCAGTAAATTCTTTATTTAGTCCATACCCAAGATGCTGGGGGCAAGGTAAGGGGGACTCTGCCTTGAGGCCTTTTGACACTACGTGGATGTCAATGAAGGTCCCCAATATGAAGGGTCTGCTTTGTGCAAGACTTCCAATCACTTCTACTTCTTAGAATCCCTAATTCTTTTTAATACTTAGCCCAAACATCACTGCCTCCATGAGATTCTCCCAGACTGCTAGTGATCTTTCCTCAGTACCTTGTATTTATTCTTGCAAACATTATGTGTTAGATATTATACATGTGCTATATATTACATACTATATTGATATATTACATACATGCATGCATATATCACATCTGCATCCCATATACATGCATGTGTATATATTAAATATTTTATGTATATGTCTGTCACATTTAATCTATATTAGATCAGTGAGATCATAGGTCTAGTCTCAATACCCTATATTTTGAATATGCTTTTCTTTGAACAAGTTGTTGTGAACAAGCTCCTTGAAGGCAGCTGTTTAATTTTGGTTTCAGTATCCTCAGCACCTCGGACAGCACCAGGCACATGGTAAGCACTTAATGCCTGTTTGTTGATTGATTGATTGACTGATTGCTAGATTAAAGGCTCTCAGGGAGTAGAGACACAAAAACAAGATAAGATGGAGGAGTCTCTTCCTTCATGAAATAAGCTATACAGAGACAAGTGAACATAAAATCATCTGAAGAGGAAGAGAACACTAGCACCTGGGGATGGGGTGAGCCTAGATCTAGGAGGGTTTCAAGGAGGTGAATCTGGAAGAAAGAAAACACAAGGATTCTGAAAGGCAGAGGCAAGGAGGCTGGATATTCTAGTCACTGAAGATGGTCAATGCAAAGAAAGAAGTCTCTGGCTTTGGGTGAGTTTACATTTTACTCTGAAGGTCATAAGGGGTCACTTGAAAACTGGGAGAAGAGTGACACAGTGAGACCTGTGCCACAAGAACTTTATTTTGACAGAAGTGGGCAGGATGGATTAGAGAGGAGAAACATTAGAAATAAGGAGACCAAATAAGGAGGCATATACAATAGTCTAGATGAGATTTGATGAATTGGTGAGTGACCATAGGAGTGGGGATAATGAAATCAATGAGATATCCCAGAGGCAAAATCAACAAGATTTAGCAGCCAGATATGAGTGGGTGTAAAGGAGAGATAAGACTCTAGGATTACTCCTAGGTCACAAAACTGATTGGGAGGAATGTGGTATACTTAATAGAAATAGAGAAGTTTAGAGAAGGAAGGGCTTACAGTAGAAGATAATGAGTTTCAAACAGTTCTCAAAAGAATTGCAAATTATTAATAACCATACAAAAGAGTGTTCCAAAGTACTGATTATAAAAGAAAGGAAAATCAAGATGACCCTAAGGATTCCCCTCACACTGTGAAAATTGGTGATAATGAAAAAAGAGGGAAATAAACTAATGCTAGAGAGCTTTTGGGAAGATAAGCATACTAACTAGTGCATTGTTGGTGGAGTTGTGAATCAGTGCAACCATCTGGAAAGCAATTTGGAATTATGCAAATAAAGTGACTAAAATGTCCATACTCAGCATTTCCATTACTAGGCTTATACTACAATGAGGTCATTGATAAGAAAAAAAGTTTCCATATACACCAAAATACTTATAGTACCACTTTTATGATAACATAGAATTGCAAACAAAGTAAATACTCATTGACTGGGGAATGGCTAAAGATGTTGCGGCTCATGAACGTAAAGGAATAATTAATTTGCTATAAGATATTATGGGTGTGATGGATACAGAGAACTTGGAAAGAGCTACATGAACTGATGCAACATGAAGTAAACAAAGCCAAGAAAGCAATTATTACAACAATGAATTTGGAAAGAACAAGTACACACCCTAAAATCAAAAGTGAATATGATAAAATTACAAAGAACAAGCATGGTTACAACACAGAGATAAGAGAAGATATTCCCACCTCACCCCTTTGCAAAGGTGGCTGGCCCACAAGGGTTACATATTTTTTCAAACTTTTTTGATGTATTGATCAGTTATGCTGTTTGTTTTCCTACTATTTATTTATTTATTTTGCCTTAAAAATATAAATTGTTATATGGCATGTTTGGGGGGAGGAGGACTATAATGATGTAAACATATATATATATATATATATATGTGTGTGTGTGTGTGTGTGTGTGTATGTATATACATCCATAAATATATATGTTTATGTATATACACACAAACTTTTTTCTTTGGGGGGGGGGCAAATAGGGTTAAGTGACTTGCCCAGGGTCACACAGCTAGTGTCAAGTGTCTGAGGCCGGATTTGAACTCAGGTCCTTCTGAATCCAGGGTCAATGCTATATCCACTGTGCCACCTAGCTGCCCCAAACTTTTTTTTAAAATGAAGATAATGAGTTTCATTCTGGACAGATTGAGTTTCAGAAGCCTAAAAGACTTCCAGAAGGAGAGTTACAGGAGGAAGTTAATAATACCAGATTAGAGCTCAATAAAGAGTTAAGGTGGTGGTTGTTGTTGTTATTCAGTCCAGTGAGAAAATAATGGGATTTGGCAGCTACTCAAAGGCCCACCTGGAGATTTATCTAAACTGATTGAATTAAGTGAGAGTGATTGACTTTGCTGATTAGCCTATTTAAAGTTAATTAGATTGTAACCATACCTGGCCATCCTTAAGAAGGTATTGTTCTCAGAAGCTAAGGACTTTGAACTCAACTGGAGAACACCTTCAAGTCCAGTAAACCAATGGCTTTGGATGATGATAACCAATCAGCTTGAAGCTGTGTGTAAGGACTGCCTCTGCTCTGGACCTGTAAAAACCTTCCACATTCAGTTTGCTAAGCAGTTCATGGTTGAAGCAGGCTCCTGGTAGAGGACTTGAGGAAGAACTAGACCAGGCTGGAACTCTAGGCTAAAGAGGCCTTTTCTTAACTTTCAGAACTCCATGTGTTTCTTTTTTACTAATACCTAGTATGCTTTAATAAATGCTTAATGCCCAAAGACTGGTGCTAAAGCTTCTAATTTAAGGACACCACGCATTTAGATTTTAAACATCACAGTCCTTTCAATCGTGTCTGACTCTTCATGACCCTATTTGGAGTTTTCTTGGCAAAGATACAAGAGTTTATTGAGTACATAGGAGACATCAGCAGACCTGAATTTTGATAGCTAAGTAGGGGATAGATTGGGGTGGGGAGAAACTTATGGCAGAGAAAGTAACTAGCAGACTATTGCAAGAGTCCAGGCATGAAGTGATGAGAGCCTATACCAGGGTGATGGCAGTTTGAGAGAGGAAAAAGAATACATGAGAGAAATGAAAAAGGTTAAAATCAATAGGCCTTGGCAACAGATTGGATGTTGGGGTAAGAGAGATGGAAGAATAAAGGATGACTCCTAGGTTGTAAGCCTGGGTGACTAGGAGGATGGCGATGCTCTCAACCATTAGGGAAGTTAGGAAAGAAGTGAGGGTCTAAGGAGAAAGAGTTCAGTTCTGGCACAACTGAAGTTGAAGTTGTGAGACTGGAATTCAGCAGAGAGGTTGGGGGGATGGATAAATAATTTGAGAAACCTCAGCATAGTGGTAAGAATTGAATGCATTGGGACTTAGGAGATCAGCAAGTTAAATAGTATAAAGGTAGAACAAAGTCAGGATGGAACCCTCAGGAGCACTCCCCGTACTTTCTTTTTTTGGTGAGGCAATTGGGGTTAAGTGACTTGCCCAGGGTCACACAGCTAGTATGTGTTAAGTGTCTGAGGCCAGATTTGAACTCAGGTATTCCTGACTGCAGGGCTGGTGCTCTATCCACTGTGCCACCTAGCTGCCCCCTCCCCCTACTCTTAAGCATGATCTTGTTGATGATCCAGCAAAAGAGACTTAAAGATAGGAGAACAGAGAGAGCATCATAAAAACCAAGAGAGAAAAAATTATTCAAGGGGGTAAAGAGTTGCAAAGGCTACAGAGAGATCAAGAGGGCTGAGGACTGAAAAAAGGCCTTTGGACTCGGCAGCTCAGAGATCATCAGTAACTTTCTTGTTGTTGTTCTATCCTTTCAGTCATCCAACTATTTTGCTCCAATTTGGGGTTTTCTTGGCAAAGATAGTGGAGGGTTTGCCATTTCCTTCTCCGAATAGCAAATTTAGAAAGAACTCATTAATTCATTAATTATTACTCATTTATTTCAGTTGATTAATGAGGTTGGAAGACAGACTATACAGAGTTCAGAAGAGAGTGAGAAGAATTTCATCTATTATCAACATGTATGAATGATTCTTAATGAAAGCAAAAATGAAGCAGAATGAGCCAAGACCACTGTCTTCTGCTCTTCTGGACCACGTTCTTGCCTTGGCGGTGTAGGTCAGCCAGCAGCAAAAGCAAACAAAGAAACAGGGATGCTGTCTTTGGGTTGTGTTCTGGAGGATGAAAAACCTAATGGCCTCCCTTTATAAGGATAAGCCCTCCTGAGCATGTCAGGAGGTAGCTGGGGAAAAGTCAGTATTAGGGAGAAATTGGAAATGAGCAAAATATTGATTCTGGCCAGGCCTTGGCCTAAAGGAAGCCTGGAGTGGGAGATGGCCAGTAAGATTGAAGGGATTTTAAGGGGAATAGACAAAGAAACGAAGAGACAAAATAGAGGGGTTTTGATGTCTTGAGCAGGGGAAATGGGGGAGCTTCTAATGAAAAGCCTGATTTTTCTTTGTAAATTAGGAGTAGAAGAATGTTGGCTGGGAAAGGGAAAGGGAACAGCATCAAACCCTTGAGGAGAGAAAAGAAAATTTGCAACAGCTGGTAAGGAAAAGTTTTACAGGGAGTTAATCATGTAACAATATACTTTTGCCAAGCAGCAGTGAGGGTCTAATGGAAATTAGATATAAATTTGGAGTAGTCCCACTCAATAGGATGATGTGACTTCCTCTGGCAGCATTCAGGAGCTCAGTAATATGACAGAAATTCAGCTTTACACATGTTGAGTTTAAGATGATTGGACATCCAGTTCAATATATTCAACAGGCAGTTGGAGATACAAGACCGGAAGTCAGCAGAGAGGTTAGGGCTGGATAATTAGATTTGTGACTCACCAGTTTGAGAATTAAATCCATGGGAACTGATGAGTTCTCCAAGTACAATAGGTGCTTTTACTTTCTGCAATCCTCTTGAACCCTCTATTGGTAGGGTAAGGCTACTACAACACGTCCATAGTTAAGTTCTACAGGCATACCTCATTTTATTGTGCTTTGCTTTCTGACACTTCACATATATTGCATTTAAAAAAAATAATTGAAGGTTTGTGGCAACCTTGTTTGAGCAAGTCAGTCAGCGCCATTTTCCCAACAGCATGTGCTCACACCATGTCTCTGTGTCACATTTTGTGAATCCTTGAAAGATTTCAAACTTTTTCATTACTGTATCTGTTACAGTGAACTGTGATTGGTGATCTTTGATACTACTATTGTAATTGTTTTGGGGTGACACAAACCACGTCCATATAATCAATAAATGTTGCATATGTTCTGCCTGCTCCACCTACTGGCTCTTGCTCAGTCTCTCTCCCTCTCCCAATGAGAGGGAGATTGATATTCGGCCAATTAATAACCCTACAATGTCCTTTATGTGTTCAAGTGAACACGAGTCAATTGTGGCAAACTTCATTGTGGTCTTTTTAAAAGAAATCACCACAGCCACCTCAGCCTTCAGCAACCACCACCCTGATCAGTCAGCAGCCATTGTCAACATGGAAGCAAGACCCTGCACGAGCAAAAACATTGTAATTTGCTGAAGGCTCAGGTGATGATTAGCATTTTTGCAATAAAGTATTTTTAATTAAGGGACATAACATTTTTAGACAATACTATTGTACACTTAATACAGTGTAAACATAACTTTTATATGCACTGGGAAACCAACAAATTCTTATGACTCACTTTATTGTGATGGTCTGGAAGTGAGCCTTTAATATCTCTGGGATATGCCTGTATATGTGATAATTTGAAGAGAATGAAGAAAACACTAAAAACTAGAGAGGAACCACATGTAGAATATTTACAACTAATTACTCAGAAGAAGACAGAATTCCCCACAGAGTAAAATCCTTTAAATTAAAGCTCTTGAAAATTTTAATCCTTAAGAGTATTCACTAAGCACCCTCTTTTACCAATCTTCACACTCGCTGGAACAAGCACAGGCAAACACATAGGCTTGTATCTGGGGCTCCTTGAGTCCCCCATTTCTGCAGTAGCTTTGGTTCAAATTCCAACTCTGCAAGAAATGGATGAAGCTGATTTTACCCAACAATGTGAAGGAAACAAAAGTGAAGGAAGAATTGGGAGGAGTTCTAGTGAGAATGACTGAGTTAGGCCTGAAGGAAATGGGACCTATACCCTGGTAGGTCAGTCCTGATAGATGGTGCTCAGGGCAGGGATCCAAGGCTTGCCAACCCTACATCCCCCAACCTTCAGAAGCCTTGCAGACTAGCCTTGCAGAGAAAGGGATGAGAAAGGGAGTTAGAGAATGAATATAACAGGTGAAACAGAAGAGATATCAAAACCTTAATAAAAATTTGCCCCCTGCTGATAAGTCCATAGGGCAAAAAAGGAAGAATGAGTAAAAAATCAGGACAAAAAATGATGCTGGTGTTAAGCCAAGATTAAAAATAGGTAAGGCAGTGGGACAATGGAGACAAGGGTTATGGGTATAATTGAAATGGTTAATTACAGGGTTGAGTTTATGAAGTGAGGTCAAAGGAAAATGGGGAAAAACAGAAAATGGATATTAGGATGCAGAATAAGAGTCGTTTGGGGGAGTAAAGCACACAGAATGATGGCAGAACAGGAGATGATGGTAAGAGTTATAAGTCACAGGTATGGTACAGTAATGGGTAATGGTGAGCTGCAGGATATGATCGTTACTTTAAGTAGCTAAGATACAGTGAAGAGGTAGGTCATGGTAGTTAAACAGGTTAATCAACTTGGAAACCAGAATGTTTGAGAAGGCATCAGTTTGTGTATATTCCAAGTATGAGAGTAAGAACTGGAATGGAGAAGACCATACCCCAGGTCCTGAAATCCTTAAAAAAGGAGGGAAAGTGACACAATAACAAGGAATTGGTGCAAATGACAGTTAACTTTAGAGAAAAGGTTTCTGAGTGGGGCTAGCAGAGGGAGGATCTTGAAGTGGCTGAAGGGAGTAGAGTCTGCTGACTCTTCCTTTGGGGCACATGCATGAGAAGGGGAAAAACATTCAAGAAGACAGGTAATGGATTCCAATGATGATCTTTTCATGAAACAATTTCTCTCTAGTTCTTAGAGTTCTTTTCATTCTCTTCAAATTATGTATTACTCTCTCCCCACCAATAGACAGGAAGCTCCCTGAGAGCAAGAACTATTTTTCATTTGGTCTTTGTAGCCATAGCACCTAACACTGTGCCTAGAAGCCTAGCAGGGGCTCAGCATAAGCTTGTTGGATGGATCGGACCTTTTGAAGTATTCAAGAAAACAGGAAATCTATATTGGGGGAAAAAAAAGTAAAAAATGAGGGAAGGTTTAGACAACACAGAATTATAACATTCATTTTTGCATGAGGAATATAATCTTTAAAGATGAGTGTTTTCCTTTGGTCTTTGCTTAAAAGAGATTTTTCAAGTTGCAATTTGCAGTTAGAAGCAAACTATCCCCTTTAATTTGTTTATTTAATTCCTGTTCTCTGCTATGTAAACATCATTACCCAGAAGAATCAATTTGTTCCTACTTGGAAAAGGCTAAATTGAGAGAAAGATTGGGACCCACAAAGTTTTAAGAAGACAGGGGCTGCTTGTTGTCATAATGATGAGGGTTCCTTCCCCCAAGATGGCTTCTAAGGGAAATGGTCACACCAAGAACATCTAGGAAGAAGACTGAGTTCTCTACCTCCTTGTCAGGACAAGACTTGCTGTTTTATTTATTTTCTGGTTGTTTAATTTACCAAGCTAGCAGTTCTGGATTTCTCCATCTAATGAATGAATCAACATGTTAGATACAAGGTGCACAACCTTTTTGTTACTTCCAACTAAGCCTGTGTCACCATTTTCTAAGGGATTCTCATTCCTCATTATCAAATAGGAAGGGCTTTTCTAAGAAATAAACAAAATAAAGGAAAAAATCACAACTTTTTTTTCTTAGATTAGGAGAGTTGTGAATTTAAGGGGAACTCAACGTGATCCTTCTATCAAAATCCTCCTCCAGTGCCTCACTGTAGTGAAGTCATGTCTGTGGCACAGAAGCCAAGTCAGTGAAAGCTCAGATAGGGCCCAACAAAGTGA
Organism: Dromiciops gliroides; assembly: GCF_019393635.1. Classification (NCBI taxonomy): domain Eukaryota; kingdom Metazoa; phylum Chordata; class Mammalia; order Microbiotheria; family Microbiotheriidae; genus Dromiciops; species Dromiciops gliroides. Next base: position 26,972,376 of record NC_057865.1, on the reverse strand, counting down.
AAAGGCTTTGAGTACACACCATCCAATGGATTATGTGCCTTTCCCTGAGGATCAGCCTAGCTAAGATGGGCTCATCTTCAAATCTGTTGCAAAAGAACCCATTATTTTTAAGCACAGCAATTCACAAAGGCCATTTCCTAAGTTGATGAAGGGGATTCATGAAGGGAATGCGCACACTGACAAAACCATAGGTACCTGGAGAACTGAAGAGGTCACATTATTTGGAAGTTCATTCCAATTCCAGTTTCTGGGAGGTCCAGATCCATGTATCTGGGTGACTAATGTTGTCAACCAAATGGCAGCTTCCAGCCTGGGTCCAGAGGTGGCTGATGTGTTTTAACTATTTCAGGTTCAAATGAGCATTTACAAAACTGAGAAGGGAGGGGAAGATTTATCAGTGAACATGGACTAATTTTTGTTTTGTTTTTCTTGGGGGGGTGGTGTTTGGTTTTTGCTGGGCAATGAGGGTTACGTGACTTGCCCAGGGTCACACGGCTAGTTAAGTGTCAAGTGTCTGAGGCCAGATTTGAACTCAGGTCCTCCTGAATCCCCAAGCCAGTGTTCTATCCACTGTGCCACCTAGCTGCCCCAAGCGTGTACTATTCAGTAACACATACTGTTCTGGGAGCTAGGGAGATATAGACAGAAATGAAACAGTGCCTCCCCTCAGGAAGCTTACTTTCTACAACATAGAAAACTGTTATTCAAGATCATTTTTCATGGCATGTGTTCTTGGGTGGAAGTAAATTGATGACAATTATCTTTTTTCAAAATGATTGAAAATAAAGTTTTATTTCCATCCACATTTGACATAACATGTTTAATCAATAGCAAAAATAAAGTTTGCTCACATTTTTCACAAAGATTTCACAGGAGCATTTCTTTGTCCTAATCTCACCCAAGCTCTATCTTGATGCTAGGATCACTAACAGCTTGCCAGCATGTTGGTGAGTTCACACAGGAAGGGCTTGGGTGTCTTCAGAATGTCTTAAGGGTGCCCAGGAAACCTGATTGCCACTCTCACGTCCATTATCCCCCACAGACATGACTGTAAAAACATTTCCACTGATGATAAAACCAGGCCACCCTCTCCTCCCCGACCCCCCCCCAGACCTCTGTGAGCCAGACTACTGGGGGGAGGGAGAAGAGTGTCATTGTCTAAGGTGACAAGAAAGGAGATAATACAGCATTCATTAACATTCCCCAGCCAGAGTCTTTTGTCCCTGCACATTTCTGGACCGTGACCATCCAGAAGAGCGATGTGGTTGAGCCATGTGAGATTATGAGTTCTGCCTCTTTTCAAAAGACAACTCTCTTCTGTGTGAACCTCACGAATTGCCATTGGGAACAACAGACTACAGGAAGCATGATAATTCAGTTCTGATCTGCCGGATGCCAGTGGACAAAATGTACTGAAAGGGTTTCTTAAATTGGTGCTTGTTGGTTTGGAGAAAGTAAATGATGGAATCTTTCAGCAGCTTATCAATGGCCTTACTGAAAATAACCAAGACAACCCCTGCTTGTTTCTTTTCAATCTGCCTGAATGCATGATTCTTCAAAATTACCTGGACTTACCTGAAAAAAAAAACAAGACATTCCCTCCTAAGTTTGCACTACAGGATATAGTGGTCCCAGCTCCGTGCTGGAGGAAGGAGAATGGCCCTTATTTACAAGAAAATGATGGCTTAATGGCAAATATGCCTCCTCTGGGAGCCATTGGCTTCACCTAGGGTATTCCAGAAAACAAGAGCAAAAAGGTGCATGTGTGTGTTGGGGCAGTGGAGGGGTGGGGATAAAGAGAGGCATGGTCTGCACTTGCCTCCAGAGAAGGATGAAGAGCCTTCTGCCACTCTGGGGCTCTCTCCGCAGGCAACCCTGGCAACAATGAACGTGGTCTCTAATGGAATGTCCAACAGTGGCCAGGCTACACCTCTTCTACTGTAGGGCTTACCCTAGGATTCTCAGGAGCAGGGGAAAAAGTGTACTGCTAGAAACCCCAGAGCATCCCTTCCCTTTGCCACAGAGAACAGCAAAGTAGCCACCAGTGACTGGAGGAACCTCCACAAGTCAGCCTTCCCCTTAGAGCTTGCCTTTCCATTCTTAAAGATGGAGTTATCACTTTGGGGGGGATCATACATCTTTGGGGCATCACTGGCTTGAAACAGATTACTTCTTTACTTCACTTTACACAAGGATGAATTCTTCAGAGCTTATAAAAATACTGCCTGCATTCCTTCTTAAAGTGACACATCGCTAACGACTACCCCCAACACTCAAAAAAAGACTGAAGTAAGGGGGAAGTCATGGAGGTCAGGGGCCTTTGATTTTGTTTTATTCAATGGAGAGTCACGTCATCAAGAAGAGTTCTGTGAGAGGCACTTGAAATGATGGACTATTCATGACTTAAGAATATTATTTTATGAGTTAGCATCACAATTTGACTTTAAGATGTGGGGCCTTTAAATTATTTTCACAGATGGCTTCTCGCCGTTCTCAAATATCTGGCACAAATCCCTATGTAGTTTACGGAAACGGTTTTGCACATCTTTGCAAAAACCAAAGGTAATTCTTTATGGGCAGGTCCATATATTTGAAAATGAAATCAAACTCAACCATTTATCTATGTGTTTAAGGATGCATTTAAAGGACAGTCAAGGGGACTTTTCTATTTTTTTTAATGGCAAAATTCATGGCTTTGTTCAAGAACCTAGTGTGCCCCTTCAAGAACAGATTTGAAACAATTCCACTCCAGGTCACATTTCTGTGCTATTTAATCTACTGATCCCATCTCTACAGACATGGTTTGGGATACAGGATAAAGAACCCTCCCTATTTCATAGGAAGTTGCTTCATATTTCTAGGCAAATGATGTTGAGTTTTCTATTGAAAATTGAATTTTTGTTGCAGTTAATTGCAGTCTATTTTTAGCACCAAAATAGGTACTACTCTAAAAAATTATAGCTGCCAAGGAGACTGCTGTGTTTATGAGTGAGCAAGCTTTAAAGAAAAATCTTAATAGCTATTTATTGTGGATTGACCCACTGGCACAACAAATCTCCAGTGCTCATTAGTCATCTATTCAGAATACTAAAGTCCTTTTTATTCTTCTCATAGATCTCAAAGCAACATCACAGCCAAAAATATATAATCAACATTAATGTCTTCTTGACTATATGTAATTTAACTATAATGACACAGGAAACTATAAGTTTCCAGGAAACATTTGAATCTTCTTATTAAAGTGAAAAATAGCATTAACGGATACACGTGCTGGACTTGAAAAACAAAATCTAGCTAAAATTTCTGAATTGAGTATGCACATTTTTCATTAGAGAATAATTAATACAATTTAAGTGGTATCTGGAGATACATATGTATATGCTACATATAAAATTTATTATATACATACAGATGTGCACATATACATATATCCTATATAAATATGTGTGTGTGTGTGCATCTTTTCTGCCTTCTTGGTGTCTGCATGTCTACAATGCATTTATGTTCATATATATGTACATATGACCAATAATTACACTTCAAAGCCAAAAATAAAAAGATGAATATTTAGAGGGAGTTTTCATCTAAGAGGCCAAGGCCAAGAGATGGGACCATTTATCTTTTTTTTGCTTCTGGATTCCCTAGAGTTGAATTTCCATGGTGTCTCTGAGAAGTTGCTTTAGTCACACCACTTTTGCATTGACAGCATTTGTTCTGTGCTCTTCAGATAATCATGGCAAAAAGCAAGACGCAAGCAACAAAGAGCACTTAAAAGGGAAGAGTTTCTGCCTTTGTAAAGAAGGCTAAAGTTATTTCCAGAGGAACTGAGGCTAAAGATCAAACCAACAAAAACCAAAGTATTGTCAAAACCTATTTCCTCTCTCATCGGCCCTCCCACTCAAGAAAGCACGCCTTGGAGATAATAGGTTTTTATCTGAATAATACTGATCAAAAACCACCATGCAATGTCATGGTCATCACACATGAAAAATCTTCATGGTAAATGTTGATGAATATTTGTGGCACAGTTCAAAACCACCCCAGGTTATATCCTGGATTGGAGCATCAAAATTCATCTCATCTAGTCAGATGAATGCAGGAACTTTAAGGACAACAATGACCCCTCATCAAGAGTGTTCCTCGTAATGTTTGAGGTAACATAGCAAGTGTCTGATGAGGAAGGTCCTGTTTGCCAACAAAGAAAGAATGGCAATTAACATCAAAATCATTGCACGTGAGAATGTAAATTTCCACACTCAACATGAGCATTTCTTCCGCAGGTGTCCCCAAAGACTTCACCATTAACCTTTGGTGCAGGGTCCACGTTATTATTGCTCATGATAGTTTAGCCATAAAGGGGCTTGCAAAGGACATATGTGAGAGATGACAATTTTGATGACCAAAGAGCAGGTCTGACTGTGGCAGTCACTTCATGGGGAATGGAAAATCTGGACTTAAAAAAAGTAAAATAAGGTTCAAGAGCAAATATTCAGACATAGTTGATGGATCAAAACATAATTAACTGAAGCATTTGTGACTCAAAAGTGATCCCCAAAAGGCTGATTTGTATTCTATCCATACAAAGTTAAGTCCCTTTGAATTACATGAACTAAGTGGGATTTTCACAGCACAACAAATAATTACAAATTATACAGAAGAAAGAGGCAAAATAAAAGAGAAATGCAATCAATAAAAGATTATCGAGACTTTCCCAGCTCAGAGAAGGACTTGTTCACACAGGAAGATGATTAAGAGAGTCAAAAGCAAAATTAATAGACTTTCACTACAAGCCAGCCTCTCCTAGTTGTTAGGTTAGGGAATCAGTGAGGTCTTTGGAGAAGCTAGAGTAACTCTTGCAGGCCCTTGGGATGCAAATCTTATGATACCTAACTTCCATCCCTTCCAGTAGTTTATGCCCCAGGAAAACTATCCGTTTGTATGACAATGGTAGTATAATGGGTGAGCTGAAAACTGTCTCTCTTAGAAGAACAATATAGGAAAAGAAGGACAGAAAGCTATCTCAGGGCAGAGGATCCATTGGTTTTGTTGTTGGTGTTTATGCTTTTGGCTCCCCTTACACTTAGAAAAATTGTAACTTCTGGTATGCTCAATGACACTGGAAAGGTCTCAGCATTTATGCGCCTCCAAGAAAAGAGCCATTTATTTACTCCTAGATCATTAATATCAAATGCATACACTACAAAACAACAACAACAAAGCACTGGAAAAATAGAACGGGAGGGTCACTTTCTTAAATTCTGATCACTTGATTCTGCGCTTTGCCAATTGGTTTGGAAAGGGGATCATTTTGATGATTGTGCTTGTCATCCACTGGTACCTGGGGAGCACCAAGCCCAGAATGCATGGAACAGCCTAGTTCTAGGCTTCTATCTTTGTCTGGGCTTTCAGTAGCTGCCAGGGGCCACATGGGAGAGAATCAAGTAATGAAACCCTGAGATTGCCACTTAAAAATTAATTTGTAATTAATAACTGAGTGAAGGCAAGGATGTGGGTGGGCAAGATGAGGTCATCAAACCTTTGACCTTATACTTGAAATTACAGAGGGAGGGAGAACTCTCCTTATGCCCGTAGATTTGGAGATGGCCAATGAACTCTCAGTCATTGAAGTAAAGGGGTAATTGATTTGCTGGGGTCACTCTTCATCCCTATCCATACTCATCAAAAGAAGTATGATGTTTTCAGATTTGTAAATACCTCTTAAACAATCCAGATTCTCATGTGTCTGTTTCTTGGTGAAAAACAGACATGAAAATAAAATTACTTGTGTGGACAGGCTAGGACCAAAGAAGTCAGAGCATGGGAAGAGAAAAAAAAAGCTGGATAAGTTTGACAATGCAGGCATTTCAAACGCTTGTCTCCCACCACAAACCTGATCCTTTAATCTTATAATCAGGCCATAGTGAGTGAAAACAGATGCCCTAAGGAATTCTGTAACCATCTAAAAAGGAGACTTCTCACATGATCACTCAACTCCGCTCTGCCATGATCAGGCAGGGATAAGCCTTTGGAAGCTCTGACTTAACCTTTTTTTCCCTTAGTATTACATTTTTTAAAAAGCATTTCCAATCGCCTTGGAGATACAGCTCTTATTTTAAATTACAGTGCCCTTGTAGTAACTGATTTGGTAATAAAGATTCCCATTGGTGCCCACTAGGGGTATTAGTGCAAGTTTGTGAGAATAAGTAGGTCTTTTTTTAAAATATAAAAATTAGTTAAAATATTTATCAGATCACAATAAGAGGGTTATCACACTACATGGGTCATTCTCTTTAGACCATTTTAAAATAAAAAGTAAACTAAACAGATATATTAGCTTAGCCATATATAATCAGCCAAATCCTATCCTTATTGTGCAGAAAAATGCAAATATGTATTTGAAAGTCAGCAAAAGGTTCTTACATGAAAGCACTATTCAGACCCACTTTACTACCACATATTTAAAGGGTATTAAAAGGATACACTGTTGTATCCTTCAGTAAAGGAGTTCTGACTTGGCAAGGAAAGGTTTTGTAAAGCCTTGTCAAGATACACTGTAGTTATCCAGGAAGCACTGTGTGTGCACAAGTGTCTATATGGATATATACACATATGTATCAAAGATGATCATTTTAGAATTATATCTTATGGTCAACAGCCAGATTTATCCAGGGATGTGTCATTGTTTGGCATTTTGATATTCTGGTGCATAAATATATACACAAATGTGATATATATATATATACACACATATGATAATGTGCATATATATATGTTATTGTTTTTACAGTAGTTCACCTTAGATACAAGTACGTATCATTCATTACACAATAATTTTCTTTTTAAACAACTGTTTAAACTTCAACAAGCCAGACCCTGGAGTCAGGATGACTGGATCTCAGAGACAGAGCATATATCTTTTCAACTTTCATTAAGCCCTGAAGATTTGCTTAACAGCAAAGTATCTCTTCTGCCTAGCTCTTTATTTTTTAGGTAAACATAAAATATCTATCTATATATATGTCTATGTATATACATATATATTTATATATACACATATATGGACACTGTACATGAATATAGTCTACTCTTCTGGCCTAAAATTGAAAAATTGACAGTTATTCTCCAAAGCTGTACAGCTTGCCAATACTGTCTACACTGTATCAAGCTTGAAGTTTCCTAGCACCCAGGTGGTAGATATTGAGCCAATTCTTTCATTTAAATTGCAATTTGCAGTTTGAGACTGCTTTTAAAATCACCACTGGATACAGCGACTCTCCCAATTTGTTATTTGGAGCTGTTTTTTTTTTCTTTTTCAAATGTATCCCTATTTTTGATACAAGGAAGGCTGCATGTCCTTCAACAAAGTTCCAGCAATCCTGAGGATCAAATCATTGTTTAAAAAAAATAGGAAAAGCTTTTTTTAAAAAAAATGGAAGAAAGTTTTGCTGAGGAGTGCTTCCTCCCAGCAAATGACACTTGCAGAATCCTGAATGAGTAGCAGACCCAGAGCACCCTGCAGAGAGACTGGAGTGGCCATGGGCCTCACACCCCATGCATCAAGAACCTGGAAAGGCGACCTGGATTTGTTTCAGCATTGGTTTCTTCTCTTCCATACCCTTCAGGCAGAGCTGATCCCTTTGACCAGCACACAGTAATAACTGAAGTCCTGGCAGGTTAACATCATTGGGGAAAAAAAATACCAGTTCACTCAAAACACAGGTTTTTCATCTTTTAGTTGGATAGTTCTTCGTTCCCCATGGATAGGAATGATACCTGAAATGAAAAGAGTTTCTCTAGTGAGAAATATATGAGTTCACATTTTCTTACTGATCTTAGGAGAGGCAGCCCAGTCTCTCTGATCAGTCTTGGATGGAGAGTCAGAAGATGGAGGGTCAAGTCCTTGGTCACGATTCATCAATACCATGGACCATGAGCAATATTTAACCTCCCTGAACTTCCATTTCCTTAACAGAGATGTTACTATTTGTATTACTTCAATCACAGCAAAGTTGCTTCCAAAATCTGAAGTTCCATATTAAGGGAAACTCTTATTAGAAGCCAGTAATGAAAACATGGTCATGAAGAGAGCCATGGAGATTTGTGAGAATGACTAGTCTTTTGCTGAATGTGAATGCTAGAAGGGTCTTTCAGAAAGGAAGGTGTCAATTCTATAGTTCACTTAAATTGAAAATAATTTGAAGTGCCTTGGAAATACTTGACTGTCTATGGACCTTAAAATGTATATTTTTATTTGCTGGGCAAGTCATTTTGGTCAATGAAATGATACAGAGGGAGATACGCCTGTTGGGCAAAGAATGCTTGGTGCCTTGCTAGGGGCTCAATAAATGTTTGTGATTTTTTTCCTATCATAAATAACCCTGGTGCATATTTTAAAGTCAACACATATTATTCAATTTTACATTGTATTCTCTGATTATGTATAAATTTGGCAGAATCCTACACAAACAACAGCACCAACATGAAAATAGAGAAAAACAATGCTCTTTTCTTGGGGTGAGAGCTCTAAGGTCTTAATTATTGTTAATTAAATACAGATATACCCAAGAGTTCCAAAAGCAATGCGCACCGCAAATGGTTTTGGAGTACATAGCCATTGGAGATGGAGCCACCACAGCTAGAACATGCTTTTCTTGGGGGGCAGCTAGGTGGCGCAGTGGATAGAGCACTGGCCCTGGAGTCAGGAGTACCTGAGTTCAAATCCGGCCTCAGACACTTAACACACACTTACTAGCTGTGTGACCCTGGGCAAGTCACTTAACCCCCATTGCCTCACTAAAAAAAAAAATTTAAAAATTTAAAAAAAAATTATAACATGCTTTTCTTGATACCAAGCCTAGATCTGCCTTTCCCAGAACTTCTAAACCCACTGCTCTGAGTTCTGCTGGAGTTAGGCAGAGCAAGTCAAATCCCTCTGTCATATGGCAGGTCTTCAAACATCTATCTATCCTGTCTGTCTATCTATCCTGTCTACCCATCTGTCTACCTATGTCTCTGTTTATCCACCCATCCATTCATCCATCCATCCATCCACCCGCCCACCCATCCATCCACCCACCCACCCATCCATCCATCCATCCACCTATCCATCCATCCATCCACCCATCCATCCATCCATCCACCCATCCATCCATCCATCCACCCATCCATCCATCCATCCACCCATCCATCCATCCATCCACCCATCCATCCATCCATCCACCCATCCATCCATCCATCCACCCACCCACCCACCCACCCATCCATCCATCCATCCATCCATCCATTCATCCATCCATCTTTGTTGGCTCTAACATTAGCTTCCCAAGGACCAGGATTGTTACATTTTTGGTTTTGTCTTTGTCTCCCCAGCCCCTAGCACAGTACTTGGCAGATGGCAGGCACTTAATAAATTGCTGACTACATGGCTTCTAAGGTAATGCTAGCTTGCTTTCCTCCCATGCTGCACCCTGGGCTCCCTGCTCATATCGGGCTCACTTGCTCAAAGTCTCAAGGGAACTTTTAGAACTGGAGGGGGCCTTGAAATGAAGGTAGGTCCTACCACTGAAAAGAGGGCAGACTGAGACCTGTAGTGATTATGGATTGTCTTCAATCATCTAGATGGAAGCCAAGTCCCCCAAGCCTCGGTCCATGGTCCTTTTCCCTGTACCATTCACCCTTATTCTAAAGTATTTTTTTTCTCTCTGGAACACCCCTGAAGCAGGTCAACTATATTCTGTCTAGTTGTTTAGGGAGAATTCCAATGGACCTGTGGCTTTCTTCCCTGATGTGAGAACTCCCTCCACCAACATCAATTTCAAAATGTCTGTGTCTTGGTAACTGAGCTGTGGTGAGTGGCCTGAGGCCAAAAGAAATGAAGTGACCTGCCCAAGGTCATACAAGTAGTGAGCGTCAGAGGCAGGATTTGAACTCATCTTCCTAGCTCTAGGCCCAGCAGTACACTACTAGCCACTGAGACAGGTTGCTTATTATTTTAGAAGCATAAAATAAAACCCCCTTCCCTGCCCCTCCTCCCAAGCCTCTCCATTTGGTAAGCCCCTCTGCGGCATAACAAGGAACCTAGCGATTTCCAATAAGTTTGGAAACCAAGTCCTATAATGAATATACTCTTTATTTTTATTCAATTCATATCTCAGCCTCCTGCTCTTGGTCTACTCAGCTGATGCTACTTGTCTTGAACCACAAACTTCCTGAAGGCAGGGCCTGCTAGCATGGGGCTTCTCACAACCCCTCTGTGGAGGGTTTCTTCAGGACCCGTCATGGGACATTTTACATTAAGCCAACAATCTGATATTGCAAACTAACCCCCTAGATGAGTGGTCCACAGATGTAGAAATGGAAGGGACCTTGAAGCCGCCGACTGCAGCCCCCTCATTTGGGGACGTGAATCAGGGGTCCTCACTCCCCCCAGCCCCCACCCCACTCGAATCTTCATCTACTGCAAGACCTTTGATAAAGATCAAAGGGTCTGGGTGGACGATAGAGGGAACATTTTTCTAAGGCTGGCAGCAATGGGGAATACATTTCTGAATTATACGTGAGACTTTAAAGATTATCTCCCTACCTTTAAGGTGATTCCATAGTTTGTGGAAAAAACACAAGAGTAATGGCTGATCTTATTTTGAAAAAATGGGCTGCTGTGTTTTCCCCTGTTTATGGATAATTATTTATTTCTAATTGGAACCTGGCCCATTTCTTGGCAATTAATGGCCACCTGAAAATGGCTCATGGCTTTAGGCAGAGTCAAGGGTTATTGTTCTCAATCAGTGATTAGCTCCCAAGAAATATCCTGCCTAGGAGCTGCCACTGCTATAAAAAGCCAATCAATCAATCAATCAATCAATTGCCAGAAGAGGAAAGAAAATGTGAAGGTGTGTGGATCTGGGAGCAAATAAAATCAAGTCTGAGATAAGCTCATTATTTGAATCTGAGTCTGGGAGCCATGTTTCCCATTCCATTCAGCTCAGAATGTTATCTTTATATGAGAGCTTATCATCTCTTTATCATAATGAGGAAAATGTTCTCTTCTTCATGGGTTCTAGAACAAGGATCTCAAACTGCACCACAAATCCATGGGCAGCTTCAAGCTTCCTGCAGAACTCCAAGTCATGACCCATGGCCAGCAGTCCTTCAATTCAACTGTATATGGGATTGGATGAACGGGTCTTTCTGATGTTAAGCAAAGCATCTCTTGTATGCATGCAAGTGTGTGCATGTTGTCTTCCCCATTAGACTGTGAGCTCTGAGAGAAGGAAGAGAGCAAGCATATATTGAGCATCTACGCTATATGCCAGGCACTGTGCCAATCACTTTACAACAGCCCCACAAGGTACACACTGTGATTATCCCCATTTTGCAGTCAAAGAAAATGAAGCAGGAAACAGTTAAGTGACTTGGCCACACAACTAGTGAGTGTCTGAGGCTGGATTCGATCTCAGGTCTTCCAGAGTCCAGGCCCAACACTTTATTTACTAGGTCACCTAGCTCCTTGACAGCAGAGACTATCCTCTTTGTATCCCCAGAAATTAGCTCAATGCACAGTACACAGTAAGTCCTTTATGTTGACTAGACTAGGGGTACACATTAGATTAGTGCTACAAATTAAAACCAAATAGAATTTGAATTCAAAACTACTCTTCCAGGTGCAGTGGATAAAGCACCGGCTCTGGATTCAGGAGTACCTGAGTTCAAATCCGGCCTCAGACACTTGACACTTACTAGCTGTGTGACCCTGGGCAAGTCACTTAACCCTCATTGCCCCACCAAAAAACCAAAAAAACAAAACAAAAAAAAAACTACTCTTCCAGACAAAAAACATGATTTGGTTGGCTATACCATGACCTCTAATTTTTAAAACATTAAGAATGACGGGATGGAAGAGGTAGCTATAATTTCTCTATATGTGCAAAAATATGTATTTCACTTTTTAAACAAGATACAAAGCTCTTCTAAGAAGTCTCACTGTGGCCACAGAATTGTAGGACTTGGAAAGAACCTTAGAAATGATCTAGTTCTCCTTCTTTGTATGAAAAAAAGGGAACAAAGTAAGACCTGGAGAGGAAGTAGCTTGATTTTGTTTTTGTTTTTGTTTTTTGATGAGGCAATGAGGGTTAAGTGACCTGCCCAGAGTCAAACAGCTAGTAAGTGTCAAGTGTCTGAGGTCACATTTGAACTCAGGCCTTCCTGAATCCAGGGCTGGTGTTTTTACCCACTGGGCCACCTAACTGCCCCAGAAGTAACTTGCTCCAGGCAATTTGGCTAATCACTGGCAGAACTGGGACTAGCGACTTACAGCTTTGATACTAAATTCAACCTTGCTGAAAACAATGGGCTATAGGCATCCTACAAATGGAAACTTACTAGCAGCTCCTTTTTATACCAAGTTTCAGCTTTGCTATTTCTTCTGGGATTTGTGAATAATGTCAGCCTGAGATTTGTGGCCTTCAAAGGAATGCAATTTTTAAAGTTTGCCATCATTTTACTGCATATACTGCACATTTAGGCAGATTTCAACTTCAAGTCAGGAGGCATTTTGAATCAGGGACACAAGAAGCTGGTGTCATTCAGGGAAGACTGGATGTACCAAGCCTCAGAGGAACAATTTTGTATTAGTACTGCATTTCAGGACTGTACTGAGAAAAAAGGAGAAGTCGATTATTCAACCAACACTCCAGGGAAGGTGGGTGGGTGGTGGTGGTAATTTCTTATAACGATATATCTTTGGAGAACAAGAATTACTCATCCCTTCTCTGAACAATCATAACAAATCCACATTTATAGAAGTAGTATTTTGGAAATAAATCATCAAACCAAGATAGTAGTTGAGTAATCTTAGACATGTGAGATTCATGAGAGAATCTTTGCAGAGAAGAGATAAGAGCAGTCAAGAATTCAACCATCTCTCCAAAGATTAAAAAAAATCATCTAATGGCCTTAAAGTGCTACTTCCTTTCTTTTCTTCTTTCCTTCCTTCCCTTCCTTCCTTCCTTCCTTCCTTCCTTCCTTCCTTCCTTCCTTCCTTCCTTCTTTCCTTCCTTCCTTCCTTCCCTTCCTTCCCTTCTTTCTTTCTTTCTTTTTCCTTCCTTCCTTCCTTCCTTCCTTCCTTCCTTCCTTCCTTCCTTCCTTCCTTTCCTTCCTTTCCTTCCTTCTTTCCTTCTGACCTGAAAGAGTGGGCAGCATGGCCAAATGAACAGTACTGCATCATTCCTGGGACCAGGTTGACATTTTAGCCTGAGCAATATAGATAAATGGCTATGCATATAAGTTTCTCAAACACTTGAAGAGAAGATGCACTGTGAAAGCTGAAACAAAGTGGTCTGGTGAAAAGGACAAGCCAACAAGCATCTATTAACTGCCCCCTGTGTGCCAAGCAAGTGCTGGGGATGCCAAGAAGGGAAAATGTCTCTGCCCTCAAGGAGCCCATGTACAAACAGAGGAGACAACACACAAACAACAATGCACAAACAAAATCGAGGGCCTTGGACTGGATGAACTTTAGGCTCTGGAACTCTATGAAGCTGTGAAATTGACCTACCAGTGCCCATTAAAAGTGGTATGTCTGAAGAAATTGGATGAGAAACCAGTAGAAGCTCTGTAGATCACAAACAATATTTATAATTGAACAATGAAATCTAAGATTTTTAATTGTATTCAGAGAATGGCTGTCCATAATAGCAGACCTTCCCACCCCCAATCAACATATCTTAATTCTCTCCATACCAGTTCCTTTTTTAGCTTGTGTGTGTGTGTGTGATTTCTAAATGAGAAATGAAATATGCTATTTTGGGTTTTGGAAACATGAATTTACAATCTTTGAGGAGGAATAGGAGAAAAAAATCTCCTAATAAGATGACTGGCTTGGAAGTGCCTTTTATTCAATTCCATTTATTATTTTCATAATGGAAAAAGAGTAATGAGGCAAAATTGCAACTGAGTGATCACCATCTTTCTGTTTCAATAGTGAATACAGCAGCTGCATCCACACAAAGGGCTGACAGAAATCTCTTTCACCCAAGGTTTTATCTAGTCCAGGCCAATATATATATAAAATGCCTTTCAATGAAAAGTGAAAATAAAAAAGGTTGGAATTGAAGATATAAATCAGATTTCTCATTCAACTATCCCGATTTCTTCTTCCTATTTTTAAAGTAAATGCTTCATCTCACCTGTTAGAAGTAAAATTGTAATAGCCACTTTCTTCTAGGACCTCTTCAATCACAGTCTAGAGGTAAAGGAAATTCAGTTCAGTAACCATTGCTCATTAAGTGAAAAGTCAACAACAACAAAACCATATCATTGTTCAGAGACAACACACAAACCTGACCTGCATCTGTTCATAGGTTATTCCCTCCTCCAGATCAAAGCTGCTAGGAAGTCCTGAAATAATCAAATGATATCAGATAACTGAACACCAGAAGTCTGGCTGAGGTTAAGGTAAAATGTTATAACAATAGGACAAAACTGAGAACAGAATAATTTCTTCGTGATAAAAATGACCACTTTTAATTTCTCCTATTATATCAATCATGATGCTAATATGAAAAGCTGAAGTAGGAATTTCTATGGCAAAAAAAAAAAAGAATCCTTACCCATTGCTAAGTAAATAAACTAAAGATTAGTTCCCAGACCCAGGCAGTCACGGACTGCCTTGCTTAGCTACAGAAGCCCCATATAGCCAATAAGGCACACAAATGAGGCGTACACTTGGCAGGAAAAGATTTTGGAGGAAAGCAAGGGGGTATGATGAAAGGCAGCAGTCTTTTGTGTGGCTGCCTAGGGGGGAATCAAACCCAGTTAACTAGACTGTTAGAAGGTGCTTCCTATTTTGCAAAACAAAAGCCAAACCTAAAACAGTCTTGTTCTGCATTACTTCATTTCCTTTCCCCCCAGGTTGCAATGAGCTAATGGGCCCTGACCTCCTTCTGGAACCCAGGGGTGGGTCACTGTGTGGGAAGGGAGCCTAGAAAGTTCTTGGAAAAGAGAAGGCCGGCTTCCGTTATCTCCTCAGAGCATCCCTGGCCTGAAACCCATTCATTTGCCTTAGGAAACATCCAGGATCGGCTCTCAGAAGGGCAGCTGCTGTGCTCCCTATAAAGCATTGACCTGAGGTCCTGTTGACCTCCCCATGCTTCCTCATTTCAGAGCCTTGGCCAAACCAATTAATCTGACCAAGACTTTAAGAATACAGGGAAATGCTGCAGCAACGACTGCAAAACCTAGGGAAAAAACAGTCGTTTGAGGAGCTGGCCGGATCTGTTTGATGTGCAGAGTACAACAAAAGCCTTCGGGATTTCTGAATCCGGCAGGTGACCCTGACTCCAGAGCAAACACATGTGGCCAGCCCAGCAAGCAGCACCATTTAAAGGACTTCAAAGACTGGGGGGAGGGTATGAGGTCTCAGGGTCCCTCCTCACAGCCACCTAAGGGCTAAATCCACAAGGGAGATTTTCAGAAACAATTCAGTTAGGCCACTACTCGTCTGAATTCTCCTCAAAGCGTCCATGGCCTGACGGGCCCCAGCCATCCCTCCTCTTCCTCCTTCCCCTCCCTCTCTGGAGCATTTCACATCGTGGACATTTCCATCAAGAACAAGCAAGAGAAAGAAGAGAAGCAAATCCGAGCAAAGCCGGTGGACTTGCTATGATGTCTATGGGACCAATCAAAGATCAAGGAGCAGAGGATGCTAATACCAAGACTTGGAACTGGAAGGAGCCCCAGGGTTATCCAGGGCAAGTCTCCCATTTTACAGGTGAGGCTCCTCAGGTAAGAAGCATCCAAGGAAGGGTATGAAGATTAAACACAGGGGCCAAAAGACGATTGGGCAATTTTCTATGGGTTTGAATTAGAAGCCCTATCCCCATCCCCTCCGATTCTGGCCTGGCCTCCTTGTTGTCATGGCTAATCAAGAAGCGGTTCCATTTTCTTTTCCTTCTAAGCTAAATTCTCTTCACGGAAAACTGCCAATCAAAACAACATATCTCCTAGCAGAAAAGTAGATTTCAAAGTACGTCTTCAGCACAAAATCATTACCTGTCCTGTCATTTGCGGGGAGTGCATTTCCACCTGACGAGTGCAGCAATAAATGACAATCTGCTGTAAAAAAGTTTGGTTCGATTGGTTCTGGAGATCCTTGGGATAGCTGAAAAGCAAAATGAAAGGATAAGCAGAAGCATCTTCTCCAACCCCAACGGGGTGAGATTCCGGGCTTTTCATTTCTTTGGGTTCATGCACATAAGAGTGGGAGCTCTGCGGTTTGCAGTATCTTGCAAATAGATAAGGAAGCATCTTCCTCCTTGCAGAGGTGCTTATCAGAAACCCGAGGCAGCTGTCAAAGCAAGCCAGATGAGTCCCTGGTCACAGGGGAAAAACAGTCCCAGAAACATGATATTTTATGAATGCAAAATTTTTAAGTGGCTAGAAATACAATGGCGTGGAGATGCAACCCCAAGGTGTTAGTTTTATCAGATGCAGGAGAAATAAATGCCAATTATTCAACAAAGCAGTCCATTCAGCCCAAACCACATTTTCTTTCATTCCCTTTCTCTGAAGGATGATACACCAAGGAAAACTACATTTCTTAATACAAATTCTTCCAATTCCTATTAACTACTTTTGGTCTAGAAACCTTCATTTTCCTCCTCTTCACTTTGAATCTGGGCCTACCATAAGGCAAAACAATTCACTACGTGAAAGAAGTTAGGAAAGCAGCAGTTACTGAATCTCCTTCTCCGCTAGTGAATCTTCTGGCTATCTCTTTCGCTTCTCAATAACAATTTCCCACCTCTCCTTTCACCATTGGTGCCAACCAGCTGCGATGCTGCAGTCATTTCAGGTTTGCAAGTTAGTACATTTTTAATTCGAGTTCACAGGCACAAAGCAGGTTGAGTTGGACCATTCAGCCAATGCAACCTAAGTCAAGCCCCACTGGATATCCCAGAAATCCCTGCCTCTGCCAGATTCCAATCTGCCCCAAACCACACACCAGTCAGAAGAGAGGCATGTTCTGTTCTGTTCTTAAATCTTCTCCTAGGTGTCAGGAATTCTGCAAACCTAAAAGCACAGTAGAAATGCTAGTAGTTTTGCTCCTCCTTATCCTTCTGTCTTTTTCCTTCTCTTTCTGCTTTTTCTCTTCCTGTTCTTCTTCCCGTTAGAATGTGAGCTCACTGAGAGCAGGGACTTTCTCTCACTTTTTTATTTCTACCTCAATGACACTTAGTATAGAGCTTGACACATGCATGTCATAAAGGCTTAATGTTTTTTCATTCGTTCATTTGCCTTCAAGGGCATTTTAAGGACACCTGAAATTAATGGCAACCACTAAGTAAAACAGGAGGAAACGACAGTTTATTTTTAAATATTAAATACCATACAGGATGCCATCAAGGTACTCATTTGATAAATATATATTGAGCATCTCTATAGGGTCTATATTTTGGGTGCCATTGAGAATACAAGAATACAATTGCAAACAAGCCAGCCCCAGTCCTCAGGGGCCTTAAGACAGTGCAAAGCAGACTTGATCTCAAATCACAGTGAGCACACTGGTTCAAACAAAACTTTCTCTACACATCTGATGGCTCATTGCATGCAAGGGTTTCCCAATATGGTCTTTTGGGTGACTAGAAATAGAAATGCTCTTCAGAGAATCAGAATCACAGTTCCAGAGTAGAAAGGAACCTCAGAGCCCTGAGAAAGAACACCATCTAAACACAAATGATCACACGAGTGGCCGTGAGGCGGCGCCCTCGGGCTCCAGGGCAGCCCAGCCTCTTCCTGTTAGGTCCGAATCAGCCTCTTTGCTGCCCCTGAACATGGTCCTCAGTTCTGTGCTTTGGGTCCAACTCTGCCTCTAGGTTTCTCTGGCTTCCCGCAGTCTCTGCTTTCTGCTGGGGGCCTTCCCAGTGCCTTTGCTCTATGATTACCTCCCATCTACCATAGAGATGTAGCTAGATGAATAGACTGGTCTTGTATGTGTGTGGCTGTTTTTGCTTCTTTGTCTCTCCAGTGCCCAGTGCAGGGCCCAACAAAGCACAAATGCTTAATAAAGGTTTGTGGACTTGACAAGACTGCCCTCCAGATAGGTGAAAGCTGTCATGCCTGCACCCCTCCCCCAAGTCTTCTCTTTTCCAGGCTAAAGCACACTAGATCCTTCAATCCAGCCTCACTGGGCACAGACTCAAGGCCTTTCACTGTCCTTTTTGTCCCCTGGATAGGCTCCAGCTTTCCAATATCCACATGATATTTAAGGTAAATTAATCCAGCAGGAGTATGTGGGATGGACTGAATGGCCTAGGATGGTGTCAGGGAGACCTGGGTGTTTAAGGCATTTTAATGGACAGAAATATGGGTCTTGGTATCTTCATGGCATGAAACACAGCCATGAACTAAAGATAACTCCAGGATGAAGAACGTGGGGCTGGGGGGCCATGATTGACACAGACTGAAAAGTCAGGAAGGGAATCAGGTTTCAGCAGGAAATTGTAAACTAGATGTGGGAAATGAGGAAAGAAATACCCTGGAAACAACTGGGCATACAGGACTGGATAAGCCAGGGGCACTTCTTTTAAGTGTTATCAAACCAGGATATCGAAAACTTTTACTATAGATGGTTAATTCACTTAAGGGGGCAGGATATGGTCCCCAAAACAGTTGAAGTCACTTAACAGAATAACAGGACCACTGTAAGAGTAAGAAGGGATATCAGAGATCATTAAGTTTGACCCTTTTATAAAGGAAGAAATTGGAGGCCAGAGATAGTAAGTTACTTGCCCAAGGTCACATATATAGTAAATGGAAGCTGTACATTTGAACCTAGGTCCCCTTAATAGATTGTTTCGCAATCCCACCATTCCTCAAAAAGCATCTTTGATAGAATACAAACTGGGCAGCTATGGATGCCTTCATCTCCAGAGAAGCCCTGTAGGCCCAGATAATTGTATTGTATAGGGCCACCTCAAACTCTTAGAAACAGCAAATGGCTTATAGGAGTAGTGTAGTTTGCTAAAACGAACACTAGACTTAAGTCTGAAAACCCAGCTTCAAATCCAAACTCTGCCATTTATTATCTATATGACCTTGAACTAGTCACTATCTCCTTGCACTTCAATTTCCTCACCTGTCAAGGGCTTAGACCAGATAGTCTACATTCTCTTCTTCTAGCTCTGCCTATGAACTTAAAAATCAATATATAAAATAAAATATGCTGACATGCTCTTAACATACTGTTTGGTCCTTTTAGTCATGTCTGACTCTCTGTGACCTCATTTGGGGTTTTCTTGGCAGATACTAGAATTGTTTGCCACATCCTTCTCCAGCTCATTTGACAGATGAGGAAACTGAGGCAAACAGGATAAAGTGACTTGCCCAGGGTCACACAGCTAGCAAGTGTCTGAGGCCAGGTTTGAACTCGGGAGGGTGAGTCTTCCTGACTGAAGATCCAGCACTAGATCCACAATGCCACCTGGCTGCCTCACCAAAACACTATGCTTGGGATCTAACATGATTCTGTCTTGAAAAGAAGTGCAGAGTTTTAGTATTTAATGGATTAACTGATAATGCCCTTCACTAAAGACCTACTCTGAGCCTAGGCTTTGGAAGTCAACAGATCTCCAGCCTGGCCAGATTCTAGCCAGTTGGCATGCTCTTGAGACAGATGACATCTGCTGTCCAAGGGCCAGACTAGCCAAGGTGGCCAAGAGCTTGGCCCAAGCATAATGAACTATGTTTCAAATGACCACAATTCACGAAAACTGACTGCTAAGTCAAAGAGGAGTTGCTGTGTCAGCAGAAGGAGTGAGCACACTAGTGAAATCCTGACTTTGAAGTACTGAAGGATAATTTTAAATTAGAAATGTTTTAGGAATGTATAACCTATATCTGATTGCTTACCACCATAGGGAGAGGGGGAGGGGGGGACCAAATGAGAGAGGGATAGAATTTGGAGCTCAAAACTTTAAATAAATCAATAAACAGATATGGGAGAAATGTTTTAGGAGAACTAGAAAGGTATAGAAATTGGAGCTCAAAACTTTAAATAAATCAATAAACAGATAAGGGAGAAATGTTTTAGGAGAACTACATTTTCTAAGAATCCCAAAGTATCAAATGACAACTGGAGATAATGACAACTTTACTCATACTAGAATTCATGTTAGTGGATCTTGGTGACCTTCTCACAAAAGAAGGGCATCGCTTGGAGCTGAAACTAATATACAAATTAAGGAGAATCTAATTTCCTGTGTGCAGCTCCTGAAGGAAATTGGGCAACACTTAAATGAAAGCAGGTGGCGGAAATGAAAGGATTGTTGAGAGGTACTGCTGTTCTTGCTCCCTCTCCACCATCTCCCCCCTTCCAGTTACTCCTATATGTTTCCCCCCTCTTTCCCTCTATCTCCCTTAACTGAATTATGCTACTTTGGGAACATACTGCATTATATTTTAACAGAAAACTTTGTTTATGGGATATTCCTGCTATTTCTCTCACTTTCCAACAGCTTTGTAAATATCCGTTGTCCAAGGAGACCAGATGTCCTACACTTGAGTTCAGAAAACCTACTTAGGAGAGCCATGGCTGGATAGCAGAGGTTCATGTGAATAAATACTGCTCATTTGCATCGGAGTTTAATTGATGGAGTTTTAGGGAGACAGCAGCCAAGAGAACTAATGCAATCTGGAGGCCTAATTATCCAGAACATGGGAAGTGACACGAAGCTGGAATGTGGGCCTGGTCAGACCACTTGGGGCCTCCTTGTTAGGGAGAACATGGACAAGTTGGCTGCCTCAGGAGGTCATGAGTTTCCCATCGCTGGAGATCTTTAGGCAAAGGCTAGATGGATATTTGTTGGATATGTTATGGAAGGGATTCCTGTTGGGGAACAGGAGGGAGTGGGGGGGTCCCTGAAGGCCCTCTCAGCTCTGAGATTCTGCAATTCATCTGGTCTAGATTTCTGGATGGGTTAGAGCCCCAATTATTTCCCCTGAGGCAGGGTAACCTGACAGAGCTACAGCCTCAAGATAAGAAGAGTCTCATGGTTCAGGGATAAGGAGGCAGTAAATACCCCCCTGGTCCTGTTAGACAAAAGGGAAATCCTGCTTTTAGAAGCTTCGCTCTCCGATTGTCAAGGACTGACCCTATGGCTTTATGCCTCTGGTGGCAGAAGGATTGGGCCATTAGGGAAGTGGCTAAGGGGAACACACTAAAGGACAGGCATGAGTGGTCTATTAGGACAATCGAGGGGCAGGGGGGAAGAAGGGGGAATGGTGCCAGTGGGACAGATGGTACAGTAGGTGGCCTCCTTAGGGTAGAGTCAAGTTTCAGTTAAACCAAGAAGACAGATGACAAGATGGAAGAGCGGTAGAGGATGTAGGGAAATTTATGGATAATAGAAGGGTCAAGTGGAATGGCCTAGGCAACAGATGGCTCAAGTTGGAGTGGGATGATCAGAGGGAAAAGGTGCATGGGCGTGATGTTCGATGCCCAGACTCCCAGAGGAAGGTACAGCTCATCTTCCCCACAGTTCAAGACCAGACTTAAAACCTCAGTGTCACAGAGGCTTGTGGCCTCCATTTGATTTCTCCACACACATTATGGGGCCGTTGGATTGAGAGTCAAAGAAGCACCATCCTTCTCTCTTTAATTTAGGTTAGAGCATCTACTATGTTGGGTACCCCATGAATCCTTGAGGTTCCTCTCGAGCTACACCAAGACTTTCCATTTGTATACGTGGAGGGTACTCTGGAATATCCTGGTCCCTTCCTCAAAGTGTTTTCCAAAGGCTACCCAATGGAATTTTTGAGAAGTCAGCTCAAACGGCCTTACAAGGTTGCAAAATATAGACAAGTCCCCTCTCAAGGGATCCTCTCGAGTTACCTCACTTTCCGTTATAGTTTCTTGACTAAAGGAATCAGAGAATAGCAAACTATTCTCTGACTGGAGGGAGACAGAAAAGCTGGTGAAAAGAAAGATTCCCGAAGGAAAGTTGGATGAGTTTCTTGGCCACCCAGCACATCAGGGCTGGAGGGGAAGAGAATATTTCATTAATGGCAGATGAAGCAACCAAACAGGAGAGTGTATCTGTATTTTTAAATGATGGAAAGTTCTGGTGGTTCAGAGAGTGGACGTCCCAATCTGGCAATCAGAGAGATGGGAGCCATGTTCCCTTCCGTTCTGTGAAACCAGGATTTGTACTATTCTGGAGGCCTGAGATTTTGCTGTATATCATTTTAATAATGATGAGGTTTTAGCAAAATACAATCTTTCCTCAGGATTTCTGGGCTTCTGTCTAAAATACGTTTGGTGTGTCTTCCCACTGCAGCATGTAAATATCGCAAAGTAAATAGCTGGAAACTCCTTCTCTCCTGTTTTGATCTCCCGTGGCTGTGTTTCTATGCCCTGCTTGCCAACCCAGCCCATGAAAGAGGCAGGAGCTCTCTGATCTCCGGTGAGGTGGTTTTATGTTTTGTTTATCTGCAGCTGCCTACATTTTTATGCCCCCTTCCCTTTTGTTATGGGCGCCAGTGAAGCAAGACAAAGACAAAAGCATTCTGTTTCCATTCTTTTTTTTTTTTCATCAAAGAGTCTATCATATTTCCCAAATAAAGAGCAGCAGTGCCCTTATCCCTTGAGTTTGTGATGGGGAACAAGAAACTTGGACAGGAAAAATTAACTGATCATGTTGGAAAGCTGTGCCCATGCTGATCCACTGAAAGTCTTTGGGCCTTAGTCTTAGTTTACAGAGCTTCAAAATGGGGAAACCATGAGGTATAATATCAACCTCATAGGGATGTTATGAGGATCAAATGAGATATGTGAAAAGTGCTTTGCATACCCCAAAGTGCACCACAGATTGGCCAACACTGTTGCTATTAATCATGAAAATAACAAGCTCAGGTGGGACATGATAGATGCAGCGTGCTGAACTCCTCAGAGTCAGGAAGGCCTGATTTTGAATCCTGTCTCTGTGACGCTGGGCAAAGCAGCCAACCCCTCTTCACTTCAATGTCTTTATCTGTAAAATGGGAATAATCATCTAGTAGCTCACAGGGTTGTTGTGAAGATCGACTGAGATAATAATGTATATGCAGGGTGTTCTGCCAACCTGAATGCTCTATTGAAATGTTATCCATATTGTTGCTGCTGTTGTTGTTATCACCATCTTTCCTCCCTGTCTGAATGCATCCACAGTGCTGTGTGTGACTTGGGCCTGGGTGAGAAAGAAAAGTCTGGTGGTCCTTCCCCAAAATCGTGCCCTCAAAAAGGAGGCGTCCTCCCTGTCACTAGGTGGTCTTGGCCTCAGCTGCGCTTTTCTCTGCATAGCTTCTAAAATCCCTTTGGCTTGCCCATCTATGACACAAAGAGGCAGCCTACCCACACGAGCGCGGCCAATCATACCATCTCTGAGCAGGAGAGGACGATGGGTGAGGCTTCAGAGCTGGGAAATGACATGTTCACCATCACTAAGCCAATGAATGGGGGCACTGGGGCTAGAAGGAAGGTCAGTCCTTTGAGTCACAGCCTAGTGAAGGACCTGAATATTATCAGATAAAGGGGGAAGGTGGGGTTTTTTCCCAAACAAATTATATTTACATAAAATAACAATTGAACTCTTCTGATTTCCTTCACCACCATAGTCTTAAAGGAAAGACAGCTGGAGAAATCGAGGAGAGAATTAAGTATCGCTTTCCCTCATTCTGCAGCTTGGGCATAACAGGTCCCCCGGTGACCAGCACAGAGAATCGATGAACGAGTCCCTCCCCCCTCCCCTCCAGAAGCACCGTAGTCAACACCAAGATGAGTTACTGCTATATATAGAATACTGTACCTTTTTAATTTCAGATTTCAAGTTACAAGGATTGCTCTGCTGGCTGAAGAGGGATTTCTTGAATCTCTCAATAACCCTTCTTTTCAAATTGTGGTGCAAAGCAGGAGGGAGCTGCAGGAAATGAGAAAACAATGATGATGGCCTAATTGAGACCACTGCTGAGCAGCCTTGTAGGCACTTTGGATGGAAAGCCTTTGGAATGATATTTAACAGCACTAGAAGGAGAATTTGTATTTAATTCTTTGAGACTAATTATCTAATTTTTATACTGTAGCCCTGAAAGAACACACACACACACACACACACACACACACACACACTCTATATATACACACACATATATATATATATACATATATATATACACACACATATATATACATATATATATATTTACAGTATACAAAATACAATTCAGTATACGGGCAAGATATACATATATGTGAGGTAGTTTATAGTGTGTATATGTAGTATAGTAGTAGGTAGTATGTATGGTATATAGATAGATACACACATATACACATATGCTCTCATAGATGCATGTGTATATGTATGTATGTATGTAAATATACCTACACATACACACATACTATATATACACACTACATGCTTCTTCACATATATGCATATATTGCCCATATACTGCACTATACTCTATATACTGCAAATATATACAATTTGTGTATAAATACAGGTCTACAGAAACTGTTTCTATATTTCCAAAGACAGCTTTCACTTGCCTCTAAATTTTCATTTTTATTAATACCATGTGGCCATTTGCCACGGCCAAATGGGTTGTTGTTTGTCATTCCTCAAATACCCCTTCTATCTCTTACCTCTGTGGTCCATTCTTGGAATGGGCTTCTTCCTCCCCTCTGCCTCTTGGAATCCCTAATTTCCTTCAAAACTCAGCTCAAATGTCCCTCCTTCCATGAAGCCTTTGCTGATCCCAGGGTCTTCCCCCCAAAAAATTACCTGGCATTTATTTTGTATCTTTGTACATACTGTACATGGTGTCCCTCTCAGTTGATTGCAAGATCCATGAAAGCCGACATTTTTTTTCATTTCAGGCTTTGTATCCCCAGTATCTAATATAGAGCTTAATAAAAGCTTATTGATCGACTTCCATAATATTCAAGTGGGTCTTCTCTGAGTCCAGCCTAAACCTAATTTACCTACGGAACCCCATCATCAAGGAAGAAAGTGGTATTATGTGTTTACTGGGAGCCAGACACCACAGCAAGGGATAAGTTAGGAACCACAAGGTCTCTTAGGGGCCAGGAAGGATTAGATCTAGAAAAAAAGAGGGGGTCACAGTGGGTGGCCTGTGAGGTCCCTTTCAGCTCAAGATCTATGATTTTATCAACATGGAAACTAACTTTCAGAGTAGGGAAGTGACTTGCCCTAAGTTGCCCAGGAAGAGGTTAAGAGAGACCTTAATTTGAACCAATGACCTTGTATTGGTTACAAACACTAAAGGAAGATACCTCTGAACTGACAAAGGAGCGATTGCAATAAAGGAAGAGGGCCACCTCTCCATCAGAACATGAGGAGAGGATAGATAGCTGGGACATCTAGTACAGACAGGGAAATGCCGAACTGATGAGCAGGGTCCATGGGAGAGTGCCCCATCAGAGGATCTTGATTTTCTGTAAAGAAGTCAGCTCAAGGTCTCTATATGAGAACCAGAGGAAAGATATTTAGAGTCAAAGCACCATCAAAGAAAAAAACACCTGGATGCCATAATGTAATAGGAAATAAAGGAAAATACCAACAATGCTAAAACAGGGTCCCCTCAGATCAACACAGCTTCTTTCCTGTACTAAAAATGTTTTTTTTTTCAAAATCCCAGACCCTGCCATTGCCCCCTTCCTCCCATTCTCTGCTGGTGCCAATCAGTTTGTACTGCTCCTAGAAAGAGAAAAATATGTTTACTGCCTTACTTTATGACCACCAGGCACTCTCCCCAAAACACCATTCTCCTAGTCTTGTAAGGAAAATACTCCATCACACTTTCAGGTGGTATCCATGGTAACATCAATCAATAAACATTTATCAAGTACCTAGTAGGTACCAAGTGCGCACCTGGGCTAAGCTCTAGGGATACAAAAAGGTGGACCCTGGGGCAGCTAGGTGGCACAGTGGATAGAGCACTGGCCCTGGAGTCAGGAGGACCTGAGTTCAAATCCGACCTCAGACACTTGACACTTACTAGCTGTGTGACCCTGGGCAAGTCACTTAACCCCAACTGCCTCACCAAAAAAACCCAAAACAACAAAAACCCCCCCCCAAAAGGCGGAGCCTGCCTTCAAGGAGCTTACAGTCTAATGGGGGAGACAACATACAAACAAACGTATACAAAGCAAGCTACACACATGACAAATGGAATAATATTGCATTGTCATCATTACGTCTCCAAAGTTAGTAACGATGTTCTTAAAACAAATGGAAAATTGTGGGCTCCCTCTTTTCACCAACTCTACCCTTCAAATAACATCATCGTGTTCCAGTCTCCCCTTCTTTACTTTACCTTCTTTCACAGCCGAAGTCTTTGAACAAGATGTCTACTCCCATTGTCTTTATTGCTTCACTTTCCAGTCCCTTCTTCACCTCTTGCAGTCTGGTGTCCAATCTTATCATTTAACTGAAACTACTCTGCCCAATGGCTTTTTTGTTTGTTTGTTTTCAGTTCTTATCCTGTAGTATATAACAGAGTTGACCATTCTTGGCAGAGATCCTCGAGTAGTTTTCCATTTCCTTCTCCAGCTCATTTTATAGAGGAAGAAACTGAGGCAAACAGGCTTAAGCGACCTGCCCAGGGTCTCCTAGCTAATGTCTGCAGCCAGATTCAGACTCAGGAAGATGATTTTTCCTGATTCCAAACCACTGCATCACCTAGCTGCCCCTCCATTCTCTGTTACCTTTATAAACCACAACAAACAATTTCTCTACTTAGCTATGAAAGCCCTTCACAGTCTGGCTCCAGTACTTTTCCAGACCTTTTCCCTCCCATAGTTTATGTCTTCACACATTCTGCCTCCTGGTCAAACTGGTTGCTTGCTATTCCCCCATAAGGCATCTGTCTCCTATGTGCCTTTGTATAGTTTGTCTCCATGCTTGCAATGTGATTCTTCCTTACCTCCTCCCTGAGGAACCATTAGGATTCCTTCAAAGTTCAATTCAAGCACTGCCTCCTTCCCAAGACCCATCCTGATCCCTCTAGTTGCAGGTGCCAGTGGAAAACACTTTGTAGAAACAGGAAGGTGCAGTAGGCTATGAATTGGAAAGACCTGGGTTTGAATCCTACCTCAGATACTTCCTAGCCATATGACCCTGGGTAAATAACCTTTCAGCCTCAATTTCTTCAGTTGGAAATTTAGGATAATAAAAGCACCTATCTTATAGGCTTGCTATGAAAGCAAATATTATCAAGTATATTTGTAAAGTGTTTTGTAAACCTTAAAACCAATCATTATTGATATTATTAATATAATAATACAATATATTATATTATAATACTGTATTATGTAATTAAATACTATATGTTATATAGTTAGACATTATATTATATGATTAGATATTATAACATACAATTAATATGCTAATATATTTTGTAATTAGACATAATATGCTATTAATATAGGGAAAACATTTCATTTTCCCCAGATACTATAAATTGCATGAGGGCAACAACTGCAACTTTTTTTTTCTTTTTTTTTTGCAGGGCAATGAGGGTTAAGTGACTTGCCCACGGTCACACAGCTAGCAAGTGTCAAGTGTCTGAGGTCAAATTTGAACTCAGGTCCTCCTGAATCCAGGGCTGGTGCTTTTATCCACTGTGCCACGTAGTTGCCCCCAACTGCTACATTTTTGTTTTCATGTGCCCAGCATCTAGCATAGCACCTGGCATCTAACAGGTGCTTAATAATTATCCTTGGTACTGTCAAGTGGTTCAACACCAGGAATGCATAGGATTTTATTAATGGAAATGACATTAAACAAGAGTTATCACTATCTCCTTTGCTGTTGCACCCTAAAGAACAAGGGATTTTTCCATCTGACTTGAAACCAAAACCTTCCATATGTATTGTTCCCCACCCACCCCCCTCAAATGGGAGCTCCTTGAGGGCAGGGATTATATTCTTTATTAGTTTCCCCAGTGCTTAGTATAATGCTTTGCATCTGCTAGGTGTTCAATAAACACTTCATTCATTCTTTTGTTCAAGGAATGCTTTTTGAAATAATATTTTCTCAAGAAAAGAAACAGCCTCAAAAACAGTTTTCTGTCATGTTCTATCACCTTTCTCACTCATTTTCCACACTTCTACTCGAGTCATCTTCAAATGTACTACTAACGACAATGTCATCCCTCTCTCCACAAGCCTTTCACTGGCTTCCCATTGCCCAAATAAATATAAATCATGACCCTGGTATTCAAGAATCTGGACAAGTTTCTTAGCATTTTGTCTAGATTTTGCACTAATCCTACTTTCCCTTGCTTCATAGTGTCTTTTTTTGCACAGTTTGAATTATATGGTAAACTACTTGAAAATATGACCTGTGTTATACATTTCAGGCATTTGGTAAATGTTTGTTAAGTTGAACTGAATTGAGCTGCGATTAATGAAAGACAGAAGAAAAGTTAAGAAACATGACACGTCTTCCTTGAGGCATGGGGGGAAGAAAGGAGGAGGTAGGGAAAAGTGTGTCCCAAATAGTCATAGTCATCTCTCCAAAGCCTGCTAGACAATTCTTTATTCCTAAAATTAGGTTTGTCATCAACTCAGAACAAGTTGGGTAATTGCCCAGGGTGGTCTTGATATAAGTATAAGGAGGGAGAAACATGTACAATCAGCCATTTGTATGAACGGAACATTCATAATTCAAGGATGTATTACTTGGGAATCATCTTCTCATTATCACTCCTTCCAGAGGGAATGTTTCCAATACTGACTTTCAGTCATCAGATGATAAATTCAAATTAGCTTGGAATTCTTGAATATAATTAGAATGGGAAACTTCAAACTAACTTAGGTCTGCGCTTATTACTTATAACAGGCTGAAAGTAACTTTTTTACATAAACAACTTTTTCAGTCCAATTAAGAGTTATACATAGGGCAATATTAGAAGAGTTTTATTAAGATTGATGATGACAACTAGCATTTATATAACACTTTAAGGTTTACAAAACACTTCACAAAGCTGATCCTTGTAACAGCCCTCTGAAATAGGTGCTATTATTATCCACAATTGATGGAGGAAGAAATTGAGGCTGCCAGGGTTCAAGGGATTTTTCCAAGATCACACAGTTATTAAGGATCTGAGGCAGGATATGAACTCAGGTCTCCTTGACTTCCAAGTCCAGCAATCTATCCATTGCACCACCCAGCTAGTCCATCAAGATGGAGTATACCCCATCTTTAAGTTTTCCACATAAAGTTTTTATATTATACACTAACCAAGAACCCAGGCTATGAGACTGCTCAAGTATGCAAAATAATGATTCACCTTTATATATCATTCTAAGAACAATTCCAACTTGTATGATTTATACAACATGCTAACTCCATGATTTCTAACTTTTGCCTGCATTGCAAATGCATACAAGAGAACCAGGTAAGTGGGTGTGGCTGCATCAGCATAAACTCAGCCTTACTATTATAAAAACAGGTCAACCTGTGAATATCCATGTCCCACTAGTGGAAGGAAGGACACTGGTGTAATTTTCATTAAATTGCAGGATTGGAGTTGAAGTAGGGACCTCAGAAGGCATCTAGTCCAACACATTCATGAAAATATGTCCATTAGAATAAACCCAATAAGTGTCAACACTCAGGGAAGCCCCTTCTACTTTGGGAGGGGAGGGGTTGGTTTGTTCAATCATTTTTCATAGTTGTGTCCAACTTTCTGTGACCCCATTGGGGGGTTTCTTGACAATGATACTGGAGTAGTTTGCCATTTCCTTCTCTGACTCATTTTACAGATGAGGAAACTGAGGGAAACAGGGTTAAGTGACTTGCCCAGGGTCACACAGCTAGTAAGTGTCTGAGGCCTGATTTGAACTCAGGGAGGAGAGTCTTTCTGCCTCTGGGCCGGTGCTCTTCCCACTGACTTTCCATTGCACTTTGGGACACCATAGAAATATTTCCCTCCTCTCATAAAGCCATTTCTCTCCTAGTTCTGCCCCTTGAGGTCAAACAGAACAATTCGGCTCGGCTAATGTGTTGCCCCAAGTCTTCACATCCTTCCTCTTGACCATCCAGCTTATCCACTTACTTTTTAGACCACGGCTGCCAGAATTGATCACAATACTTCATCTGAACTACATTGAGGATGGAGCACCACAGAGCCATCACCTCCCCCTTCCTGGAAGCTCCGTCTCTCAGCCCTAGATCCTCACCCTATAGACTTCTACTGAACTTTTAGTCCATTAAAATCTCCATGTCTTTTCCAAAATGACTGCCTAGGTGTGCCTCCCCCATCTTATAGCTGCGAAGTTGACTTTTTGTACCCAAATGCAAGACTTTACATTGATCTCTACTGAATTATCACCTTATCAGACATAGCCCAATGCCCTCATCTGTCAAGATGCTTTGGGGTCTGGTATCTTGTGTGTTATTTACCTCTCCCAACCTGGTGTCAACTGCTAATTCAATGAACATACCCTCTATCCCTTTATCCAAGTCAGCGATAAAAATATGAAACATCTTAGGCCCAAGCCCAGATCCCCCGGGGGAGGGGGGCGGCACTTCCCTGGACAATTCTAACCATTTTAACCTTAAGCGACTACTCTTTGAGTATGCTCCTCCAATGAGCTCTTTAGCCACAGCACATGAAGGAAGGAGGATACTTTATTCCTTAGAACTGGTATTTTCTTGGGCCTGTTTTTGGTTTGCAGTGTCTTACTTTTTATTCCCAAGCTCAGAACAGCAGGAGTTGTCATACAAATGAGCTCTAGCTGAATTGCTGTTGACCTGCAGCTTTCTTCTAGGCAGCTGGTCAGGTTTTTTTTTTTTTTATTTTGTTTTGGTTTTTAGTGAGGCAGTTGGGGTTAAGTGACTTGCCCAGGGTCACACAGCTAGTAAGTGTTAAGTGTCTGAGGCCGGATTTGAACTCAGGTACTCCTGACTCCAGGGCCGGTGCTCTATCCACTGCGCCACCTAGCTGCCCCAGCTGGTTAGTTTTAAAAGCCACTGCAGGGGCAGCTAGATGGCGCAGTGGATAGAGCACCGGCCCTGGAGTCAGGAGTACCTGAGTTCAAATCCGGCCTCAGACACTTAACACTTACTAGCTGTGTGACCCTGGGCAAGTCACTTAACCCCAACTGCCTCACTAAAAAAATAAAATAAAATTTTAAAATAATAAAATAAAATAAAAATAAAAGCCACTGCAGACATTCAAAATATTGTTATTTTAAGGACATTTATTAAAACAAAACCTCCAGACAGACATGCCTGTTTTAAAACAAGGTGTCTGCATTGACTGTATGGCTCATTCCCAAGAGGCCACCCATGAGGGCCTCTGCCCTAATGGAGAAACCATTCACGCTGGACCTTTTTTAAGCTCAAACATGGGTTCTGTTTTCCAGCAAGTGAAATTATCAACAAACTCCACTCTTAGCTTGCCGGTCCTAAGACTGCCATTTTCATTTTGACGAAAATAGATGTCAACTCAGTGAAGACAGGGTAAGGATGTTAACATTCTGCCTTTTAAAATAGTTGCTTTTACATTATTTTCGCAGAGCCAACCAACCTGTTTCCATGGAAACTGCATCGCAAAGGCCCCAGCAGCCAAAAGCCAGAAATCTCCTTTGTATGTTTCATCTGCCGGGTGTCAATCAGCCCTCGGTACCTGCAACTTGGAGCGATGGCCCCAGCCCAAGTCTCCCAGAGTTCAGGCTGGGAAATACTTCCATAAAAAGAAATTTGGTTTTGCCCATTGTGCTCTGCATCCGCCTGGGTAACAACAGATGTAGAGTTGTCAAGGACGGGCGACTCTTGGTTCTGATCTGGGCAATTAATTAAAGCCACAGCTGATAAAGAACTGTAATTTCAGCCTTGGCTTCACTGCCTTACTTTAACAGCGTCGACTTTGTTGAGCACAGGAGGTTAAAGTGCCCAAGAGGGATATCACCTTCCTCCCATGGACGCTGTTATAAACTTTGAATTATTCTGCAAATATATTTTTAATCCAAAAACTTAGAGCAATGAGCTCCATCTTGCCAGGGAGTGAGGAGTCATTTATTAACCCAAAAGGGCCCAAAAGAAGGTACTTAGAAAAGTTTTACTTTTACCTTATTAATACTTGGAAAGCAGATAAAGAGACCTAATGGCTCCATAATACAAATTCTTTACTGCATATAAACGAGTATGGCAGGCATAAAGAAACTAGATATAAATTTAAAAACATATTTTTACTCTACATGACGGTCAGGAGCTCAAGGAGCTATTAGGGTTATTTCCATTCAAATAAAGGTAAAGCTTATTTTTAAACTAGAATTCACTATTTAAGAGAAATCCTTTTGAAATAGAAAATAATGCTTAGATATGGCTCAAAGGCAATTGCTGCAATATGGCAACGTCCTATTTATCTGGTTTTGCATTCCACATAAGTGAAGTTTTCAGATCATCAAAACTTAATGAAATAAGCATTTATTAGGCACCTACCGGGTGCAAGGCAGTATAGCAAGCACTTTACAAATATTATTTTATGTGATCCTTACAACAACCCTGGGAGGTAGGTGCTGTTATTATCCCCATTTCACAGATGAGGAAACTGAGGCAAACAGGCTTAAGTGACTTGCCCAGGGTCCCACAGCTAGGAAGTGTCTGAGGTCAGTTCTTCTTGACTTGAGGCCCAATGCTCTATAGCCACTAGCTATACACTAGACTTGGTGCTAGGGAGAGATCTGAGTTCAAATCAGCTTCATGATGCTTCAGGGTTTTAAAGGACCATCCTTATTTATTTGGATCCTCCCTTAGCGTGGGCCTTTTTCCTCATAAAGTAAATGGCCACCTTCCATTGGAGGAGCCACTTGGTATGTCCAGAGGGATTTGCAGGGAGGGAAGACAGCATTCCCGAGTCCCCACAAGACCAGTAGGAAGTGGCCACCAAGCTGAGACACACCACCCAGGAACTGGGAGAAGAAGGAAATCTGGAGCCACTCATCCAAGCCAACATGCATTGCAATCAATTAATAAATGTGCATTCAGTGGTCTTCCATGTGCCAGGCACCATACTGGGTGCTGGGGGATAGGAAAAGAAGAGAAGGCAGTCCCTGCCCTCAAGAAGCTAATAATCTAACGGGGAGACGACACACGAACCTCCCTGTACAAAGCTGGCTACAGACAGGACAACAGGAAATCATTAACAGGGAAGGCGTTGGGGAAGGGGGCTGGGAAGAGGTTTTAGTGGGGACTTGAAAGGAGCCGAGGAAGTCAGCAGGTGGGGTTGAGGAGGAAGTGTGTCCTAGGCATGGGGGATGACAGCCGAGGAAAATGCCTCGAGTCAGAGAAGGGGTGTTTTGTTCAGGGAACAGCCCAGTCGGGAGGCCAGTGTCACCAGATGGAGAGTATGTGGTGGAGAGTAAGGGCGAGACCTAACACCTACCAAATGGGGTCATAAAGAGTCAGAACAGCCACCACAAAACCCAAACCACGCGCCCAGCCCTGTCCTAGGGAGACCATACAAAATGAAACCGTCCCTGCCCCGTAGAGCTTGCATTCTCCCGAAGGTAAAAACACGGGCAGAGGTTAGTAAATACAAAATACTGAGTAGAAGGCAGAGGCCCCTGGAGGATGGATCTCTGGCCTGTCTGCTGGCTTAGGAAGGAAGCCGTGTCTGTGCCTTTTACTGCGTAGGGAAAGCCATGGGGTAAAGTGCCTCCTCCCGGCATCCCCAGGCACCCAGATAAGGGCAGACAGGGCCCTCAACGCTGGCCCAAAGGGGGATTTCTGTGCCGGGGGAAGCCTCGGATTGGTAACAGACTTATCAGATTTGTCATGGTTCCTTTAGCTTTTTAAAAGCAAGGCGATTACCTAATGGTCCAGAAATAAACAATGTGGCATATTTTCAAAAGGATCACAATATGGTACAAAGAAGGCCAGGCCTGGGAGCCAGAGAAATCCAGGGTGTCCTGGAGAGAGCTGGGTTCAAATCCTCATTCACTAGTTGTGTAACCCTGGGCAAATCAAGAAATCTTTTCTTTTATACTCTTGGAAAGGGTCCATCAACTTCCCTGAGTGCCCAATGGGTCTCTCACACAAAAGGCCCCAAATCCCTGGTTTGGAGTGGTCTGCCCATGGGAATGATCACACTAGTCATGTCCATTTTTATAATGAAGGAAATGAGACTTCAAAGCAGTTAGTGAAGTGATTTGCCCAAGTCCATCACAGCTGAGATGCAGACCTGAGTTCCATACTACAAATCCAACTACCGTTCCTTTGAACAATATGCTGTGCATCCTGCCAAATATTTAACAACCGGCTCTTTGAAAAAAGAGAAGGAAAAGGGCATGACACACACTTGGGTTTCATCTACATTTTTAAAGTCTTATCCACTGGGTTCTTAAGCTTGAACAATAAATCAAGGCTGGACTTGTAGCATTTGCCTATTTCCAGGGGCATCAACCAGCACCCTGAAAATATAACAATCGGGTCTCGAGAGCCAGCAAGGGCCATCCATCTCCGGCACATTCCTGTATTTAAGTGCTATCTTTGACCAGTCTAGCAGTTTATGAGCTACTGCCAATCCTACTCCTTGGAGGGAAGTCTTCTCTCTCCCTCCTTCCTCTCGCTTCCAGGCCTGCTTTTCTGGGAACCCAATCCTCTCTGTCAGCCACACATCCGACAATCTGAACGGCTAGTCAGTGGAAATACATGCTCCTTATGTTTCTTTGCCATCAACAATATACAATAACTTACAATCAAGGAACTATGAGACCCAGGCTCCCTGAAACTTCCTTCCTCACCTAACTCTCTCCTCTGTTGGCCAGAATCTGGTTCCCACCATACCGAGGTGGAGAGTGAGCCGGTAAGAATGCATTGATTGCTTCAAGGCCTCCAAAGTCATCCCTTCATCAGTAGAGGCAGGAACAGGATGGGGCACCTACCTGGGTGATGTAGATAATTTTATGCAGCTGAATCAAGATTTGCTGAATGGGATCACTGATCTGCCGCACTTTTCTCTGGGACACAGCGATCCCCGCGGAAGCTGGAGAAGATAAGGCCACAGTTAGAACAAGACCTCCACTTTGTGCTTTGCAAAGTCAATATTAGTGAAGGCTACTGTGATAAGCAATGGGACTTGGCTGTGTTTAATTCTGTAAAGAATGTATAAAATTGGGGGAGGGGCAAATAGCAGCCACTCTCAATGCCCTAATAAAAAGAAAGTCTTTCAGAACAGCTTCAAGGTTTCAACCCTTGGGACTACTGAATACACCATTCCTTTGTTTCTACCAGCCTTAAGAACACTGTGACATCACCTTGTCACTAGAATATTTAGGTCAGGAAGTTCACCTTTATTTACAATATGCAGAATGAGACACAGCCAAAGTGGGAATTAGTCTTGCTTGACTAGGAATATTTGTGACAAATAATTGGTTTTCTTTTTATTATGGAGCAGGGGGGAGGGAAGAGGGATAGAAAGACAATTAAAAAACATTTTTTTTAAATTACCATTTGGGAAAGAGCC
Organism: Dromiciops gliroides; assembly: GCF_019393635.1. NCBI lineage: Eukaryota > Metazoa > Chordata > Mammalia > Microbiotheria > Microbiotheriidae > Dromiciops > Dromiciops gliroides. The sequence continues at coordinate 26,936,847 of NC_057865.1, read as the reverse complement.
TGTTTAATTTCTCTTGGTCATTTTTGCCTACAGTTAGTGTTTGCTACCATTCCTGATATTCTAAGAATAGCCAAGCTTTAGGGACAGATCCCAGGACCCTAGAGTTAGTATTTGAAGGGACTTTAAAAGGCCATTGTGTGCAACCCTCTTAGTTTTAAGATGAAAAAGTCCTGGAGAGACTCAATGACTTGCCAAAGGTCACACAGCTAGTAAGTGTCTCAGGCAGGATTTAACCCAGGTCTTCCTGACTCCGCCCTATCCACTTCAAGGTTGGCATGATTTTCTACTCATGACCCTTTAAAAAATTAAAAATATAACTCTTTATTAAAACAATTAAATAGTAACACTAAATAGGACAAGGGATCATGTTACAGATCACTTTTTTTTTTTTTTTTGGTGAGGCAATTGGGGTTAAGTGACTTGCCCAGGGTCACACAGCTAGTAAGTGTTAAGTGTCTGAGGCCAGATTTCAACTCGGGTACTCCTGACTCCAGGGCCAGTGCTCTATCCACTGCACCACCTAGCTGCCCCCTACAGATCACTTTTAAAGAAATGCGCACCTAAATACAATTAAATACAGTCTTTATATCTTTACTGTTAGAGATACTTTTGGTTTTCTCCCCAGGATCAAGTAGAAACTTCTCTTTAGCCCACCCTCAGTCCTTTGGTTGGAGGTATAAAAATGCCAGCAGACTGCCTTTGGTGGTCATCACGATTCCTCTTGGTCCCATCAACCTTGGGGCCACTATTTCCATTGCTCTGGCCTCTCCATCAGTCTCTCCCTTTCCTCTATCTTCCATCATTTATCCAGCCCAAACAGTGAGACAATACAGCACAACCATTTCCTACCCACTCCATCTTTCCATGGCTGCTGGGGGCTTTCCCTTCTTCCCTGAACCCCTCAGTCCTTTCTCTGACATCAATTAAGTATTCAATCCCATTCTAATTCGCATGATGGGCATTTGTGTCCAGGTCTTCCAGACTTTTTGAGGGCAAGAACTGTGTCATCTTATGGTCCCCTTTGTAATCCAACCAATGCCCTGTATGTGGTTCATACTTCATATATGTTTGTGGAAATGAACAAGAGAATACCTCTTTCCTTATCCCACATTTAGCACAATGCCCGGCACATAGTAGGCGCCTAATAAATGCTGACTTACACCCTCCCTGAACCCTTCAGTTCTTGACTTTCTTGATGGGATCCTAGATGATTGAAGCTGAAATGGTTATTCTCTTATTAAGAGCTCTAAGAGTATTTAATGCAAAGTAGCTTCTGATGGAAGTGCTTTCAGAAAGAGTTTGTATCTATTCGCTTGAACAGTTACATTAAAAACATGTAAATAAGGTTTTTTGAGTTTTTAAAAGACTGAAAAACAGTCTCATGACAAACATTATGAGATCCATTTTCAAGACATAAAAGCAAAAATAAAATATTATCTACATTCTGAGTAGTATACCTTTTGTCTTTATATTTGTTAAATAAATTGTGCTGATATCTTTTTTTTTTTTTTTTTTAGTGAGGCAATTGGGGTTAAGTGACTTGCCCAGGGTCACACAGCTAGTAAGTGTTAAGTGTCTGAGGCCGGATTTGAACTCAGGTACTCCTGAATACAGGGCCGGTGCTCTATCCACTGCGCCACCTAGCTGCCCCTGCTGGTATCTTTTTTACATTGGTTGCCTTAATTTTCCCATTTTTCCTCTCCTAGAGAGTCATTCCATATAAGAATTTTTTTAAAAGAGGAAAAGGAGAAATCATATTAGCCAAACTAATCAGTACAACAGCAACAAAAAAAATCAGACAATACATATACATATTCCATGCCTAATGACCCCTCATCTCTGTAAATGAGCGTAGGGAGATGTTGAAGTAGCATCATTAAATATCTTAAAACATTTTTCATGGAGTCAGTCATAAAATCCCAGTGGAAAATACACAACAGTAAGACTACATGCCGCATCCTACTTTAAATATCTTCCAGGAGCATCCTAGAGCCCTGAGTGCCACCTTCCTTTTCAGCATCACCTCTTGGACTGTGAGAGTGGATTTCGTAAACTGTCTCTTGGGGGGGGGTGAGAGAAGGGGATGGGAAGATCCACTGCAATCTGAAAGAGTGGACTTATCTCCCAAGCCTAATCAGCCATTGTTTTCCTCCTGGCAGCACCATTGCCTAAGAGTTCACATAATCTGGGGCCCTTCAGTGAATGACTTATTGAACATAATTTTTTAAATGTCTCTTTTTATCCAGAACCATCCTCAAAACCTGATAAGCCAAGCAGTGTGGCAATATGGATACTTCAATAGGAACACTCCCTTTGCACTTTCTGAAGCTTGAATGTGAGACAACACTGTTATAACGTTGGTTCTATATTTTTGTGCAGTTCCAGGTGCCCACCACAGGTAAGTAGCTGGATTTCCTCAGTGACTATTTAACTCTGAAAATGTATCCTGATACATGTTAGAGAAACAGAGACCAGCCAACGACAAGTATGTAGCTATCCGTTGCTCTGAATATAAACAAGAGAGAGCTAAGTCAGAGAGAGCTTCTCAATGTTTAGATAGTGGGCTTGATTTTTCATGGGAATTTTGGGATTTTTTTAACAAAGGAAACCAGCTTGGCAGCAAGCTAGTTTCCTGATCATTTCAGCTTTACAGATGCCAAGTGACACTCTTGGTGCCTTCATTCTCTCATCTGTAAAATGGTGGGGGAGAGGAGGGGGAAGGCTGGACTAGATAGCCCCAAACATCCCATCCATCTCCCAATCTATGATCCTAAAATCTTGTGCCCAGAGCCACACTCCACCAGATGACTCAAAAAGGAGTGGTATAAGGAGATTGGGATGGGAAGTAAAAGGAGGGGAGGAGGGAGAGGTGACCAGATATGTGCACACATTCTTGAGAAATATGGCACTTTTGTCTTTGCATCCTTAGCATGCAATAAAGTGCCAGATGTTTTATAAGTGCTCGTGGATTGATTGATTCACTGAAGAAACTTGATGTGAAGATTCTCGTCCCCACCACTTCCCCTTTTGTTGTTCAGTCATTTTCAGTCATGTCTGACTCTCTGTTACTTCATTTGGGGTTTTCTTGGCAAAAGTACTGCAGTGATTTGCCATTTCCTTCTCCAACTCATTTTACAGATGAGGAAACTGAGGCAAACAGGGTTAAGTGACTTGCCCAGGGTTGCACAGCTAATTAGAGTCTGAGGCCACATTTGAACTCAGGAAGATGGGTCTTTCTGACTCCAGGCCTGGCGTTCTAACCACTGCACCACATAGCTACCACACCCCCTACATCAGTTACAATTCCGTTTTTTCTCAACATCGCCAAAGTGGTCTTTTCAAATGAATTATTTTTTAAATAAAGGCAAAAAATTAAGATAAATCACCTATATAGTTCTCCCTTTATTTTTATTTTTTAATATATAAAGGAACTAAACCAATTACTGAATGCTTAGGGGAAGATAAACTTGGCAGTCTTCCTTTATCAAGATTTCAAGCATTTCACCCTCAATAAATCTTCAAGACTTTAGAAAACATTAGACTTCCTTATCAGTTTGCAGGGGCTACCACAAACATTTGTCCGGAGTATCTGATTATGAAAATATTTTTATTGAAATAATTTCCTCCTAAAAGGATAGGACACTCAAGTGGGTCATCATAATTCAAGCTTTGGATTGACCAAGTGTGGCTTATCTATGATTTGTAGTTTTTTTCTGTTCTCACTACAAAAACTGCCTGATGCATGTGGTCTTCATTTAGAAGTCAATCGGTTAACCAATGAGTAAACCAATAAATATTGATTTAAGCACCTACTATGTTCTAAGAAGTCTCAAAACTTCAAGAAAAGAAATTTAATACTCTGGATTCTTTACTTACATTCTGAATAAATAATTCAGAGCCTGAGTTTCTTTTTAAATAATAATGAAACCATATAGAGTCTTGTATCAACTCAATTTTTTAAAAAAGTCTGCATAAATTGGGCTTGCCAACTAGCTTTTCTTTTGGAAAACATAAAGCTACATTTTCTTTGTGGGAGGGGAGAAACATAATTATCCTTTAATATGTTATTTCATCTTCAGTTTTAAGTGATTAAGTTGATGACAAACTTACAGAAAACACATAATCCAATCATCTAGAAAGAAAACAGCCATACAGCATTATAACTTGAGCAGTTTGCTGGATTTCTACTTTTATCACAGTTATTTTGCTTTCTTGTTTTACAACATATTAAAACATCTTGCATGGAAATTCCCAAAGCTTTTAGATCTCAGTATGGTTGCTGAGCCACTGATGCTTTGGAATTGATTTGTTCCACATATCTTGTCCTTTGAAACTGAAAGCCCTATCATGTGAACTGAAACTGTCCATTTAGATATTCATTGAAATAAGAGATTATGCTCCACTTGTCTGGTGGTGGTGGTGGTGGTTGTTGCTGTTGTTTTATTGCTGTTCAGTTGTTTTCATCGTGTCTGACTCTTTGTGACCCCATCCATCTGGGATTTTCTTGGCAAAGATACTAGAGTGGTCTGCCATTTCCTTCTCCAACTCATTTTACAAATGAGGAGACTGAGGCACAGAAGACTAAGTGACTTGCCACTTGTCTGTATGGGTGGCCAATTATGGTCTACAAAGAGAAGACAGATCAGCTTACCATCCTACCAAACGCTGCCTCCTAGGAACCAGGAATTTTGCAATCCATGTGGGAAGGCATGAATTCAGAGGGCTCTGTATGGAAGTAAACAACCTATGACAGTCAATTTCTTAAAACTCTTCTACAGATGATGTCCCTTCTTGTGTGATTCGAAAACTGTGTTTAAGCCAATAGGGGAGTTAAGAAAACATAGGATGGGGGCAGCTAGGTGGTGCAGTGGATAGAACACTAGCCCTGGAGTCAGGAGTACCTGAGTTCAAATCTGACCTCAGACACTTAACACTTACTAGCTGTGTGACCCTGGACAAGTCACTTAATCCCAATTGCCTCACTAAAAAAGAAAGAAAAGAAAACATGGGATCACAGAACTAGAGATGAAAGGGACCTCAGAGGCTATCCCATCTCACACTCTTCTTTTACGGATGAGGAAATGAGGCAACTACATGGTACTGTAGATGGAGCACTACTAGGTCTACAGTCAGGAAAATCTGAGTTCAAATCCAGCCTCAGACACTTATAAGCTTGGTGACCCTGGAAAAGTCATTTAATTTGTATATGCCTCATCCTCCTCACCTATCAAATGCAAATAATAATAGCACCTACCTCTCAGGGTTGTAGTGACAAAAACATATTTGTAAAGTGCTTTCCAAACGTTAAAGTATTGTAAAAATGCTAGCTAGTATTCTTATTTTTCAATTCAATGGTGACTTCACAATCAGACCACAGACTCAAAGTTAAAAGGAACTTCAGAGACCATTAAGTGTCTAACCCCTTCATTTCTCAGATAAGAAAACTAAGTCTTAGAAAGGTGTCTCGCCCAAGGTCCTCATCCAAGAATCTAACCTAGAATCATCTAAATATAGAAGATCAAACCATCCATTTATTCTCACACACACAAAAATGAAATAATGCACCTGTGCAATTCTGGCCCTAAATGACCCCATATGCTTCTCTGAAAGTTAAACTCAGTATATCTGGCATGTTAATGAATGGTTGGGCCTGGTTGGGTCTCTTCTCTGAGGACAACACAAGCTTTCTGACCGTCAGTGACTGGGTAGCATGATCCACCCATTCACCTTCAGGTAGTCATCTTCTCTTACAAGATAAAACTACAATAAAGGGGATTGTCTCCCAACATCAATGGACCTGGAGAAATTTCTACCCTGCTGCAGGGATGGAAATCAAACAGGGTTGAATTGACTTGTGGAAAACATCTTATTTCTGGAGGCAGAAGTTTCATAAAATCATCGTCCCTTCTCCTTGGGGTAATCAGACCTTTTTTTTTTCCATTTTAATTTTTTTAAATGCCGCTTGAATAGTGACTTTAATTCATATTTTGGGTTCTGGGAGAATGACGTGTGGAAAATGTCCCTCTTCCGGTTTTGCTAGGCTTTTTCTCCTTCAGATTTTGTGAAACAAGAACTACAAACTCAGAATGGATTTCCTGGGATTTATCTTGATCTGGGGACTCATCCCAGTGAAAACAGAGAATCCTTGTCCTTGTCTACACAGTCGGGAAGCTCTGATTATGTGTTATAATAAACCAAAGCGTCAACCTGATTCACCTTCACCCCCATAATATGGGAAAGAGATCGACTTTCTTCCAAGTGGCCCCATTAGGGGAAAAATACAAGCAAAATGGGCAATGCCCACAGACTAGCAGTACTGAAGCAGTTACTCAATGTGCTTGAATCTTATTTGGTATTTTTAATATTAGAATAGAATCAATGTCTTTAAAGGTTCAGAACTATTTCTTCCACTCCAGACTGTATCCTTTTCCAGATAAAAAAGGGAAAGAGGGGTCTACTGAGTGCCCTTATTTAAATTGCCCGGGGAAGATAATTCCTAAGAGGAAACAAAGAAAACTCTAAGGCAATACCTTGAGGGCAAGGGCTGTTTTCGTCTTTTATCCTGAGCCCAAGGCATAAGGCCTTGAATACAGCAGGTGCCTAATAAACGCTTGTTGATTTAAAACTTAATTTTAAGGCAGCATTTGAAAATGAACCCCCAAATTTGGAGCCCATCCTTCCACAGGCACAGTCAGGGTCTGCCTGGCCAGGATAGTAAAAGGTTCAACCTGTGTGAGAAGTGAGTTCACAAAGCGGTCAAACTCAGGCACACATGAATCTTGGTCACTTCATCAGCATGCCCCGATGACAGGCAGCTCCTATTCAGCTTAGGGGAATTAGAGCCAGCAATGCAATTACCAAAGAGAGATGATGACCACTGACTTGAGAAAGTCCTCCTATCACCACCTATGGCCTCTCAGGCTTGAAAGACTTTCTGGGCCTTCCAAGTATGAGACCACAGAGAAGCCCCTCTCTGGTCCTAATAGCTGCTTTTCTGCAGAGGCTGTGGTGGGTCAAATAGGGTGTTATTGATGGCAAACTAAAATAACGTTCTTAATTGTGAGACGGTAGGATTTGAGGGCAATGGTTTGCCCCATGAAGCCTCTCATTGCTACTGACTCGTGAGTAGTCACAGGCTTTTTCTATGCAGGGGACACAAGGCTGGGTCTAGAATCTGGGAGACCTCTGTTCAAATTTAGCTTCAGTCACTTACTGCCTATGTTACCTTGAGGAAGTCACAACCTCTGCCCCAGTTCCCTCAACTATAAAATGGGGAGTGATAACAGCACCATCCTCCCAGGGCGGGTGGTGAGGATGAAATGAGATCATATCTGTACAGGACTTAGAACAGTGCTGGGCATAAAAGAGCTGCCAAATAAATGTTGTTATTTTCCATTAGACTGTTGGCTCTTTGAGGGCAGGGAATGTCTTTTACTCTTTTTGAATCCTTGGTGCTAAATTAATAAACACAGTGGTTGGCATACAGTAGATGCTTAATAGATGTTTACTGACTGTGATGATGAGCCCAACGATTCATCTTAAACATGCCCCAATTGCCAACATGCCATAGGAAAGCTAAACAAAGGCAGGGCACATCAGATGCATCATGCAAGGTTTTGTTAGCAACAATTTCTCAGCATTTTACAATCATTTTAATCTGTTGTCATGTCTATATTTTCCTGCCATCCTTTAGCCTTTTTAGGATGTATACATGGATCCCCACAGCAGAGCTAGAACGACATTCAAGCTTAGCTCTATCAATCAATCAATCAATCAACTTTAATTAAACACTTGGTATGTGTTAGGCACCGTGCCATCCACTAGCCTACAGAGAAAGGGGTGTGATTGGGTACATACACAGACTTTTAGCCCACTGCCACATTTCTCTCTCTAGTCAGCATCCTTCTGGATCCCTATAAACTTCTCTACTATCTGTCTCCCTTTGCCTGCAACTGCCGTGTGCTCAGGGAAAGCCAGCTGATCTCATGTTCATTGAATTTATAAGCACATCATAATTAAGATAGTGAATCTTCTGCCCTGCTCCCTCCCCCTGAAGTCTTTGGTAATCAATCCAACACCCAGCAGAAATGTTTCGTGATTTGGACTTCTTGGGACTGATCATACTGTGGTTCTCACTGCAGAAGGGAGGAACAAGGGTTTTATTGGCTCCACCTTAATAGATGGTGGCAAAGAAAAAAGCATTTGGGATTTGGAGTCTGAAGCTCTGTGTTCAAATCTAGGATTCTGCTGCTTACTACTGGTGTGATCTTGGACAACTCACCTAGGGACAGACTGCAATGTTCTCTGCTAGAAAATGAAGTGGCTCAAACCTCTAAGGTTTGTCTCCCTAATCTTATGCCCTTAGTTGACAAATTCTTCTCCAGTGCCCGCTATTTAATGCAATCCAGCAAACATTTATGAACCACTTACTATGGGCTCCATATTTTGCTAGACGCTACTGGAGATGAAGAGGCACAAGCTAGGGTGCCCTGGTCGGGGAGGCAAAATGAACGCCCAGGAAATAACAGCACGACGAGGCAAGGACCAGTATAGACTTAGATGGTAAATTGTGGGGTACAACCTTGAAGTGCTGGGGTGCTTCAGTGTGGGGTCTTATGCAGATATTCTGTTTGCGATTTCCATTCTCTAAAAATGTGAAAGATGCCTACGAATGGAATGCAAACCAGAAACTTGGGCTGTCTGGGAAATGAATACCAAGTTCTTGCTTATATACCCAATTAGAAGGAAGGTTTTTGAGGACTCCTCTAAGGAGGTAAGTCAGGGTGATAGAAATATGAGCTGCACAAGCAGGAGTATTCATTCGGCTCATGTTTCAACTGCTTTATTTAGATCTGACCTTTACGAACAAAAGACAAGCCTAAAAATAGGTTCTGCAGCATCTAATAAGAAAATATCATAATTAACAGCTGAGAAATCACCGCGTTACTATTTCTGTTTGAGAAAGAGAATACCAGAATCCCCTGCAGCAATCTGGTGACCTGCCTAACAAATGCTGTCAGTCTCAGGGAAACTAACCACCCTCTGTGCCCAGCCCCAGATCCCAGGTCAATCATTGCAAAAGGCGGTTTGTTCTTGTTTTTTTTTTTTCTTTCACAAATACTTAAAGCACTGGTAGCCAAATAAATGTTGATGTGTTTTTCCTCTGACAGAGCACTTACTGTCAGTAGAACGACAAATCCCAGCAGGGACTCGTGACAACTTTCTTGTTGTTCCTTTGTATTGATATAGCATTATTATTGAACATTTGGTTTGTCGACATATATGTATGTATGTATACATATATGTATATATATATATTCATGGCTATACATATGTGTATATATACATACATGTACATACACATACATAGATATAGATATATATACATGGTTCAGAGCTCAGAGGGATCTCAAAAGTTAAACAGGACAACCTTTCAAAGGTGAGTGGTTTGAGGAAAGCTACACTCTTCATCTCCAGTAGCGTCTAGCAAAATATGGAGCCCATAGTAAGTGGTTCATAAATGTTTGCCGGATTGCATTAAATAGCTACACTAAGCATCAGGCATGAGATTTTAACTGAGTTCTTTCCTAAGTGCAGAGACAGTACACTCTCCCTTATACCACACTGCCCCCCATCTCTGACTCCCTCACAGTGTCCTGCACAGTGTAATCATACAATAAACTCCTGTCGTTTGACAAATGTGGCTTTGCATGCCAAGTAAAAATATGCTAAGGATTGTTAAAACTTCAAGCTTTTTCTTTCACGATATTAAGGAACCGATATTTTTCTTGGCAAAAAAGGTCACAAAACTTTAATTAACCATACAGGAAGTCAAGGCTTCAAAAATTTTAGAATTATTGTATATAAAATAATTATCAGTTCAGTAAAGACTAATGAATTTACCCAAGACTGCTTTAAAATTAATAAGATGTATATATGTGCAAAATAAATCAGCCAAGCAAATGAGCTGGCTTAAGAGAAGTTAGGCTGGAAGCCAAAAGGGCATTCAATAAACTTCATCTCTTCCACCTTGGCTTTTTGATGGGTCTCTATGGAATAATCTGCTGAGGGAAAATTGAGACTGCATTTGGCCTTGGATGCTGGGGACTGAACACCATAATACTTGCATTATATGAATAGCTGACATTTACATAGTGATTGAAGGTTTTAAAGTTTTTTGTGTAAATTAATAACAATACAATAAGGGAAAATCATGGTGGAAAAGTCCAAGTCAGATCTGAAGTTATTTAGTAGAGCACCGAATGCTATAATACTGGTGCAATGATAACAGATGACTTTTATAGTGTGCTTTAAGTTTGCAAAGCTTTATGTTTACATCATCTCATTTCAGTGTCATAACACTGTGAGGGAGGTGCTACAGGGATAACCCTCCCCACAAATGAACAAAGTAAAGCCTAAAGTTGACTCTAGTCAATAGAGTCAGAGAGTGCCAGAGGTAAGATTCTAAGCCAGGTCATCGGGAGCCCTGGTCCAGCATTCTCTTCATTCAAGACAAGATGCCATGTGACTTGCTGATGGTTCCAAAGCTAGCAAGTGTCTGAGGCAGGCCCTGAGTGAACCAAGGTCTCTGCCTCTAAAGAAAGAACTGATAAGGGCAGCTAGGTGGTGCAGTAGATAAAGCACTGGCCCTGGATTCAGGAGTACCTGAGTTCAAATCCAGCCTCAGACACTTTACACTTACTAGCTGTGTGACCCTGGGCAAGTCACTTAACCCCAATTGCCTCACTAAAAAAAAAAAAAGTTTATATCAATACATATTGCTGCTCAAAGTACCGAAATCAGTAAACATGCATTTATTAAGCGCCTATTTATGTACGTGGCACCGTCCTAAGCACTAGGGATGTAGAGAAAAGTCCAAAAAGGATATTTTATATCTAAATTTTAAAAAAGAAACTATTTCTTAAAGAAAAGCAGAAGTTAACACTAATTTTGGGGGGGGGAGCATACATGAAGTGCCTACTATGTTCCAGACACTGTGCAAATCACTTTACAAATAATATGTCATTTCAGCATTAAGGATCATACAGAATAAGGATTTGGGCCATAAGGAAGATAATGCATTAAATGGGAATGACTCCAGAATGTCAATGATTTGATTAAAGGCTCGAGAGAAGATGTTTTCTTACTTCATCGCAATCAGAAGGCTGTCTTTTCTTTGACTAACAGCATATGTCTCAGGAAAACAATCTGATTGTTCCATTGTGCATCAATTGGACACAGAATGGTTGACTGCTTATGTGTCTGTGTGTGCATAATAAATCTCTGTGTCATTTTTCTTCTCTGCTGGCTATCAAATCACAGCTGACAATCAGCCACCATCTGTCATTGCCCAGGATCCAGCCTCAGGGACCTCCCCTGCTCCTCACTCCCACTTGGCCCACATGTCCAATCAGTTACCAAGTATTATGGAATCCACCTTCATGACATGCCCAACATCAGTACCCTTCTCCCTTTTTATCATCACCTCTTACCTCAGGTGGTCAGGTGGCTCTGTGGATAGAGTGCTAGGCTTGGAGTAGGGAAGACCCGAGTTCAAATCTAGCTTTAGACACTAGCTGTGTGACCCTGGGCAAGTCACTTCACCTGTTTGCCTCAGTTTCCTTATCTGTTAAATGGGGATAAGAATAGCCTCAACCTCACCGTTACGATTAAGTGAGATAGTAAGTTGAAAGCGCTTAGCACAGTCAGTGCCTGGCCCATAGTAAGCTCGGTGTAACTGTATATAAATATCTCAATAACTTCCCGGTTGGTCTCCTGGCCTCTCTCCCCTCTCCAATCTATTACCCACATAGCTACAAAGCACTTTTACTGAAGCAAAGGTCTGAGCATGTCCCTTCTCTGCTCAATAAACTACACTGGCTCTTTATTACTTCTCTAGGGTCAAATAGAAAGCCCTTTGTTTCCCATCTAAACCCTTTCTAAGCGGGCTCTGCCTGCCCTTCGATCCTTCCACACACAGTGCTCCTCTTCACACAATCTGCACTTTGGCAAAAGCAGACTTCTGGCTGTTGTCGCACATGACACTCCATCTCCCACCTCGGGCCCTTTGCCCTCACGGACTGTGCCCCACACCCAGAAGGTATTTCCTACCTTCCTTTGCCTCTTAGAACCCCCAGCTTCCTGCAAAGTGCAGCCAAAAGGCCACGTTCTAAATAAGCCGTTTATAACATGCTCCCACCCCACCCCCAGTCGCTCATGCCTTCCTCCTTCCCTTCTCCCAATTAACCTGCATTACTCGTCTGTATTCTGTATATAATATTACTTCGGTTTGTACAAGTGGTTTCCTCTGATTCTTTGTGAGCTCGGTGATGGCAGGGACTATTTAATTCATTCTTTGTGTAAAAGCACAACCATCTACTCAATTGGCTTGCCCCAGCATAGCCACAGCCATCAGCACAGGGCTTGGTACCCAGCAAGTGCTTAATAAATGCCTGCCAAATGATGAACTCAATTTCATCTCACCAGGGTGAGGCCTAGATGATTATCTCAAACACTCAAACCACATAGTGCTCAATATGGTAACTTGGAGCATCGTCCACTTATCCTGTTGAGCTATATAACTAATTGTAAACACAGCCCCAAACAGAAGTCAATTGTCCCACAACCCGTTCCTGACGTCATGGTCCATGCTCATATTTTTAGCATTTTACACGAAATCATCCGAGTTTACTTTGTTTTCATTTCACCAATGGGAATAAAAATGACAAACCTGGGGAAATGTACCTATGTGTATATAAAGTTATTTATACATAAATAGGTTTCTATGTTTATATATAAAACATATATATATATTTATAGACACACATATTTATATAAATGTTTATATATAAAACATTATAAAAATATGTTTATATATGCATATATAAATTTACTTCTGTAGATTTGTTTATATATTTTTATATAAGTCATTATATATAAACATATATTTATATAGACCATACTCATTCACCAAAATAATGGAATTTGGACTTTAGGCGCCAGACTCAAACCTTAAAGGCAGAAGCGTAGCTTCTGTGGTTATACTAAAACCTTTGTTTTTGTTTAAGGCCTTTTTAACATTACTTTGTGGCACTAGTAAATAGAAGAAAATGTTCTCATCCCCAAATCACTAGCATAAATGACCCTATGTAAACATCTGTGAGACCCCCTAAAACTCCTGAATTATTGAGGACATAGTGGGCTTTATTCAAATCTAAAAGGACCAGTACTATCTATCAGGATAGCAGTAATAGGTGGGAAAAGAGACCTTCATAATGGCTTTATAATAGGAGTTTTGTCAAATTCATACATGCAAAGAAATGCATGTAACTAAGACATGGCTAGCAGGTGTCCTTTAAAGTGTCTATGGTTCAGCTGGTTAACATTCCCTCCCTTAAATACCCCAAGGCAGAAATGCAAATGATGGAGAAATAGCCTGTAATCTTTCCTTCAAATAAGTGCACACAGAGGGCTCTGGAATGCGTTGAATCGCTCTACTCCTAAGGATGGACAGGCCCAATGGGGTCTTCCTGCTGTTCCTATTCAAATGGAATCGTGAGGATCATTCTGATACTTCTGGCCCACCTAGAATTCTGTGTTCTCCTACTGTTTGCTCGACATCAAAATGATCTAATAAGTACTACCATGATCTTTCAGATTGCGTAGAATCACAGCTGGAAGGCTATGGGACTGCCACCCTGTCACTAACGAGGCCTCTATTTTCTTAACGTGGGCCCTGAACATGAGTGACGGCACTTTCAGAAGCAGGTCAAGAGGCAGCAGAGCTGAAGAAATAAAAGGAGGAAAGATATAAAGCTATAGCACAATTGGCAACATACTTGGAAGAGGCTTAAAAAAATTCTATGTGTATGTGTGTGTATTTATATGTATGTATCATCTGATATAAATATTAAATTACCTGGTCTTGGTCTTGATCCTATTCCTCCCGTGTATTCCCTGAGAAAAAGAATGAACATTGATGAGGGAGATGTTCTGAGGCTAGATAGAATTGAGTTCTACAAAACAAGAAGCAGAAAATCTGGTCACACGTTGGAATCACTGACAAGCACAGTGCGCTCCATAAGCCGACACCCTGGGCCCTTGAAAGGCAATGGGCAGCTCGACCCTGATCCAACAATTCCAGCCCCCGCTTCTGCCCTGGGCTTCTGGTGGGTAAATAAATGCTCATCATGCCAAGTCCTGATGCAGCCCCACCCTGCTGCCGTAGCTGCTCATCCCTGGCCATGTTGAGGAAACCCTTTGCCCTTGCCCACTTCCCCCCTCTGGCTCTGACACCAATGATCAACTCTCATTCCTAGAAAGAATCATATCATTCAACAGCCCTGAGTCCACTCACAGTCCCTGAGACTTCCCAGATCCCTCCCTGGCCAATATGTCCTTCTATGCAAATGTATGTTCTGTGAGGGCTGGGACTCTCTTTTTGTATTTGTGTCCAGGGCACTTAGCACAATCTTTGTCACATAGGAAGCATATTCATTCATTCATTCTGGAATGCAATGTGAAATTATGAGAAGGTGAATAAAATGCCCAAACCCCTTGCTCCAAACATTCCGCTGTTAGGAAGGTCACTTACCAAATGTGACACTCCCCAGATGCCCATCAATTGGGGAACGGCTAAACAAGCTATAGCACACGAATGTAAGGGAATATGGCTGTGCTGTGAGACATGAAGACTGTGATGAAAACAGAGAAGTATGGGAAGAATTGTCTGAACCAATACAAAGTGAAGTAAAAAACCAGGGAAAAACACACCCAGTGACCACAATAATGTACACAGAAAGAATAAAAAACAAAACAACCAAAATTAAAGGCTACAAAAGTCTAATGATGAAACTGTGTGCATGGATGGAACCCTGCATATAACATCAGACTTTTTTGATATGTTGGTTAATTTTGTTTGACTGTTTTAGCTCTCTTTTTTATTCTTCTTCAGAAATGATTACTCTCTGGTAGGGAGAGAAGCCAGGAGATACTGGAAAATGCAGGAGATGTAAAAGGAAAAGATAAAAATAGAAATTTCATTCAAAAAAGATTCTGGTATTACAAACACTTAAGAACATCTCTTAAGACTTTTCTAATTAAGGAAATTTAACGTATATACACTCTTTTTTTTAAAAAAATCCTTTCATTTTCACCGCATCCAAAAAACCTGGAAGATAAATGATTTGCCAGGTCTCATGACTTGAATTATTCCAAAAGCTAAGCACTGCTAACATTGCTCCATGCTGCCAAATCCTACCCCACTTCTTTCACCCACTGTTTCAGATTATCTTCCCATTTGACAAGGTTCCAGTAGAATTAACTTCTACCTTTGGGAGCTTTGTTCGGTGTACACCAAGTGCACTGAGAAGGAGCCCTAATGGGCCCCCACGACTTTTTCACTCAAGTCTAGTACTTATTTCCATGCACAGACAGGCTTTTGAGATAAGAGGATCTGGGTTCCAATTTCTACTGACTGCATCGCATTGAGCAATGCTATGAATATTTTTCCATGCGAGTTTGATCATTTTGGCCTTGACATTTCACTTCAATACTACAAATACTGGTTTGCTCCCCAAAAACCCATAATTTAAAATCCTTCTTTCATGGTGATTAGGTATTTCCTTTTTAATTATGATTACTTAGCCGTTCTTGAAAACTCCTTTGCCCTAGCATGGACTTTTAACTCATATGAAATCTTACCTAAAGGATTGGCATTTAGAGAGGCAGTGTTTGGAGAGTGGATAATGGAAGCCATTGTGGTTTTCTAACTTATTTTTACAACCAACGTTTAATTGGGTTCCCATCATTTGCAAATAGAAAGTGCAATGAAAAGTGCATGAGTAGAGATGCATTTATTATATTAATCAGAAAACAATTCAGTCACCTGGAATTTTAAAAAAAGGAAGGAGAGTCTACTTGTTACTCAAAGTAGCCTCACTTAACAGTTAAAATGTAGGGCTGGCCATTAATTCTGGGATAGACTCAGCGGTACAGCACAGTGACACGGAAAAGGTCAGCTCCTTAACAAAACTGCAGCATTTTCGATTCAAACAATGTATTAGTATTGTGGCGAACAGTCCCCACGTGTTAGGACAAACAGGTGGAGAAATATGAATGCCCAGGGCCATCGATGGGAATGATATGTTCAAAGGAATTTGTTTCAGAAGATACGACATGGCCTTTGGCCCAAAGTGACTGAATCCAGCCTCATTTCCTGATCTGAGAATGGAGCAGAGAAGGAAACTTTAATGAGATTTTGACAAGTCTTGTGATTTCCTTCACTGAGGGAACTCTTGGCTAGTAATCTCCTGTACAGATTAGATGTAGATTGATCTGCATTCACCAATGCTGCTTTGAGAGAGTCAACCAGGGAGGGCACTGAGAAGTGACATAATGAGTAACCCAGCTGGTATGTGTCCAAGGTAGGGAATTCCTAACCCCAAGACCAGCTCTCCCAACCTCTTAGCAAGATTACAGATAAGCCAACCCAAGCTTGGAAAATGAAAGGGCCCTGATGAAGATTGCTCATGAAGCTAACAACATTGCAGACCTGAGACTAAAGCATCTATCTCCTAACGTCCAATGTGGCTTCTTCATTATGCCAGGCTCCTCAGAAAAGTGGAGAAAATCCTAGCTTCAAGGGATTTGTTATTGGCATAAGACTTCCAATTACAAGGATATCACAGGGCCCTAATAGGTTGGGTCACTAGCCAAGGAGGTTAAAACTTGATAAAAATAAACCACAAAAATTCAGACTTAAAAAAATTTAAATGATCAGAAAAGTGATTAGTTTTTGAGCCAATTATTTTGCAGGTGGGAATCTAAGAAGCTTCACTCCAACCTAGAAGGCACCTTAGAGTCAGCTCGTGATGTAGCAGATGGAGTGAAGGGCTTATGAGTCAGAAGGTGGCAATGATACAGTGGAAAGGCCTTGGCTATGAAAGCAGAAGACCTCTGTTCAAATCTCATTTCTGATACTTAACTCTCTGTATGACCTGGAGGAAATCACTTTACTTCACTGGCCTTTCATTCTCCCATCTATAAAATTAGGTTGATAGACCAGATGCCTCCATGGTCCTTCTAACTCAAGATCTATGATTCTGAGACCTAAATCTCTTGAATCTCCTGTCTCTGGCATTCACTAGCTGTGTGACCATGGAAAATTCACTTTACCTCTATCACCTCTATTACTTCCAGCATCTATATCACAAAATTACTGTGAGGCTCAAATGAGATTTCATATGTATAATATACATTACATTATATATAACGTGTATATTTGAGTATACATATACACACATACATATATGAGGAGAGAGAGTCAGAGAGACAGAGAAGCTTTTCAACCTTAAAACATTCCATAAATGTTAGCTATTGCTAGCTAACAACCCCCTTATTTTATTTTTTTACTTTTTTTTAATTAATAAGGTATTTTTTTCCCGTTACATGTAAAGATAGTTCTCAACTTTTGTTTATACAAGCTTTACAATTTCAGATTTTTCTCCCTCCCCCCTTCCCTAGACAGCAAGCAGGTAATCTGATATAGGTTATATATATATAGATAGATAGATAGATATAGATAGATAGATAGATAGATACCTCACCCTTATTTTAAAGAGAGGACACTGTGACTTGCCTATGGTCATACAAGATTGTGAACTCGGGTCCTATGACTCAGTACTCTTTCCACTCCATCAAGCGGCCCCTAATTCTGTTTTACTGGTTAATTCAATAATGAATTCCTTTAGGGGACTGTAAGGAAACCAAATCCTTTTCCAAAGCATTCCAAGTAACAGGCATATCATTACAAGTGAAAATTATCAAACCAGGTTTGAGGATCATAAAACACAGACACGCCAGAAACAAAGAAATAACAAACCATTCGATTCCGGCTCCTTCATAGAGAAAGCATACACAAGGTAATTCTGTCTCTGGCCTGGTGAGGAAATTTCCTATTGATAAGTTAAGTTGGTTCTAGGCAAGCAAAGACCAGTTGGCTCAGTTTAACTAAAATTAGCATAGAGATTATGAGAAAAACAGACAGAGCAGATGATGGGGTAAAGCTCTGAAAAAAGCAGCAACAGCTGTTAATGAGAGGCCGACTGCATCGATTCTGAGACTGCACAATGGTCCTGCAGTTATACCTGCAAAAACTGAATTTAACAGTCCTCCTTAAATACAAATGCCAAACATGCCTGATGTAGATATGTACAAATATACATAAACTAAGTCTGCAGAGGAGGAGCTGTAAGCCCAGTCAGATCCTGGCTACTGAAAACCTTGGACCACTCAAGGCTGCCTGCTCCCCGTGGCCTGTTACCATGGCAACAGGATGCAGGCAGGCGTGGAGAAACCTTGTCGCCTAAGCAACAAGGCAAGGGAAAAACCGGGGCTTAAATCTCACAGCACTGGCCAAGGTTCTAGGCTCCAGGATGGTAGAAGGGTTTCTAGGCCCTGGCATCTCTGAACTGTATCAGGGAAGGTCACTGGTGTGGGGTGCTTGAGTCTCAGGTACCTGTAGCTTAGGAGACCTAAATTCAGATGAGGCTAATGTCCTTAGCAGGAATTATACTTCCTGTTAATCACTCAATCCAGACTGAACTGCTGTGCCGTCCACAAGATCTCATTCTAGCTTTCTCTCTCTCATCATCGTTTTTGCTCCCTGACCAGGACTCCTGCAAATGGTTGTTTCATTTTTAAAGTAATAGCTATTGAGTTCCTTTCTCTGTTCCAGGCACTGATACAAAAAAGCATAGGAGAGGGTCTTTGCCCACAAAGAATGATGGTTTTGTGGAGGAGATAAGACACAGAAATAAATTTAATACTAAGTAAAGTTGATAAGTGCATCAGAGAGGTGTAAAGAGGTGCTACAGGTGTTCTGAGTTGGGAGAGATTATTTCTGGATGGAGAGATCAGTGAAGGTTTCACAAAAGTGATCAGACTGGATTTAATCTCTAAGTTAAAACTGTCCTCTCTAAAGCCACCAACGATCTCCTAATTGTGAGATTGAACGACTTTTTCTTGGATATGTTTATTCATCTCTCAGTGGAATCTGACAAGGAGGACCACCTACCCCCCCCACACACACACACACACCTGGAGGTGCCTTCCTTTCTTTGCTCTTATGATATCACACTCTCTCTTGGTTCTCCTGAGTCGTGTGCCTGCTGCTTCTCACGTTACGTTGAAGGACCATCCTCCATATCATACCTCCTTAACTCTGCATAAACCCCCGAGGATCTGTACTAGGCCCATTTTTCTTTTTCTTGGTGACTTCACTAGTCACACTAATTATCATCTCTACACCAAATCTACATATCCAACCCAAGTTCTAGCCCTCAAACACCAATTAGCTCTTAGTCATTTCTTATCAAATTCCTCATAGACAAGTCAAAATGAACATGTCAAATAAAGATTAATTGTCTTTCCCCCAAAACCTATACCTCTTTCGAACTTCCCCCTTCCTTTCCCAAGCGCCACTGTCCTTCCAATTACCTAGCTCTGCCACCTCATCGTTACCCCTGACTCCTCACTTCTCAGAGCCCAAGTTAACAAACCTCATTTCCACCTGAATGACATACCTCTTGTCAATCCCCCATTGCCACCGACCCTGCTTCAGACTCATCAGACCCTATTTCAATAGGTCACTGAAATGACTTTCCTCTCTGATACAAGATGAAGGTATGAGTTTTTCTTGCCATTAGTCTTGTAGTCTTGACATCTGATTTACTCCTCAACATTTAGGGCCTACTTTATGAGGGAAGAATGGTTTTTCTGCCTTTGGGCCTTCAAATTTAAGTGCGCTGTAAATTCTAGTTTTGATACTAAAACTAAGTGTGAAATGAGCAGCACTGCACATTATAGTTAGTTCAGATACACATTCTTCTTCCCTTGACCATGTTACAGAATGTCTGTCACATCTCAGCTCCTTTCAGCAATTACAATGTAAGTGATTTAACTAAACTTTTATGTTGTTGACCCACCCACAAAATGATACATTCTGTCTTTCTCGGTTCCTAATGTAGTTTGTTTCTGTTTTTGTTTTTCTGCCTTTGGGCCTTCAAAAGCTTGTCAAAAATGAGGAACTTAAATTGATTTAAGTACACTGTAAATTCTAGCTTTGATGCTAAAACTAAGAGTGAAACGAGCAGAATTGCACACCTGCTATTTGTACAATGTCTTCTCTCCTCTACTAGATGCTAAGTTCTAGGAGAATGGGGGTTGTCTTCCCCTCCTTTGTATGTCTACTGGCACCCACCATGCTGCCTCGTCCATAGTAAGTCTTCAATAAATATCGGCAAATGAATGTCTTTTATGGATCCAAGATGGATCCTTCTAGAGTCACCAAAATGGGTCTTACCTATTCTGGAACAGCTGCCTATGAAGTTTTGTCTACACATGCATGTGGACTTTTGAGCAACTCTTTGGAATGCCACCTACAAACACCACTGAGACTTGGAGTATCAGTGTATCAGCAGCAGTAGCAGCATCATTATATTCTGTTATATTGCAATACATGATTTGAGGGGCTCAGATGGTTAACTGTGTGAAACATGAAGCTGGAATAACTGAAGTCCAGGACTTGACCCATCTTTACATATCACATGCATTTGTTCATCCAACAAACGGTTATCGAGTGTTTACTGTCTTCACGGCACACGTGTAATGCATAGCTAAGCAAAAGAGATGCGTTACAATGCCCTCAGCCAAGTTAGACGTGCTTGGTTTCCGCTGCTCCAAGAGCTCCCTGACTCGGAAATGCCAATCTTCTTTTTATATCTCCTAAGTCTCTAAAAGATACACTGCCTCATGCATAATCCAGTACAATCAAAATGGCTGCACTGATTGGCCTTTTTTAAACAACTTTCTCCCTAGATTCTATTCCATGGTTTTGCTGCCAGAGTGTTTTTCTTCGAGCAAAGCTCTGACCACATCTCTCTTCTGCTCAGTAAACTGCTATGTGTGGAATGGCTGAACAATCTGTGGTCTATGATTGTAAAAGGATATTATTAGGGGCAGCTAGGTGGCACAGTGAATAAAGCACTGGCCCTGGATTCAGGAGGACCTGAGTTCAAATCCGACCTCAGACACTTAACACTTACTAGCTGTGTGACCCTGGGCAAGTCACTTAACCCTCACTGCCCAACCAAAAAAAAAAAAGATCAAAAGGATATTATTGTGCTATAAGAAATGACAAGGACAATTTCAGAAAAGTCTGAAAAGACTTACATGAACTGATGCAAAGTGAAATGAAGAGAACCAGGAGATTGTTGTACCCAGTAACAGCAATATTGTTCAATGAAGAATTGTAAATGACTTAGCTATTCTCAGCAATACAACGATCTAAGAAAATCCCAAAGTACTCATGATAAAACATGTTATCTGCCTCCAGAGAAAAAGCTGATATCATCTGAATGTAGACTGAAGCAGTCTTTCTTTCTTCCTTTCTTCCTTTCTTCCTTTCTTCCTTCCTTCCTTCCTTCCTTCCTTCCTTTTTTGTCCAAATCTTCTTGTACAAAATGACTAATATGGAAATGTTTTACATGATTGTACATGTATTACCTATATTGCTTACCATGTCATGGAAGGGAGAGGAGAGGAGAGGGAAGAAGGGATAGAATTTGGACTTCAAAACTTTTTTTTTTAATGTTAAAAACTGTTTTCACATGTAATTAGGGAAAAATAAAATATTATTAAAAATAAATAAATTGCTATGGCTCCCTATTTCTTCTAGGAGAAAACACAGGTTTTTCTGCTTAATTTTTAAAGCTCTTCCTAACCTGTCCCCAACCTGGCTGTCTGGCCTCACTGGACATGACTTCCCTTTTTCACTCTTGGATCCAGGCAAACCTGCCTTCTCTCATGCTACCCTCTGTCGTCTTTCATCTCCCTTCCTTTGCACTGGCCATTATTATTCCATGCCTGGAATGAACACCCCCCCTCACCTCCACCTTACAGAATCGCTATGTTCCTTGAAGACACAGCCCAAGCATTACTTCTTCATACTAGGCCTCATACTCATCACCTCCAGCTAGAATTCAACTACCTGGAGGACAGGGAGCGTTCTATCCATTCACTGTGTTTGTACCACCTGCTCCTACCACAGCACCAGAAACAGAGCAGACACTAAACAGTATGTGCTGATCCACTGGCTCTCTCTTGTTGACAAACGTTTTACATCCTAACAGCTCATTTATGTTTAAATAATTTATAAGATAATCTTTTATTAAAGGCTAATAAAAACACATCTATGAGAACATACAAAATAGATTCATTATATGGTGAATAACACGTTGCCCTTTTTAAATACTTTTTAAGAACCATAAACATATGTCCTTTTATAAGCCTTGGGGATTATCTTAATGAAATCCAAGAGTGAGTACCTTTTCCTCTTTTTTGTTGCTGCTGCTTCTGCGCCACCCATTGGGCATATACAGGTACCTGTGTCATGTCTCCTCAATAAAACAAGGCCACCGAGGGTGGGGTCAACTTCTTATGACCCTGTGCTTTCCATATTTCCAGCAGATAGTCCGATGCTCAAAAGATTTTTCTTTGTTTACTGAAGGCTCAATTATGCTTAAGTCAGGACCTGTCTGTATCCCTCCCTCGGAATACAGCCTCTGCGTGCCGCCTACATCTCCTGCAGGCACCAATTTCCTCCCTCAGAGCATCCGCTGTTTTCCATCAACACAACCGGCCTTCCCTGACAGCTCTGGTTATCCCTAGAGCTGGATCTCACCATAGAGACCTCGCCGGTTATCTCACCATTACAAGGGATGCTCCGAGGTACAAGGTGAGCTTTTTGCCTTCTGCTGATACAGGACTACAATTATTACTCTCCAAATAATTCAAGGACTTACCAGGTGACAAACATTTTACATGATAATTCTAGAGAGGATATCTTTATGATTCATTGTAGAAACAGAATTTTGTTAATCTCGATTGTTCTATGTGTAACAGGGAACTGGTTTGGAGGCTCATTTTGTAAAATGCAGAATCTTGGGTAATTCCTTACAATAAGAATCTTAATAAACTCAAATACTAGGTCATTGCAAATTAGAGCAAACCTGTACTTAATTTGGCCTATTTTCTCAGTGCATACAGGAATATTTGCTTTCTACCTACCTCTTCTCACCACCCTCTGAAAACATTCTTTTTATATTAGTGTATACATAGTAGCCAGTCATGTTAATAAAAGTCAACATGATTTGTTCTAACCTCTTACTTAATATAAAATATCAGGCATTTTTTTCAAGCAGCCAGTCTAGTTAGCAATATCCTGACTTTGCAAAGCTTAAAGTATTTCCAACAGCTAAAATTTTACAGACCTTCCATGAGACTGTCTTTCTCCTCCAGAAGCACTGAAACTTCGTTTTAAGATGCCTGAAACAAATGTATGGACAGGATAGTAATTACATTTTCTTCTCTTAAAAAGATATTTTATATTAGAAAAAATTAAATTTCTATTTCCCAGAATTTCTGTTATGAGATCAATTTAAAATACTGGAAAGATTCTTGAAAGCATAAGTGGAAAATATAACAGACGAAAAAAGTAATTTGCTAGGGTTTTAAAGTAACATTTTTAACACACTGATTTTACAATATACCACATTTCTAGGGTGTTTAAAGGTGCATAAAGTACTTTGCTGATGATAATGCTCTGAAGAGGATAGTTCCAGTATCATGAGATTTACAAATGGGGAAACTGAGGAATCAAGAGAGTGTTTTTTGCCCATGATTGAACAACTAATAACTGTCAAAAGATGGGATTTAACCTCAAATGTCCTGACTAAAAGATTTCTTTTGCAACAAAATACAGGAGTGGAGCAGTGGGGAGTGGACAAAGGAAACAAAAAAATAAATAAAGCTAAAAAGAAAGAAGCACAAAAATAAAACCTAAAAGAACAGAGAAAATAACAAACTAAATTCATTTGACAGTGATTTTACATGGTGACGGGCATAAAGAGGCAGCAGTATCCTGTGTGTTCTCATAATTTTAAAGTCCAGGCAAGATTGAGCTAAGCACACAGAACCCTGGAATGAAGGAGAGTCTTACAGTGTTTCCTCAGCCTAGCAGAGAGATGAGCTCCGTAAACACTCTTCCATATTACAGAAGTGTGGCTTGGAAAGGAGCCAAATGCCCACATGAAAAAGTCCCAGAAAAGTGCAGCTTCCAGGGTCAGCCTTGCATGTTTACAGACATGGACGTGACCTCCAAGTCTGATGGGTAAATTCGGTTTATAACCACAAACAAAAGGGAGGAGATGCAAGGGTCAACTGTGCTCCTAAGGAGGATAACTGCAAATTTTCCTTCAGATAATATTCTTGCACGACTCACTGATGGAGTGAGTCCTCTCTGAGGACAATATATTGACAATAAAATTCGTTGGAGGACAACAACCAAAGCAAATAATTACTATGAGCACAATGAAGTGAGCTCCTGGTTCATAATGGACAGTCAGGTCTCCCTTCATGTCTCCTTCACAGTTCCTGTATTTTCTAAAAGGAACAGTCAAAGCCAATCTTTTTAAGTGGGAATAGGGAAATAATACTGTGATGGCTGGAATTCCAGGCCTTACTAGAATACTGTACAAACTGGCATGCACAAGCTGCCCAGAGTTCTGTTTTGCCATTTCTTTGTTCCAAGGCAGCAAGGTGGTACAATGCAGACCGCACTGTGCGTATGTCAGGAAGACATGAGTTCCAATCCAGCATCGAACACTTACTAGCTGTGTGACCCTGAGCCAACCACTTAACTTCTGTCTGCCTCAGTTTCCTCAAGTGTCAAATGGGGCGAATAACGGCCCCTAAGTCATAAGATTGTATAATAGATAATAGGTGTAAAGCACTTACTATCTTGCCTGACATACAATCGCTTAGTAAGCACCTGTTCCCTTCCCTTCCCCCCAAGTATAACAACAACTTCAGCACACGGCTGACTGACTTGCCATTGGAAATTGTGAAATAGCTTAGACTGCCTCGGGTCCACGGCTTACCAAACGTTGACTCTTTCAGAGGGCTGGAGCTTGAGATGCTGGAGTTATCGGAGACGTCCAGCTCGTCATCTAATTCCGAATATATATCTGTATGACAAAAAGAGACCGGCATGAGTCTTGGACCAGGAGGCTCAAGAAGCGGGTCAGCGCCGACAGTTCTACAAAGGCCTGTACCTTTCTCGATGTTTTCCAAGTTGTAGTTCTCATCAGACAAGAGTTCGTCGCAGGCTCTGTCCTCCTCTCGGCCACATGGCTGCTGAAAGCTCTCTGGGGGAGGGTCGGCACTTTCAGAAAACTCGCTTTTCAAGCTGGCCCCACCGCTGCTGCTACTGCTCAGACTGGCCTTCTCAAAATTTTCCTGGGAAGCAAAATAAAAGATCTGGTGATTTGCTCTTATGAGCTCTCTTCCAAGTAAGACGTGGTTACAAAAATCAGTTCCAAAAGCATCGAGAGTTGGCAGTAACCCGTGATTGGCCCTGTCCTTCCACCTTTCTCAGCTCCCTTATCTCCCCATC
This sequence comes from Dromiciops gliroides, assembly GCF_019393635.1. Classification (NCBI taxonomy): domain Eukaryota; kingdom Metazoa; phylum Chordata; class Mammalia; order Microbiotheria; family Microbiotheriidae; genus Dromiciops; species Dromiciops gliroides. The sequence goes on along the minus strand of NC_057865.1, from coordinate 26,911,334 downwards.
CACCTCCTGAACTTGTCTAGACCCTGACAGCTTTCTTCACTTGGGCCCCCTCTTTTCCAACCTGGTATCCTTCCCAGGTGGCCTCTTCACCATTCAGCCTGGGTGACTCTTGACAATGACTTCCCCTGCTCTCTCTTTCTTTCTTTGTGGGGCAATGAGGGTTAAGTGACTTGCCCAAAGTCAAACAGCTAGTAAGTGTCATGCATCTGAGGCTGGATTTGAACTCAGGTCCTCCCGAATCCAGGGCCAGTGCTTTATCCACTGCACCACCTAGCTGCGCCGCCCCCCCCCCCATTCTTAAGCTGCTAAGCAGTGCTAGAGGAAGTCATGAAATGGGGCTAACTGGATCCACCACACCTTTAGCCAGGCCTTTGCTGTTACAAGGCAATTCTTTTATCATCATTTACTCCAGTGTAGCTAGGTGAACCTAGAATCAGGAAGACCCGAGTTCAAATCCAGATTCACTTACTAGCTGTCTGACCCTAGGCAAGTCACAACCTCTGTTTGCTTAATTTTCCCATCTCTAAAATAACAACAGTACCTACTTCTCAAGGTTATTGTGTGGATCAAATGAGAAAATTTGTTTTTAAAAAGTGCTTAGCATGGGGGCAGCTAGGTGGTGCATGGATAAAGCACCAGACCTGGATTGAGGAGGACCTGAGTTCAAATCCAGTCTCAGACACTTGACACTTACTAGCTGTGTGACCCTGGGCAAGTCACTTGACCCTCATTGCCCTGGAAAATCAAACCAAAAAAAAGTGCTTAGCACAGTGCCCAACGCATAGTAGTCACTACAGAAATGTGTTCATTCTCTTCTTCCTTCCCAATTGCCCCTTTATCACAAAAGCTGTTCCAAACCTCTTTTCATATCCCAACTCTATCTACTCTTAACCCCCTGACCTCATCTACACAACTTTAAAGAGAAAATTCAGACCACCCAAAGTGAATTCTTTCAATTTCCCCCCTCTCCAATTTTTTAAAATTCTTTTAATATGTTTACCTGTTTCCCTTCCTCCAGTTTTAGTAGAAAAGACAGATCTCATTCCTTGCTAAAAACTAACCCTTCCATCTATATGCCCTTGATCCTATCTCCTCCCGCCTTGTCCTTGACCTTGCTCCATCAATTGCCCCTCTCACATCAGTATTGATGACCTGCATGCCCTTTGATTCTAGCTCCTGCCCGCACTCCACTTCCAGACTGCAAACATGCCAAGGTCTTCCTTGACCTAATAGAACTTTCTCTTTCACTAGAAGGAATGATATGCACTCACTGTTTCCCTTCTGTTACCCACTTATTGCTCAAATTTTTGCAATGTGACCTCCATAACTCACTGCTCTACAGAAAAAGCTCTCGAGAAGGTGAGAGCTGACCTCCTCACCACCAAATCCAAGAGTCTCTGTCCTCACCCTCCTTGACATCTCTGCGAATGGTGGATTGCCAACTGTTTCCTGACACCATTGAATCCTTGGACTTCCATGACAGTGCCCCCCATCACTGCTTCTGTCCCCCTGCTGCCCTTCAAATGTGGACGTCCCCAAGGTTTTGTCCTAGAAACTCTTCTTTTCCCTCTCTATAATCTCTCCCTTGGTGACCACATCTAAAATCACAGAATGACGGTAACTCTGAATTGGAAATGACCCCACAAGCCATCCATGCCTTGACAAAAACCCTTTCTATGGCATACTTGACAAGTGGATCATCCAACTTTCATGTGAAAATCCTCAAGGAGGGGGAGCCCCAGTCTACTTTCCATATAAGAAGCCTAAGGGCGCTGCTCCATGCATCCCAACCATCTCCTCCAACAGCGTCAGGATGGCTCTTGTATCTGTATCTGTATCTCAAGCTCACCCACAGTTCCAGGCCTGTATTTCCAGCTGTCGCCTGGAATATTCTTGGGGCATCTCAAAATGAACATGTCTAAACCTGAACTCGTCACCTTCCTTCTGTAGAGTCACCCGACACTCTTCCTTAGCCAGCACATCCAAATACCTCTGTAAGATCTCTAACACGGGAGGGTTTTCCTCTTCACTGTCCCTGCCATAGTACAGGGCCTCCCTCTGTTCTCACCTACACTCATTTGATTGTGCCTGCTCTTCCTGATTCCCATCCGTCCTCAACTCTGCCGCTCAAGCAATGACCCAAATGTGCTTCCATGACAGTTCCACTCCTCCCTCAGTGCAATCAATAAAGACTAACCCCCAACCAGTGGCATTGAAGGCTCTCCATCATCTGGCTCCAAAGAGCCCTCCACCCTTCCTAAAATGCCATCACTAGAAACTACAAATGGTTGTTTCTTAAAACTGCATAAAGATGTAAAGAAACCCCTACAGGATGGCCCCAAACAAGCCTGCAGGCTTCAGTCTTCTCGAGGAAGAAGAGTTCTAATTGTTTTTGCTCTTTGCAGCTCAGCAGACAAGGTGTCCTTTGTCTTCAGCAAAAGGTCTCTTAATGCTTTCCCCATTCGTCTTTCATCTGACTCTGTTCACAAGCCTTGCACGGTGTCTGCTGAAAAGCTCTGAAATGCTGTGGGCTCTGAGTACTACCAATGAGGCGATGTAAAAATATCCGTGCAAGATTCTGGTAACTAAGGCATAGTCAGGATGTAAGAAAAAAGAAGCAGAGACCAGCAGAGCAGGGGGTGGAGGGGGAAGGAGAGAGAGACAGGAGGGAGGGAGAGAGAGAGAAGAAAGAGAGAAAGAGAGAGAAGGAGAAAGGGGAGGGAGGGAGGGAGAGAAGAGAGAAAAGGGGAGAGAAAGGGGGAGGGACAGGGAGAGAGAGAGAGAGAGAGAGAGAGAGAGAGAGAGAGAGAGAGAGAGAGAGAGAGAGAAGGCAAGCTGGGCTTCTGAGAAGCATTTTAAACAATCGCCTCACTTACTAGCCTTTGCCTCATGGCAACTGGCCACCTTTACCTGCGACGCCCCAAACAGTCCATTTGAGAATGGTGACCATCTTATAAGCTGTCTTGGTTTGGTTTGGTTTGGTTTTTCAAATGTCCATCCTCATGACTCATTCATTTTCAAATAAAGTAACAGGAATATGTATTTTATATACATACATAGACAGATGGACACAAGGAATAATCTATGTCAACACGCCTACAAAGGTGTGGAGCACCCTCTACCAATGGAGGTTGGCACACTCTCTATAGCCTAGATTCTCATTAGAGAACTTCGCAAATCGCTGAGTGAGCAAGGCCTAGGATCTCCCAGCCAGCGTCACGTCAGAAGCAGGACTTGAACCCTGAGGGCTGGATCTCTAGGTACTGTGACAAGATGACTTGTACCATACCATGTCTCTCTCTCTCTCTGTGTATGCAGCAAGTCAATGTTCATATCTGTGGTACGCACTGTGCCTAATGAACTTAATTAACAGTAACAAAAGCTGGCGTTTATCTCGTGCTTTGAGGTTTTGTGAAATGCTTTACATATATTATCTCATTTGATCTTTGCAACAACCTAGCGAGGTAGTGATGAATATAATTATTCCACCTTACAGATAAGGAAACTGAGGCCAAGAGTGACTTGCCCAGGGTCACACAGCCAGTAAATGGGTAAGACAGGATTCAAACTCAGAACTTCTTGACCCTACCTTCAATACTCAATCCATTGTAACACCAAGCTCACCTCAGCTGTCCCCTGTGCTGACTTTTTACTTTGCAGTTAGACTACAGTAATTGCTAAAAAAACAAACAAACAAAAAACCCCAGGTAGTAACCACTTAATATTTTTTCCGTTTTATGTGTCATTATTAGTATCTTACCAGGTCACTTAAAAGACGTTTATTGGGGGAAGCAAAGGAGTTTGTGATTTGAGGGTTGATGAACTACTGCTTCTTTGGTAAGAGACATCCCTTTCCCTCTTTATAGGATCATATAACATAGACAGGAGGGACTCTCAAGCCCATCTGATCCAAGAATTCTTAACTGGTTTGCATCAAGGGCCCCTCTAGCAGTCTGGGAAAACCTATGGACCCCTTATCAGAGTAAACTTTTTTAAATACGTGAAATAAAATACATAGATTAATTACAAATGAAACTAATGATATTGAGGAGAGACATATTTCCTGTTTGTGTTCATGGGCTACCACCCATCCCCTCATCGATGCACAGATCCCAGGTTAAGAACTCCTCATCCTATAGTCCTTGCTTACTTTACAAGGCCCAGAGAAGGGTTTGCTTAAACCCTCCTTTCACAAAGCAAGGACTACTGAGGTCGTGTCCATCCCTCACCTCGCCATTTCTCTAGAAGCCAGACATTTCTAGAACTGGACATCCAAGAGTCTTGAGTCTATGTTCTCTCTCTCCCGTTGCTGCCTCTAAATTATTCCAGAACCCATTAAGACTGTCAGGGAGATTCTGCCATCTTCCTCAGGACTGCGTTTCATAAGCTTATGAAGAAATCATAAGGTGAAGATGGTGGGTCAAATTCAATTAAGCAAAGTCCAATAGGGATAAATGATAAGCCTATATTTGGGTTTCAAATCTCATCTCCGTCAGTGCAGGGGTGGGCAGCACCGGTATAAAACATGGGCAGATGAACAAAAGGTCTGTGAACTCAATATAGGAAAGAGACTGCACAATTCTTGTGGAGCTAGAGAGATTAAGAAATCCATTTCTCTTGTTCCCCTAAACATATCAGAGGGAATATGAGGTCTGCTGTGCTTTGCAGAGAACGGCACCCTTGGACATCACAACACAAGCAGCCAAACAGGAATCCAGCCAACTCGGACTAAGGACCAGCTGGGGCCCAACACGTCACAGCACTGGCTCTCTGGGAGTGGGGCAAGAGGCTCTTCAGAATTGGAGAAGCAACCCTAGGGGGTGATTATTTAGGATCAGCCAGGAGGCCAAAGACAGACTCAACCAGATTGGTTAGAACACCTGTGTCTTCCAGAAATGGACAGCCACATTGTATGTGCCAATACGGCATCTGCAGAATATCACAGATGAGATAGGGCCATCACTGCCACCATGGAAATTGTCACCATTCTATGAGTCTGTGTGCCTGTCAGCCAAGTGCCGGGACAGGCCTCATCATATCGAGCTCAGTCTCCCTTGGTATAAAGTAGCTTTTTCCTGTGTGTGGTGGTTCATGACACATTTTTAGTTGAGCGGCTCCTAACAGTGGCAAACTGGTATTATCCAAATTAGCTGTGACAAGTGGCAGCGAGCGCAGAAGGCCCATTTTATTAAAAGTAGCACAATTAAAAAGAAACACTGCCCAGGCCATTAGCTTCACAGAGAAAAAGTCAAGTAATGAGTAGACATGAGAATGCCTGCTTTTCCCTGAACATGCTTCCCAGCGGGAGCATAATAAATTCATGTTTGCAAGAGAGTTCCCAAAGAGTTGAGTTTCTATTTGTAGCTGTCTCCCCCACCCGTTTTTCTTCTGCTGGTTTGGCTGAGGACTGTGTCCTTATGTGCACAGATATGTCGGGGTACCAGGTGTTTGGCATGGATTCATCTGGCAAAGAAGGCTCTTTGAATCCTGGCAACCACTTTCCAGTGTTTGAATGGGTGATGGATAGCACAGAGAAAAATGTTTAAATGGTGAAGGATCATGACTGTGGCTTTCTAGTAGACAAACTTAGCCCCTAAACAACAGAATCTAGATGCTAGATTGACCAGCTGCCACTCAAGCGAGGAGCTAATGGGTTTGCACGATTACAGCAACGCCCAGTGGGCAATGACTCCAATGGAATGGGGCACTCAACAAAGTCTCCTCCATCCGTAAACTGGGATTGAGAGATGCCATATGGTGGGGAGAGGCAAAGGCATTCTGAAAGTGGTAACCCCCCCCCATATTCCAAATAAACCTCTCCCCCAACCTGAGGGGCAAGAAAGATGTCACAGAACCATCCATTTCCTTTGGATGCACTGAACACAGAATCTACATGACTGGGGCAGCAGTGGGGGAGTTTTAAAGCAATTCTTACTTGAGTTGTTTGGGTATTGCCATAACTCTTCTCAAATCCCTAAAGTCTTGAGGGCAGTCTCCTTTCTTGGTGCTCCATGCATCATGAGAGGGGCTAACGTTCTTTAAGTTAGACTAGGCAGGCCAGGAAGGACATTTTGGGGCTCTGCTAAAGATTGCAAAGTTTTATTCCAGAGTGTTTTTAACATTAGAATTATTTTTAAAGGGGCAGCTAGGTGACGCAGTGAATAAAGCACTGGCCCTGGATTCAGGAGGACCTGAGTTCAGATCCAGCCTCAGACACTTGACACTTACTAGCTGTGTGACCCTGGGCAAGTCACTTAACCCTCATTGCCCTGCCAAAATAAAGCCTAAAAATGAGTATTTATAATGAAAAATATTAATTTTTAATGCCATCACCTAATTATGATACCATTGCAAGTAGAACTGCATGGAAAGATTGGTACATATTACTGAACTCTCAGCAAATAAAAGAAATTCATGAATGATGACAATGTAAATAAAAAGCCTACATGAAATGTCAAATTCACCACGTTCACTAACTTTTTTTTCCTTTTCCTTTTTTTTTTTTTTTTGCGGGGATATGGGAGTTAAGTGACCTTCCCAAGGTCACACAGCTAGTAAGTGTCAAGTGTCTGAGGCTGGATGTGAACTCAGGTCCTCCTGAATCCAGGGCTAGTGCTCTATCCACTGCGCCACCTAGCTGCCCCCTTGTTCACTAACTTTTTAATAAGCTTGCCTTCCCACCTGCTAAATGAGTATCTATAATGGATCTTCAATCTTTTCTACTTTTAAAGGAGTCTCATCATCAACACCACCACCACCACCACCACCCTCATCATCATCCTTACCAGACTAACCTACCAATGGGACTTAAGGGATGTTTTGTTATTGCTCATTAGCACACCAAATGTAGTTCAATTCAGTCATCTCTTTTTCTGAAGGAATAAGCAGATGCAAAAAAGGAGAAAGAAGAAGTGATCAAGTTGAAGCAAACATCCTAACTTTAATTTGGCCAGTGAACAACATACACTTACTGAAACTCCACCATGATGCATACAAGGCACAAGAGAGTGTAACGTCAGACAGACTGGCAGTCCGATAACTACAGAAGATTAGGAAAACTTTTATGGTTCAGTTGGAATCCAGTGTGAAACTAGAAACTTCATCTTCTTCCATGACATTCCCAGAATCACAGACTATTAGAGCCCAAAAGGAACTTATTGAGAGAATTCGGTCTAACTCCTTTATCTGAGAGATGAGGAAACCAAGACCCTGAGAGGTAAAGACAACTTGCCTAAGATCTCGTAGTTAGGAAAGTGGCTAACCCATGTCAGTTCGAGCTTGGTCCAATGTCTGTTCCCCATCCCAATTCCTCTACCTTCTTGTGAGAAATGATCTTTGTAGTTAATATCTTGGAGATTTAATCCTGACCCCCCCCCCCATTCCAAAGTACTTCTTGATAAAATAAAGTCAACTCTCCTTGGCCCTGGTCACAGCTATAAACTTTTAGGAATCTTGATAAGACAATAATGACCCTTCTAATTTCTTGTTAGGGCAATATAAATTTTGTCTGGAGTGAAGATTAATAGTTACCCCTGGGCTGGGGGGGGTGTTCCGCTATCAGCCCTTCATTTTAATATAGCCTACCTCCAAATTAAGTTGACCAATGAGGGGTGATTAGGCATCCCGCAGGAACACCTCCTCCTCAAAGGGCATATAATCTGTGACACCCCACCGCCATTAGGGGTCTTTGGTCTGAGAGAGACAACCAAAGGACCATCTTTTTATTAATATCTTGCCATATTATTAATAAAATGATTAAATTACCCAGAAACTATGTCTCTCACATTTTTAATTGTCATAATCTGATAAGAAAAAGATGCTTAAGGGGCAGTTAGGTGGCACAGGGGATAAAGCACCTGCCTTGGATTCAGGAGGACCTGAGTTTAAATCCAGCATCAGACACTTGACATTTACTAGCTGTATGACCCTGGGCAAGTCACTTAACCCTCATTACCCTGCAAAAAAAAAAAAAAGAAGAAAAAGAAGAAAAAAGAAAAAGATGCTTAAACATCAAGTCAATATTTCATCAAGGTGAAAGTAAGAGCACCGGCCCTGGATTCAAGAGGACCTGAGTTCAAATCCGGCCTCAGACACTTAACACTTACTAGTTGTGTGACCTTGGGCAAGTCACGTAACCCCAATTGCCTCACCAAAAAAAAAAAAACAAAAAACAAAAAAACACCAAGATGAAAGTAAAAGTAAATATGGGACTGTTTTCCCAATGTGAGAACAAGATCTCATGCATGTAAAAAAAAAAAGCAAAACCACACAGAAACCTGCATGGTTAACATACCAGAAATGATTTTTTCTTTAAGATAGCAAGGCTGGAACTCTGGCTGAAGCTAGAGTTTTCTAGTAGGCTTTGCTCATCACACAATTGCCAACCTGTAATGCTTACATAGACTGGAGTAGGGGAATTATAGTCAACCAAAAATACAATAAAAGTAAAGTTGTTTACATAATATTGTGCCTCTTAAAATGCACTATTTTCTACCTGTCATAATTTAATATTTTTTCTATTTTTTCAGAGAATTGTAGGCAAATTTTTAGGACAATGTTCAACAGTTATTGAGTTCATGTTAATTTAATGATAAAAGAACTACTATGATAAACAAATAGTACAGAAAAATCCAAAAGTTTGTCCAAAGAATAACAACTATTGAGATATTTATGTGTTTGTTTAAATAGTTCGCAAATGTTGAGCTTCAGAGACAACTAGGGATTTTATAAGAAGAGGCAGCTGGTGACACCATAAGGCATAGAGCCCTGGGCCTAGAGGCAGGAGAACCTGAGTTTAGATCCAGCTTCGGACACTCACCATCTGTGTGACCATGAGCAAGTCACTTAACCTCTGACTGCCTCAGTAACTATACCTCCCAGGGGTGTTGTGAGGCTCAAAGGATATATACTTGTAAAGTGATTAGCGCAGTGCCTGGCATATAGTAGGCATTTAATCAGTGCTTGTTTCCTTCCTTCCTTCTTAACTAAAGTAGCCAACACCTAGGACAAGCGTCTATTATTTCAAGATTGGAAAACGTACAAAGAGTAGGTGGGATCATACAGAGCAGCAGAAAGGGCTTACAGACATAATTACGTGCTAAACCAAGATTTAAGCTGCCCTGGGCTCCAAACCAGGGGTCATTCTTAGAAAGACGAGGCTATATTATTTCTTTTGTTTGGGCAGTTATTTTTCATCATGGTATTTAGTTTTCCTAGAGCTTTGGCTATAGTGGCTTCTTCGATCCTCTTCACGCTTGGCATCTTCCAAGCATAACTACCCCTTTAGAGGAATTGGGGAGAGCACTGAACTCTCTCAGTCCCGCAGAGAAGAAAGTAAACAACTGTGTCTAAGGAAAGGAGACCAGGCAACAGAGAGGTAAACTTCCATGCTGAGGTGAGGGGAAGGAAATATAAAACCAACTAAGAAAAGGGAGCCAGCCAGACACCTTCACCCCTCAACACAAGAAGACTTTGAAGTCTCCTAGCTCTACTGGACTCTTCAGGAAAAAAATCACAATGATAGTAGCTGGGGAAGAAGTTTGGAGGCTGGTTAAATGATCAAAAGGGTAATGTCATATAGCAAGAAAGTTTAAAGAGAAAGTTTTGGGATAAGGAAAAGTGAGTCAACAAAGTCGAAAAGCATGCTGGCAATGAATACATATCATGGCATAATGAAAAATGACCTGAAAACTTCCAGTAAAAGGGGCAGAAAGTTCTACAAGAACTGTGACCAACAAGGAAATAACATAAAGAAACTCTAAGTGGTTCAAAGCAACAAGAAAATTAAAAGAAGACATAAGGATGGAAATTAGTAGTGAAATTAGATTGGGAATGAATGGCATGAGATGATTTAGAAAACATAATAGAGAAAATTCAAAACTGTACAGTGTCTGAAAAAGAGAATGGCAGATTTGGAACTCAGAAATAAAAATGTGAAGTAGAAGCAACAGGACAGCAACATAAAAGATTATACACATTACATACTACCCAAAGTGATTGATCTTGGGGGCAGCTGGGTGGCACAGTGGATAAAGCACCGGCCCTGGATTCAGGAGGACGTGAGTTCAAATCCAGTCTCAAAAAATTGACACTTACTAGCTGTGTGACCCTGGGCAAGTCACTTAACCTTCATTGCCCCACAAAAAAAGTGATGGATCTTGAAGAAAAAATTCACAAGGATAATTTTGAAAAGTATAGGTCTCTTAGAAAGAAAAATACACAATGAACTGAAAAGCCTAATTACCAAACTACAAGAATTAATACCAGAAACTTTTCCAGAAGTATTAAAAACAAAGAAAAATAAATTGACTCAAATAATGTGCAGATCACTAACAGAATAAAACCCCAAGCTTTAATCACCAAGGTTAAAATTCACTCCTTATCTATCATGGAAAAAAAATTGACTAATCCTGCACTACTCATTAATGAGAACAAAGAAAATAAGAACCCTCAGAATAATATAAATTGCACAATTAAACATCAATGCAAAAAAAAGTCATTTTAAGATACTCCTACAAAAGAAACCAGAAGTAAACAGGTACTTTGAATGAGAGACACATAAAAAGTAAGTCAATTCAGAGCACGGTGACCCACACTTGTAATTCCTCCTGCTGGGAAGGCTGAGGATGGTGGGTTGCTGAGCTTGGGAGTTCTGAAATGCAGGGGAAATAAGGTGACCGAGTGTTCCCACTAAGTCTTGCACCAATACAATGAGCCCCCAGCAGTGGTGAGCCACCAGAATGCCTAAGGAAGGGCAAACGGACCCGGGTCAGAAATGGAATAGTTGGGCCAAGCCAGTGAGGGGCTGCTACACTTCTAGAAGAGGCAAAAAAGGGAGATCTAGGTTCCAAAACAAACAAAGAACTGGGAGGGAAATGAAGTAAATGATCCTGAGGTTACACAAGGCTTCATGTATTTTTTGAAATCTCATATTGGCTTTAAAAAAAGCCAAAGAGAGGACCAAGAGCGATCTGGTGCAATGGGAATCAAAGCTGAGGACCTGGGTTTGAAAACTGTGACCATGGCCACGTGTTTAATGTTTTTTAACCTCAAATTTCAAACTTGCAGAAGAACTAGACATGTACTAAATCCTTATTTAAAATTAAAGGGAAAATCCGGCCTCAGACACTTGACACTTACTAGCTGTGTGACCCTGGGCAAGTCACTTAACCCTCATTGCCCCACCAAAAAAGAGAGAAGAGAAAGCAATGTAAAAGAATGAAATGGAAGAAAAGACAAATGAAACTCTTATGTAAATGCAAACTAATTAACCTCACCCCCCTCCACCAATAAAATAGAAGAAAATGCTAGAATGATAAGAAAATTTGCAGGAGAAAAGAAACATTTTTTAAAATCTCTCTCTCTCTCTCTCTCACACACACACACACACACGCACACGCACACACACACACATACATGCACACACATACAAACCAAATGGCACAGTATCTACAGTCATAAGGAAAAGTTACTGAAATTTCAATAAGGCATCAATAACAACACAATAATAGTAGGAAAATTTAATGTTTCTCTCTCAGAGATAGAAAATTCAACAGACAAACTAGAAGAAAACCACAAAGCTGGACAATCAATTTGAAAAATTAGATTTAAAGAGTTTAAGGAATAATCTGAGATTTTAAAAACACACATTTTCTCAGTATCAACTTGGTTTTTGCTAGGGTGAAAAGAAAGTATGAACAAACGTAAAAGGATAGCAATATTAAGCATATCCTTTATGGATTGTTATACTATAAGATAATTTATATAGGAAACACACTAAAGATATATTCTTAAATGAATAATAATGACATTCTTAAGAATGAGTGGTTCAAAGAATGAATTATTGAAATAATAACTATTAAAAAGTGAAAAACAACGAGACAACATACCAAAGTTTTTTGGATGCATCTAAAGCAGTCCTCAGAGGAAAAATTATATCTCTGAAAACATAAAATAGTAACAAAAAAAGAGAAGGGATTAATGAACTGAGCATGCAATTTAAAAAACCTAGAAAATCAACAAATTAACAAACCCAAAACAAAAAATAAGAAATTAACATTGAAAAGAAAAACAAAAAACTATTAGAGGGTGTCCCATCCTTAATTTAAGCTATCAAAGCTTAAAACAGCACAACTCTTTTGCTATATCTTCTATAAATTATAAAGAAAACTAAACATTCATTTAAAAGAATGTAATTAATAAACCTTTAGTATACTCATCAAAAAGAAAGTAAAGGGGGCAGGTAGATGGTGCAGTGGATAAAGCACCATCCTTGGATTCAGGAGGACCTGAGTTCAAATCCAGCCTCAGACACTTGACTAACTGTGTGATCCTGGGCAAGTCACTTAACCCCCAGTGCCCCACAAAAAAAAAAAAAATAGAAGTAAAATAAAATTAGGAAATGTACAATGTGAAGAAATAAAAGTGATCAGAAACGGCTACACACAACGATCTGTTACAACTGAGAAATTAAAAGAAATGGATAATTACCTACAAAAATATAAAATACACAAATTAAAACAATAAAGGCCTAAAAATATCTAATCTCAGAAACTGAACATTGCACAAACCATGAATGAACTACCAAGGGAGGCAGGGGGGAGGGGGGAGGGAGACTGCAAGGAAGCAGGTCTATATGACTTCAAAAGTGAATTACATAAAACATGTAAAGAACAAAGCATACCTTTGTTATAAAATCTATAAAATAACTGCAAAGGCCCTCTATTAAAATCTCTATGAGACAATTACAAATCTGATACTCAAAATTTAGTGGGATAAGACAAATAAATAGAACTATTGACAAATATCAGTAATGAATATTAATGCAAAAAATTTTAAATAAAATTTTAGCAGAGGCCAAGATAATATATCCCCCCAAAATCACTACAACTAGTTGAATTTATACTAAGTATCCAAGTGTGATTCAATATTAGAAAACAGCATAATTAACCAAACCACAAAAAACTAAGAGAATATTATTCTAGGGGGCAGCTAGGTGGCGCAGTGGATAGAGCACTGGCCCTGGATTCAGGAGGACCTGAGTTCAAATCCGACCTCAGACACTTGACATTTACTAGCTATGTGACCCTGGGCAAGTCACTTAACCCCCATTGCCCCGTAAAAAAAAAAAAAAAAAAAAAAAAAAAAAAAAAAAAAAGAATATTATTCTATCAATAAATTAAGTCTTTTGCAAAAACAGTATTCATTAATATAAAAGTTCCTAAAGATACCAAAATCATAAGTGAAATAAAAAATTAGTATTATTTTCAAAGGATAAAATAGCTATTTTATATATTTTAGAAATGCTATAACTATGTGCAATAATAAGACAGGAAAGAAAAAATAGATATAAACAAAAGCAAAGAATAGATTAAAATAATTCTTATTTAGGGGCAGACAGGTGGTGCAGTGGATAAAGCATCAGCCCTGTATTCAGAAGGACCTGAGTTCAAGCCTAGAATCAGACACTTGACACATTCTAGCTGTGTGACCCTGGGAAAGTCACTTAAGCCTCATTGCCCTGCCAATAATAATGAGGAGGAGGAGGAGGAGGAGGAGGAGGAGGAGGAGGAGGAGGAGGAGGAGGAGAAGAAGAAGAAGAAGAAGAAGAAGAAGAAAGACGACAACAAAACCTTAGAGAATTAGGAAAACAAATAATCACTAAGATTTATAATGTCAGTGAAGTCTCAGTATACAATAAGGTCAACCAAATCATTAGTATTTCCATAAAACATTGACAAAACCAAGCAGGAAGAAATAATAGAGAATTTTCATTCAGAATAACTATAAAACATGTAAAATATCTGGCAATTAACTTATCCAGACACACTCAGGACTTAAATAATTACAATTATAATATACTCTTTACAGAAATAAAGGAAGAAAAAAATGGAAGGATGGTCACTGCTCATGGCTGGGCAGTGTCAATGTAATAAGAACTAAATATACCACACAAATGATGGTGTATTCAGTGCTTAGAGGTAGACAAAATAATACAAATTTATTAGTAGAAACAAAATATCCAGACTCTCAAGGAAAAAGTGTTAAGAGTAGCAATGAAGGGAAAATAGCACTTCCAGACCTTAAACTATATTATAAAATAGTAATCATCACAACTCTTTGATACTGGTTTAAAGAGTTGAGAAATATATCCGTGTAATAGATACATGAGTAAGAATCAGAAATAACCACATGTTCACCCAGTGTTCAATAATCTCAAGAACATAAACTATTTGGGGAAGGCTCCCCATTTGACAGTAACTTAAAGCAGATCAACAAAAATTAGGACATTATAGTTTGCAAATGGGCATGTTTAAATATAAAAAGCTACAAGAAGAACAATATCAAATGACTGGTAAATTGAAAAATATATCCTTTAGAACTGTGACTAGGGAAATAAATATTAACCAATCAAGGGATAAAGGTGACCATACAAGAGAAAAGAGAGTTTAATTAAATAAAAGTAAAGCTTTTTTCTGTCAACACAATCACTCATGCTAGAATGTAAGAAAAGAAAGTGTTAAGTGAAAAGAAACAAAAAGGCACCAAATGGCTCTCACTAACTTCAATATCTAAGAAAAAGAATTCATCCATATATGTGTATGTGTGCATGAACAAAAGTCAGTTACCAAAATGCAAGTGGTCATGTGCTATGAATAAATACTTTTCAAAAAAAGAACTGCAAATTATCAACAACCATTTAAAGATCACTGTATTTATTATATAATTATAATAATGATAATTGAAAATCATTAATAATAAGTAGAATGGTAATTTTTAAATTCTGAAGTTTTTTGCTTGATACCTCAAAGTGTCAAAAATGATAAGAGACAGAAATCATTACTGTTAGCTGGGCTGTGGAAAGATGAGAATATGAACACACTTGCAGGTAGAGCTAGCTGTAAACTGGTGGTCCAGTTTTTTGAATTCTGATCATGAAAAAACATACTAAATTGTTCCAGGCTTTGACTCAGTGATTATGCTTTTGGGCATATATTCCAAGAAGGTCAAGAACAGGCAAGAAAGAGCTTCAGGTATACCCAAGTATTTATAGCGGCACTTTTAATATAATCAAAAGAAAAAAACACATATGAAATGGTATAGGGGGAAAGTAAGCAAAGACTCAGCATGATTACAATGATTACAAGATCATATATTAAAACAACAGGCCTGGGTGAATGGCCTTCAGCTTAGAGGTTGATGAGATGAAAACCCATCTAGTATTTAAGTAAACTTAACTTACAAACAGACCTGCAGATTACTGTACTGCATGGTTAAATCAAAGTTTTCAAACATAACAAAGCACATTCCATCACGTTGCTTTTACTAAAAAATATAACTTCAATAATATTTTAGATAGACCAAAAGGTTTCACACTATTAAAAGTGAAAAAAATTATTATGATTTATTTCAATCTCCTTAATTTCTATTTTCCTATATGGTTTATAATGTATATAACAATACATGCATGTGTATTTAGTTTATAAATATATTTAATGTATAATATATTCTATAATATATTACCTACAGTACTATATGTGGGCATTCTCAAAAGTTTTTATTGAGAGAGGTAATTTTTTACTGAGAGAGGACCAAAACATCTCGGGGGAACATGGCACTAGGAGACTTTTTCATGAGTTGATGTAGCCAATGACTCCAAAATGTGGTGCCCAACCCTCTGTTGATACACCTCTTTGCTCTGAGTCAGAAGATCCCCAGATAAGATGCTTGGTCCATCCCCAGGCTCCTGCTTGAAGCCTCTCCCTCTCGGGAGGTTCTCCCCTGTCCCTAGGCTCCCCTGGCACAAACTAGAGAACTAAGGGTGCCCTCCATGTCATGGTGAGGCACTGAAGAGACCTGGGGTGGAAGGCAGCCTGATTTGCTTTTCTTTGACCGGGATACTATTCAAATTAGCCATGATGAGTCAATTAATTAAACTAAACTAAAATTTGAGAACGGGAAACATATTCTTGTAAGAGAAAATACTTCAGTTTTTCTTACAATTTATTGGCTTGGTGCCACAGTAGTTGGTGTAACTGAAAATGGGTCTCCTGTTTGGTAGGGAGAATTCATAGAGTTTTACTGAACCTACTAATTTCTCTATCCCTTGGTTACTTTTCATCACTAAATTTCATAATTATATTATTTACATATACTATAAACTGTTAGGGAAGAAAATTTCATTGTATTTTCCTCTCAAATAAAATCATTATACTTTTAAGAACAAAAGAGCATAACATTTTTAACACCTGTAATTTTTAGACCCACAGTGGTGCAGATACAGTTTTTTAAAATAGTAATTGGTGCCTGGTGAGCGGGGAATGTATATTGCCAATTAACTACATACTGCCCTTTGATGAAATTTAATCAATTATACGTTTCTTTAAATTCTGTTAAAATTCAAGTCTTTATTCGATGATGCATGAAATGGAATATTATGTGAGTACAAGTCAAGGATTCCACATTATCAGTACATTTAAAATTCAGCATAGAGGGAAGTAATTTTCTAACTCCATACAAGCTTCATGGTAAATTGTGCTCTGCAGTGAAATGATGCTTGTGTCTAAGGAAGTTTCAGTGCTGCTGACCACCTGACCCAGATACTGCCTGATGAATAAGTTATCCCTTTCAAAGGTCACACACAGAACAGGAAGGGCCCAGGTGCAGGCAGGTACCCTGTTAGTTCAGGTTTGGTGTTGGAATGAAATGAGGCATCACTGAGTCATTTAACAATTTAAAAGGAGGTTTACTTAGCCATGGCATAAAGAAGTTATTCTGTAATGACACTCCAGCACTTAGCCCTCCTAGCTTCCATTTAGAAGTCTAGTCAGCAGGGAAGAATGGGGTGACTCAAGGACCTTAGGAGATCATCTGTCTGAAGGATGGGGACTCATCACATGGGTGGCTCTTTTTATGCCTTTAAGTGATCAGGAAACCACATCCATATGGGAAGAGCTGCCAGGAAGTCCCATCAAGGGAGGTACTGGACCAATCAAGTGTTGGAGACAACTCTGTTGCCTTTTAGGGAAAAATCAGTCTAATTTGTATGGGGAGGGAGGGAGGGAGGGAGGGAGGGAAGGAAGGAAGGAAGGAAGGAAGGAAGGAAGGAAGGAAGGAAGGAAGGAAGGAAGGAAGGAAGGAAGGAAGGAAGGAAGGAAGGAAGGAAGGAAGGAAGGAAGGAAAGGAAGGAAGGAAGGAAGGAAGGAAGGAAGGAAGGAAGGAAGGAAGGAAGGAAGGAAGGAAGGAAGGAAGGAAGGAAGGGAGGGAAGGAGGGAGGAAGGAAGGGAGGGAGGGAAGGAAGGAAGGAAGGGAAGGAGGGAGGAAGGAAGGGAGGGAGGGAGGAAGGAAGGGAGGGAGGGAGGGAGGAAGGGAGGAGAGAGATGGGAGGAATGGGAGGAGGGAGGAAGGGAAGGAGAAAGGGATAAACGGTATGAGGGAGAAAGGGAGGGAAGAATCATTTTAAGTGCCTACTTGGGGACACAAGTACAATAAAAAAGACAGTTCCTGTCTTTGGGTGTGACACAGCTCTCCCCCAGGATCCATACAATGGCTATGTGAATACTTCAGAGGTTCAGTGTGCAGGACTGGCCATGAGAAGGGAACAAAGAATGCATGAACATGCACATTAAGGACATCTCCTTGACAAAGGCACAGGCTGCTTTTCTCAACAATATCCCCAAACAGACCACATCTTAACAGCCAGTCAGTCGGTCGGTCAACAAAGTATTCATCAGGAATTTGGTACAAGCCAGACTGTGCCAAAGGCATGGAGGATACAAAGCAAGGCAGATCTTTATCAATGGGGGAGATGACATGAATAACTGGGCGCAAAGAAGACAGGTACAAAGGAGCTGAAGATAATACAGAAGATGCAAGCTCTTGCTGAGCTCACCTTCTGTCAACAGCTAGCCAACACTTGGCTGACATGGTGGACAGAATACTGGACTTGCATACAGAAAGACCCGAGTTTTATTCTTCCCTCAGAAATTTTCTGTGTGACTCTGGGCCAATCAATTAACCTCTGTCTGCCTCAGTTTTCTCATCTGTAAACTGGGAGTAATAATTGCACCCACTTCACAGGGTTGTTTTGAGGATCATATGAGATACTACAGGATATGGGTTTTTCCAAATCTTAAAGAGTTACATAAAGCACAGAGATTACTATTGTTATTTTGTTTGATAGTGTAAAATGTAGCCCTGCAGACTCTCCTTCAATGAGGTACCTCCCATATATCTGTCCAAATCAGACAAGAGTTCTTGAAAGATTTAACAACACACGCATTTTTTTAAATTTTAATTGAAATTAAAATATAAGAAAAGATTTAACAACACACAATTTTTTTAATTAAAATTTTAAAAAAGATTTAACAACACGGCTTTGTGAGTCAACATACTAATTATGAATATCCCAAGAGGGCTAAAATAGGGATAATAAATCCTTGTTGGTTGGTTGGTTGATTGATTGGCATATGCTGCCAAAGTGATCGGCACCATCACTGAGATGTCCCGCAAGCAGACTGAATCTAGGGGTTAGGTTCCTTTGCATGGGGAGGAGGCTCTTTAGATGCTATTAATTAGGAACACCACTGTGCTCATTGCACAATGAACACTGAGAACACTGGAACACTGAGAAGATCCATAATCATTCAAAAGAGTTAAGGCCGACACTTACTAGCTGTGTGACCCCGGGCAAATCACTTAACCCCCATTTTCCCACAAAAAAAAAAAAAGAGTTAGGCCTGGCCATTCATGGAATCAAGTGGACAAACAATTTCTGTTCTACAGACTCTGCTCTGCAGCTAAATGAACTGGTCCAGTGAGCTTGTACAGACACTCAGTGTGAACAATGAGCTGGGCTGAGACTGGAAGAGGAAGAGGGGACTGGGCTAGATTGCATCTGGGAAGTTCATGATGCTGAGCTTCTCCCAGAAACTGTTGTTTCCAAGCACATTGTTCTGGTGATGCCGCCATGCCTGGCACATTAAGTCATGACCTAGTGTGATCTCTGAAGAATTAAAATGTGCAGCAATGGAGAGGTGCTCAGGGGAGAGAAGAAGAACAATGCATATTATCAACTACACCTCTGCAAGGAGAAACAGCACAAAAGATATTCTCTGAGAGAGGTATCGCGCCTGGAAACTTGCAAAGCACTTTACACATATTATCTCATTGGACCCTAACGACAATCCTATGTAGCATGATTGCCATTCAGCTGATAGCCAAACTGATGCTCTGAGATGGCAAAATCACTTGGTCATGGTCACACAGACAGAAAGCGTCCGAAGTGGCACCTGAGCCCAGGTCCTCCAGCCTCTGGGCCCAGCACACCATCCACTACTCTACTACCGTTCACAATATCACATTATCAGAAATGTGTGTCAGAAAAGACTCTGCCCAGTTACGTAGCTAGAGCCAAGGGCTACCAGTGGATAACACATGCACACCAGTGCTATCTGGACAAGGGACCGAGGTCAAGAAAGCTCTGATTCAGGGGAAAGTCGCATCAAGTTTGGAATCTCAGGAGCCAAGTTCAAATCCAGCTCTGCCATTTACCACTGATTAACTCTGAGTCCTCTATAGGCCTCAGTTTCCTTATCTGTAAAATGAGAAGGCTGCTGGTCTCTGAGGTCTCTTCTAGCTCTCGACCTATGATCCTATAATCTGAGTGACCTACTAGGAGAAAAGTCCATGGACCACCGTCTTTGAACATTTACCAGCTGCTCTTCTGGAAGGCAAAGACAGTATTAAACTTGCTTTTTCAAGTGGTTTCAATTCATTTATTGGTAGAGAGAATCTGATCTTCTCAGAGTCCACAGATAAATGTACCACTGAATAATAGTGGATTCTGTGGTAAATAGGTTAACTAGTAATCGCTTTCCAAAAGTTATTACAAGATAAATTGCAAAGTTGATTTGGAAATGGCAACTGGCGTTTTGTGGCGCATGGCTCCTATCTAGAAAGAATTACTTACATGAGATAAGATAGCCAGCTCATGATGACAAGTGACTGCATTCCTGTTGGCTTCCATAAAATATCTCTGTGTGCGCCTCCTCTCCCGCTCTAGCTTCTTTTCCAAAGCAAGCTGGGAAGTGGATAAGCCATCCAAATACTTCATCATGACATCGGATATCATTGAGCTGACCTCCACCACATCCGGCCTAGCTTCTGCATCAGGAGTTAAGCATCTAAGAAAAGAGCAGTCAGTTACAGAATGACCCATGACAATCATCTTCACCTCCCCTAGGGAGGCCCTCAGTTAATCACACCAGGTATCTCGTGCCTCCATTTCTTTTTACAATATAGGTTAAAATGGGTTAAAGTGAATACAACAAAAAGCCGTTTTGGAGGAGAAAAGCAGAGATAAATGGATTGGATAAAGCTTCAGGTCTAGAAAGGATGAGTGAGGCAGATGATCCCAGAGGTTCACAGAGGTGAGGGAGGTGGGCAGTTACAAGCCAACTAGAAGCAGGTCTAGCATTCTCAGGTCACTTGAGCTCCAGCTAGTAAAACCAGGAAGGTCCTTCTCCCTCCCCTGCTGGTCGCCTCCCTGAGTCCCCACCCAATAGCCCATGATTCCTGTAGGATGAGCATTAACACACCCAAATCCACTGAGCCGAGTGCCCTGATTCTCCCATCTAAGAATCACAGCATAGTCACGCTTTCCACTTATGTCATAGCATAACTATACTTCTGCTGACACGTCCACTGTTTGTTAAGTTTTTAAACTCAGATCTAATTTTTACTTCATTGAAATTACTGAATAACATCAAAAATATTTTAACATGTCCAAATTCTGTGTTTTATATTTTGTAACAAGAACCCCTGTGCACCCAAAGTCTTTCTCCTACAATCAAGGCATTCAAATGGACTTAGCTAACACAGGGTTCCCTTTGGCTCCAAGAGTCTAAACAGAATTCTCTCAACAGTTCTGGGACTGTTCTCCCTTCCGGACCACCACAGACACTGTTTGACTTTTAACTCTTTTTTCAATTAAAAGGAGTTGATTATAAGTACATCCAGGTAGCAATACGTTGACAGGCTCGCCACCTGAGAAAAGCCCATTCTTTGACTCTTAAGACACACAATTTGTTTGATTCCAGACTCTGGGTAAAAGAATCAAGTACAGTTTCCTTCTATCTCTGGGCCAATGGAATTATGCTGTGCTTATATAAGTATTAGTAGAATTAGCCTGACCACCTCATATTTCATAAAGTTAAGTATATGAACTTGCACATAGCAGGAGTACTGAAAGATCTTCCCTTGGTTTAGAACAATAAAGCAGTGTTGAGTTTCATTTTCTAATTGAAAAGTTATCCAATTCTCATTTAGATTACAAAGGTGATTAAAACTGTCACACCTGCATGCTTGACCTGGTACTAGGTGAAGAGATGCTGTGTCACCAAAAACGCCCCCTGTAAAAGTCCTCTTCATTTTCCATTGATTACAGTTTTCAAAATTCCAAAATCTCAGACAATACAAATTGGGCCAGAATGATTCTGGCCCACATGTTGTCATCCAGGAAGCAGAGTTTTTTTCTTAATTGAAAAAGCAATTGGAAGCTAGCATTACTATCATAATAGATAGAGACACAAGACACTTAAAGTGGAATTCTATTTAGGTCATATTCTCTGTGGAGCCATGCTCTTAAGAGCCAATCTTAGAAACAATTCAAGTTTGATTGGATATAGTTTTATCCTCAACACACAGACACAGAGCCCGATTCTGCCTGTCTCTCATACTCCAAACTTGGAACTTCAGAAATGGACTTCCATTGTATTTTTGCTGGGGAAACAAACAGGCCCATTTCTCTGAAGCAACTCCTTTCTGTGTCACTCTAAAGAAATACTCAAGATACTAGAGGCCAGGAAAAAAAAATGAGTTATGATGACATAGGATGAGAAGGGTTCCAACCTGTAATGGTAAAATTTAGGTAAAAATCAGGAACTTTTGAGGTATTCAAAATGCCCAGCGACAACACTGCAGAGGTCAGCCAGGCACTGTTGCTTGTCTGTCAATAATTCTCTGACCCAACTAAGAAGGTTTAAGAAAGTAATCTGAGGTGTGCATGGGTAGAGGTAAGGGAGAAGCAAGGAGTGAGATCTCCCCTTCCACTTCACTTTGCAATTTGGTTCTGGAAAGCCCTGCATGAAGAATTTAGTGGAAAGAATGGTTCAGTAGAAGGCTCATCCACTTTTATCTGTTACATGAGCACTCTGATACTTAATAGAATCGGCAAAATTTTAAAAAGAAGTCCACAAAATATGTGGTTTCTCCATTTTTCAAGATCATCTTATCTTTAAAGGTTTGAAAGAAGAATTTTGCTACCTAAGAATGCTTCCGAAACAAAAAATGCCAATGAGCTTATGTAACCTAGAACAG
Organism: Dromiciops gliroides; assembly: GCF_019393635.1. Lineage (NCBI taxonomy): Eukaryota > Metazoa > Chordata > Mammalia > Microbiotheria > Microbiotheriidae > Dromiciops > Dromiciops gliroides. The sequence continues at coordinate 26,888,957 of NC_057865.1, read as the reverse complement.
AGATGAAAGACTAAAGTGATCTAAATAATTTGTATAGAAATGGAAACATTTTTCCTCCTCCTTTTATATGAATTGGCAAAGTAAACAGACGCTGATATCCAACAATCTACAGAGGAGTAAAAATAGCAGTCCGGGTGCCTGGCAGACTAGCAAGATTTCTCTCCTTGTTTCCCCAGACTCTTTGAGGTTGCTAAGCTATTCTCCCACTTAGAAAAAAAAATGACTCAAAAGAAAAGTGTCACAACAACAGGATATTAATCTGTATCCCATGTGGCAATAGGAGGGAAGGAAGAAGCAGACTTGAGGAAGGTGGACTTGGAGAGCCATCATTGACAAGTATGTGTAGAAAGGGAGAGTGAGAAGATACCAGGGCAGACTAGAGAAGCAGACAGCCCTGATCTGGAGAAATCCATAGTTTGAAACCAAGGAGAATTTGTGGAAGGATAAAAAAGGAGCCTGACAGGGAGATGGCATGTTCTAGGTCAGTGGCACCAAATTCAACTAGAAATGGGGTCACTCATCCAAATAGAAGGATTCCTGTAGGCCACATACTGACTTAGGTTTTTGTTGTTTTTTATTTGTTTTGTTAAATATTTCCCAATTACATTTCAGTTATGTTTGAGCAGCGATCAGGAGTGCTGAAGGCCTCTTGTTGGACATCTCTGCTGTAGACCACTAAGGTTCGGAACGTGAGAGCAACATCATGGCATGATTCCCACTCTTTTCTACATCCCCTCCTTAGCTCTGAGAATAATGGAAATAATGAAAGTATATATACACATACATGTACACACACACATATATATATGTATGTATGTATATATATGTATATATATACATGTATATAGTCTTGAAATATTTGGAGAATCTATTCTTTTTGTTTTAAAGAAGAAAATAATTCAATTCAATAAATGTCTATTAAGTGGCTACCCAAGAGAGACCCAGACAAAATGTTCTAAGAAAATCGAAAAGGAATGCCCATCAAGTGGGGAATGGCTAAACAAATCATGGAATGTCAATGTTTTAGACTACCCCCCCATCATAAGAAATAGTGAAGGGGGCAGTTTCAGGAAATATGTATATATTAACAACACTCCAAAAACAAACAATTTGGAAAACAGACGTAACTCTGAGCAAGACAATAATAATAGCTAAAGTTTTGTATAGAACTTACTATGTGCCTGGTATTCTGTACAACTGTAATTTCCTTTGGTCCTCACAACAACCCTCTGAGGTAGGTGCTGATATCATCTCACTTTTAATGTAGCAAAGGGTTAAAAACAAAATGCATGCCCATCAACTGGGGAATGACTGAACAAAGGGAAGCAAGTCGCCCAAGTCTTGACAGAGAGGTGATGGACCAGAGAAGTGCATGGTGAGGTACCGTTTTCAGACAGAGCCAATGTGTTGAATTGCTTTGCCTATTCTCTTGTATGTTATAATGGAAGACTTCTTTGGGGAATAAGGAGAGGGAAGAGTATAGTGCCTGGCACACAGCAGGCCTTAATAAACTATACAGGACTGCATGAGTTAGTGCGTAGTGATAGAGATACAACCAACGACCAACGACCAACGACATTAATAGGACACTTAAAATGCCCAGAGGAGAAAAGGAAAAGACGTTTTAAAGGGGCCAAAAGCAAACTGGACAATTTAATAACTCGTGTGTTAAGCTGAATATGAACTGTTCTTATAAGCAAATGCCATACAACAAGGTATAGCTTTATATAACAACCTTTTGTTGGTTTGTTTCACATACAATCTTTTTTTGGTTCTTTGTATAATGAAATGCTGGTTTCTTGATGATTATAAAGTTCATTCAAAGAAAACATAATTTTAAATAAAAACTGGGGATTAGTCAGACAATTGGGGCTAAACTGTAATAACTATTTTAATAAATTAGTAGGTGATAACATTTGTCATTATGTGATATTAACAGTTTAAGTACACTCTGGTCACTTTTTCATCATTTACCAATCAATCTGGAAGGCTGCTGGGGGCGAGTGGTCCCCTTGTGGTCTCTTGTAAAAATCCATGAAACTCCATAACTAAATTACCTGCTGATGATAACTGTCACTTTTTCAGAGTAGATCCCTTCTTGGACTGGTTCATATACTGCCTCGACTATCTGCAAAATAAAAAGAGGTCAAAAGGGAAATACAGGGGCAGCTAGGTGGCACAGTGGATAGAGCACCAGCCCTGGAGACAGGAGTACCGGAGTTCAAATCCGGCCTCAGACACTTAACACTTACTAGCTGTGTGACCCTGGGCAAGTCGCTTAACCCCAATTGCCTCACTAAAAAAAGGGGGGGGAAATACATTCCATCATCTCTAGGAAAATGTTAATATTTTTCTTTGGTGGAACACAAGACAACGTGAAAGAATTATTCATTCAATGCAGTCAGGGATAATTAGCAGCACAAAACATATATCATATCATATCACATCATATCATGTTATATCTTATATTCTATTACATATCATACTATACCATATCTTATCCTATCAATAAATTACTATAGATTGAACAATACATCTGAAAATGTAGGCTTTAACTTATGCTATAATTAATTTCATAACCATATTAAAGTAGAATTTGAGATAAGGAACTGAATTTCAACATAATTTACCAAATATAATTTGAGATGCTGAATTTTTATATTTAAAATTATTGGGAGACATTACAGCTATAGATGATAGCTCTAGATATATTACAGCTATAGATCATATCATATAGATACATGATCATTAGGAGGTAGGAGAAAAGTTAAAGTACCTTTACATATAATTTAACAAACCTCCTATCTCGACAGTCTCTTATATCAGAGGAAAAGTGCCAGCCCTCCAAGAGCCCCAGAGGCGTTTGTTCTGTTCAATATGCTTACTTTCGTCGCTAAAGAGAGCATGTTGGTGCTGTAGAACGGGGGATTCAGTGTCGCCATCTGATAAAGGACGCAGCCCGCAGCCCAGATGTCAGCCTTCTCCCCATAGGGCTCACTCTTCAAAACCTCGGGGCTAAGTTAGAACAAGCAAGTCAATCAATACATAAGAACCAAAGGATGACAAGTTGGACTGAATTTTCAGGATGCAAACAGAGAGGGAAGAAAAACATCCTTATAACTTTCTGTTTTTGAAAAAAAAACAACTAAGATATGTATTGACTTAAAATGATTCTAACTTAGAATAACAATGTTTTCTCATTTTAAGATACTGTATTTCTAATGCTTATACTTTTATGAAAAAAAATCTTTCCAATGTCTTACATAGGAATAATGTAATAATGTGCCAAGAACCTAACTTAAAATGTAATATGTAATAATGTGCCAAGAACCTAACTTAAAATTTAATTAGTGAAGAAAAATTAGTAATAATTTGCAAAGAGATTTATTACATCCATGTCTCAGTCAGAAAATTGGCAATCACATCAAAGTTTGAGAAGTTTAGATCTTAATCTCTTCTAAAATATAAATAAAAATTCACTATCCTCTTTAGAAAAAAAGGCAGACATATTTCAACTCACCAGCTATGCAAAGAGAAGAAGAAAAGGAAGGAAAGGAGGTAGAGAGGAAGGAGGGAAGAAAGGAGGGCAGAAAAGGGGGAAGGAAGAAAGGGAAAAACAGGAGGGAAGGGGCAGTAAAGGGAGAGGTAAGGCACAAGGAGGAAAGAAAGAGGGGAAGAGAAAAGAAGAGGGGAACATGCAAGAGAAGACCAAGAGGGAAAGAGACAAAATGCCCCCCTTTACAAGCACAATGGTGAGATGGTACAGAGTTAGGGCATGTATCCGAACGTCAGCATTTATCAGTGGATGGCTAACTGCACCCATTAATCCTCTGGACTACAAAGTTATGAGTATATATTTCTGGACTGCAAAAGTTGTTGAGTAAAATTAAAAATGGACATTTATGAAAGTAGAATGGGTTTAATGTTATCATCGGCCGGTGACTAAAAATTTTAAATTTCCATTGTTAGGTCTACAGTCTTTCAAAAACTAATGGTGTCCAGTGATTTAGTTGTTAAAACAGATGGTAAGGACATGAAATCTTTAATATGATTACATTCTGTTATTGGTCATACTCTTTAGCTGATATATATCCACAAGAATTCATTTAAAAGGCAAGAGATAATACAAAACACTTCTCCAAATTCAAAGCATACGGCCTAAGTCCATAAAGTTAATTGTGACCCACTCAGAGGAGTGCCTATTTAGATTCCAATTACTTCCAAGTTTTCATTCTTAACTAATAAGGTCAAGTTTTCAGAGAGTTGCTAAATTGCTGAAAATGTGAACAGTTTGAAAATCAGGTGCATTCTGCTTAATTGAATGGACTAATTATTATATGGCAGAATAATTCAATGCACACATATGATTATGAGTTGAATCCCCAATTCCTGAGAAAAAGAAGCCTGATTTAAACCTTATTAAAAATGTAAAAATGTTTTCTTTTTTGAAATCACTTGACTTTTCCATCCATATTTAAAAGGATAGGCTCCTATAAACTGCTTGAAAAAACATCCTTATGAGCTTACACACGATAGGAGCAAGGATAAACACTGCCCTATGGCATGCCTTCTCTGCTCCCACATTTCCAAGGTCCCTCAGTCTGTACTTATTATGACATTTTCCTACATGGTTTTCAGGGCAACTTCAGAAAACATGGGCAAAGGATGGGGAAAACATGCATATGGATCTCACCATAACTGATCGTGGGCATGACTGTGAAGAAGGTAAAACTCACTTTTGATACTCCACATTCCCCAGCCCAACCTCCTGAACCCTTATCCTACCTCCTGAGCCCCTAAATCAGCATCACATCATTTAAATTCTTTAGTACTTACAGAGAGGGGATTTGGGGGCTTCTCCATACATCATTTTTCATTTTAGCTGTAATTATACCTCCAAATGTAGTGAGGATGCTGCCAACCTTTAAGTCAGATTTAAAGGAGCACACATTTCTCCAAACACTTTTGATTTGGGGGTCTGCACTATGGGACATATTATTTTGTAGTCTTCTGAGCTATTTTGGAATGATGATTTGAACATACATGATGCATTATTTTTCTAGAGTTGAACTAAACAAATAACCAAAAAGTCCTCACAGAGCAAGGTTAAGGAAAGAAAAAATCTTTAGTCAATCAATTATAAATTCTATTTAGCATCTATCAATAACCCCACAACTGTGTTATGGGCTATACATAAGAGTAAGGAGAAGGGAGTACGTTTCAGTACATTGGACAGATCCTTAATGGCGAACTGAGAGAAAGCTATGGACAATAGTGGTCGAGAGAGAAGGAAGATGCATATAGACTATATGTATATACATTCATACATGCATATGTGTATACATACATATATACATATATGTACGTGTGTTCGGAGAGGGACAAATTACACTTCACGGGCTGGAGATTGTATGCTAGATTTAAGGGCAAATTGTGGTGTAGAGAGATTGATAAATCATTATCAAAACAATCAGGGTAGCTATAAATCTTTGTTGACTGGCAAGAATCAAAGAACAGGTAACAGTATTGCTATTCTTTCAACAGGTTTTCACTGCTTCAGGAATCTGATTTTGTCCATGTAGGTGTTCCTGTTTGATGCAAATGGTGATCCCTCCACATTTTTTTTCTTTTTTTTTTTTTTAGTAAGGCAATTGGGGTTAAGTGACTTGTCCAGGGTCACACAGCTAGTAAGTGTTAAGTGTCTGAGGTTGGATTTGAACTCAGGTACTCCTGAATCCAGGGCTGGTGCTCTATCCACTGAGCCATCTAGCTGCCCCCGATCCCTCCACATTTTAAAAAGATGGTCTCCAGGAATTTTGTGGCTGAAACATTTATCTGTGATTATCGACCTGTTGTATCAAATGATCACCACCATTATCATCGTGCGCTATTTAGTGAAAACCTCTTTCGTCTGCGGTTGCAAAAATGAGCGAATTTGTCCTTTTCTGAACTTTAGGTAACAAATATCATCATGAATTCGTAACAAGTTCAGGAAGAGGAAGGAAAAGGGGAAATGTCAAGTGGTTTTTAAAATTTCAGTGTTGATCTTTGTTGCCATCACTCGCCTTAATTCCATTTGATGATATGATTTTTAAAAGGTACAGGTGGATTCGCAGATGATATTTCAATGGGTATATGGATCAGTGTTATCATCACTCTGGCTACTCCTTCCCTGGGGCAGATTACGACCTACCTGCATCTTCCTTCTCTCTCTACCACTGTTGTCCATAGCTTTCTCTCAGTTCTCCATTAAGGATCTGTCCGATGTACTGAAACGCACTCCCTCTCAAAAGTACCCAGCCAGGATATACACACTTCTGGTCTCACTCAATTGTTGCCTATCCAACTCTACACTGTCATCTGGGCAATAAGCATTCTTCATCCTGTTTTATTTGGGGTATGAGAAGGACTAAGGCAATCTCTTCTGAAGTACAGAGCATCTCACCATAGAGACCCTATGATGAGCGGCACAGTAAGACTTTACAGCGGGAACATGTGCACAGCCCGTCTATGGGGGATCCTCCACCTATCTGGTCTTGAACAAGAAAACACTTCTCAAAGGTTTTGCTAAGTGGAACACAAGCTCTGACAGGCATTAATGAGCTAAAAGGAATTTAAGAAAAATCTCTACTGCTGTGTGAGCAACAACCTAGTTAATACAAAAAGACCCAGATTATATCATTACCACAAGATACCACTGTGCAGATTTCCCCTGCCCATCGACTATTAAAAGCAGGGCAAATCAAACTGAAATAATCAGATGAAAATGTCAATAGTTTGAAAAATTATACAAGCAGATAACAGAGGAAATAATGATCTATACAGGGAGCACACATCCAATACATGTACAGATAATACATTTGTATGTCTCCAGACATTAGGTAAATGATATTCTAAAGAAAAAACTGCTATCTAATGGGTTTTGTTTGTTTGTTTGTTTGTTTTTTAGTGAGGCAATTGGGGTTAAGTGACTTGCCCAGGGTCACACAGCTAGTAAGTGTTAAGTGTCTGAGGCCGAATTTGAACTCAGGTACTCCTGACTCCATCGCCGGTGCTTTATCCACTTCGCCACCTAGCTGACCCCAATCTAATGTTGTTTTAAAATACAAATCTGTTCCTTGAACTTAAAACCATGTCCCTTAGAGCAAATTTGTCCAAAGAGAAATTTAATTTATCCTAAAGATGCCATTTCCTTCAGAATTTAAGACATTACTAGATATAATCATAAATTCTGCTAACAAAAATCTATACTATCACTTTAAAAAAATATATAATTTATGGGGCAGCTAGGTGGTACAGTGGATAAAGCACCGGCCCTGGATTCAGGAGTACCTGAGTTCAAATCCAGCCTCAGACACTTGACACTAGCTGTGTGACCCTGGGCAAGTCACTTAACCCCCATTTCTCTGCAAAAATAAAAATAATTAATTAATTAAAAAACATATAATTTCTTGATGCCTTTTGTTGGCACATAAGGTATATTCTGTGGATGACCATGAAAGCAAAGGCAGTATGGTCAGATAGACAATCCATGGTGAAAGTTGGTAACTCTTTTTTCTATTTCTTTCTTCTTTTTAGAATTTTTATTTTCCCAAATCACATGTAAAAACAAATTTTGAAATCAATTTTTTTAAAACTTTGTGATCCAAATTCTCTTCTTCCCTCTCTCCCTACCCACCAAGAACTCAAGCAATTCAATATAAATTATACAAGAGTGGTCATGCAAAACATTTCCACATTAGCCAGGTTGTGACAGAAAACAGACAAAAACAAAACTTTACATAAAGAAACTAACAAAAAATTATGCTTCAGTCTGTATTCATTCAGGTACCATCAGTTCTGTTTCTTTCTTCTTTTTGGAGATATCAGTGATTGAAAATTGGTGGTTTCTGGAACAGGAAATGTTTGAGAAGGAAATAACTTGGAAACCGTTTCTGAATCCGTGATGGTGACAGGGGGTGGTAATGGTGGTGATGGTCAATGCTGGGAAGGGGAAGGGAAAGGTGAGTTCCAGCATATGGATTCTACATGTTTGCTCAAAAATTGGCTAGAAAAAAGTGACTCAGCGAAAGAATAGAATGGAATTCCTATAAGAAAGAGGTCACAGGCCACTTGAACTGGCAGCACCAGTGTGCCAATCTCTTAAGCACAAGTTCTTACATTAAATGTTCAATGCATCCTGTTTTCTGTAAGAAACGTCCCATTTATCCAGCAATGCTGACATTTTTTGCATCTAGTTCAAACACACACACACAAAAAAAATCTAAAACTAAAAATGCAGTTAACTGCATTGTTCTAATCCCAATTATGTTACATTTCATTCAGATTAAATGTGGACCTTGAACAAAAAGTCCAGCTCCATCCTTAATTATAAAATGTTATACTTTCTTAATCTCAAAGGAAACTTGTGCAAAGAAGGGGTAATACTTGAAGAAACTATGCCCCTCTGATTTTATTTCATTCCTAGTAAGGAATCTTTTCTTTTTCTCATCTCTACAACCCCCACCTTCCCACTCTAGAGGAAAATGAAAATGGAAAATGAGAAGTAAGAAGTAAAACAGTTGCCAAAAGTTACAACATTTCCGGCATCAAGCTTCAAATACCCTAGTGGCATAACAGCTTTATGTAATTACAAATAAAAACAATGAGTGAGAAAAGGAGCTACAGAACTAGCAGTGGGAGAGAAGAGATTCTGTGAACCTTACTGTCAGTCCATTTCTCACCTTCCAAAAGAACACATCACAAGTCTTTGGAGGATATAACTGAGATAAGTGTTTCAAATCCTTACTACAGTTGAAAACTTCTATTGGTTCCTTTTTGTTTGGAAGGTCATTATGAAGACTAAAATAAATACTTCAAATTTCCCTCATTGTATTGCCTAAACTACATCTTGAAAAATAAATGTAAAAAAAATTCCATCAAGTTAGTATATTACATTTGGAAGGGTTTCTCATCTATGTAAAGACTATTGAACTATATGACTTTCCACAAAAAAATTAATTATGGAATTCAAAGAAACAAAGTTTAGCACCATTTCTTGGTTTGCAAATCTGTTATAGGAAAAGGTTGGGATCCTATTAACTCAGAATTAGTAATAACTAAGGTTCTTCTAAAAATTAGAGCACTCGTGCTAATAAAGAAAGTATTGATATGGGATAGAGGTAAGGAAAGATGGGTTATTAATAACAAAATTCATCTTAGCACTAGGGGAAAAACATTTACCAAACACATCAATAGTGGCAAGTAACATGGAAGGGAAGATGAGTAACTATTTTAGAGTAAATAAAGACTATTAGCATAGCCACAACTAAATTGCTAATTATAAGGAAGATAAAAGCAAAAAAATTGTATTTCTAAAAATATTCAGCAGTTTAGACTTTTCATTCACTCTGAATAGAACCTTGACCACGGTAAGGTTTTCACTGTAAGTTTATTTTATAGCATATGGATATCAAACTCAATAATGAGGAAACAAAGCTTGTCTTTATCATGTTACATGTGCAACCTTGGGTGAGTCATGTCAACTCTCTGGACCATGGAGTTTCCTCCCCTGTAAAAAACAGAGTGAATTAGATCAGATCAAAAGTTGTTAACCTTATTGGTATCATGGGCCCCTTTGGCAATCTGGTGATGAGTATGGGCTCCCTTCTCGGGATCATGTCTTTAAAACCATAAATTAAAATACAGAGGACTACAAAGGAAACCAATTCTACTGAAATAAAATTATAAAAATATTTTTAAATAAGTACAAAGTTAACAATTGTGGGCAAAGCAAATAACCTTGTCATTTTTGTGGTCATGCTTCAAATGCTTCTCCTTTACTGAAAGATCCATCTTTTGTCATTGATGTTTAAGCTGAAGTTTCCAGAGTATGTCACCTTAGGTTGCATCTTGAGCTCCTCTGATCTTCGGAATACATTATTCCATTCTCTTCAATGGTTTTTGGTGATTACAGAATATGCTTGTTATATGAATTTCATGTCCTTTATATTTTACAGTCTTTCTCCTATTACTTGAAATTATTAAATTAACCACCATGCGTCTTATAGTTTGCAACATGAACTGTTTTGTTTTTTGTTTTTTTTCCTGGAAGAGATCCATAGATTCTTCAAATGATACTTTGTTCTCTGTGTTCAGAAGTTCTGGGTGGTTTTCTTGTATTACTTTTTGCAATATTTTTGCAAGGTTTTGTCACTTACATTTTTATGAGAAACCTATAAATCCTTAAGTCCTCTTCCCACATCTTGTATTTGCAATCAATGTTTTGATTACAGAGACCATTTTTCTGCTTTTTGCTTCTCTTCTTCCAGACTGTCTTTCACTGCTGTGTATTTGTGTTCCTAATCAGCTGTTCTCTCTTTTGTTTCTTTCTTTGATGAGACTTACCACTGTGGATCCAAGTTTTTCTATTCTGCCAATTATTTCTACTAAGAAGGCCCAAAATTTTACACTCATAATTCTTATTTCTTTCTCTCTTGAAGCCTTCACAAATACAGTATCAAAGATTCCATCCTCTCTTGGGAATCAACGAGGTATTCTGCCCCATCTGTGTCAATTCAACAGTGATAGTAGCTTGCATCCCTGTTTAGTAGAAGAATTGTGCCCCATCCCATTTTGAATGGAACACTCCAAGCAGCAGAACAAACCGGAGATAAGCAGAGTTCAAATAGAATCCCAACCTACCCATGCATTTAGAGTTAATTCTAAATTCCCTACATGTTTGGGAAGCCAAGTAAAGTTAAGGCAACAACTCTTCGTTAGGCACCCATTGTGTGCCAGACAACGTGCTAAGTTCTGGGGCTACAAAGGAGGACAAAAACAGTCCATTCCTCAATTGCTCACAGTCTGACAAAACACTTCCTAAACACCACTAGGTGGGTCTTTCTTGCTCCCCGCATTCTCCAGGAAAACTTAGCCCACTAATTCTACCCCTTCCCTTTGGTTACCAGGGAACAGCTTCCCTAGTCAAACACTGCTACCTTCTGCAAATCCAAAAGACAAGACTGACTTTCTCAACGAGGTCTTTATTGCCAATCATAAAGGTAAAATGGGAGGGGAGGCAATATTCATAAAGGGAGGAGGAAAGAACAGCTAAATTTATTATTTCAATTACCAGGCTGTTCCTAGAAACTCCCTTCGTCTCTGTTTCATGTCTTTTGTTTCCGTGGACGCTGTCTACTCTTTTATACCCTCTGTCCAAATGCTACCTTCCATTAAGACAGATGAATAACAATTCAAGCCACCACTCCCTAACTCCGTCCACTTAAACAAAAGAAACGACTATTATATTTGGCAGCTGGGATTTCATAAGAATGATATATGATCAAGGATTAACTCCCTAGACAAGGCAGGAGCCCTGATAAATCCATACATCCATTTGGTATAAGATTAACTGAAACTAGAGAAGAAATGAAAACTCTGAAGGGGGATTTGAAAGCTATAATTGAAAAAAAAACTGTTCTAACTGATCATACAAATATAGGATGAGAGTAGTGGCATCCCAAGACTTCATAAGAGAAATGCTTCCTTTTATAGGAAATGTCAAATAGTAGAAAATAACCCCAAAAAAGTACCTAAAAAGAGTCTAAATATTGGGGGCAAATATTTTTGCTAAAAGAAATTCTCCCAACATCACTTTTATTTATTAAAGATGGGAAAGGAAATGTGTATCCAACTGCAAAATATACACTTTAAAGTCTATTAAGTAGTTCTGAAAATTCAGATACGAGATTATCATTCTCTTTTTTTGCAGGGCAATAAGGAATAAGTGACTTGCCCAGGGTCACACAGCTAGTGGCACGTGTTTGAGGCCACATTTGAACTCAGGTCCTCCTGAATCCAGGGCCGATGCTTTATCCTCTGTGCTAGATTATCATTCTTATCTGCCTGCGCTACACCCAACACTCACCACCTACCACCCCATCCAATGTTTGCACGAGGCAAGAGGAAATTATAAAAGAAAAGAACATTTTAAGGAGAAAATAGTTAATTATATACAGGGATCTTCAGGTATGGAAATTCCCTTCACTGGTATAGACGCAAAACTTATCTTGTTAACTTGGGGAATAACCCAGAGCTCCTTGGAGGTTAAGTGAATTTCCCATGATATTTGTCCAAGGCAGATTTGAACTCAGTACCTCCTGATTCCAAGGTCAGCCTTCTTTGCACTATACCATGCCAATTTCTTTTATTTCATTCACTTCCCATTTTTCAGAGTCAAAAGCCTGTTTAAGATGGCCAGGTTGGAATTTTTCTAATTACATGAAGCTTTCTTTTCATCTCTTGAATTCTTTCTTCAGATTTGACATTGATATTGAACTTTGCCCTAGGGAGTCAATAACCTGACTTTACATAGACAGTTGATTTTTAAATCGCTCCCATATCAGTAACCAATTATTTTCTATCTGTTAAGATGGTGGATTTCATTTTCATGATGTGGTTTCATACTTGCCATGTGCAGTGCCTTCTATCTTCTTGAAGAATTCATGGCACAGAGGTATAAGGCTTATGAATACTTTAAAAGTGTTTATTCTTTTTTATTTCCTGAATATTTTCTTTTTCACTATGAATTTAAAGCAATATGAACATTTCAATATACAGAAAAAGGGAAGAGAATTGTATATTAAGCCATGAACTTATTATGTATACATGCTGTCCAATATATTTTTCAATGATCTCTCCTGTGTCTACATATATGTCTGTTAGTTTTTATGTATATGGGTATATGTGTGTATATACATGTATGTTCCTGTGTATAGATCTGTATACATATATGTCACTATCTGTATATATATATATGTGTGTGTGTACATATATATAGACATACACACACACACACACACACACACACATATATATATGTGAATTGTTATGCACCCATAGCCTAACTTGGCTTAGATGATCTCATTAAGTACTTTACATAGAGCTTCTCTACTTTTAATTTTCTGCAATTGCTGTTATTTTACTAAACAGTCTTTTAGTTTATGTTCCTTATGAAAAACGCAATGTGGAATGACCAAGAATCCCATGAAATAATGTTTCTTATTCGCTTTGGCCATATGCTGAAAGCAGCTCTGCCAACCCCCTCCTCTGACTCTCTAGGGGGATCCTGTGGGCTCAATCCTTCCATTAGTCCTCCTGGGCTTCATTCATTGCAAGAACCTCAATCTGGGCATGACTCCATTCCTCCAATGGTATATCAGCTCACTGGTCACTGGACACAAACCTCACCTTGATGATGCCAGGAGTTAAATTAATATCTGAAGATATCTCAAAAAGTGTATGATCCTTGATCCCTTAGGCTGTCAGCTTTTCAGAAACTAACGCTGTCACTGAAAATTACAGGAACACATAGGACTGATGGCCATTTTGCATTTTTATCCATTACAGGGGTTGTCATGGTCAACAAACATCTCCTACAAGAGATATTGCTGCTAATGAATTTGCCTACATGTTGCCAGGAAGGTCCTTGGACTTCAGTCTTATTGCCATAAATATGCTGGAAGCCTAGCAGAGTCTGCCCTCCACTGCATGGACCTTCTGTGAAGGGTGTCACCAGTAAGTGAATGTGGAAACATAATTCTGGGGACTCCTATGTCCTCAGCTAATGCCTGTCCTCTCTTGGCTCTAGTTCTCTCCCCTATAAAAGGAAGAGGTTAGAGTACATGGCTTCTGAGGCCTTTTCTGGGATAATAAATCTAGGAATAAAATCACCCTCTATGTGATATAACCATAAAACTAAATTCTTTAAACCACAGATTGATAAAATGAAAATTCCTGAAGACAGTGATAGATAGATGGATGGATGGATGTGTGATGTTTAAAATCTAAATTGTGGTAGCCTTAAACTAGAAGCTTCAGCACCAGTTTTTGGGCATTAAACATTTATTAAAGCATACGGGTATTCACATGGAGTTCAGAAACCTACCTAGCCTAGAGTTCCATCCTGGTCGGATTCTTCCTCAAGTCCTCCACCACCAGCCTGCTTCAATCAGGAACTCCCTAGCAAACTGATTGTGGAAGCTTTTTATAGGTCTGGAACAGAGGCGGGCCTTACACACTGCTTCAAGCTGATTGGTTGGCATCCTCCAAATCCATTAAGGGCTAGCCAGGTGTGATTACAATCTAGTTAACTTTGAAGTAGGCTAATCAGCAGTCAATCACTCTCACCTGATTCAATCAGTCTAGATTAATCTCCAGGTGGGTCTTTGAGTATCTGCTAAATGGATGGATGGATGGATGGAAGGAAGGATAGATGATAGAGAGATTCCGTGTGTATATCTATAGCTACATAAATATATGTATGTATGTATGTATATATACGTATATCTCCTTGTTTTTCCCTCACTTGACATAGTAAAGTTGTGTTGAATGAATGAATGAATGCCTCATAGAATAAAAAAATAAAACAAAGAATGTGCATTATCGCAAAGTTCCACATGAAAAGTAATTCTCATTTTACTTCCTATGTTTGATCCTCTGTATTTGTCATTTGCTAATCTACTGAATTTAAGTTTCTCAGCCACTGGACACTAATTGTGTCCAAGTTGATGATCTCTGCAGTCTGGCACAAATAATGAAACAGGAGTTAATTGAGTCTGCGTTTAATCATTACAGAGCTACAACTGCTGACCCAAGCTTTAGAACCCAACTGAAACACCCCATTTCCTCGACTGAGCTTTTCCCGATGCCTCCCCCCCCCCCAGTCACCACATATCACTCTGTTTATGCCTCTGGTCGAGCGTCACTTCTCATTAGACTATAAGCTCCTCAAGGTCAGGGACTGTCTTTGGCTTTCTTTGTACCCCCAGCGCTTAGCTCAGCATCTACCAAGTTGTTGCTGCTGTTGTTCAGTTGCTTTCAGTGCTGTCTGATTTTTCGTGACCCCATTTGGAGTTTCCTTGGCAAAGATCCTGGAGAGGTTTGCTATTTCCTTCTCCAGCTTGTTTTACAGATGAGGAAACTGAGGCAAATAGTGTCAAGTGACTTGCCCAAGGTCACACAAGTACTAAGTATCTGAGCATGGATTTGAACTCAGATCCTCCTGACTCCAGGTCTGGCATGCAAGCACTTACGGTGCTTGACTTGATTTTACTTGACTTACGTATTTTCGGTATGTGTATGTATCATCTCCGCTAGACAATAAACTCCACGAGAATAAGGACCAAGTTTTAATTGGGTTTTCTCTCTCCTCCAGTGCCTACAGGAGTGTTCTGCACACAGCTGTAATTCCATAAATGTCTGGTGAACTCAAATAAATGGGATAACACTGAAGTCAGCAATCACTTCCTGACTCTTTCTCATCTTTTGTGGCCTCGCCACCACTCTTACGCCGTCCACTCCTTCTTCCTTAAAATTCAGGCTTCTTTAACACATGCTCCAGGTCTCTCTGGGACTGCTCCTGTTTGGTCTCCTTCCCTTGGTTTGTTAAACATGGGCTTCCATCAGATTTCCTGCTCACTTCCACCCCCCCCACACACACATACACACACACACACCCCAAGTCTTCATTTAAACAGTCCCTGCTATGTGCAGAACATTGTTCCAGGTACCACGGCGGGGACAAAGACACTAACGTTCCCTCTCTCCAGGGCCTACTATGTCACCGGGGAAACAAGATGTAGACACTTTAACATGGAAATAACAATAGAAGGCAGGTGATTAAGTGTTAAATGAGTGGTGCAGACGATCACTGCTAGAGGAGATTACTCACTCAGGTAACAACCATCAGTATACGTTTCATTATCACTTGTACAGAAAAGATTCTAAAATCTTCAGCCCTGAAATTTCACTGTCTCTTTAATCCTACATGTAGTATTCTGTAAGTGGGAAGGAAAGGAAGGGGAAGGAAATGAGCATTTACATAGCATCTCCTATGCCAGACTCTACAGACAGAATCTTAGAGCTAGAAAAAAAAAATTTGTTGTTTCTTGAGACTGGAACAGCTAGGTGGCATAGTGGATAGGGCGCCAGTTCTGAAGTCAGACTCATCTTCCTGAGTTCAAATCTGACCTCAGACACTGGCTGTGTGAATCTGAGCAAGCCACGTCACCCATTTTGCCTCAGTTTCCTCATCTGTAAAATGAGCTAGAGAAGGAAATGGCAAAACACTTCAGGATCTTTGCCAAGAAAACCCCAAATGGCATGACTGAAATGACTGAACCAAAGAAATCCAAATCTTGTTCTCGCACGTAAGCTTCTTAAGAGGCTGTTACCTTCCCCCATGTCCCTTTCTCTCGTGTAACCTTTGCCTTTAATCACTCACAGTCATAAAACACCACTTATAACCCTGAGGTTTTCCTTTTCTTGCCCAAGACTTCACAGCCTTTAGCAATGTTTTCTAGATTCCCTGGGAAAAGACTGTTTGTGCCTTTGGCAATCATTAAAATTTATCGACTGACTTTTCCTATCTGTCTGACCATTCCTTCCCTGAGCCTCCATGCCCATATCATTAAAGCACTTAGCACAGTGCCTCACACACTGGACACCTCAAACTGAACATCCTGGAAACATTGTAAACTCGACAGGTCCAAAGATGAGCTCGTTATCTTGTCCCCCAAACCCTGCTTCTCCAGATCCCCCTGTTTTGGTCAAAGACAGCACCATCCTTCCCGTCTCCCTGCTTTGTAAGATCAGCATTACCCTGGACTTCTCACTGCCTCACCCCACATCTCCAATCCATTGCCAAACTTGACCATTTCTATCTTTGAGACATCTCTCACTCTCTTCACCCAGCCTACCACCTTAGTTCAATGCCTCACCACCTCCAGTCTAGAATGTTCCAAGTGCCTCCTAATTAGTCTCCCCATCTGTGTCTCTCCTGACTCCAGTCCATCGAACACACTGATGCCGAAGTGATTTCCTTAAATAAACATCCTATCATGTCATTCCCCTACTCAATCAATTCCAGTGGTTTCCTATTACCTCTAACATCAAATGAGAATTCCCCTTTTTACTTTTTAAACAGCTATACAACCTGTTCTAACCTATCTTTTCCAGTCTCATTGGATATTATTCCCTTTTTTCTCTGTTCCTCATTCATGAGACTCTCCCCCTCCCATCTCTGTGGCTTTGCAGTCACTGTTCCACATGCCTGGTGTGCCCTCTCTCCAAACTACCTCTGTGTTTCCGTATTTTTTCATCTTACAATAACGTAGTGTGATTGCATCTGTATTTGCTATCTTTCCCAACAGAATGCAGCTCCTTCTAAGTAGGGACTGCAAGCCCAGTGTCTGGCCATGCAGGGCTCTTAGTAAACAGCTGACTGGTTGATGATCTCTCCCCAGATAACACCTGTGCATCCTAGTCCCATTCTTTCGAGCAAGCAGCTGCTTTCTCCTCTCAGTCACTTAGCACTCAGTGTTCAGGGCCCTTCTCCCCTTTATAGTCTCTATTACCTTCTACCTTCCATACTCTCATTTCCCTCGTCTGTGCACATCTGGTTTGACAAGAAGCCCTTATTCCATTAAAAAAAAAAGAATTCTAAAGTAAGGGCAGCATTTGCAAGTGTTAAATTCAAAACAAATTACCCAAGATGGGGCAAGTTTGGCCAGAGTGAACCTGTATTGCCTGCTAGTTCAGAGGGCACAGGTGATCAGTCCACCAGGTAGGGGAAATGCATGTATGAAAAGAGTAGTCATTTAAAGCCAAGGGCTGCGTGTATTGCAGCTGACAGGTCGGCTGGCTTGAAAAGACCCTGGGAGACAACACTGGAGGAATCAACGTATGAACAGGGGCTGGAGCAGGGTGAAGCAATACTCAAAGCCAGCAAAGAGGATTGAGTCGGCCGGTGTTATTAAGTGCCAGATGCTGTATGAAGCCCTGGGGATACAAGAGAAGGCAAAAACACCGCCTCTACTCTGAAGGAGCTTACCATCTAATGGGGGAGCAAGACGGGAAGAAAGGAAGACCAGACAGAGACAAGATGAAGGTCATTAGGAATATCTACCCAGGCATATCTCTCCCAGCTAAGTTTTTTTGTTTGTTTGTTTTAGGGGGGGAGGCAATGTGGGTAAAGTGACTTGCCCAAGGTCACACAGCTAGTAAGTGTCAAGTGTCTGAGGCTGGATTTGAACTCGGGGTCCTCCTGAATCCAGGGCTGGTGCTTTATCTACTGCACCACCTAGCTGCCCCCATCCCAGCTAGTTTTAATGGAAAGGGACTTATTTTGCATGGTTGGTTCATAGTTTTCCAGGCAGTCCCTCTCCACACAGAAAGAGATTATGTATAGTGAGAGGGAACTGGCCTTCTTAAATGTCAGAGATGTCTTATATGTCTTATGCATACCAAACTTGAAATTTTAAATATGTGAATAGGAGTTGCAACAACTAACATTTCTTGGGGAAATTATTTTAGTTCAGCTTGATATTTCCAAAACTTCCAAAGATTAGTAATTTATTTAGCATGAATAACCTCTCCCCTGGCACAGGCTGCAATTCTTAAGAGGCAGTTTTATGAGTTGCTAGGGTTCAGATAAAATCCTCACTTGGTGACCAACATTCCAAAGGTCCATTTCTCTAAACTGGGCTAGGACAGTTGAGAAACTTTCTCCACTTAGTGGGACCTGCTAGACAGAGCCAATCATATGCTAGTATAAGAGGCGGAGGAACTGGGGTTACCTCCAAACCAGGATGAGCCATCAGAGTACGAATCTGGTGAATGTTTAATTATGCAACAAACTCAATGAGATTCTCATCCCAAAGATGCTGGTGACCAACAGCACACATTTCTTAGAGGATGAACATTTTCCTGGGTTTAATTATGCTTTAGGGAGATGAATTGACTAGAATTTTAGATGTCATTAATGAATTAGAGTAATGATCTACTAAGCTTTTTCCTAGGGGGGCTGGAATACTCATGAGTGTAGTTTCTCTTAAAGAATGGAGTCAGAGCTTTTTATTTTTTTTTTGTGGGGCAATGAGGGTTAAGTGACTTGCCCAGGGTCACACAGCTAAAAGAATTTCTTTGGGGCAACTAGGTGGTGCGGTGGATAAAGCGCCAGCCCTGGATTCAGGAGGACCTGAGTTCAAATCCGGCCTCAGACACTTACTAGCTGTGTGACCCTGAGCAAGTCACTTAACCATCATTGCCCCACCAAAAAAACATTTGTCATATCTACATATAAATAAATGACACTTAAAACTATGTATACACACACACATATGTCAGGCATCAAAAAACATTCACGTAAAAATAAAAATTCAGCATAGTAAGTGGCTCTATCACCACTGTCTTAACTGATGTGTTGTTTTAATTGGACAAGAATCACGTTATGCTCAGTTTTCTTCTCCCCTTTAGGATTACTGGACAATGCTCAGACAGAACAATCAGTTTCAAACCAATTTACATGACGCTGTAATTTACTTTGAATCTGTTCTTGAGAAAATATATGTGAGAGCGCTTAAGAAGGAAGTACGCTCTATAATGATGGAATGAGTTCCCTGTCACTCTCTGTATGTATAAAGCTTAAGAGAGTGAGTTCCCTGTCACCAGAGAACTGCACGCAGAGGCTGTGACCATTTAACAGGGGATCACTGGTGGGATTCATATTCTAGCCGAGGAATAGAGCCCATGATTCCTCTGGCCCCTGATAAGACTCCGAATCCACCATTCTAGAGGAGAATGATGAAAAGGAGCATGGGTCTATGCATCCCCATCAGGTCTGTGGCAGCTGGGGATGTGACAGTGACAGAAAAGAAGCCGGGACACATTTCTGCATCCCAAGCAAGGAGACCTGGATGGCCGTCTAACCCAACGTGCCTCCTTCTGCCCTCTCTGGGTCAAAATCGGATGGGAGAAGAATCTCTGCTTTTATACAGATGCTGCATCACAATAAGAATCTCAAAGCTGGGGGGCAGCTAGGTGGCACAGTGGATAGAGCACCGGCCCTGGAGTCAGGAGGACCCAAGTTCAAATCCGGCCTCGGACACTTAACACTTACTAGCTGTGTGACCCTGGGCAAGTCACTTAACCCCAATTGCCTCACTAAAAAAATAAAAAAAAAATAAAAAAAAGAATCTCAAAGCTGGGAGGGCCCTGGGGAGTCACAGAGGCCACTCATAAGAATCCCATCTACACTCTGTCTGACAAGTGAAGGCTCAACCTTTGCCACAGCGCCTCCTGTGAAGGGGAACTCAGTTCCCTAAGCCACACCTCCCCATCCTGAAGCAGCCCACCCCCCTTCCAGATGGCCCTTACTGGGAAGTTTCCTTTGTGTATAGCACACAAGTATCATGTGAATATGAGTGCGTAGAGATCTACCTATTTATATGTGCATCTGCCTCCCTACAGCTTCCCTCGGGGCCAAGCAGAGCAAGGTGAATCCCTCTTCTATGTGACACCTGGCCTCCTCACCCATTCAAGGTTTCCATTCTCCAGGGTACACATCCCCAAGTCATTCATCTAACACGAAATTATGATGCAACACAGATGAGCAAAGAAGAGAGTCAGAAGGCCGGGGTCTGAATTCTTCCCCACAGGTTTTCAGTTGAGTGTTCATAACTTCTCTGAGACTGGGTTTCCTCGTCTGCAACATAGCGGTAATAAGTGTCCTGTCTGCCTCAAAAGGCTGCTGCTTTGCAAACCTTAAGATGCTCCATAAATGGAAAATGTTATAACGACGATGAAAACGATCTCAAGGTCCTTCACCGTCTTGCTTGTCTTCCTCTAGATTCTCTCTAGCTCTTCCATTCCTGCCTAAAATGCGATGCCCAGAACAGATCGGAATGCTGCAGAAGCAATCGGCCCAGAGCAGAGAGCAGAAAGGTTGTCACTGGCCCAGTCCTGAACTCCACGTTGCTCAATGCAGCTCGCGATGACCCAAGCTTTTGTGACGGACACCCACATTGGAGACTCACTTCAGTCTTACTATCCAGTAGCGAACAAAAAACCCTGATCTATCCAAAAGAACGTTGTTTTCCAGATAAAGTACTAGCCATGTCTTAAAAAGATGAAGCAAAGTAGGGGATCACCGTACGGTCATCGCTCAAGAGCCGAAGGGACATCAGAGCTCAGACAGTCCAAGCCCCTTCCTTTACAGCTAAGGAAACAGAGACCCAGGGAGGTGAAGAGATTTTCTCAGTGTGTCCTGGGCCTTTTGTGGTGTGAATCTCTTATCAGAGGCAGGTACATGGATAAAGGGCTCCTGGATTTAGCAAGGCTTGAGCTCTGATCCAATCTCTGCCACAGGCTAACTTTGTGACCCTGGACAAATGACTTACCTACTGTCTGCCTCCATTCCCTCACCTGCAAAATGGGGATGATAATGACACCTACCTCCCAGGGTTGTTGTGAGGATCCCATGACGTGGTTTTTGTAAAGCTCTTTGCAAATCTTAAAGACCTATGGAGGGGGCAGCTAGGTGGCACAGTGGATAAAGCACTGGCCCTGGAGTCAGGAGGACCTGAGTTCAAATCCAACCTCAGACATTTCACACTTAAATAGCTGTGTGACCCTGGGCAAGTCACTTAACCCCATTGCCTCACCGGGGGGGAAAAAAGACCTATGGAAACACTTGCTGCCATTTTTGTTGTCCTCGTCATTAATATGTCAGATAAAGACATAAATGTCAGGAACCTCAAATCTGCAGATGACACAAAGCTATCAAAGGGCCAAGGACAGGTTCCTAGGGGTCTACTTCTAGGGTGACGGTGCACCACTGATGACTGCTCACTGGGTCCAGCCTTTCAACTATTGCCAAATCCCCTTGATTATGCTTTTGCCTAGCCTATCTCTCTGCCTGGCCCACATGATTAGCATGAGAGCCAAATGCTCTCCTAAAATCCAGGCAAACCAGACCTACAGCACCCCCTTGCCATGCTGGGCTCACCGACACAGTAAGAGAAAGCAGCGAGGTTAGTTCGGCGAGAGCTGGGGCCATGGCTCCTCTTGATTCTTCACCTGTAGATCAGACTCCAATGACCTCTGTGAGAACAAATTCTTCACCTTTCTCTTTGGGTAATACCACTATAATCCAGTCATGAAACAAGGTTAAAAACTACTTTCATTAAGGATCTCTTCTACAAGAGCATTGTCGAGTTTCTGCCAGGAGTCAAAGTAGGTCTCGAGGGCCTATGGTTTGTAGACTCCATGTCCGATCTCATTTTGATGGGTCCACTTGCCCTTCTCTGAACCCGCACATCCTCTCAGAGATCAGTGACAGCGGCTCAAGGCTCACATCCGTCTGTTCTTTCAGGACCCGAGGATGGAGTTCATCTGCAAGGGCAGCAGAGGTTCCTTCTTATCATTTTCCTTTTCATCTTGGGTTTCAATAATTGATCACATCTTTTTTTCTCTCCTTACCTGCTCCAAGCTTGTTCTCTTGGACAGAAAAAAAATAGGAGGAAAATTTTTTAAAAGCTGATCATTATGGCTAGACAGACACAAAATTTCTTGTCCTTCACTCTCCTTAGCAGAGAATACGCTTTCATGGCCCTGATTCTATTCTTACTTGATGCCTGGAGATGCTTTTAAATGTATCTTCCAGTGTCTTTCTTGGCTTCTTCATTCCTTATGTGGCTTTCAAAAATGTAAGAATTTGCCAGCATCCCTCAGGACCCTGGTGAATCTTCAGACCACTGCCCCTTTTTTCTCCTCTTATAGAAACGGTTCTCCTTCATGCTTCTCTGTCTGGATGACTTAATCATTGCTTGAGAATAGGAAGAAAGGGGAAAGGAAAGGGAGAAAGACAGAGAAAGGGTACTGGGGGCATGACAGGTACCCAGCAAGGGACAGGTAAGAAGGAACTCAGTGCAGACAGATGTCAAACTTCCCCCAAAAGGCCAGTCTTGCCAGCCTTTGATGATGCTACTTCTCATCAGTGGACTGTCCTCCTTTATGCCGAACCAAATTCTGTCCATACTTTAAGACACAAATCCAGTCCCACATCCCCAAAGCATGTCTTGATGACCCCAGACCATTAATTCCTACCCGTGCAGCACATATCATTCAATGCTATCTAATCACATTCTGCCATATGCTGACCCCACTATATGACCTTGGCTGGGTCACTTGCACTTTCAGGAACTTAGTTTTCTCCTCCAAGGTCCTTTTCTGCTCTAAAAGTCTATGATTCTGAGAATAAAAGATTTAAAACAATCTCAGTGAAAGGCATTCCCCATATTTTAAAACAGAGATCAAATTTTTCACAGTAACTAAAATGTTGGCAGATAGCGTCGCCTTTGGGTTCAGAATGAGACTGTGTTCTGATTCAAAACCATTTTTTTTTCAAATTCCTGAATTATCATTCAAAACTTTTTTAATGACAAGCGGCTTTGGTTCTCTATGTAAAATCACTCTCCGGTTATTTGTTATTCTTTTAAAATAAAGCACCTTTATTCTAAGGGGAGACAGCCAGCACATCTATCAGTCACTTTTAAAAACAGATTCTTTCTAACTGGAGTTGTCTTAGGGTAAATCACAACCACAATTTCTCATAAAAAGCTGTGAGAACAGGTCCTAAATCTATAAGCTTATATGCAGCTAAAGAAGAAAGAAATATGCTATTTCACCTTGGAAACAAAGTTCCATCACTCTGAGTCTATAAAAAGCTTTTGGTTGGTGAATTATTTGACTTTCACAAGTGACTTTATTCAGTCACACTATTCACTATATAAATAAAAGAGGCATACATGGATATACATGGGGTGGGGGAGGGCATGTTGGCACAGTCAGGAAAATGGGGCACCAAGAATTAGAGAGGCCTAAACGTGTGCACCTACTATGTGTCACACAGGCCTTCCTGGGATATCCCTGCTTTGTCAAAACTGGAGGAAAAGCTAGGTCTGAATTAGTGCCAACACTCACGATAGGAACTGAAGTGGGCACCATATTTAGGGGAGTCAGATAGTGAGCCACAGATACAGATCCCCATATCCCTGATCAAACTGGTCCAGATGAGCTCAAGAGCAGAGAGGATGTGAGGGTTCAGGAAGACTGGGAGGATGAGCAGCTGATGGAGAACAGGCTTTCTCCCTTTCTGTCCATGTGGTGAGTGAGGCTTAGCTAGGCGGTCACCATGAACGGAGGCTGGGGCTGGAGTCCACAAGACCTGAACTCGATTCCAGCGTCAGACATGACCTGCCTGTGTCACCCTGGGCAAGTCATTTCACCTCTGTCTGCCTCTGTTTCTTCACCTGGTAAAGAGGCATATTAACAGTCCCAGGTTGTTGTGAGGATCAAAAGGGCTATTTGTAAAGTGCTTCGCACACCTTCAAGTGTGACATAAATGCTTGTGGTTGGTGTTGCCATTGGCTGTGCTGATCTCACTTTGTTCCTTCTGTTGCTTTGGGGCCCACACACATCATACACCAGGCGAAGGTGGGCTCTCAGTCTCACCTACACATATACAGGCAGTGTATGTATTTGTCGACCTCGAGGGAAATGTAGGCCTGGGAGCAAGGACTCGGGTGTTACAGCAGGCGACTGGGCTGGGGACCAGGAGGGGGAGGGTCCGTGAGTGATCCTCTCCCGTTCATGCATCAGTCAGAAATCAGGCTATCTTAAAGCCGCTGAGTAATGGGAGACAAGTCTGAAAAGTTTTCACAGGTGAAGGTCAGAGCACGGATAACCCGAGAGGTGGTGTGACTGGTTCTCAGGGAAAGGGACAAGGATGGGGCAGGGGATTACACTAGACACACACACACACACACACACACACACACACACATTCTCTCTCTGTCTCTCATTCCTTATCTCTCTGCCACCACTGTCCCATGCTCCTTCTCCAAATCAGCACAGTGCCTGGAATAGAATAAGTGCTTAATAAACACTTATTGACTGTTGACCATTACCTTGGAGACATGGCAGACAAGATCTATTCTTTCTGGATCAGTGGCTAAGCTATAGAGATAGCAATCTATCTAACCTCCCTATGAAACTGGGTTGACATCCAGCCAAATCACCAACAGAGCATATTCCTCCTTGTTGCGCTGCACAGCACAAGCCCTGGGGCTTCCAGGCAGGGAAGGACATAAACCTGTAGAACAGGGTCCGGATGTGAAGGGTGGGAAGTGATTTACAGCCTTTCCCAACTCCATGTGAGAGACCATGTGGGACTGCAGACAGGCAGCAGCTGGGGAGGCTCTGGGCCACTGGCGATGGATTGCAACAGTGAGCATACAAATGCCGCCAATACGTAAGGAAGAGCATTAAAGAATACAATCTGCAAATTCATGGAATAAACCAGCCTGGGAGATTGTCATCTAAATGCACAAGTACCCAATGAAGGATACCAAGGTCATTGTCCTGCCGAGCATCCCCCTCCAGGCCCATCATTATGCAGACTGGGATAGAGCCCTCATGCTCTGCTCTGAAGTTCGCTAGGAAAGCCCTGCCCCAAACAAGTCTGGGGCCTGCAACTCTCCCATCACAAATCCCTTCCCTTGTGTTATACACAGCACTTTTCATGGAGTGGTCTGCATCCTCCTTTGACAGTGCGCCTCTCGGTCAAAATGTTCAGCTTGCACCCCTAATGTGTGCATATTTTACTTGTATTTTAATCATATATGTATAGGTATGTAATTAAAAACATACTTGCTGCTATACTATTAATTATATAATTTTTTTTTTCAGTAAGGCAATTGGGGTTAAGTGACTTGCCCAGGGTCACACAGCTAGTAAAGTGTTAAGTGTCTGAGGCCAGATTTGAACTCAGGTCCTCCTGAATCCAGGGTCGGTGCTTTATCCACTGCGCCAACTAGCTGCCCCAATTATATAAATTATAAAACTTATATAAAATGTTTTTGAAGGAAGGGATAGAGATGAAATACTATTTGATCCAGCACTTAGCACAGTGCTTGGCAAAGAGTAGACACTTAATGCTTATTGATTGATCAATCGATCCTACAGTCAACAGGGAGCCACTGGAGTTTGTTGAGTAGGAAGGTTAGTTGCACAGCTGAGTGGAGCATGAGGAGTGGCTTGAAGCAAGGACACCAATTAGGAGGTCCTTCCAATAATCCAAAGGAGAAGCAGCAGGAGCCTAAAGTAGGGTGCTGGTTATGTGACTACAGAGAAAGGGGACAGATGCAAGAGATGCTGCAGAGGGCTACTGACTCATCCATGGAAGGGACGAGTTAGAAAAAGATAAGGTGGAATAAAAAGAGAGGCAGGGATGTACAAGACAAGAAGGAGAAGGAGAAGGGCAAATGAGGTGAGAAGTGTTAAAAATCAAGAGAGATAACAAGAAAGCAAGAGATAAGAGATCATTTTTGTTTTTGTTTTGTTTTGTTTTTTTAGTGAGGCAATTGGGGTTAAGTGACTTGCCCAGGGTCACACAGCTAGTAAGTGTAAAGTGTCTGAGGCCGGATTTGAACTCAGGTACTCCTGACTCCAGGGCCGGTGCTCTATCCACTGCGCCATCTAGCTGCCCCAAGAGATCATTTTTAATAGGGACTTTATCCAGGCACAGTGGATAGAAAGTTAGGAAAACGTGAGTTCAAATACAGCCTCAGAGACTTAAGATAGCTGTGTAACCCTATGCAACTTGCTTCACCTCTGTTTGCCTCTGTTTCTCATCCATAAAATAGGAATAATAATAATAGCATTTACCTCCCGGGCTTGTTGTGAGGATCAAAGAAGAAAATCATTTATAAAGCTGCAGTGCCTGGAACACAGTAGGCACTACCTAAATGTTAGCCTTCATCATCATCATTTATTGTCTTTGCAGCTTAGAGTCTTAAAGAGATTCCGGAGACACTGAGATATTAAATGACTTGCCAAGGGTCGCACATCCAATATATCAGAAGTGGCCCTAGAACTCAGGTCTCCCTGACTACAAATAAAGTCAGCTCTCTATCCAGGACGACACACTGTTTCTCAAATAATATATGCTATTTTAAAGAAAATTAAATAATAAAATAATCAAAATATTCAGGCTTTTAAATAATGAAGGAGAAAAGAATTTAGGGGGAACAGTAGAGATGACACAGGTAAGGAAAGGGTAGAAAATCAGGTTAAATTATATTTCATTGTTTTCCCTAGCCCTTGCCTTGAATGGCTCTGCCACATGACAGGCATGTGTTTCCCATCTCTCACTTTATGTCTACTCATCTGACTAATGAGGGATGTAATAATCAACCAAAGCCTCACTTGACAGGTATTTACTAAGGGCCTAACATGTGCCAGGTGCCAATTTTTTTTTTTTTTGGTGAGGCAATTGGGGTTAAGTGACTTGCCCAGGGTCACACAGCTAGTAAGTGTTAAGTGTCTGAGGCCGGATTTGAACTCAGGTCCTCCTGAATCCAGGACCGGTGCTCTATCCACTGCACCACCTAGCTGCCCCCAGGTGCCATTTTTGATGCCTTGGATAAAAAGTAAAAAATGAAGCTTTCCCTGGTCTAAAGGAACTCATGGCCTAGTGGGAGAGACACCGTGTACATCAGTACTAGTGGCCAGGTCATGGAGCATCCCTGGAGCCTCACCATGTTCTCCAGTGGGGGTTCCTAGCTGCTCCATCCTTGCTCCATAGCTATGTAAGTATTTACTGAATAAACACAAAGTAAAGAGAAGGCATATAGGGAGCAGCAGGGCACTCATAATTGTGGAGATGGGAAAGGCTACACAGAGAAGTCTTGAAGGAGGAAAGAGATTCTATAACCAATAGAGATACAATTTGTTTCATTTCCAAATGGACTTTAATGATGGAAAATAAGTTTGTGAAAGTTATTTTCCCACAAGTAACGAGGTTAAATAGCATGCCCTGACTTTCATTCATTTACTCAAATTATTAAAATGCAAAGCATGAATCGATATCTTTCTTTAGAAGCACCTTCCTCTAAGAATTTTATATACCTAATTCTGCACAACAAAAATAATCTCCACAGTAATCTCTGGTAATTTATAAAAATAATCTCTTCATCTTATCCCTTTCAGGCCTATAATTACAGACTTTCAAAACAGAAAAAAAAATAAAACACCCTATTCAAGTCTAAATATATTGTGTTTCATTTAACAATTCATTGTATTGATGTGATGTCAACTCCGTACAGGGAAAAGGAATCAATTAGGCAGCTGGTCCTGGTGTTACTGAATGGAAAGACACCTTCAACACTGTGATTATAGAAAAGTAGATAACTTCTTTGTGTCTCAGCTTCTGTTCAGATATAATAGAAGCAGAACCATGTCCAAGTATGTTGTAAGGACTGGCAAATAAAAATCACTTAAAAATATATGACACAAAAACCCATCGTTTTTACTTGACAATTGTTCTTTACCTTCCCCCGCCCTGTATTTACACCTTACACCCTAAAATGGGGGAAGAGGATGGTAAAGAGAGAACCAAGAAATGGGACTACTTCACAACTCCCACAAGCTTTATACCTGGCTGTGTCCCCAGAAGGCAGATGACTACTCCCCTGGGGTTTTAGAATTTTTTTTTTTTTGGTGAGGCAATTGGGGTTAAATGACTTGCCCAGGGTCACACAGCTAGTAAGTGTCAAGTGCCTGAGGCCATATTTGAACTCAGGTACTCCTGCCTCCAGGGCCAGTGCTCTATCCACTGTGCCACCTAGTTGTCCCGGTTTTAGAATTTCTAATCCTTATGAGCCCCCACTGAAGTGCTCACAGCTGATCATCAATTCACCAGCCTGGCTTAAGTAGATTTAGAAATGGATATGTGGTATACAGCAAGAACAAAACATCCTTCCAGAATATGGAGCTCTCCCATAGTACATACAGACTCTGGGGTGAAAGTGGCTTCAAATTTAAAGAGCTTATGTGGCAAAGGGGTAATTCATAGCATCTGGTT
Organism: Dromiciops gliroides; assembly: GCF_019393635.1. Lineage (NCBI taxonomy): Eukaryota > Metazoa > Chordata > Mammalia > Microbiotheria > Microbiotheriidae > Dromiciops > Dromiciops gliroides. The sequence goes on along the minus strand of NC_057865.1, from coordinate 26,860,213 downwards.
AAATAGAAAGCCTTTTCTCCCTTCCTGGAGTTTTCATGGAATTCCCCTGTATATAATAACTTTCAGCTAAGTGGTACAGTGCTTAGACTGCTGGGGTTGGAGAATACCCAAGTTCAAACCTGGCCTAAGAAAATTACTATCTGTGTGTCCCTTGGCAAGTCACTTAACCCCTCTTTGCCTCAGTTTCCTCATCTGTAAAATGGGAATAATAGTAGCACCCACTTCCCAGAGTTGTGAGGATCCAATGAAATCTCTGTAAATCATTGAGCATGGTATCTGCCCCATGGTAGGGGTCTTTAATAAAAGCTTGCTGACTGGCTTATGATAGATTAACTGAAGATGGGTAAATATCACCCTTTCATCCTAACAGAGATGATGGTAGGATCTTTGAGAGGAAAATAAGTAATGAATCATTAAACTGATGGAATGTCAATGCTTAGAAAGGAAGTGGTGAGCGCCAGTGTGGGCCCAGGAAATGTGATAAACAACCTGGCTGCCTCTCTTCAGGGGCATTAGTGGCCGGGCTTCAGGACTGGCAGATCACAGCACAGGTGAGCTGATTTGGAAGTGGATTGATGATAACATCCAGAGCATACCAGTTACTAAATTTATATCAACCTGGATGGCTACACCCATGCTTGTTCATTCAATGTTTTTGTTTATTGTTTGGATAAAACTAGGGGTGTAACATGTAGCAAATGTGTGGAGGGTACCAGGATGGGAAGGATGGTTTAATTTGTTGACTGAAAAATCAGAAGTCCAAAAGATCTCAACAATATTGAATAAGTCTAAGATACAAGTTTAATAGGGACGACTGTAAAGTCTTGCATTCAGTTAAAAAATCTGCTCTACAAGTAGAAGACCAGACCTGAAAACAGTCAATGTGGGAGTGCTGGTTGACGACACCGTCAATATGAGTCAACAGTGTGAGGCAGCTTCTTAAAAAGCATTGTAGCAATAATAAAAATAACTAGCACGCATACAGCACTTCAGCATTTTCAAAGTGTTTATGTAGGTTGTCTCATTTGACCTTGACAATAATCCTGGAGTTATTATGCCCATTTTGCAGGTGAGGAAACTGAGGCACAGACACAAAGAGGTAATGTGACTCTTCCTGGGGAAATGACTCCGAAGTGGGTGAGACAGGATTTGAACTCAGGTCTTCCTGATTCCAAGTCCAGAATTCTATGAACTATGCCATCCACGTGCTTAATCAACAAGCATTTGTTAAGTGCCTGCTACATGGCTGGCATTGTGTTAAGGAATGGAGATATAAAAGAAGGGAAAAGAGCCTCCTTTCATGAAGCCTACAGTCTAATGGGGGAGACAGCCTGCAAACAAATATAGGTATGTATGTATACACATATATACATATATATGTATATGTGTGCATATGTATATACATGTACATGATACACTGGAGATGGTCAATAGAGGGAAGGCATCAGCATCATTTTCACCCTGTTCTTTGCCAGGCAGACTCTGTCAGGAGTACAGAACTCAATTCTAGATGCCACATTTTAAGAAAACATGGACAGGGGGCAGCTAGGTGGCGCAGTGGATAAAGCACCGGCCCCGGATTCAGGAGGACCTGAGTTCAAATCCGGCCTCAGACACTTGACACTTACTAGCTGTGTGACCTTGGGCAAGTCACTTAACCCCCCTTGTCCTGCTTAAAAAAAAAAAAAAGAAAACATGGACAGCATATGAGAATACCTAGGAGAGTGAGGGAAGACAGAACCCTAATTTATGAGGAATGGTGGAAGGAATTGGTGACGTTTTGCTGGGAGAAAACATAGAAGGTACTCAATAACCATCTTTAATTATCTGAAGAGATGCCATCTGCAAGGGAAACTAAATTTTTCTACATGGCTCCAGAGGAAAGAATTTGTACCAAATTAGCAGAAGGTTTAGGTTGGCAGATTTCAGGGCAACAGTCAGTATAACCAGGCTCCTGGTGATGCTAGATGGATGCAAATTATGGAATGTTATGAGCTCTGAAGCTTCAGTCTCAGAGAATGACCCAAAAAGCAGCAGAGACATGCAGGGGGTGGGGGAAAGAAGTAGGATGAAGCATGTTATGAAGGACCATTTGCAAACAAAAGTGTAATAAAAGACAACATCAATGGCTTAGAGGACTCAAAGAGTAGCTACATCAATCGGGAATTGGGAGCAAGAGAGAAAAGGATAAACTTAGTATTGTGCTGGTAAACACAAAATACTGCAAGATGAGTGGAAGGCCCTGGTCAGCTAGGTGGCACAATGGATAAACCACCTGCCCTGGATTCAGAAGGATCCGAGTTCAAATCCGGCCTCAGGCACTTGACACTTACTAGCTGTGTGACCCTAGGCAAGTCACTTAACCCTCATTGCCCCGAGGGAAAAAAGATAAAAAATGGGAGATAATAGGAGAGAGTGAAGAGAGAAAGGAAGAGATAGCTTTGACTTTAGCTAGAACAGCTAAGTAGCAGGATGCCTGACCTGGAGCCAGGAAGACTCATCTTTCTGAGTACAAATCTGGTTTCAGACACTTACTAGCTGTGTAACCCCGGGGCAAGCCGCTTAACTCTGTTTGCCTCAGTTTCCTAAACTGTCAAGTGAGCTAGAAAAGGAAACAGCAAACCACTCTAGCATCTTTGCCAAGAAAACAAAGAGTCTTGGACAGGACTGAAAACTATTGTACAACAGAACAAACGCCACTTCCTTTTTAGCCTATCTAGGCAATGGTATTTAATTTGGCCTTTATTGTATACTTGGCCAAATGTGATTTTGCTGATTAGCTTTTGTTTGTTGTGGGGGAAAAAACAGAACAATAAGGGGCGTGTCAGGATTTGGAGAAAAGATTTTCATTGCCCTTCTTGAAATTCACATGTGAAAAATGTTTATGTGAATCCTTTAAAGATCTATGATTTCTGGCAGGATGGATACTTCACCTCCAAAACAAACCAAAGCAACTTTGTAGAGTGTTTCCTGGGTAGTCTCCTGACCAAAAACCCATCATCCCCTTAAGCCAAGGCTGGGATGAGGCTCTCCAAGCTTAGCTGGACTGGTCCTTGGCTCCTGGGCTCCCAGTCAAAGCTTTCTCAGCCTTTGCTCTGTTGGCATGGGCTTCAACAATCATGAGACTTTGGACTTTGACCAAAGTAGAGATGGACAATGTTCTAAAGGAAGAGATGTGTGCAAATGGGCTTCCCCCCCTTACATACTTCATACCAGAAATTTATCACCACTAGTCATATTCTCTTAGGCACACCTATGGATGCAGGGCGAGTATGTTTTTGGGTTTTTTTGTTTTTAAACTTTGAGTATAAAAAATACTTGTCTGACAAATCTCACTTTAGCACAACTTCAATAAACCATTTTCACAGCTTGGAGCTGAAAAATACTTAATATTTCATTCATTTGCATCCTTGACCTTAAAAGCCAAAATGTTTCTAGATCCTATCTCTAAGTACAAGTTGGAAACCTAAGTACAAATAACATCAGGGTTATTTTCACGTATTTATCCAAAATGGGACTCCATAAAAATAAAACGAATTAAAAAAACAATAACCTCACTGTCTTATAGGAGTTTAGACTTGTAAGGAGACTCAGAGTCATCGTCAAATCCAATTCCCTCATTTTATCGGTGAGGAAATTGCAGTGCCAAAAAAGCGTCAATTCTTTACAAGCATCCACTAGACCCCAGGTACTCGGCTAGCTATGGAGAGGGAGGAGGCAGATGAATAAAATGTAAGTTCTATCTCATGAGAGTTAGAGTCTGGGAGAGCCTGGGATCTTTTGGCCCCTTGTTCGGTGGTCTGTCAGCTCACTAAGGCTGTCCAGAAGGTATAGACAATAAATGCCCGAAAGGGACAGAATGGAGTATAAGACTGAAGGCTGAATTTGGAATTAGAGGTTCAAAAGCCCAGCGTGGCTACCTGGATCCCTTGTGCAGGTCACCCACAGGGACCTCAGAGGGTGTCAATGAGTAGAACTCAGACCTCAAGAAGAATTTTCTCTACAACAGACAGGTCAGACTCACAGCCTGAACCAGATTAAGATGTCATTAGGAAGTGTTTAACCAAATGTATAAAAATGATACAATGTGGGTGATGTTAATTTGTATGGGATTTGGCACCACTGCATACAACATAACCCAACAAGTCATCATTCAGCAAGGGTGTTTTAGGCCAGCCCTGACTCAGGCTGGTCTGCCCCTTCAGCTACAAAA